>NC_050602.1:1909285-2545714 GCF_013368585.1 Megalops cyprinoides
TCAATTTCAGTCTGCAATCGTGCCAAAGCAATACAGTTTAAGATCATACACAGAATGCACATATCCCCCAACCGTAGACATAATTTCAACCCTACTCTTTCACCCATGTGCCTTAAGTGCAAGACAGAAGTTGTTACTCTAACTCATTGTCTTTCGTCATGCTGTAAACTGCAAAGGTACTGGTCTAATGTGCTAACTGAAATAGAAAAAATATTGGGTTTGAAACTGGAGATGGACCCAGTGTCCCTCATCCTGGGCCTCCCAAGCAGATATGTAACATCAAAAACCAATAAGAGATTGTACTGTATTCTTACTTATGCTGCAAGGAAGAACATTTTATTGCAGTGGATTAATGAAAAGGTACCAACTGTTAAAGGCTGGCAGAGAGTGCTGTTTGATTTAGTGTCCTCAGAGTGTCTTACATGTGTATTACATTCAAAAACAGACCAATTCTATAAAAATTTGGGATCCCTATGTGAACTATGTAGAGCCTGGTGTCTCTGCCATCATGCTACAGGGTTTTCTTTGAATGTTCTTATTGCACATTATCATTGTAACCTCTTGTGTGTTGTGTGTATGAGACTGAGCCGGTGCTGTGTGTTTTTGGTTTGTTTAGTCTTTTGTACTTTTTCTTTTTTGTTAATTCTATAATGTATTCATCTTCTTGTTGTGAAAGTGAAAAATAATAAATATATTCTTAAAAAAAAAAAAAAAAAGACTGTGAGGACCCAAGAATGTGTTTGGTTGGGGTCGGTTTGTTGGGTATGTCCAGGAGGCTTAAGAATTTGAGTGTGGGTTTGCCTGAGATGCAGCTCCTCTGAGTCTCCTCATTTCTGATTACTTGTGTATCAGCAGTGACTAAGCAATGGGCAGAGCTGCAATGTGAATGCAGTCAACTGGATGCCCTGTGTGCTACTCAAGTAGGTTCACAATGGCTGTTCAGGCTGTGTAATGCTTTGTGAGTTCACTGTATTTCGTATTTGTAAAGATCCTTTCAGGAAAAGAACAGTCTTTACGTAAGCTGAGGTTTGATGCCCATCACCACAATTTTTTCCAGTTTTCCTGTTTCCTTACCCAAAATAAACGAGCCCCGTGCATTTAAAGCCACTAAGAAAAAATAGACAAATAATGAATGCCTCATCGGATGACTTCATTACTTGACTTGTATTATACCTGACATTTGGCAGTTGCCTGCAATTTACATCCAATTTACAAGCCAATCTGCCTGTCAAGCATGCCAGCTAATGGGCCCAGATACACAATTACTCTGCTTCACAAAGGTTTACTTCTGTGGGACAGACACACATTGGTGGGCCTTCTGATATTGATCAATGTAATTCATAACCAATCATAAAATATATTGGCAACAATGGCAGATAGCAACAGGGGCAGTCCTTGTATATCGTTAAATCTTTTCTCACATGCCAACCCCATTTCAATGCTGTGGTCCCTTTGATCAATAACACTTGTATAGGGCACTGATGTGGAGGTTATTAGCAGCTACTTAGGAAACATTAGACTCTAAGGAGGGACTGCTAGTGGAACCAGTGTGGTGGAATGGACATCAAACCCATTAATGTCACAACTACACAGCACAGCTTAGCAATGAGAGTCAAAAGACCCAGGTCTCCCTCACTAGGAACCCACCAAGCTTTTGGCTTGGCTCTAGGGGGCAATGTCACTGACTGAAGTGGACACACTTTGTTCTAAAACAAGGGCTATGTTTGCATGCATGCAGTGTTCTGGACCTGCCTCACCCTGGTTATGGACATACTCCAAATAAGCTGTTTACATGCACCATGATGTACAACCAACGCAAATAACAGAGCATTCTGAATAAGCTCTATAAAAGGACAGGCTTGAAATTTTCAGCTAATTATTATTGAGTTGTTTTCATAGCACTTTTACAAAATATTGTATTCTGAACAACTGTCTTCAAGAAAATGAGTTCTTTTGTTAGCTCTGACAGCTAGCAAGTGAATTATGACCCCATATTTCCTTGCAGAACAATGGCTAGTTGCAGTCACGCAAAGCTTTTAGGAGGAATATGCCGAATATGGCATATGCAAGTGGCTTATTTGGGTTATACTTTCTGTGATCACTTATGTCAGGGCTCAGGCAGGGACTCAGACAGGGAGGCAGAATGCACAAGGTAGTTTAATGAAGCCAAAAACGCAGTCCAGGAATCAGGGTCAAAAACAGGCGAAGTCACAATCCAGAAGAGCACAGCAAACAAAACCAAAAAACAGATCCAAAGTCAAGTCAAGAAAACAGGCAGAAATTCAGCAAGGCAGGCAGGCAGGCAGGCAGGCAGGCAGGCAGGCAGGCAGGCAGGCAGGCAGGCAGGCAGGCAGGCAGGCAGGCAGGCAGGCAGGCAGGCAGGCAGGCCAGGGCAAACGGCTTGTAGCGCAACAGATGAACTGAGACGAACTAGCAACAAGACAAGAAACAAACGGGGAATATATAGGGCAAGGCAGATGACAAGATGGGGTTCAGGTGTGCAGGTAGGCGGGTGGAGCCAGTCAGGTGATCAGGTGGGCGGAGACAGGGCGGATAGCAGGGCAGGGCTGGAACACAGGGAAAAACAAAAGCACATGGACAGGGAAAACAAAAACAAAAACAAAAACAAACCCGGCTAAGGAGCCGCAGTCCTGACAACTTACTGGTAGTTTCAGAGGTTATAGGTTCACAGTTGTAGGATTTCAAATTGGACAGTCTGAAATGATGTCATACACCACCTTATAACCATCAAGTGTACCATCCATTTTCATATTTTAAGATTAGTCATGATAATTACAGTATAATAGTTATGTATACTCATACAAATACATTTTGATTGATTTAATAGGGTGATTGAGCCACAGAAGTGGCAAATGTGAATATTTGTATCAACACTGATCATGGCTCATACAGTGGTTTGGGACCTCTCAAATTAGATGCTTAATCATATGCTCACTATTACAACAGAGAATTGTAATCTTCTCTTGTTACTTACCTAAGGGCAAGTATGCTGCCAGCTCATATACAGTATTGGAGGCTTGGACTGCATTACTGCATTGTATCAATCATGATGTCACAATCAATGTCAAAATCCACTACCCAGTTCAGTAGGGCAGGATAAGGGCCTTGAAGCTTACTCTGATTTCCAAGTTAATAACGAAGAGCTCCCTCATAATGAATCATTGTAATGGCCTACATGCTTCTTGTTTGGGTGTTTTGTTTTCCAGCTATTAAACTCTACTAGCCTTTACATATTTACAAAATACCACTCTGGCACACACAGAACCTCCCAAATCACATGAGGGGTTAACAGAGGGTGTGACCGATCCCTCAGGGGGAATTTCTTTGCCTCTGCCCGTGCCCCTTCCAAATCAGGTTAAACATTTCCAAAAATGATTATTCAGATGATTAAGCTTTCGATCTGAGATTTAATCTGTATGTTCACCATGGAACAGTGCAAATGTATGGATGGAGTTGATTTGCAGGCAGCATGCAGTTCTTTATCAACAGCAGCATATTGGAGCTAATTGATATGATTACACAGGGGATTTGGAGTGCATGTAATTTAAGCGTACTTTTCATCATCTGCAGAAATGTTCCTTAATGAATTGTGAATATGTTATAATCACGCAATTACCACAAAATCTGGGGGAAAAAGAGAAGAATTTTGAGCATTGGGATGATTGCAGTTTTTTCCAGCTCCTGGACACACACACTCATGCATAAACATACACACACACACACAAATCCACACGTATGCGCATGCACACACACTCGCACACACTCACACATATGCACACATACATACATGCGCACATACTCCCTGTGAGAGCACAGATATGCATACTCACTGAGTGTGCACCACGCAAGAGCACATACTCACATAGGGTAAACACGGAGAGTGATTGTAAAACAGGGCAATGGCCATGGCAGTGGAGGATTGCAGAGTGAGAGACACACACACAGCAGCATCCTTTACAGGATGTAGTGTCATGTTTGGGATCATTTATTTGCCGCTGCTGAAGCAGTCAAGGTTGCATGCCCATTCATAATCCCTCGGTGTGTTCTACATTCTCCAGGTGATGGTGAGGGAGGGGCCTTGAGGACAGTGCTACTGCATGTGAGGCCACAGCACGTTTCCCTCCTGGGCCCCTGCCCCGGGTCCCTCTTGTTCACTCCCTCAGCACCACGCCATGATTTGCTAGCTGGACCTCTCCACCAAAGCAGTGTTTTATTAGTGGCCACTATCAGCACTGATTGGCTGTTTGGAACTGATGGAACAGGAGCCGGTTGAGCAGGAACTGGTGGAAACAAGAAGTGAAGACTGACACAGACATTGACAAAAGCTTTGGCCAAAAAAAGAAGGAAAAAACGGTCTGCTGGCAATTATTTTTCAGATGAATGATTTCAATTTAAAAATAAGTCTATTTCAGTAATACAAATGATTATGTAGATTTGCATGTAATTTCCTGCAAAGATGTGTCGTCCTTGCCTCTGCTAGGTGCTCCTGACAACAGCCCAGTGTGTCCTCCGCATTAGCCTCTCTTTCTAAGGAGCTGTACGCTGCTATTATGGCTCTTCTTAATTATCATACAATAAAAGATAGCAGCACAAAGGTAGCACAATACCACACAAAGAGGGGGAAATGCAGTGTCCTAGGAGAATTTCAGAAGAAAAGCGTATCAGACAAGGACAGTAATGAAATTTGCTCCAAAGCTAATTGGTATTGTTAATTGTATTGGACTAATTCAGCTGCATATTCTGCACCATTATCATTCTTTTTCAGTGAAAAAATATATCCTTGATTTTTTTTTCTCCTAGATTTTAAAATAAGTACATAATATTTCTTTATGAAAATGTAAAATATCTAGGAGAACATTCACACTAGGAATGTTTTCATAAATATTATATTTCCATGCCAAAGCTTGCAGTTGCCTGTTGTTTGGCTGCTAACAGATGTTTCTTATACAGCTGTGGATGGACATTGAAATCAGGTGCATATCTTATCTCTGATATCCTGGATACACAGTGAAGAAAAAGTTATGTCGTTCAAAGTCATATCTTTATTTCTTTCCTCTCTCATTCTTCTTGGCAAGCATAACTCTTGACGGTATAGTATTTCACAGAGCTCTGAAGGCCTTACTGGCTACAGAAAAATGGATAACATACATTTTTTACCATAAAAAGGATGGGTCACAGGCCATGCCCAATATCACACTTTTCAGACATGAACATGCCATTATCACTGCTCACATGCTGATCCTTGAAGGAAAACCATACAGCATTTTCTCTCATTACCTCAAGGGGCAGTCAGCTTTGGAAGGCTGTGAGATATGTACTCCTCCCCCCACAGACAAATCTCACAATGTCTGCCAGCCTATGAGGCAAAAAACCCCCCACTGTCTCACTTCTCTGGCACGTATAACTTGACAGCATTACACAGTTCTGCTCAAAGTTCAGCAGAGCCATTAGTCATAGTCCCTAGACGAGTGTGAAAGACTTATCATCCTTGGGTGTCACATGGATTGGCTGTCATCTGGCCCAAACAGTAGATCACATGGTTATACGCTTTGGCACTTAGCCTCCTTTTTGTACAAGTATGAGGCCACATTTGTGCTCTCTCCTGGACATTGCTAAAGGACACACTATTAATCTATTAACTATTATCAACACTCATTTATTAAGTCCGGAATGCCCATTGATTTACCCCTTTTTCTACCACATTGGAATTGTATCATAGAAATACTCTTGCTACAAGCCCCCTTAACAATCTGAGAGGAACTCTTTTGAATCACGTGATTTCAGCTCAGCTGCTGCTGCTTCTTTTTACAATTCAATCCCATGCCAAGTCCGCACGCGACATGAGTCTTGTGCTCGTTGAGCCAGTCAAACCTTGCCAGATCAACCTAAGCCAACCAAAGCCAAATTATTCTGCCCTGTGGGTGCTCGTTCATTGTCTCTCATTGATACTCAGGCCATGCAGAGCTCGTGTTCAGTGTGAATGCGTTGACATCGGCAATGGGATTATGGGACGGTAATGTAGCTAGGCTATGTATAGATTCAGATACAGACAACAGACACATTCTGTTGACTAAAGTTAAAGGTAGTGTCCCTCCTCATGATCCTCTATCTGACCGATCAGTGTGTGCATTCAAAAAACTCTGCTGTGTTTGTAGGCCTACAAAGTCCTGGCTCTGTATGGGAAACAAACATAGTAGCCATAAATAATTCCAGCCAATCAACACATTGCTTCAGGAGCACGGAAGGGAGGGATGGAATGTGATTGGCTGTTGAGTTCAAATATCAACCACATTTCACCAGAATCGTGGACACTACCTTTAATCAATGCGTTTCATTGGGTTACACTTGACCTATATTTTCAAATAGCCTAACACAAACGGTCAGGAATCTGCGTATACATGGAGGCTTGATTTGTGGCTGAATTTTAAACAAAAAGTTACCTATCACCTACCTAGTAACGTTAGTCTAATCAAATCACAGCAACAAGCAGAAGACCTCTTCGCAGAAAACCTCCTCCGAATTGTTCCAAAATGGTCTCGTTCGTTTGTGCTACGTTTGTGCCGTAAAAAATTTCGTTTGTGCTGCTATGGATTTGTAGATATAAACATTATATTTTTAGGCGATGACGTCACGCAGCACCCCAACCTCCTCCGAATTGCTCCAAAATGGTTTCGTTCGTTTGTGCTACGTTTGTGCCGGTTTGTGCCATGATAATTTTTGTTCGTGCAGTCATGCTTTGGATAAACACTGTACTTCATGGCAAAAATTCTGTGACAACTTCCAGAACGCTGCTTTCTCCATAACGAAGAAAGTGGGTTCTACTGTGCTACGTTTTGCTGGTTGGTGCCCTGAAAAAACTTTGGCATTACATTATTTCCTGATAGGCCTACACAGAGCGCTTCAATGCCAAGAGCAATAACATTACATGGGATCCCAGTAAACTTACGTTGCAGCGCTATTTGGAAATATCCAACAATTAAAAATGACAAGCACTTGTAGCTATTTTTTAAGCCAGCTAATTACTTACAAGGCCTGAGTTGCATTTGCTAATTAGCTGGTTAACGTTAGTTACATAGTAACATAGTAGACTGGTCTGATGCATACTGGCGATATTCAAATCAGATCATGCGGTTTCGAGTACAGCACACGAGTAGGCTAATTCAAACAAAAGTAATGAGTGTCGAGATGGACGCAGAGCTGTATACAGATTGTAACTATGATTAAATTTGATGTAAATTCTAAATTATTTTTCTCGCCAACACTTCCTCGCATAGACAAGCAACTATAGCATCCTTAGCGATGAATACTTCGTGAGCAATTCAAGCCAGAAGGGATGTGAATTTGGACGCAGGCTGCATCTGTCGGGCTGTAGGGGTAAAAGACATTTTTAGTGACAATTACAAGTGACAATTTCTGCTGTTGAGGCTTTCAGGGGGACCCCCGAGACCCTCGTATTTGGCACCCTGGTAACCACTATTAATCTAAACGCGCATTCGCGCATAACAAAGGAAGGAATACAAACAATTAATAAACCTAACAAGGAACATAAAACATTATATTAGGCTAAACAATTTCACTAGCACATCCAATCCAATTCAAAAGTAACGGAAAGTAATCAAGTTACGTTACTTTAATATTGAGATACTTGGATTAGGGTACTGATTACATTTTTTAACAGATAATTAGTAATTGCATCGGAATATATTTTTAAAGTAACCCTCCCAACCCCGCGTATATCCTCTCGACGTGTTGCTATGCATTCGTACATGCCCGATATTCTTATATAACACATATTCCTCAACAGTCGTTTTCTTCTTTTAGAGAGGCTAATTAATAGGACTGCGAACGGAAAAAACCCTACGGCTCAACGAGTGCTCAAATGAGAAAGTGGTAACGCTAAATGGTCCACAGACAAGTCCCAGAGGTGAGTTATGTGCTTTCGTGATTGGCACCACATTAAAAATATGAAAAAAAAAAAAACAAAAAACAAATGACCGTTATAGCGCAGGTGCAAGTGTGTAATGTGGAATATTAATGAAGATTTCAATGACACGCATTATTTCCGCAGACAGGTGTTACTAAATCGAACATCACTCCCATCGGGGGCTGTGACCATCGGATCCATGCCTTTCTCCTCCGGGAACTCAACACCTTACAGCATGGCCATTAAACGGCGCAAAGAGTGGCATGTACAAAAGCCCTCCAACAATCAGAAATGTGAAATGTAATGCCTGACTGTCTTCAGCAGGCCAGTCATTTTTCATTCTCACAGAGCACTCCGTGAATGACAGTCGGAGACTGTACTGATTAGAGAAGCCGTGTTCACATTCCGGCTCATCGGCATACTGTGTCAGGGAAGATGAGGATTTAATGTCAAGCGTTTTCGCTGAAGAAATGATGCGTCTGTGTTTTCATCCATATTTGTATGGAAGTATTATAGTGTATATTACACGTGTGTGTGTGTGTGTGTGTAAAACATTTGAAATATGCACCGTAGAAGCATTTTGTCCAGAGCTCTGTAGTTATATTGGATGTTATTATTTTTGTTAAAAATGATACCATGTTCATGCTTTGTTCAACTGAAGTCATTTCATGGAATGGAATGGCAATGGCAATGGAATGCTCTTGCTCTTCTTAAAGGATGAAGCCAGAGTAATGGCTTTTTTGTATATGAGTCAAAATTTAATTGTGTGGACTGGGTGCTTTTGCCTAAAAATTCATTGGCATATTCAAATAATCCAACCTGTTTTTAATTGGCATGGTATCCTTCGCTGCATACATGCTGATGGGATTTAAAAGAGTGTGTATGATAAGGTAAATTGGCTGCCTCTGTTACACTCGATAAATCGTGCTGACGTTCCTGCTTCACTTGCAATTGGAGTGCTCCATATTTGACCCCAGAAGCTCCAGGAATGTCTGTATGTGCTTTCTCCTCTTATACCCCCACTCCAGCATGTGGTACTGACAATACATGAATGGGATATGGAATTATATGCATATTAAAGTGGGACACAAGCCACACCATGCCCTGATATCTTTACCCACACCATGCCCTGATATCTTTAAAAAGTACAATCATCGACAGGAGGAGTGTGACCGGTGTTAATTGCATTGGGGTGAGATGATGAGGGCTTTTCCTTCCCTACATGTCCCTAAGCAATGATTTTCAGACACTTCCACTGAGGCCTAGAGGTAACAAAGCCTTTTGCAGACATTACACACAAGTTAATTGATTCTGATCACATTGCTGAATTACAGTAATAAGGCCTTATTCCAGGTAAACACTATGCACTTTGACCCTATCTGTTCCTCATTTGTTATTTGCAAAATATCATGTTAATTCCAAGAAGTACAGTAAAAGGTAACCTGTTGATTAAATTCAGTACTCAGCTGAGCAAAACAAAATTGGATGTTTTTTACTCTGCATGAACTCTGACCTGAAGCTAAACATGTTATATTATTTTTCCTGTTTCTGTTTAATCTGGGGTATGATGGATGGATAGAGGGGCACAGTATGTGTATAGCCGTGTGTGTGTATGAAGCTATGCATATACTTCACAGTACATATTCTCTTCATTTCTCTTGGGATCAATTAAAGCTGTTTAAGACAGTCTTTGCCTTTGCCTTTCCTACAGTGTGAAAAGAGCCATGATTTCCTTCACTGACAACATTTTCCCAGCACGTATGTATAGCTCTGTTTTTTCTTGTAAATAAAACCAGCAAGAAAACAAAGTTGTGCTAATTTTGCGTTACTCACCAGCGACTGTGTGGCCATCACAATGGTATTCTGATAAGAGGAGAGACAGGACTCAAACTAGCTCTGGGTACAGATGGTAATGACAAGAGTCTGAGTATGGCAGCAGCATAGCAAAGTGGTTTGAGAGGCAGGGTTTGTAAAACAGAGGTGTTGCCAGTTGAGTTCCCAGGTGGGGCCCAGTTGTTTAATCAGAATGGTATGTACCTAGGACCTCATGCGGTCACAGACAGAACCACATTCCATTGTTAGCCCTCTTGCATGTGCTTTATAGTGTAAAGTAGGGATGGGACACTCGATACTGATGTTTCGACGCTGTGTCAAGCTTCCGAAGCACAGACATTTTGAAACACTGCTCCGAGATGTGGTTCAAAACTCCCATGTCACGTGACCATGGCTACGTGAAGCTTCAGTGCGTTTCACCCCTGTTTCGACAGGTGGCATACCTGCCACTCCTGTGTTTGACTGACGCTGTCTGGAACAAGCCAGATCACACATCTGTCTCAACCGCAAACTCCCAGAATGCTTAAAAGTCAAGCAAACACATCCCAACTTCAAGGGAAAAGAAAACGCCCAGAAGTAGAGGACACGCTCTTCACTTTCGCCATCAAGCCTCCCAGCGGCTGTCGTCGTCCCCAGTCGTCGGCTCCTCCCCGTCGATGCCACACCGTCAGTTCCGGAGCTCCACGGAGCTGTACTGTGGGAAGGGGGATGGCAGCCAATCAATGTTACCCCAGCCCTCCTGCTGCTACCAGTCACACGCACCCACAATGCTTCCTGGGGGTGCAGACAACTTCCTTGCGACAACGGGGTGTCCATTCCCCATCTCACGCCAAGCAACTGAGGCTGCTGTCTCTCCGCCTGCCATCTTCCCTTTCCTCGGCTCTTGTTGGTCTCGGTCTATGTCACTCCTTCTCGGGGACTGCCACCAGGAAGGCCCATGGCCTGCTCCGCCCCGACAGACAACACAACACAACACAAACCAGACAGCCAAAAACCCCAAAAGAAAAAAAGGGGAAAAAAAGAAATAATTGATAAACTAACAAAAATAAAGTTCCCGGTCCATGACCCCCATGGACTTAAGCCAAAACCAAACAAAAGAAACTACAAAAAAGAAACTCCAACCAGCTCAACAAGAAAGGGAAAGACCGCTGGACCAAAAACCCCATCTAAAACTTCCCACACACAGAGCCTTCTTCCCTGGCATCCCTCACAACTAAGCCTCGCAACCCTCCTAAATACCTGCCCAGCGCCCTAATCAGGAACAAGGAGCAGCTGCGAGCCCACACTCCAGCCAAAGCCGCCGCCAAAAACCAATTAAACAATCATTCCATTTTCCCTGGAATGCGTGCTCCCGGCACCTCATCAACTTACCTCCAGGGAATCCAGCCCAGCCAATTAACTCTGGCAGAACTCCTGACATAGTCAAGAGCAATCATATCCTAATGTTTATTTATATATATTTAGAGGGAGAGGAAGGGAAGGAATGTTTCAAAATTCAGATCAGATTAATTTTGTAACATTTCTTTAATTCATGGTGGTTTCTGTAATCCCATGGTAATTGAGGGCCTAAGTAATCTTCATGACTAATATAATTATTATGACTTTAAGATAGTCACCTACCGGTCTCATTCTGTCCTATCAATGATTGTCATGAATTCATTAAATACATCTCTAATAAACTCAGAAACATGAATAGCATGTCAAGCAGTTTGTCTGTGCCCTTTCTTCCGTGTTGTTCTTGCATATAACCTCCATGGTTTGCTGTGCTGCATGGGGATGCTCCAATCGCTTGGAGAAAGGAGTATGAATGTATGGTTTCCCCACTGATACAGAGAGGAGAAAAAATGGTTGGCTCAAGTCAGCAGGAGTAATCTTACTATCACTAAAGATTACAACAACAAAAAAATGAGGTAATCATATTGATAGGCTGTTTGTGGTTAATATTATGTGTTGCTAACTTTGTATAGCCTAATCTGTTATCTAACGTTCCCTAAATCTACTAATTTAGTGGGGGATAATCCACTAACATGCTTTAATGCACATTAATTTGATTCAGATGTGCTGGTAATATACAATTCTTTAAACGTCTTACCCTTTAAAAGTGCATCACAAATGGTCTATTCTGCTGCAACTCTACTGCGCTGCTAGTATTTGCTGCTAACTTCCGGGAACTATTGAGAGGCTCCACGATCTGCCATTGCTGTAAAAAAATGGTCCATTGGAGTGAACGGAATTGACACGACTCTCTCTCTACATGGCTCTGGCATGCATGCACATATACGCACCACCCCTCAATAAAACCCTGAACTGGAAACCTGTGTTCTGACCAACACACTATTGCGACAGCAACACTCTCCTGAACCTGAAGTGCACGGGTGAAACGCCCCTCGATTTCACTGATACTAGGAGGTATTTTTTCCAGAGAGTTATAACTGCATGGAATAGTTTGCCAGGAATGGTAGTGGCAGCAGACATACTCAGAGTGTTCCAGACCAGGCTTGACAGAGTCCTTGACACACTCTAGACTACAGACAAAATGATGAGTCTAACTGGGCAGAATGGCCTCTCCTCCTCATCAGATCTCCTATGTTCCTATGTCTTTTCCTCTGGATAAGGCACATGTGTTAAAATGTACTGTAAAGGTACTCCCCATTTAATTGAAATAGTTCAAGTTAAGCGCTTTGTTATTGGAAGCACACATCACTGTGAAGCATACTGGTGAGGAAACAGGTTTCAGGTTTCAGAAAATGATGGGTTCATGTTTTCATGTGTGTCTCTAAAAAGTCGTTTCCAACTCTATATGAAGCCACAGACATTGGTGGGCTGGAATTGGAAAACGGTGTGACAGGTGATTAGATTGAAAACTGAAACAGGTTTTAGGTTTCAGGTTAATATCCCATGTGGGGTAGAGCTGTTGTACGCTTCAGCAAAGGTAATTAAACGGCCTCTGTAAGTATCCAGCTGCAGTGGATTACATTTAAAATTCCAGCTGTGAAAGTTGGAGTGAATGACAGCATCTGCTGAGCAAATTAGTAGTTTACATTTCCAAAATGTTTACACAAAAACATTCAGGTACCCCTTCACTGTAACATTATGCCAGGTCCTCCATCTGTGGGTCTTTCGTGATTATAGTCTTCCTTTGTACCAGTGTGTGTGATTATGCATCAGACACCAGGCCTGGTATTCAGGGTTTTTTTTCCCTAATTGGAATAAAATAATCCTATCATCCATGTATTGTATCTCCCAAATGTTTTGTACAGCAGTGTGTGTGTGTTTATAGTATGTTCTGATGTAGGATAAATGAATAAAGCTCAGCTTATTAAATTAGATAACCAAAGACCATAGCGGGCAGTTTCATTCATTAGTACACTACTCTCTTTGTGTCCTCCATTGTTTACACAGCTGTGTGGGGCTTTGCTGGGGTGTATAAATGTTTTTCCTTCTTTAGTACAACATCTATCAGCATGTTACAACCAGCATGGTGTGCATCTACAAGTTGCATGCCAAGGTGGTTATGGCCATTCACCTCTCAGGTTCCAGATACGTGCGAGAGAATGAAAATCACTGAAAAAATGAGTGTTTCAAAAATGAGTGATCATTTGTTGGTTTACATTGATAGGTCCCAAACCAAATTTGCTAAATGTTACTGTACCACATAAAGATACCAGAGAGAGTAAAAACCCAATTTGCAATGAAAAGAGCCTTGGACAATATGTAGTACATAGCAATATATAGCTATGTACAAGCAAGTAAAGCTCTTTCATAAACAATAACATAAGTGAACACAAATCAAACGTTTTTTTGTGAGTTTAGTTCGCTTCAAACATATATCTTCGTTCCACTGTACTCAAATACTGTAATTGCTGATGATCTTTGAAGTATTTATATTCTATGTGAAAGACTGATTGAGAAAGTTGCTTGGCCACCTGTCATTGCTACTCTTAATGATTCCTTTGCCATGAATAATGCTGTATGAAGTTGCAGACATTGGTGGGCTGGCATTGGAAAACAGCATGACAGGTGATTATACTGTTCTGCTGTATCTGTGCCTTAAAAAACACCCACCCACACACACACACACACACACACACACACACAATCATAAAATGGTCCAGAGGGTGCCCCCCCCACCCCCCCAAATGCTCCCCAGAGGAGCAGGGAGAGCCTGTCACTCAGGGCTGCAGCTGCCGAGAGTCAGGGAAGGACATGTCTTCCCAGCCAGAATATAATAAACCGGACCTCACATCTCGACCCCCTTCTTCTGGGTCGGACACTTGGATGTCAGATCTCGACACAAACATTCCCCACAGACCCACAGAGCAAGACATGACAGGCAGGTTAAGCCCTTTTTTCTGGAATTTCAATTTGGGCCAGGAGATGGCTGCCAGGCTTCTCTCCCTCACCCCCTCCCACCCCCACCCCTAGAAGGAGCCAGGAGCCCTCGTTTACACTATTTTTATCACCGGTCATAATGGTTTGTTTGTGTTTAATCGTAAACCCATGGGAGGATGAGGTCTTGCCCCACAAACCAACGAGCTTGAACCCATCTGCATGTGTTTATCATCTACCAGCTACAGTGCTGTGACCAAAACATTAGTTACTTGGCAGATATCATTATTTGGAGTGACTTACATAGCTTACAATTGCATTGTGCATTTATACAGTTGGATGATATATTGGATATTTACTGAGGCAGTTTGGGGTAAGCACCTTGCCTGAGGGTACGACAGCAGCACCCCCTGGAGAATCAGACCAGCAACCTCAAGTTACAAGCTCGGATTCTTAATATTGTACCCTACTGCTGCTCCAGCATGAGTGTTACCCATCATTGCTGAATATCAGCGCGGACCTGTGTGTTGGGTTTTACATAGCAATTTAACCCATACTTAATAACAGTACAATAATGAAGGAATACCCTTCTTAATTCTTCAAAGAGCAAATGCAGATGACAACTCTCAAGTCTCGGCATTGTGATCCTCGTTGTAACTTAATTCATTTTCAGCAATTTGGCACAGACACGATGCACACAACAAGAGCTGAACTCTCTGATATCGCACAGTCCTCCTTTTGGAAACGGAAAGCAACTTAACCTGTCTAAGATCGTGCTCCTCATCATCCCAGCCAGCACAACATCACCACACAGCTTGGCTCAATGCCACCAACTCTGTCCAGGTCTTTTGATGACCAGCTAAATTTTACTGACCACATTGCGATGACTGCTAGATCATGCAGATTTGCACTGTACAGCATCAGGAAAATCAGGCCCCACCTATCTGAGTATGCTGCACAGCTCTTTGTCCAGGTTCTTGTCATCTCAAGACTGGACCACTGCAATGCTCTGTTGGCTGGCCTACCTGCATGCACCATTAAGCCTCTGCAGTTGATACAGAATGCGGCTGCACGTCGGGGCCCATGGTACACCTCTCTTTGTCTCGCTCCGCTGGCTCCCTGTAGCTGCCTGCATCATGTTCAAGGCCTCATTGCTTGCATTCAGAACAAAAAACAAAACTACACCTACATAGCTGAATGTACTACTACAAGCTTGTGTTCCCTCCCGACCACCACCAAACGGCATCTGGTGGTCCTGTCACATCACAGTACAAAATCACTATCCAAATCCTTCTCCGCTGTTTTCCCCATGAGCTTCCACCATCATTCCATCATTCTTTCTGCCGAATCCCTCACTACTTTCAAGAAGCATCTGAAGACACAGCTCTTCCGTGCTCACCTGATCACCTGACACTAACTAACCTAAAGCAATTTCTTGCGTCTTAAACTGTTTTCCTTTATATATAAAACAGATCTCATGGTTTAATGCGCTCTTATTTCTAGCTGCTAGCTTGTATCTTGTCTGGCCAACTATTGAAGCCTGGTCATGCAGCACTTCTAATATTGTTGACTCCTCATATGACTTTTTTCTTGTGTTGTACTCTGCCTCACTGGTAAGTCACTTTGGAGAAAAGTGTCTGCCAAATGGTTAAATGTGAATGTAAATAAATGAATAAATGAAAGCATTTCATAGTGGAGATTTTTAAATGGAAAATGGTTACAGTCCTGTTTATTTATGCTGCAAAGCAGAAGCCTGGAGGGGAGGCTTTTCCTTAAACTTTTTTAGGACTGTACCCACTGTACAGATTTTTCAAGAGGGAGCGAAAAAGCCATGTTAAATTTGCAAAGTGCTCTGCTGACAGATATCATAATGAAGATCTCCATTCCATTCCATTCGGTGCTAAGATGGCGGCGCGTACAGACGCAGCGGCTCAAGGCTCTCTACTTCGGCCCCCGCAATTTCGTTGCACCCCCCACCGTGCAATGACAATAAAGCCTATTCTATTCTATTCTAAATGAAGATAATTAAAAGCTGCTGACAGTAAATGACATAGTAGTGAAGGTTTATTTCTTCATTAAATCTCCCGATTCCCCCTGGTTTACAATATGTTGGGATGTTGATTGGAAAGTGTACAAAAGCACTGATTCAAGACTGCATGCTTTTCACAGACACATAGTACCATGGAATGACACCCGCATCCATAACAGGAAATAAATGAAAACATTTAAAATGGAAAGCAAAACCCATGCATATTCTCCAGGGTTCACCTATGGCAGGTGTCACTGTCTCACAGATGTTTAAGAAGTGTTGATCTCCAGAAGGCTTCAAACATTGCAGCGTTTTAAGAACATTTCATAGTGGATTCAACAGTATATTGTGGAGAACAGGAGTCTTCATCTGCATTATGCCATTTGTAAAGGAGTTCATGCTTAATTTATGCGATTGAAGCCATTTATTCATGAGCGTGAATCCCCAGATTTATCATACAGATGAATTAAAAATGAGCAAGCGGCACAGTGAGACTACAGGCAGTCCTTCAGGCAGGGGTTAGGGGAAGGGGGCAGGGGTAGGGAGATATTTTCTTCCCCCTTGTTCTCATTCATGCAATTGCTCCCACGGTGGCAGCTCTGTCCTGTTTGCAGATTCCTCTGGATCTGTGTCATTATGGATATCAAAGCTCATTTTGCACCTACAGCGGTACAGTCCAAAGGCTTATAAACACTGCCTCTACGCTGGTGCTGAGCTGTGACAGACTGTGTGCCCTCCCTGTGGGAGTGGGGTTGGGCTGATGCAGTTTCAACAAAGCCATTTAATTGGTTCATACAGGTCAGTGACTGACTGCCTGTGGTTGCTCCACCCATAATGGGGTTATGAAGCTTCACTTTCCCAGCACGAGTGCACAGATTTACTTTGCTGTTATATAACCATCCAGAGAGACCTACAATTTTTAACAGCTTTCTATTCATACAGCTGGATATCATAGATACAGATAGAGATATATAGATATAGATTACTGAGGCAGACCATGTTAAGTACCTAGCCCAAGGGTACAACAGCAGTCTCCTGTTGAACCATAAACCTTTGGGTTCAGAGCACTGCTCCTTACTACTAAATCACTATGCAGTATGTTAAATACTAAGCTAAATTTCTCTCATTTGATGGATTATGTACTATCATTCTGTGGATGTAGAATAAATATGCATGGCAGCAATCTTATGAGGTACAGCATCACTGATGACATCAGAGAAAGACAAGTAAACCTCTTACTTTGATACAGTAAAGCCAACCCAGACAATAAGGAAATTTAATTTGACATTTAACCCAAATTGCAAGCCTGTTCTTTCATACCAACATGTAGGCGCAAATTCATTATCACACATTTACAGCTGTCACCATATACTCACAAAATATTTCTCAAAGTCAAAAGGAATGTTTAAAGGAGGGAATTTCCTTTGAGAAACCTAACTGGCTGTTTAACAGCCTCATGATACGTGGCTTATTTAAATATTGCCCGGTTACACAGGGCAATTTGTTTTCAATTCTTATATCCCAGCGTTATCTTTTTGAAACAGTTGACAGTGCTCCGTTTTGAAGTTACATCTTATGTTAGAATGAATTCCTCTGTAAGGCCTTGATAGCAGGTTTCAAAGCTGGCTGTTTTTTTTTTTTTGCATGGTTCTTATTTCCTCTTTGTTAATTGTGTTGTACATAACTACTTTATTATAATAATTATAATTATTTTATGGATTTAAAAAATTCCAGGGGAAATTTGGACTGCTTATTCTTCTGGACACACTGTCAAAGAAGAATGCACCATCCTCTCATTTTACACAGTTTTGTGCTTTAAAAGCAAACAAAGCCAATGGTTCCTATGAAAAACATCTCTCCACCTGCAGGAATTCAATGGGGTGACATATAGGGCTGGGATAAGGACATGTAACCAGAGGGACAAATGTTCCAATCCCAGATAGGACACTTTGTATTCCAAATGTGTGGCACAATGAGTCTAAGGGGGTACTCACAATAGGCAATCCGTACTGTGCCCGAGAACGTTTGACCCCTGAAGTCCAGTTAATTTGACCAAATTTCATTTTAACCCTTTCGCGCGTACAGTCACACCGGTGTGATTAGCTGTTTAGCGCATATGCTAAAACTGATGTGATTAGAACACTAGATTGAAATTCTAGCTAAATTTAGCTTTGAGGAAACAGCGATTTAAAATAATTTTAAAATATAGCAAATGTTAAATCTATAACTAACTTAACGCAAATGAAAACATAACGAACCATATAAGGTAACACGCGCGCTACATACCATAACAAATAAGTTACATGCGAAAGGGTTAAAACGAAATTTGCCGTTCAGCACATCTGTGTCACGGAGCTCAGGCAAGGACTCAGGCGCAGACAGGAGGAAAAAACGAGTTTAATGAATCCAATACGATGTCCAAAAAACGAGGTCAGAACAGGCAAAGTCAAAAACCGGGAAAACACGGCCGAAAACAGAACACAAACATCGAGGTAAGGAGAACAAGCAGGGTCACAAAACGGGCATGCGAAACAGGAGGACTAAGACGAACTAGCAAAGATCACGTAACAAACAGGGCATATATATGGTGAGTCTGATGAGGGGATGAGATGCAGGTGTGCAGGCAGGCAGGTGATCAGGCACAGGTGGGCGGAGACAGGGCAGAGAACAGAGCAGGGCTGGAACACAGGGGAAAACAGTAAACATGAGCACATGGACAGCGAAAACAAAGCCGGCTAAGAAGCCGCCGCGCTGACAATCTGTGTTTGCCAGCCTTTCAGTAATTCAGCCAGGTAAATATCCGCACTGGAATTACGGAAGGAAGTTGCGGTCAAACTTGATAATATGATTAATTTGCGTTAAAACATTAACGCGTTAAAGTTTCATGATTAATCGTGAACGGGCGTTAATGCATTAATGTTGACAGCCCTAATATATACACACAGCAGTGGCGGCTGGTGAGCTGGAAACAGGGGAGGCTGAAACATTACTTTTAAATCTGTCATTACTTTCAAACTGTTCCCCTTTGTCCTCCTTGATTAACAATAAAACAAGAATCACAGAATAATTGACACCAATCGCGTAAATGGAGTTAATGATTATGCTCGCTAAACAGCGCAGATTGTCTGTAGTTTGTGTGCTTGCGAAAGCTATAATGTGATATTGTTTAATTAACAAGGATAGCATTTGTCGATTCAAATTACATTAAATGCACATGACACATCACAGCTTTTGTGAGGTCTGTGTTCTAAACGTTATTGTTCATTGCATTCAACCTAACCTAACCGCACTACAAAAAAGATACCGAAGGTCTAGAAAAGGTTCAAAGAAGTGCAACTAAATTAGTTCCTGGTATGAAATACAAAAGCTACGAGGAAAGACTCAAGTTATTTAACCTATTTAGACTAAGCGAGAGGAGGCTTAGGGGTGATTTAATTGAGGTATTTAAATTTATAAAAGGCATCAATAAGGTTAACTATAATAGATTCTTTAGGGTGAGTTCAGTCTGTAAAACAAGAGGACATAAATGGAAACTAGTTAAGAGTAAGTTCCGCACTGATATAAGGAAATATTATTTTACACAAAGAGTTATCAATACATGGAATAGGTTGCCAGGTCATGTAGTTGAGGCAGAGACCCTTTCTGTGTTCAAGTCTAGACTTGATGCAGTTTTGGATACTCTTTAATTAAGAAATGGCGAGCTTAGTTGGGCCGAATGGCCTGTTCTCCTCATCATATGTTCTTATGTTCTTATGTTCTGAAAGTTTATTCTCAGAAATTTAAATCGATCTATCTAAATTTAGCTCCGTTTTGTAATTTGAATTTTGTAACACAAGAAAGCTATAATGTGGAACATTTAAGAGAAAGCTTTGGGATTACTTGCCACTTAATTGTTCAAGTTGCCATCCTTGTTAAATTAAACAACCTCATGCTATAGTTTTCACAATAATGCACAAACTACAGACAATCTGCGCTGTTTCGTGAGCATAATCATTTACTCTATTAATAATTGGTGTCAATTATTCTGTGAATTATTTGTTTTATTGTTAATCAAGGAGGATAAAGGGGAACAGGTTGAAAGTAATGATAAATTTAAAGGTAATGTTTCAGCCTCCCCTGTTTCCAGCTCACCAGCCACCACTGACACACAGTGACCACTTTATTGGGTACACCTCTCTAATACTGGGTAGGACCCCTGTTACGTCCTAGGATGTATTCGTGTGTGTGTGTCTCTCTCCTCCTCTTGCTCCCCATTACGGCGCAACTGCCAGATCGCGGTGATTGGCTGGAAGATGGGCTGGGAGATTTGAAAAGCAGGATCTGGGCAGGACTGGGACCTCTTTTTCCTGCTGCGAACCCCCCTGCTGCTTACGTTGTTGACGAGTGTGTACTGAGTTATATTATTGTAAATAGCTTGTATTTATTACCTTTGGTGTTATTTTCCGTGTCAGCCTGAATGTTCATAGGGGGTGCACCACATTCTTGATCTCCTTCTTTGTAGCATCACCAGCACTGATATATTAAAAAAAAATCAGCTACCAGCAAGAGATCTGCCTTGCAACAGCAATTGAACCATCCCACCGTAGGACGCACCGCAAAGTCCTCCAAATAAAATTCCATGGCAAACCTCCCACCTCCACCACCAAAATGAAAACTGCCAAAACGAACACCTACCTGACCAAAGCAGCGGACAAATGGCAAGACGAGCGACCGGACGATGAGCCCTCACAATTTATGTTACAACTCTGTCTAGGGTGGGGTGAACATAAACCAGACCTCCTCCGACCCCTGCTACCCGACCAACACATGCACACACTGCGTATTTCATGTCAACCTTCTTCATTTATTTTTCTTTTTTCTTTTAACAAAAAATACTTCAGGGGTGAGCCAGGCCAAAGTAATAAACAAAATACCTTTGCCCCCAGAACGGCCTGAATTCTTCGTGGCATGGATTCAACAAGGTGCTGGAAACATTCCTTAGAGATTCTGCTCCATGCTGACATGATAGCATCACGCAGTTGCTAAAGATTTGTCAGCTGCACATTCATGCTGCGAATGTCCCGTTCCACCACATCCCAAAGGTGCTCTATTGGATAGAGATCTGGTGACTGTGGAGGCCATTGGAGTACACTGAACTCATTGTCATGTTCCTGGAACCAGTTGGAGATGACGTGCTCTTTGTGGCATGGTGCGTTATCCTGCTAGAAGTAGCCATTAGAAGATGGGTAGACTGTGGTCATAAAGGGATGCACATGTTCAGCAACAATAATCAGGTTGGCTGTGGCATTTAAACAATGCTCAGTTGGTATGAAGGTGCCTAATCTGTGCCAAGAAAATGTGCCCCACACCATAACACCACCACCTCCAGCCTGAACCGATGACACAAGGCAAGATGGATCCATGGATTCATGTTGTTTACAGCAAATTCTGACCCTACCATCTGCATGTCGCAGCAGAAATCGAGATTTGTCAGACCAGACAATGTTTTTCCAATCGTCTACCAACCAGTTTTGGTGAGCCTGTGCCCACTGTAGCCTCAGTTTCCTGTTCTTAGCTGACAGGAGTGGTATCCAGAGGGGTGTTCTGCTGCTGTAGTCCATCCACCTCAATGTTGGACACGCTGTTTGTTCAGAAATGCTTTTCTGCATAGTACTGTAACGTGTGGTTATTTGGGTTACTGTCTCCTTCCTGTCAGCTTGGACCAATCTGGCCATTCTCCTCTGACCTCTGTCATTAACAAGGCATTTTTGCCCACAGAACTGCCACTTGCTAAACGTTTTTTGTTTGTCGCACCGTTCTCAATACCAGAGGGTTTCAACCTTTTTGGGGCTAAGGCACATCAAAGGTCAAACCAGAACGTCAAAGCACACCAACTTAAAGTTGGTTATTGATTATGAAGAATGTCACACACATTATGATATCATATATATATATATATATATATATATATATATATAAAATGTCATTAGCGGATTTGACCCATATTGCACTACAGCAGACTGTCAAATAATTATCAAAGATAGTTAAATAAGACAGGCAATCGTATAATTTAGTAAAAATGCATTGAAGTTCACCGGAGCAAGAACTTTTCCGACATAGTGCGGCATCATTATCAGCAACATACTAAAATAAAATAAATAAAATCAAACAAAACATTACTCCATTAACCCTTTCGCATGTACGGTCACACCCGTGTGATTTGCTGTTTAGCACAAACCCAAAACCAGTGCGATTAGAACACTAGATTGCAAAAATTCTGACTAATTTTAGCTTTGAGGAAACAGCAGTTTAACATTAAAAATATAGCAAATGCTAACTGGAAACTATGAGAATCTTAATAACGCTAATGAAAACATAACGAACCATGTAACATAACACGCACGATACATAGCATAAAAATAAGTTCTCCTCGAAAGGGTTAATAGCACAATATAAAACATCAGTCTTTTCACAGAGCATAACACACACACACAAACCTATATAAAAACGCATCGGGTGCCTCAAAATTCCACGGCACACTTCACTTTGCCTCACAGCACACCAGTGTGCCGTGGCACACCAGTTGAGAACCACTGCTCTATACACTTTAGAGACTGTTGTGCGTGAAAATCCCAGGAGATCAGCAGTTTCTGACATACTCAAACCACCCCGTGGCGTGGGGCCAGTTTGCGGGATTCCACCCTGAGGGGAAGATCGCGTGTGGACAGCCACACTCGCTGCCCCCGGACGTAGCGGGGAGCTTTGGAACGGAGCCGGTCAGCGGCCTGCTTGATCCGGGCAGATGCACGTAGGAGCGCAGTCCGGGTGCGCTTCCAGGTACGCCGGCAGCGACGGACGAACGCCACAGCCGAGGGGACCCCAACCTCCTCCTCCTGAGCTGGGAACAGTGGGGGCTGGTAGCCGAGGCAGCACTGGAACGGGGACAGGCCGGTGGAAGAGGATGGCAGGGAGTTGATGGAATACTCCACCCAGGGCAGCAGCCGACTCCAGGAGCTGGGATCTTGCGAAGCGAGACAACGCAGCACCGTCTCCAGCTGCTGATTAGCCCGCTCGGTCTGGCCGTTGGTCTGCGGGTGGAAACCTGAGGAGAGACTCACAGATGCCCCCAACAACTTGCAGAAAGCCCTCCAAAAGCGTGACGTGAACTGGGCCCCCCTATCCGACACCACGTCAACCGGCAATCCATGCAGTCTGAACACATGATTGATCATCAACTCCGCCGTTTCTTTAGCCGTGGGCAGCTTTGCCAGCGCGACGAAGTGCACAGACTTGGAGAAGCGATCAACCACTGTTAGGATAACCGTATTACCTTCAGACGCGGGCAAACCGGTGACGAAGTCCAAGGCGATGTGGGACCAGGGTCGCTTGGGGATAGGCAGAGGGCGCAGCAGTCCAGCAGGGGGGTGATTGGAGGGCTTGTTCTGTGCACAGACTGAGCAGGCGGAAACAAAGCTGCGGACATCCTCTTCCATGGCGGGCCACCAGAAACGCTGCTCGATGAGGGCCTTGGTGCGTCTAACCCCTGGGTGGCAGGCCAGCTTGGAGGAGTGTCCCCACTGCAGGACCTGGGAACGAACAGACTCTGGAACGAACAGACAATTAACCGGACAAGAACTGGGGCAGGCGTCGCCCTGTTGAGAAGAGCGTACTAAGGACTCGATGTCCCATAATGCCGCAGCCAGCAAGCACCGAGCGGGCAATATGGTGCTGGACTCAGGCGCCTCCTCCGGTGGGGAGGACTGGCGAGAAAGGGCATCGGGCTTGCCGTTCTTGGAACCTGGGCGGTAGGAGAGAACGAAGTTGAACCTGGCAAAGAACAGGGACCAGCGAGCCTTGCGAGGATTAAGGCGTTTCGCTGTACGCAGATATTCCCGGTTCTTGTGATCGGTCCACACCAGAAACGGGATACTCGCCCCCTCCAGCCAGTGCCTCCACTCCTCCAAAGCCAGCTTAACGGCTAGCAGCTCCCGGTCCCCGATGTCGTAGTTGCGCTCCGAGGTGGAAAGCCGGCGCGAGAAAAAGGCACAAGGATGGAGTTTGTTATCTAGTGCGGACACCTGAGAGAGCACAGCCCCCACTCCCACTTCCGAGGCGTCCACTTCGACGACAAACTGCCGGGCAGGATCAGGCTGGGCGAGCACCGGCGCAGTGGTGAAGCGCCTCTTGAGCGCCTGGAATGCCTCCGCAGCGACCGGGGGCCAGGAAAAGTGTCTGGAGGGGGAAGTCAGAGAGGTGAGAGGAGAGGCAACCGAGCTGTAATCACGAATGAACCGTCGATAAAAGTTTGCAAAACCCAGGAATCGTTGGAGCTCACGACGAGAAGTGGGCGTTGGCCACTCCTCGACCGCCTGGACCTTGCGACGATCCATCCGGACCCCTCCGGCTGTGACAACACACCCCAGGAAGGAAATCGAGTCCCGATGAAACTCACTCTTCTCCGCTTTAACGAACAGGTGGTTCTCTAGCAGCCTCTGCAGCACTTGGTGGACATGAAGGCAATGTTCAGCAGGCGAGCGGGAGAAGATGAGGATGTCATCCAGGTACACGTACACAAACTTGCCGAGCATGTCACGGAGAACGTCGTTTACCAGGGCTTGGAAAACGGAAGGAGCATTAGTAAGACCGAAAGGCATGACCAGGTATTCATAGTGACCCGTCGGGGTGTTAAACGCGGTCTTCCACTCATCCCCCTCTCTGATGCGGACCAGGTGGTAGGCGTTGCGCAGATCGAGTTTGCTAAAGATCTTCGCTCCCTGCAGGGACTCGAACGCCACAGACATCAGCGGGAGAGGGTATCGGTTTTTCACCGTGATGGCGTTTAACCCCCGGTAATCGATGCAGGGGCGGAGTCCGCCGTCCTTCTTGCCCACGAAGAAAAAACCCGCTCCGGCAGGAGAAGACGAGGGGCGAATTATGCCAGCTAAAAACTAATGTCGCTAAAAACTCCCTTCAGGTCCAGGTACTCGGGGGGCACTCCAGACAGGTCAGGAAACTCATCGGCGATGGTGGAAGCTGCAGAGACGGGGACTGGAGCGTCTTTGAGACAATGAGATGCACAGAACGGACTCCACTCCGATATTCTATTCTCCACCCAATTGATCCAGGGGTTGTGTTTGCAGAGCCAGGGGAGTCCCAGTACTAACGGTGCTTGGGGTGTGTCCATGATGTGCAGCACGATGTCCTCACGGTGGTTGCCAGACAGCAGAAGACTCACCGGCGGAGTAACATGCGTGATCTTGACGAGCGGCCTCCCGGTGATGGCAACCGCCTCTAGGGGGGTCTGGAGCGGGACCTGTGGCAACCCAAGCTGCAGGACCAGGCTAGCATCGATGAAGTTCCCGTCCGCTCCGGAGTCAATAAGAACAGCAACCACCTGTGGCTGGCCATGAACAAAGAGGGACGCTGACAGCAGTGGGCGAGTGATTGGGGAGTTTGGAACAGGCGTTGTGCTCACCTGTATCTCCCCAGTTACAGGTGCGCGCTGGCCTTTTACTGGGCACTTAGAGACGAAGTGCCCTGGGTTGCCGCAATACAGGCAGGACCGGGTCTGGATCCGCCTTTGTCGTTCCGCCGGAGAGAGGCGCGTGCGGTCGATCTGTACGGGTTCCGGAACAGAGGGCATCGCTGCAGCAGACAAAGGCTTCCGAAACTCCCCCGCTGATCCCCGAGACTCTGCTCTCTCTCTCCGACGAGCAGACAGGCGGTGGTCGATGCGGATGGCGAGGTCGACCAGGGTGTCGAACCCAGCCGGCAGATCCCGGGTGACGAGTTCGTCTTTGATCTCCTCCGAAAGCCCATGGAGGAACACGTCGTACAGGGCCTCTTGATTCCAGCCACTAGTCACAGCAAGGGTCCGAAAGTCAATGGCATAGTTGGAGACTGAGCTCCCTTGCTGACGGATCTGCAGCATCTCCCGAGCAGCCTCATGACCGGTGGTGGACCGGTCGAACACTCGCTTCATCTCCTCACAGAAGGAGGTGTAGGAGGAGCACACAGGCGAGCTGACATCCCACACTGCCGTTCCCCACTCTCTGGCACGCCCGGTGAGCAAGGTGATGACATACGCGATTCGTGCTCGGTCTGTGGGAAAGGTGGACGGCTGGAGCTCGAAAACCAGAGAGCACTGTGACAGAAAGGAGCGGCAGGTTCCAGGCTCACCAGCGTACGGTTCCGGAGGTGGCAGACGGGGCTCCCTTCCTGGCTGAGCGGCAAGAGGTTGCGGAGCAGGTGCAGGGAGGTCTTGTGCAAGCTGGAGGTGCTGCAGGTGAGTAGAGAGATTGTCCATGCACGCCGCGAAGCACTCCAGGGTCTTGCTAACAGATTCCAGCTGGACATGATGTTGGTCGAGCAGGGCTCCCTGTCGGTCTAACACTGACCGCAGCTGGCTACTGTCTGCTGAGTCCATAGTTGGCTAGTTCGTACTGTCACAACTCAGGCAGGGACTCAAGCGCAGACAGCGGAATGGGGTGCACCAAGCGAAGTATAATAAGCCGATACGGGGAATCCAGAAAACGAAGTCAAAAACAGGCAAAGTCGGAAAACCAGAAAGACACGGCAAACAGTACCAAACAGATCCAAAAACACGGTCGAGGGAAACAGGCAAGATCGGGAAAACAGGCTGGCAGGCAGAACAGGAAAAATAGCTTGTAGCGAAACAGATAACTGAGACGAACTAGCAACGAGACAAGAAACAAACGGGGAATATATAGGGCAAGGCAGATGACAAGATGGGATGCAGGTGTGCAGGCAGGCAGGTAGAGACAATCAGGTGGGCGGAGAACGGGGCAGGGCTAGAACACAAGGAAAAACAAAAGCACATGGACAGGGAAAAGAAAACAACCGGCTAAGACGCCGCAGTCATGACACCCCGTCTGGCACCAACAATTATCCCACAGTCAAAGTCACTTAAATCAGATTTCCTACGGATTCTGATGTTTGGTCTGAACAGCAACTGAACCTCTTAACTATGTCTTTGTGATTTTATGCATTGAGTTGCTGCCAGATGATTGGCTGATTAGATATTTGCATCAACGAGGAGGTGTACAGGTGTACCTAATAAATTGGTCACTGAGTGTGTGCAGCATCACTCAACTCTCAACTGGATAAGTCTCTTAATTTTGCACAACGTGATGGAGCAGTATTAGCAAAATTGCTCAAGCTGTACCAGGTTAGTTGGGGAGGGGGAGTGGACAGCAATTTTGAAGTCTTTCCACAGATGTTGGATGGGGTTAAGGTCAGGACTCTGACTGGGCCAGTCCAAGGATGTCAATTTTCTTCATTTTAAGCCAATTCAGTGTTACTCCATGCATTGTGCAGCATTCATCCTCCCATCAATCTTGACCAGATTGCCAGTCCCTGCTGCTGAAAAGCACCCCATAACATGATGCTACCAGCAGTGTATATCAGTGTGGGGATGGTGTTTCTTGGTTAGCTTTACACCACACATATCGCTTAACATTTGAGCCAAAAAGTTCCACTTATGTCTCATCAGACCACAAGACATTCTGCTGTATCTTTGTACTGATGTTTTGCAAAGTTTTTACGGGCAAGCATGTTCTTTTTTTCAGCAAGGGCTTCTTGTCACTCTTCCATAAAAGCCCTTTTTGTGACCCATGGACATGGTCCATCATTTTCAGTTGCAGACTTCTGTAGCTTGGTTAGAGTGACAGTTAGCATCACAGCCTCTCTGACAAGTGCCATTCTTGTTCAGTGACTAAGTTTAGGGGGTGGCCTGCCCTAGGCAGTGTGGCAGTTCAACATTTCTTCCATTTCTGTATTGTTGGATTTCGGTGAAATTGATGCACTTGCAAGCTACTTAATAAACTGTTACACAAAGAACTTCAGTCTGGACCGTTGTTGCAGAAGAGGCAAAAGATGTTTATTGATGATCTTCAGTACAGCAAGGCTTTGCAGAGTTTCAGATGTTACACGCACTAAGTTTCACACTTAGAGTCTTACACCTTACACACTCATCAACCTCTCACAGTCCAGTCCATCTCCGCTGCTGGTGCGGGTGCTGCTGGGGCTGGAACTGGCAACTCTGCTTCACAAAGAACATCTTATAGCATCCTAAAGAGTGGGAAACTGATGACCTAAGCTGTACAGATATTTCATTATCACTGACCTTGCATCGTCTAGAGTCTGGCGCCTAATTGGAAAAACATTGCTTCAAAGGGTATCCTTGGTTGATAGGGGAGCACACTGACCCGATTCCTCTTTGTCACAAACACTGACATGGGAGGCAGAGTGGGAGAAAGTCCCACCGGGTAGAGAATCCCTATATCACCCAAGAACAAAACTTTTTAATATAAGAAGCAAAGATCTAAGATATCTTGGTTGTGATATATGCTGTGATATATATGCATTCCCAAATGGTTACATATGGAGTGACTGACCTAATACTGAACTACAGCTATATGAGTGCTCGAAATCATAGGCCTCTCCGTTGGGACGGCCTTGTGCCACATACACACTTTCAGTGTGCCTGTGTGCATGATTAGTTCAACATAACAGCATCACTTGGAATGTAGGTCACAGGTCGTAACTCTGTGATCAACCTAAAAACTACACAGAATACAATCATCATTGTCCCGGTGTATACTGATTCTACTAAACTAATCAGTCTCTTGATATAATGATCACTAAATAATCACCACTATTCTTCAGTATGATGGACTACATTGAGCACTGAGGTATGTTCAGTACGTTCAATGTTTTTGTATCCTTCCTCAGATTTGTGCTTCTCCACAATTAAATCCCTCACTTGGTTTGAATGCTCATTTCTCTTCATTTTTGTTTGTTCAATAGAAAATTCAACCATAATGTTTGACCTTATAGAGAGGGAAGGTATGCTCATGAAGTAATTCAAAACAAGTGATCCAGAGGCGTAGGAACCGGGGAGACCCCCCAATATTTGTGTGGGCTATTTTTGTCATCGTCTCCTCCGTCCCCTCCCTATCAAATTCTCTATAGCCTGCTACTGTACAGTATTCTGTTTGAGTATGTTGTAAATTTTCATATATAACGTTAGCTTGTTACTTATTTCGCTGATCGTTAATGAACAAGCTAACGTTTGCTGGCCAGCTGTTTTGTCACTGACATATTGCTGAGGTAAAGATAGTATCAGCTAGCTAGCTAGTAATACCGGTGGGAGAATTATGGGTTTATGTAACCTGAACATTCAAAGTATCACAGCCCAGTAAGCTTGCTGGGCACTAACGTCAATGTAAATGGATACCGTAGGCGGAGTTCGCGGGGGGCGGAGCGGGGCGGCTGAAATATGTCACTACATTAAAGTCTAAAATAGGTCCAATAAAAAAAAAAAAAAATATATATATATATATATATATATATATATATATATATATATACGTGTGTGTGTGTGTGTGTGTGTGTGTGTGTGTATCAGGGTTTCCCTTAGGTAATTACTGGTTTTTGCCTGGTTTATAAAAAAACTGATAAATTTAAAACTTCCCGGTCAAAATGTCCGGTAATAATGCTTATACAAAGCGTAGCCTAGCTATAATGAAGGCTATCCCTAAACAGGGCATTTGTGTTTTGACAGCGAAACAGCCTATTAACAGCCTACAGTACTACTTTTTACCACAAGGGTGTGCTCTTTTATTGCGCAATACTTGCTACTAGGCCCACTACTATTCAACTTTGAAGCAATTTATCAGCTGCCTTAGCCTATTGATAGCACGCAGCATTGCAAGCTGCAAAGACACATTGGACACGTTTGATTTCAAATCGGCAGCAGAGGACTTTGCCGCAATGAAAAAAAGGAGAAAATAAAACATGACCTGGTAGCCTATAGGCTACATTTGATGCCATGTAGGTCTAGCTTTTTTTTTAAACAGGCTACAGATGTTTCGTAATAACCTAGCTACATTTTAGCGGATAATGTTGAGGTTTTGCTCAATCGTTACTGTTCGTTTTGCTTAATCGTTACTGTTCATTAAATAGTCAAACTGATTTGAGGTCGTTGTCATTCTGTCCTCAACCTAGGTGTACTTTATATTTGCGTTTGTAACATAGACTGTTGTTGAAACGTGACCGGTAAGTTTCAGATTTGTCCTGTAAAGTAAATTCTTTCCAGACACCGGACCGGCAAGAAAAAAATTCCAGAGGAAACCCTGATATAAATATTTTAAGTAATGCAATAAAATAAAATTCAACCTCTCCTTGTTGGAGCAGAGATGGAGCTTGTTGAAGCCTCTGCTGTCACACCTGCATGTTTCACTTGAGCATCTTCAAAAGACTGTTAAAAAGGACAGCTATCCAAATCTGTAGCTACAAGATGCTCCAGTTGGTACTGACGTTGCCTGTTGGATCTGCCACCTTTTAGAGAAATTTTTCTGCAATGAGGAGAATGGCTGCGGTCAACGATGGGAGAAACAAGGTTTTCATCACTTTCGGTTCTTCAAACTGACGACGACATAACAGCAAACCTATCACCTGAGAAGACAGAGGACTTGTACGCGGGAGGTAAAAAGGCGTTTATTTCTACACTAGGTAGGACACTGGTTATTTAATATACATTGTACCAGCCTACTGTAACAACAGGCGACACTGTTGCTGAGCATTTTCAAATTGTGTGCGTGTGTATCAAGTTGGAAATTGTATGGGTAGCCTACCTATGCATATTTCATAGTTTTCAATTTAACACAAATTAGTTCATGTGTACACTAAATGTTTCAAAAGGGTACATGGAAAATGAAAGTCTAACAGTATAGTATAAACAAATTGATATTTCACTTTTAATGGACTTTAACTTCAAGGTTGCCAGTGCGCTTGTGCGCTCATCTGTGAAAGACAAATACCCTACGTAAGCCTTTGAGTGATATAGTACAAAGTGGTCAGAAACTGATTTGATGTGCTGTGTTGTGTGGCTTTATGGCAAGCTTGGCACTATTGTCTTCTGTTACTATATGTATATGCGTAACACGTCACACAATAGTTGGACTGTGTACTGACGTCATTTAAAAAATGCTTGTCCCCCAGCGCAAATGTCACACTCCGCCTATGATGGATACCTAAATGTTTAGACCGAATAGTTGGCTGTAAACTGCCAAAAACAGTAGGACTAACTCATAGTCATAGACGTAGCTATTTATTTTTACACAACAAAATCTGAAGCTGATGAAGCTGTGGTGTTAAAACAGGTAAGCTACCCGGACAGTAAACAGTTGCGTAGATTTGCCCTCTTCAATGGTTTAACATTGAGCTGCCACTTCTGTTAACAGAATCTTAATTAAACATACTACATGTCAAATAGTAGGCAGCCTTCTAATCAGTATGCAGTATGATGCGGTACATACTTTCAGTATGCAGTAGAGAGTTCAGACACAGAGACAAATTCAATAATCATTCAGTGTTTTGTTCTTTATCGCTTAAATCAACCCCCCACCACCAACCCACCCCCCGCACCCCTATGTTCTTGTTGCATATATATACACGGTGGGGTCCAAAAGTCTGAGATCACATTGAAAATCTCTAATATTTTCATGTAACCTGGAAATAATCAAAACGTTTGAGGATTCAGAAACATTTAAAAACACAAGAAGTTTTGTCATGTAAAATGAAGAAGAAATATTTAAGATTCTTCACTATTTCTTGGTCAGCAATCAAATTTAAGCAAATTTAGGGCATTGTCCAACTTAACTTTGTACAAAAGGTCAGATTTCCTTGAGTTGTATCCTTTCAGACTTTTAGACCCCCTGTATATACAATAGGTGATTTGTTAATTTTTAACAGGGGGGGGGGGGTGGCAGGTTAAAAAGGGGGATGCATTTTGGTCATTTTGATAACAAGGAGGATAGCATCCCTCCTCATATCGCCTACTGTATATATATACACATATGCTCCTTTAAGGACCGGGATTATGTGTATAGACATAAATTCATAGCAAGTTGTGATCCCCCCCCCCCCCCCCCAAAGGGTAGTTGTGATCCCCCCCCCCCCCTATGCAGGTAGAGACCATAAACAAATGGAATGAGTTTATAAGACAATATGAGCAAGGTTAGCCTTACCCCTTAGGGAGGGTATGAATACTTCTTAAATCTCAAAGTTTTTTTTTTCCTAAAATTTTGAAAGGTTTTGGACCTTTCTTTGATTTGTCATGATGTACAATACTGTGCATACCAGCTAGAAAAAAAATCTTCAATATATTTTAAATTTGGAATCTGAGACAATAAATTGTGAAAACAGTATTGGGGCTGTAGAAATAAAACAGTTGTCATACTTTCCAAGTATGAAAATGAATGCAAGCCTCAGACTTCATTTCACTGTTTCACAAATAGGTTCTTTGATACAGTAAAGGAACTAGAAGGTCTTCTCCCCAAGTACAGAGATAAAAGAACACTAATGATATGGTAACGCTGATTTTTAAAGGAATTCTTTCCCTCCAACACTCTGGGTACCCATCCTGGCTGGTGACTTGTGGGGCTGGACATTCCCACAGTCCCCCCCAGGAAGGAATCATTTGCATTCTGTAAAATGGGCTGAAGAAACACCTTCTCTTGACTTCCTAGGGTTAGCAAAAGATTGTCCCCGCAGACCCTGTTTTGACGGACAGGGTCGTAAAAATTCTGTCATAATCTATTATTACCCATCATTTTAATTTTCATTTTTTAATGATAATAAGACATATTAAATAGCATTTAATTTTCATTCATTCATTTTCATTTTTTAATAATTAATATACAAGCTTATAGATTATGCATTTATAAGTGCATGGAGAAAAAAGATGAAGAGACAACTACTGTGTGGCCACTTTTCATGTCAACACCAGACGAATAGGGTTGGGTACTGAAACCTGGTGCCAATATTCAAGTTCAAATTTCATGTTCAAATTTGCCTTAGCAATAAAAAAGCTGTTCTTGACGAATGTCATTGACCGTCGTTTTGTGCTTTTTTTTAAACCCTTTCGCACGTAACTTATTTTATGCTATGTAGCGTGCGCGTGTTATATTACATAGTTTGTTATGTTTTCATTAGCATTATTAAGATTCTCATAGTTTTCACTGCTGTATTTGCTATATTTTTAATGTTAAATTGCTGTTTCCTCAAAGCTAGAATTAGGAGGATTTTTTCCAATCTCGTGTTCTAATTGCACCCATTTTAGAATACGCGCTAAACGGCTAATCATACTGATGTAACCATCCGCACGAAAGGGTTAAGGAAGTTATTAGATTTGCTTTTAGTACAGCAAGTGTCAGTGGTCTTATAGTATGTTCAGTCCAACTGATGATTTGAATCATCAGTGATCTGATTTGAATTATTTTGATTCTGATTTGAATATCCCAACTATTGTTCATCTATATGCATATATATGGTCATAGCACAACATACTTAACCAAATTGTTGAATTAATGTGGTAAAATACTTGCAACCGAGTTTAAACCAAAAACTTTATTGTTACGGTAGCAAAATGATGGCATATTTTCTTATTACTTTTACACCTCACTTTTATTGCTCAAGAAAAATCTTTATAGCATGTAAATAAACAAAAATCTCTCTTCATATTCTATAGTTTCTGAACGGAAAACAGTTCAAAAAATGTAAAAATAAAAGTTTCAAATGAAACAATCTTGGTTGATGAAAATTAAAAGGCAAAGGTTTAAATCTCCCTTTTCTGCTCATCTTTTTATAATTGTAGTGCAAACGTTGTTACAACCAGCCAACCAACAGCCAGCCAACACCCAGCCAAGTAATTATAACACACACTGGAAAATATAACAATGTATGAGGTACATACAGTACCTGTGCAACTAAGCCATTCACAAGTCGTAAAAATGCTGACGGGCATTTACTTGATGTCGTATATCTGACACAGGTAGGTTGCCATGTGTATCATTTGGTGCCTCCCCATCTGCTTTGACTGTGGATGGCTGCATGGGCTACTGTGGTTGGGCCCTTGGTGGCTGAGGAAAGGACCAGGTACTAGTAGGGGTTGACCTCATTGGAGCTGTAGGAATCCAGTGGGTTGGAAGTGGGTGCTGTGAGGGTGGGTGGTATGATAACCAGAAGACAACAAATTAACAGTGCCCAGTATCTGACTAAACACGTGAGTATTTGCCTGTTGCTGGGCTTGCATCAACTGAAATCTCCTTTCCTCTGCCTCCTGATGTGCCCTCAGCAGATTCTCGAGGGCTGCAGTCTCCTGTGTTTGCCGGTTGTGCTCAGCTTCAAACATTTCCCGTAGCTGCTTGCTTTGGTGAACCATATAAGCCTGCAGCCCACTATCAGACAGACAAGCTTCAGCCTTGCGCTTCCTTCCCAGGTGCCTCCTGGCTTGAGTCCCAGGAATAGCCAGCTTTCCTCTCTTTTTTGCACTCTGCCCATCACAACTGGGTGAAACATCGCTGTCCTCTATGTCAGTGGATGGCGTCAGAGGAGCATCTGTAGGGCCATTTGGTTCTGGATTCCCCTTCTCTTCTGTCAGTGAAAAAGTAAACAATGTTAAAGTTAACTAAAAAGGAGACAACATGCTACAGAATGTCACACAGATAGCCTGTATAGCCTACATTTCAGCCGTGTACCTGAAGGTTCTGGTAGCAACATCAGGAATGCGACACACATTGTTTACATATTTGACTAACTTTTAATTAAATATAGCCAAGTTATCAGAGTCTGAAGTCAGTCTTTGTTCACCCAGTCCACCCTATTCAAGGCCTACTAGCCTACGTGCTGAATTTTGTTGCTGCTGGATAGCTGAAATAAGGTATACGTAAAAATTGGTTGATTTGATATTCCAATATAATAACAATATGGAATTAGTCATAATCCTTACATAGCCCTAATCAGCCATGGGAAAAACACACAAGAACAGGAAAATAGTAGTAGAAGTAGTAGTAGTGTTAGTAGTAGTAGGCAATAATTCATCCATTCATCCACTACATTTAGCCCACCCAACCCTCTGCTGTAAGAATGATCAGTGATCAGCCAAGCTTTTGGTGGCAGTGACTGACTCGGGAAGTAAAGCCTGGCGGTATCCAGGGAAATTTAATGGAATAATTATGTCACTTTCAACCACAATGACAAGCACTGATTACATGTGTGTAATGTTATATCTCACATTCACTCACCATTTCCATCAAGCTCAACTTCTCCTGAGTAGCTGCTCGAAGGGGATGGAGTCCCCTTGAGTTCTTGTCTGTAGGGCTATAGGTTTCGACTAGGTCCACAGGACAAACTGTTGGTCTTGTTCCAAGGATCTTGTCGAGTTCGTCAAACCATGGACATTTGTCCTTTTCTTCGCCAGAATTACCGCTCTTGTTAAGAGCATCCCGCACCATCATGTAGTTTTGTTTACTTTAATGCGGCATTGGGCAGGAGACCGCTCGAACCCCCTCTCCTTCATTTTTTCTCTCAACATGCTGAATACCGCAGCATTTTTGTGGGTCCTCTCTAACAGCTGTGTAATAGCGTGCCTGCCCATATATCGAGGAGGTAGTGTGTCTCCTCAGAGCTCCACGTTTGTCCATGACTCATTTGTAGCAACACGTCTGTGAGTGCTTCTGCAGCTAATTATTTCCCATAATGCGCAACAACAGGAGCCTGTTAACTCCAAAAAGGCGTATGCTTTTTGCAACTGGGTTGGATCGAGGTCAGGCCACTTTCACACCTTAAACGAACCGTACCAGGGTTCGTTTGGAACTGAACCGAGACCACCTCTTCAGCTGGGTCTCGGTATGCTTGTTTGGTCCGCATGCGAGTTCAATTGCTTGTATTCACACCTGCCAAAAAGCTCTGCACCAAGGAGGGAAACGAACTTGAGTTCATTTCAAGCGAACTAAACAAGGCAGGTGTGAATACACCCTAAGGTTCCAACAAAATGATGTCCTGGTGACATGCAGGGACCTAAGGTCATTGGTAAAATACTAGTGTCTTAAACTACATGTCTTAAACCTTCCTCATGAGGATTATGATGATGATGATGAGGCTTTTATCTGTGATTGGATTTATTTCCTAAGTCACAGGATATGATGCCCAAAATCAAGAACATTGGACCCTGGAAGGTATGACCCCTTCTTTGTATTCCAATCCAAAGAACTGTGCCCCTATATGCACATTGACAGCCATGGCTCTTATTGTTTTAAAATTCATATCTACTGAAATAGTATTTAACCAGTCCACTGTACATCCAGCAGTGTTTCTCTTAGGCTACGTTTACACCGTCAGTGTAAAGTGACCCAATTCCGATATTTTGCTCACATGTGACACAGTTCGGATGTGTTAAATGAACGTGTAAACAGGAAAAAAGCACATGGGATCGGATATTTTCAGATCAGATTCAGGCCTCCTCCATATGTGGAAATAAATCAGATATGAATCGGTTATGTGCCAATGTGACTGTCGTCCAAACAGCCAGATCGGATATTCTCTAGCATCTCTCCCGCACCCAAACTTCTCTTTTAATAGCTGTAGCAGCAATAATTGCTGCGTAAGCACAGGCTGCAATAACAGCCTTTTTTTTCCTTCTACGCAGAATATAGCCAATGTTTTGTGGACCCCTCATGCTTCGTAGAGCTAACATCAGGCCTATATTGGTCGCGTCCATTTTCGCACAGTGTACAGTGCTTGATTTTGGTAACCAAACCCCCTTTTATGCATGCGGGTCGTTTCAGGTATTAGGCAAGTGTAAACACACGTATTGGATATGGGTCACTTTTGAAAGTAGGTGTAAACATACGGTCCTAAAAATCGGATATAGGCAAAAAATCAGAACTGGGCATTACGACCTGTGGTGTAAACGTAGCCTTAAACTCCACTCCAGAAGGATGACAGGTAGAATTCATGAGTTAAAAAATAATTAAAAAAGAAAAAAAAGAGTCTAAATTAAATGTGCCCACAATGTTTTCTTTTTTTGTCCTAACAATTGAGTAAGGAATTGAAGCAAGTATTGTGTTCACCATTCTCACACTAGAGTTTTTTTTTTTTTATTATTGATTTTAGTGGCTGCTGAACTTCCATAGTAATTTCTGTGACTGACATGTAACTGCAGGGTATACAAGCTGCATTCAGACTTGAATCAATAGATTAATCTGGTTTTAAATGTTAAACCATTGTATGATATGACTCAGTTTTAATGGAAATTCTCACACGCTGGTGCCTAATGTGATATTTGACAGTTTTAGTTATAAACTAAACTGTTAGAACGAGTCCTGTCTGCCTTTCTGTAAGAAATGACAGAACAGATTAATTTGCCCGCACGCACAATGCTATTTTTGTTCGGCTAGCGAGTATATGCACATCCACTGTGCAGCAACATTTGAAGCTCTTGCTAACGGCAGAGGTCATCCAGCAGATTAAAATTCAATTGGTGATGTGTGCCTAAATTTTCTTAATTGCCTTTTATTCTTGCCTCTTGCCTTGCAGTGTAGCAGTATCCTCGGGGTTCAGCTCATATTGAGTAAAGGGTAAAGTAATCAACATACAATAAAATTACATCTTGATAATTGATTTCCAAAACTTAACTTTTATGTTCAAAAACATTTTTTATATCATGAAACATGCATTTTTTAATAAATCATCAATGCGTATAGGAATACCTCAGACATTCATTGTGTTAACAAAGCCAGCACTGGTATCTGAGGGTATCTGGTGTATGAAAACTACATCAGTTTACATCAGTTATCAGTTTACTGTTTAACTGAAGTAAAGCAGAGGAATTATTGTACAGATTGCACTTCATATTCCACCAGGGATGATGCACATGTAGTGTTTTGTATTGCTCACATGGACTTCTTTGTCAATATGAGTCCTCAATCTCCTTGAAAATTTTACCAAGTGAAACTGGTGATTATTCCTGAACTAGAAAATGACAATGGTTAAATAAACTATTAATGATGTACTGTACACTAATAAAAGATACCTCTTTGTTAAGAAGCATAATAAAAGCTATTGCAAAGAGAAATCTCGCATTTAAACATGCACTGTGAACATCAGCAGTTGAATAGAGAACATTTGATATGAGTAAGCGACAAATTAGCAGCGTGCTTATAGAAATCCATTTTAATGGACAGGAAATTAGTCCTGAAATATCATTGCATGATGATAAGTATACTGAATAAAGAATAAAAGCAGTTAGATTGGTTAGACTGATGGTGGATTGCATTATATCATGTTGTTCCTTATATTACATTTACTTAGCAGATACTCCACGGAGTATAGTTTTTACAGATTAATCATTTATACAAATATACAGTAGATTTACTGAGGCAACTCAGGTTAAGTACCTTGCCCAAATGTACAACAGCAATATCCCAGCAGGGTATCAAACTAGCAACCTTTCAGGTTCTGAGCTTGTTTGTTTGTGTATTGATGGATGGTTGCATGTACATTGCTTAATGTCTTTTTTGATACTTTACATTTTGTGATTAGTGTGGTCTTTGAAGGCTAATAGGTTCTCCCATGTGTTGCATTTTATCATGTGTGTGTGCTTTGCCTCTGTATGTATTACACACACTGTACATTTATGTCAGGGCTCCCGCCCCCTAGCTGTACTGTAGTGTCCTGACAGTACGATCTGGCCAGTATGGACTCAGCGGACCTTCCCCAGATGAAGGTGGCATTGGAGCTGCAAGGTGCGTTGCTGGGGAGCCATCAGAGCCAGCTGGAAGCTATCAGCAGTTCCCTGGAGAGCTTCGCTACCAACATGGCTACTGTCACTGCTCAGCTACAGCAGCTGCAGCTGAGCCAGGAGAACTGCCCCACACCTCCCGCAGCAGCCTCCTCGTCTGTCACACCTGTACCATTGAGCTGGGAACCCCAATTGCCACCCCCTGAATCGTATGCAGGGGATCCAGGAACCTGCAGATCGTTCCTCTCCCAGTGCTCCCTTGTGTTTGAGCTCCAGTCCTCCACGTTTCCCACAGACCGGGCGAAGATTGCATATGTCATCACCCTGCTAACAGGCCGTGCCAGGGAGTGGGGCACTGCGGTCTGGGATGCCCGCGCTCCTTTCTGTCACTCATTCTGAGCCTTCGCCGAGGAGATGAAGAGGGTGTTTGACCGCTCCAGGCACGGTCACGAGGCCGCCAGGGAGATGCTGCTGATCCGCCAGGGGCGCCGGTCGGTCTCCGATCTTGCCATTGATTTCCGCACCCTGGCCGCCACTAGTGGGTGGAATATGGAGGCACAATACGACGCTTTCCTCCACAGTCTTTCGGAGCCCATCAAGGATGAGCTGGCCACCCGGGAACTGCCAGCTAGCTTTGACGCCTTGGTGGCCCTGGCCATCCGAGTTGATCAGCGCCTATCGCAGCGACGCCGGGAGAGAGGGGCCAGTGGACCGCTCAGCCTCACCCGAGAACATCCGCCCGCGCCGGCCGCACGGAACCCTGCACGTCTGCCACCTGCCTCCCCAGAGCCGATGCGGGTTGTCCGCACTTGTCTGTCCTCCGCCGAGCGTCAGAGGAGGATCAGCACCCGATCCTGCCTGTACTGCGGACAGCCTGGTCACTTCATCGCAACCTGCCCCGCAAAAGACCAGAACTCACCCACAGCCAGAGGGTTACAGGTGAGCGTCACCCCCTTACACCAGTCCCTTGAAGTCCGTCCTCTGTTCTCGGCCACGCTGCTCATCGGGGGTCAGCCTCACACAGTCTCCGTCCTGATTGACTCAGGAGCCGACGGGAGCTTCATCGATGCCAACCTGGCGGCCCGGCTGAAACTGCCCCGTGTCCCGCTGCACTCGCCACTGGAAGCCCACGCCATCACTGGGGCCCCGCTGGTCCAGATCACCCACGCCACTCCTCCGGTGAGTTTCCTCGTCTCTGGTAACCATCGCGAGGAGATCGTGTTGCATATTATTAACACCCCACAAGCCTCTGTGGTCCTGGGTCACCCCTGGCTAGCCCAGCACAACCCCCACATTGACTGGGTGGGCAATACGATCCTGGGCTGGAGCCCGTACTGCCACTCCCACTGCCTTCGGGATGCCTTGGTTCCTGTATCGCCGGTCTCTCCTGCCCCCGAGGACTTCCCAGACCTGTCGGCGGTGCCTCCTGAGTACTTGGACCTGAAACCTGCGTTCAGCAAGTCCCGCGCCACGTCGCTACCTCCGCACCATCCATACGACTGTGCCATCAACCTCCTGCCCGGCTCGTCACCTCCGAGGGGGCGTCTGTACTCCCTGTCACCCCCGGAGACCGAGGCCATGAACCGGTACATCCGGGAGTCCCTTGCTGCAGGCATCATCCGTCCATCCTCCTCACCCGCAGGGGCTGGCCGAAGAGGCTTTCCGTGACCTGAAAACCCGCTTCACCTCTGCGCCTATCCTGACTCAGCCAGACCCTGCCCAGCAGTTTGTTGTGGAGGTGGACGCCTCGGACGTGGGAGTGGGGGCCATCCTGTCACAGCGCTCGGCCACCAACAGCAAACTCCACCCCTGCGCTTACTTCTCCCATCGCCTTTCGCCTACTGAGCGCAATTATGACATCGGCGACCGGGAGCTGCTAGCTGTCAAGCTGGCGCTGGAGGAGTGGAGGCACTGGCTGGAGGGGGCGAGCATGCCGTTCCTGGTGTGGACCGACCATAAGAACTTGGAATACCTCAGGTCGGCCAAACATCTGAACCCTAGACAAGCCCGCTGGTCCTTGTTCTTCTCCCGGTTTAATTTCACCTTGTCCTACCGCCCGGGAACCAAGAACGGTAAGCCGGATGCCCTCTCTCGCCAGTTCGTGCCCGCCAGGGACACCCAGGAGCCCAGCACCATCCTGCCCGCTCGATGCATTGTCGCACCGGCGCGCTGGGACATCGAGACGACCGTCCGCACCGCCCTCCAGGCCGAGCCGGGTCCGAGCTCCTGCCCACCTAACCGTCTTTTTGTTCCCCAGTCTGTTCGTTCCCAGGTCCTGCAGTGGGGGCACTCATCCAGACTCGCCTGCCATCCCGGTGCCCGTTGCACGGTGGCATTCATCCGCCAGCGGTTCTGGTGGCCCACCATGGAGGACGATGTCCGGAACTTCGTCACCGCCTGCTCAGTCTGTGCCCAGAACAAGACGTCCAACCAACCGCCCGCCGGCCTGCTGCAACCCCTGCCTGTTCCCAGACGACCCTGGTCCCACATAGCCCTGGATTTTGTCACCGGCCTGCCCCTGTCTGATGGTAACACCACCATCCTTAACATTGTGGATCGGTTTTCTAAGTCAGTACATTTCATACCGCTGCCCAAGTTACCCTCTGCCAAGGAGACTGCCCAGCTACTCATTCATCATGTGTTCCGGCTGCATGGTCTGCCCATCGACGTGGTGTCCGACCGGGGGCCGCAGTTTACCTCTCATTTTTGGAGGGCGTTTTGCAGGCTACTGGGTGCCACCGTCAACCTGTCGTCCGGTTTCCATCCCCAGTCCAACGGCCAGACCGAGCGGGCGAACCAGCAGTTGGAGACGGTGCTGCGATGCCTGACGTCCCAGGAACCGTCAGCGTGGAGCCAGCACCTTCCCTGGGTGGAGTATGCCGTTAACTCCTTGCCCTCTGCATCTACAGGGCTTTCCCCGTTCCAGTGTTGTGTGGGTTACCAACCTCCCCTGTTCCCGGCCCAGGAGGAGGAAGTCGGCGTACCCTCAGCAGCGGCATTTATCCGACGCTGCCGCCGCACCTGGAGACGCGCTCGGCACACGCTACTGCGCTCTGTGGCTCAGGCTAAACGGTTTGCCGACCGCCACCGCTCCAAGGCCCCTCGCTATCGCCAGGGTCAGCGAGTGTGGCTCTCCACCCGGGACCTGCCCCTTAAGGTGGACTCCCGCAAGCTGGCTCCCCGCTTCATTGGTCCCTTTCCCATCACTAAGGTGATCAGCCCCGCAGCGGTCCGGCTGAAACTCCCGCTCTCTCTTCGCCGCATCCACCCGACCTTCCACGTCTCCAGGATCAAGCCCATCATCCGCAGCCCTCTCTGCCCAGCTCCCCGGACTCCTCCGCCTCCCCGCCTGATCGATGGAGCCCAAGCCTACACTGTACGCCGTCTGCTGGGGGTTCGGCGTCGAGGGCGCAGTCTCCAGTACCTGGTGGACTGGGAGGGCTACGGACCCGAGGAGAGATGCTGGGTCCCAGCCAGGGACATCCTGGACCCCGCCTTGATCCGGGACTTCCACCGCAGGAACCCGGGCTCGCCTGCTGTGACGCCTGGTGGCGTCCGTAGGGGGGGGGGTACTGTCAGGGCTCCCGCCCCCTAGCTGTAGTGTTTTTGTTTTTCCTTGTCCATGTGCCTTTGTTTTCCTTGTGTTCTAGCCCTGCCCCGCTCTCCGCCCTGTCTCCGCCCACCTGATTGTCTCCACCCGCCTGCCTGCACACCTGCTTCCCATCACCTAATCAGCCCAGCCCTATATCTACCCTGCTTGTCTCTGTGTTGTTTGCCAGATCGTTTCAGTGTTTCCGTCTGTCTCGTTTCCCGCCTGTTTACCCTGTTTGGATTTTGCTGGTTTTTGCCTCGCCTGTTCCTCGACATCGTTTTTGCCTGCCCTTCTGTCCTGATTGCCTGATCTGCCTGCCTTCAAGGTTTGACCCTGTCTGTTTCTGTTTTTGATCCCTGTTTTGCCCTTGGACTGCTTACCTGGTATTTTGACCCTGCCTGTTTTTGGACTGCCTGCTTGTTTGAGGATTCTGCTATTAACGCCTGTAATTGGAGCACTCGTGGTCTGCGTCTGAGTCCGTGCCTGAGTCCTGACAATTTACTTTTTAATTTAGCAGATGCTCTTATCCAGAGTGACTTATAAGTGTATTGCATGTATGTGTTGTATGTTTGTATGAATGTTTTGTACAACATTTCATGCTGTTTTGTTCTTTGTACTCACACTTTGGAAGTTGCTCTGGATTAGAGCATCTGTTAAATGATGAAATGTAAATGTATGTTTGATCTAATAGCCAAAAGTTCAGAATGTCCACTTAGATTTTCCAGTGTGAGGAAGATTCATTCTTTTATACTTGCTCTATTCTTTCCTCTCAGCATCTGTGCAGAGTTTTGTCCTTCTGGTGAGCAGATGTTTTCTTTCTTCAACTGCTCACAAGCCGTCATACAGAGTTTACCAAGCAGGAATCTGAATGGATCTCTCTGTGGTTGTTACTAGCATGTTTATATCAGCCAAATGTTAAAGTTAATTTAACGTTTCGTGGTAACAATTGCCATGTAAAATGAACTCTGGGAAACATTCCTCTTGGCCATACCAGTCACAAGACAAGTCAATGGTCCTTGCATGGCTGTTTAATAAATGCTCAGTGAGTACCACTATAACACTTTCCCTGGATTTCACTCTGTCTCAGTAAGACTTGGAGTTCCTGTTTAAGAGTTTGAGGGGTCACATTCAGTGTTAGGAAGAGCAACTATGAAGAGCAACCGTGTGATGCCACAAAACATTGCATAGCAACCACACTATTAAGGAGATAACTATAATATATATAGTGAAATGTGTGAGCAGTCAGAAAGTCTAACGCCAGGCCCATGCTCCATTGTTGTTTGTTATTTCCAGAAGGTGTCACAAGTCCAAGGGCTTTAAAGACTTTGCAAAATGCACATCGACACAGTGACCACAGTCACGTCACCTGATTAGCCGCACCATGGGCACATAATGATCAGGTTGTCATCGCTGTGCAGCGGGTGGCTGAGGTGTGACACTGTGAGATGACAGGACGTGTCAGAGTACAGAGAGAGCTGACACAAATATGTGCAAGTGCATGGCCTAGGTTAATGAAGCTGTCAGCATGGCGCATTAATGGGTGATTATAGTCACTTCACATTCTACCACAGCAACTTCCACCCAGGAAAATGTTAAACCACAGGATGAGCCTCACTAGAGGCTGATTTAGCTGGTAACTTCAAATAAAATATTGAAAATATTCTAAATCGTCAGACTGTCAGACTGACTGACTGCTTAGACAGCATAAGAATAAACCCTGAACTGTGAGGAGACGGCAAGATTTGTACACCTCAATAATTGGGGTTATCTGACAATCGTGTGATGTCTCAAAAGCAAGACGAGCTCAAAAGCAGATCTATTTTTGAAAGTCCGGTTCTGTTATAAAGGCAAATATGCTGTGATCCTGATTGTGTCTCAAGGGTGAACCTTGAAATTGCATGCATTGTTTTTTATTGCTCACAAGGTTCCTTTGAGAAAAGCTTTCAGAGATGCCAGCTATGTTGTTTACATCTATACATGGTGTGTCATAGAAGTTAAGGACACAGAATCAATCCTTTTCTTTGGTCCACAGTGGAGAATAGGGGAATCTGTTTTCGAGAGGCAAACTTCGTTCAAGGTTTTTCTGAGTACTCAAAACCAGGTGAAAACCCACAGGTTAAGAGGCTTAGCTTTACAATGTGTCATGAGAGCTAATCTCACATCTACATTTGAAGTAGAACACACACACACACACACACACACACACACAAATACAGGTATACATGCATACACTCTCACACACACACGCCCATCATGAAAGATTCAAGGTCATATACACTTTACTAATGATTGTATTTGAGCATTTGTTTCAGTGTATAGTAGCTTCTAACACTAAATCTTCATTAAGGGTTGCCAAGCATGTCAACTATTGACAACTGTGACCTGCCACAGGATCACCCACCAGTTAGGATAACAGACAGGGCTGCAGTAACAGAGGACAAAAAAACTCTGTGCATATGGAAATCAATAGGAACTCTGTAAAAAAAAAAAAGAAGTAGCAAATATCATCTATCAAATGTCTTTGTCATTTTCACAAAGTGTGAAACACCTGAAAGATACACAACTTACAGAGAACAAAGGCACCCAAGGACAAGAAACACAAAAAAGGAACATTAATTAAAACATTAATTAAAGCTTTAGTTAATCAGTGCTCTCCCTCCCAATCTATCAATCTATCTATCTCTCTCTGTATAATCAGTGTATGTATAAGTGTATGTGAAGTTTTAACTGGTATTGGCTTGATGGAAATTGATTTGCAGTTTTAGTGAAGTTGTCTTCTTTGACAGGCTTAAAAGAAAGTTCCAGTTGCAGCTGACAAACATTCTTCTCTTAGCTATGTCTACTTTACTCTCAAAACACAAACCCCTTTCTCCACATTCCCTTTGGTTTCAAAGAGAGGAGTCAGCTGCATAATTTAACAAGAACTTTGCTGGGTCTTCATAATTATGCTGTTTCCACAGGTTTATCTTCCTTTGCTGATTTAGACTAAAGCAATCTACCAGGCAAACGTAATGAAAAGGCATTAATTCACATTTGCTTTGCCCATAATAATAAATGCACTCCAAGCATCAGCCAGGCAGAGGGGTCCTTAACCTGTGGCTGTAAGCCATTTTAGAGCTTAAACTAGGTTGATGATGTGTTCTAACCGGCTAACTAGCTCCAGTAAATATTGAGCGACTGTAGCAGCTTATTGGCTACCAAACATACAGACTAACCAACACATAAATCCATGTGTTTGTGGGCCCTTTGAGATATGCTACCTTTTGGGCTTTGGCCTCAAATGAGACAATGAAAGAATCAGGACACAGAAAGATTGACAGATAAATTCACTGCAGATCATGATTTTACTAAAGCTAATAGCCTGCTGCTTGAAAGGGAAGGGGTAGCCTCCACAGAGAGGCCATTAGCACACAATTTTCACATCCTTGTTGTCCTCACATGTCATTCCAATGGCCTTGAATGCATCCAAACTCGAACAAATATAATATGGATTGCATCGAGTCTGTAGAGAAACTGGCCACCACTTCTCTCATTAATGATCCAAAAACAACAGGTTAAAAACCAATAATTAGTGTGCTTGCAATGCGAAGCAGTGCAAGCAAACTCTTGTTATCCGATAGATTTATTCTTCTTCTTATTCCACCAAATTTTGTCCCGCTTCTCCTCCCACATTTTCGAGATATTGCCCCAAAACCAACTTTAACCTGTCCAGTCTGACCCCGATTGGGTTGCTTGTATAAAGCCATACCCGCACTCGTCTTTTTGTCATTTTTTTAATCAGTTTTTTTTACTCATTTCTTCATCCCTCCATCCTGCCATTGACTTCAATTCATTTTTCAAAGTCTTACCGCTCGGTCATCTTTGACTCGTCAGCCACCGTACCACATATGCTGCCTCAGGTCAAATCACCCAACACTCATTGAAAGTCATACTGACCTGCACTTGTCTTTTTGGCGTTCATTCATCCCTCCATCCTCTCCTCACTTTCAAAGTCTTACCGCTCGGTCACCTTTCAACCTATGGTCACAGTACCTCATATGCTGGCTGAGGTCAAATAACCCAACACTCATTGAAGCCATACTGACCCGCACTCATCTTTTTGTCGTTCACTCATCCCTCCATCCTCCCGTTCACTTCAGTTAATTTTTCAAAGTCTTACCACTCGGTCACCATTTGTCCAATAGCCACGGGACCTGATTTGGTGCTTTGGGTCATGTGACCCAACACTCACCAAAGGTGGGTGTGTCCCTAGCAACCATATTGTTTACCTTAGCAACCGCCTAGCAAACATGTAGTAACACACTAGCAACCGCCTAGCAACACCCTAGTGACCACCTAGCAACCACTTAGCAACACTTTGGGAACCACCCAGCAACGCCCAGTGATCATATTGTTTACCCTAGCAACCACGTAGCAACACCCTGGCAACCGCCCAGCAAAGCCCTAGCAATGCCCCAGCGACCATACTGTTTACCCTAGCAACCACCTAGCAACACCCTAGCAACACCCTAGCAACCACTTAGCAACACCTTGGCAAACACCTAAGAACGCCCTAGCAACCAAATCATATACCTTAGTAAACATCTAGCAACAACCTAGCAACCACCTAGCAACACCCTAGCAACCACCTTATATACCTTAGCAACCACCTAGTAACACTCTGGCAATCACCTAGGTACAGCCTAGCAACCATCCACCAACAATCTAGAAACCGCTTAGCAACATCCTAGCAACCCCTTAGCCACATCCTAGCGATCATCTCATATACGTTACCATGTTTTCGCTGCCGGGTTGCAAGCACACTCTGTATTTTCTTCAGGAAATGCACTTTTCTAGTTTAGTTAAAATCCAAACAGACAAAGAAACCAGTCTATGCAAGGCCACAGCAAGGTCAAAGTAAGCCTTCTGCAGCCACACCTGTATTTAATTCACCTTCAGTTAGTAAGGTGTGGCTCGTTATCCAATAGGCTGGTCCTCATACAAAGTAACACAGGTGCACACAATCAATTAACAATTAGCATTTGGATACTAAGGGAGAGGTGCTGAAGGCTCTCCACAGTCATTGAGCAATTATTTTTGTTGAAGACAGCGTTAGATACTGCCATGCAGATAGTAGTCTTTCAATGCCTCCAATTAAAAAGTAGAAGGTGAAACCAGTGTAACCAGTGTAGTAACTAACTTAAGAATGAACATAATTGCATACAATGTACAATACACACACACACACATTATATGTATACACTATATGGACAAAAGTATTTGGACACCTGACTATTACACCAACAAGGACTGTAATGACATTGTATTCAAATACATATACTTTAATATGGAGTTGGTCCCCCTTTTGCAGCTATAACAGCTTCCACTCTTCTTGGAAGGCTTTCCACAAGATTTTGGTGTGTTTCTGTGGGAATTTGTGCCCATTCATTCGGTAGAGCATTTGTGAGGTCAGGCACTGATGTTGGACGAGAAGGCCTGGCTGGCAATCTCCGTTCCAGTTCATCCCAAAGGTGCTCGATGGGGTTGAGGTCAGGGCTCTGTGCGGACCAGTCAAGTTCTTCCACACTGAACTCATCAAACCATGTCTTTATAGTCCTTGCTTTGTGCACTGGGGCACAGTCATGTTGGAATAGAAAAGGGCCTTCCCCAAACTGTTGCCACAAAGTTGGAAGCATAGCATTGTCCAAAATGTCTTGGTATGCTGAAGCATTAAGATTGCTCTTCACTGGAGATAACTTGGGGCCTAGCCCAAACCCTGAAAAACTGCCCCATACCATTATCCCTCCTCCACCAAACTTCACAGTTGGCACAATGCAGTCAGACAGGTAACGTTCTCTCAGCGTCCGCCAAACCCAGACTCGCCCATCTGACTGCCAAACAGAGAAGTGTGATTCATCACTCCACAGAACACGTTTCCACTGCTCCACAGTCCAGTGTTGGTGTGCTTTACACCACTCCATCCGACGCTTGGCATTGGACTTGGTGATGTGAGGCTTGCATGCAGCTGCTCGGCCATGGAAACCCATTCCATGAAGCTCCCGCCCCACAGTTTTTGTGCTTACATTATTGCCAGTGGAAGTTCGGAACTTAGCATGGTCATTGACCCCGCTCTGTGATTTTACATGGTCTTCCGCTTCGTGGCTGAGTTGCTGTTGTTCCTAAACACTTCCACTTTCTAATAATATCACTTACAGTTGACCGTGGAATATCCAGCAGGGAGGAAATTTCACGAACCATCTTACTGCAAAGGTGGCATCCTACCACAGTACCACGGTTGAAGTCAGAACGACCCATTTTGTATCACAAATGTTTGCAAATGGAGACTGCATGGCTAAGTGCTTGATTTTATACACCTGTGGCAACAGGTCTGATTGAAGCACCTGAATTCAATAATTAACAGGTGTGGCCAAATACTTTTGTCCATATAGTGTATGTGTATATAGATATAAGACACACTTAGATGTTGTGCAGCTTAATATTTTCATTTGTAGTCCACTCCCCTTACTGAATTGAATCCGACTGCAGTCCCCTCTCTGTGTGTTACCTATCCCTGAAATAAAACCACTACCCACACAAATCAATTGGGCACTCTTGTGTTCCTCTTTGCACCTGCCTTGCCCCCCACTTTGCAAGTGGCACAGAATTAAAACTTTGTTGCTGAATAATCACTTAAACTTCTGCAGAACTGCTCAATGTAGGTCGCTGTGCCTGTTATCTTAAGGAACAGAGCTCATCAGTTTAAAAGAATTAAAGACAGACTCCATGACTGGAGTTGTTATACAGAAGTACATACTCTGTATAGCAAGATTTTGTTTACAGTTGCTCCTCTTCCATCATCCAAAAAAGAGATGCTTCTTAGCATAATTTTAAAAAGGGAAATACAGGAATGGGAACACAGCTCAATGTGTCCGCCTCAACTACAGCAGAACTGCTCTCAGATCCTTCCCCAAAGGTTGGTGGCTACACAGAATAGATTTTGATTAACAGGGCTCCTTGTAAGGTCAGGGATAGGGCATCTTCTCTGGTGTGTGAGGACAATGCTGTTTTGGGACCATCCAACCTTCCTCCTCTGGTAGCAGCAACCTTTAAGCTATGGAGGAAATTGAAGAAAAGACAAACACTAGGCAAAGCAAATAACGTGCTGTGTGTCTTTCAATATTATTCATCTTTTTTTTGGGCTGTTTATCTCAATGCAGACTCTGTGCCTGTTTATGGCAGCATTATGTGACACCAGTGAAGGTATTCTTAGAGCTACTTCATTTTTGGGGAATTTTTTGGCATTTTAAGTCAGAAAAAAGTCCAATAATTTTTTTTTATCAAATGATTTAGTTGTCCATAAACTAAACCAATGTTTATGTTAATGGCCATGAGCATCTAAATTACAACCATCTTTAGAGGAAAGGGTAGCCCAGATAATGTATTGTGAATGATTGCTACTGAAATGAGCATGACTGTAACCCCACCAGCAGCCTCCCTTGGGGAGAGATACAGGGCAGGGGCTTCTAAGCATGAGAGCTTTGGTAGAGTCCAGGGGTGGTGTGTGTGGTGGTGGTGGTGGTGGTGGTGGGGGGGGGGGGGGGGGGGGGCAAAGGATTTCCCTTAAAAACGGAGAATGGATTTAGGTCGGCCATGCACCACTGATCTGAAGCAGATCTAAACCTGACACCCTCAGCGGTGAGGATTGTGGGTCAGTAATTCCTCCTTGGGGGCCATGAAGCCACTCTGGCACCTGCCATGCATGGCCGGTTGTCAGGGAAATAAACAGGATTTCCTCCGGCACTGAGAGCTGTTTGGTGCGTGCTTACCCCCACTGCTGTTCACAGCATAGACATTTGGACGCTGCAGCATCGTCAAGTTGATGAGAATGACACTGTGAGATTGATAGGAAAGATCTACTAAAACATTCATATGAATGGCTTGAATGATTCATTGAAGGCACTGTAAATGTCATTTTTTAGTAGCCCAAAGCTTTTATGACCAAGTTGAAAACCTCATTTATACTATAAATGCCTGATAAAATTATATTTCTTTTGACCTAGTGCTCTTTTCACAGTGAATAATTTAATGTGTCTGACGTCTAACATTTCTTGGTGTCCGGCACTTGAGTGCTTGTTGAAGAAAGCTCTCCTTTCAGGCATCTTGTGTAACGCCATGTATTGCTCCGAGTCATTCTTGTCCTTGCTCCCTTTGAATGCAAACATGGACTTGCAGCCAGAGGAGAGCCGTGGACCCATTGTCGCACCCAATCTTGCCGACAGCCCCTGCGAAAGGGAGTGGAAGTCATACGAATAAAGAATGCACCCCTTAGCCTAACAAATCAGTCAGCATGCATTTCATATATGACATACCAACAGCAATCAACTGTGATTGACACAAGGAGCGTGTCCTACACATGTGTCCAAAACACTGATGGTGACTTCTGAATTGATGTGATGCAGACTGAGCTTGGTGGAGGTGACCACAGACAAGTGAGGGAAGTGGTGAGTTCATCAACAGATGATCAGGAAAAAAAACTAAAATAAACCATACCAAAAAAATAGGCAGAAGTCTTATCTTATCATCATGTAATGTAATCACAGCCTCTGGATAAGCAACCCTGTCATCCTGCATTGAGTCCAGTTGCCTACACAAAAACAGTTAAAGCTGATTGCAATGAGTCATTGAATGAATCTTCCATTATCAACATGATAACCAATACATACATGTATATGTGGATAAACCAAATTGTACTGTGCCTGTCATGAGTGCTGTTTGAACACTTTTTACCCCACACCACAAACAACAGTAAACAACATCTGTTTTGCTTTAAGTAAAGACTGCTCACCTTTCCTCCTGATATTATAGCTAGCCTCCTGTGATCAGCCTTTCTTTTCCTCTCTGTGTTTCTGATGCTATGTAAAGTGTTTGATAGCACCACTCCATACTTACAGTGTGTAATTGCAATGTGAGTATGATGACTACCTGACATCTCACATCATGGCTGCTTGTTTGACTGCTACACATACACTTTAACGCCAGAGTGACTGATGTATTGTAGTGTACATGGCCTCTGTTGCCTAGTCAGGCTGCAAAGTTAACTGTTTTTGATCCTGTTTTTATCAGTCTTCTACTTCTTGCTATGAGGAGAGGGATATAAAGTAGTTGTAGTTATTGTCCACAGCAACCAGTGACCCTACAGTGGGTGATGACATAATGCATTAGGGTGACTGGGGAGGTGGGGTTATAGCCAAGAAAACCAAAGCTGGTACTGCACACGCTATGTCCCGTTATTGCTCATAACAACACACTTTACAGCCTACATAAGGAAAAAACCAGGCTGAACTGAGTCTGGCACTCTGACAAACTCTGGCCTTGTGACAATCTTACAGTTGCTTTTACAATCTCCCTGTACTTTCTGTCTTGCATGTGAGGGGTGTGTCAGCTCCAAATTGTAGCAATTTATTTAATCAAGGAATTTAAATTATGACACCAGTTACTGTAGCATTATAAGACACTTCTGTTCAAAGGTGGGTGGTTTAAAATATGGTTTTCTGTACAGTTATTTACAGTTGTTCATGTAACCTTCTTATGTATGTTGCATAACAGCAAAATAGCCAAAAGTGTTACCTAAGCAGAAATGGTTGTCGTTTATGGCAAAACATTGGAGTTTATTGACAACTAATCCATTCAGTAAAAATCATTTGATAAAAAAATAAATAATGTAACACTAGGGAATGAATACGGAAGCCGAGAACAGCCATGCTTGCAATTTTTTTTAATGCTGTTATCTTGAGATCATGAGTTAATTATTTTGTTATCTTGAGAAAACAAAAGGCCGATTTCTTGAGATAACAAGATAATTTATCATAAGAAAACGACTTTTGTTTTCTCAAGATCACGGGATAATTATGGAGAACTCGAAAATGAGTGTCTGGTTCACTTGATCACACCTGATTTCAGGCTTCAAGATCGCTGTCATGACTGTCGAGGATGATCCATAACTGAACAGTAAATCAAGGCATGACCTTGACTGAAGTACAGTCTGATGCGTTGATCAATAATCAATAACGGGTACTCCTGACATTTTCAGCTCCTACAGTTGTCAGAGATCCTGATCTCTGATGAACATTATAAGTAGTAAGAGGAAACAACCTTTTGTTTTCTTGTGATAACGAAATAATTAACTTATTATTATTGTTATCTCGAGATAACAAAACTCATTTTCTCATGATAACGAGATAAATTAACCTAGCTTTGCTATCTCGAAATAACGAAATAATTGACTTGTGATCTTGAGATAACAGCATTAAACTAGAATAGTGCATTTTCTGAAGAAAATGCAGAGTGTGCTTGCAACTCGGCAGTGAAAACATGGTAACGTATATGAGACGATTGCTAGGATGTAGCTAAGTGGTTGCTAGGCTGTTGCTAGGTGGTTGCTAGGGTGTTGCTAGGTGGTTGCTAGGATGTTGCTAAGTGGTTTCTAGGTTGTTGTTGGATGGTTGCTAGGCTGTATCTAGGTGGTTGCCAGGGTGTTACTAGGTGGTTGCTAAGGTATATAAGGTTGTTGCTAGGGTGTTGCTAGGTGGTTGCTAGGGTAAACCATATGGTCACTGGGGCATTGCTAGGGTGTTGCTGGGTGGTTCCCAAAGTGTTGCTAAGGTGTTGCTAGGTGGTCGCTAGGGTGTTGCTAGGCTGTTGCTAGGGTGTTTCTACGTGTTTGCTAGGCGGTTGCTAAGGTAAACAATATGGTTGCTAGGGACACAACCACCTTTGGTGAGTGTTGGGTCACATGACCCAAAGCTCCAACTCAGGTCCCGTGGCTATTGGTCAAATGGTGACCGAGAACTGAAGTGAACGGGAGGATGGAGGGATGAGTGAACGACAAAAAGATGAGTGCGGGTCAGTATGGCTTCAATGAGTGTTGGGTTATTTGACCTCAGCCAGCATATGAGGTACTGTGACCATAGGTTGAAAGGTGATTGAGCGGTAAGACTTTGAAAAATGAATTGAAGTCAATGGGAGGATGGAGGGATGAGTGAACGAGACAAAGATGAGTGTGGGTCAGTATGACTTTCAATGAGTGTCGGGTGATTTGACCTGAGGCAGCATATGTGGTACGGTGGCTGTCGGGCTAAAGGTGACCGAGCAGTAAGAATTTGAACAATGAAGTCATTGGGAGGATGGAGGGATGAATAAACGAGTAAAAGATGAGTGCGGGTCAGTATGTGTTTCAATGAGTGTTTGGTGGCATGACCTGAGCCAGCATATGTGGTACTGTGACCGTAGGCCAAAAGGTGACCGAGCGGTAAGACTTTGAAAAATGAATTGAAGTCAATGGCAGGATGGAGCGATGAATAAAGTAAAAACACTGATTAAAAAAATGACAAAAAGACAAGTGCGGGTCAAGGCGGTCTTGGATGAGTGTTGGGTGATTTGTCCCGAGGCAACATGTGAGGTATGGGGGCTATGGGGTGAAAAGTGAGCGACTGGGAAGGCCATGAAGTGTGAAGGGGGTGATTTTGAAAATGAATGGGAGTCTATGTGAAAAAGGGATGAAAAAACGACAAAAACCAGAGAACAAGTGTAGATACTGCTTCGCTGTATACAAGCACACCAATCGGGGTCAGACCAGATGGGTTACAGTTGGTTTGGGGTCGATATCTCAAAAACTGTGGGAGGAGAAGCGGGACAAAATTTGGTGGAATAAGAAGAAGAAGAAAACTATCGGATAACAATAGTTAATGCTTCGCATTGCAAGCACACTAAAAATAACTGCAAATACGGCCATTCTGGGCTTCCATAAATGAAGGATGTTATTAACATTTTAAGATTTTAATATTTTGCTCGTGTTACATATACATATTACATATTAGTAATCAGTATTTTCCAAACACATAGAGAGTGCAAGTGTGCATGTGTTATATTGAGCGAAGAATGCAAATGTAACATAAACCCTGCAAATCACCTTCCTGTTTTGAACTGTTGTAGGTTTCAGGTATGGTATTAGCAGGAACTGAGAGATGGTATTGACATTTCATATTCTAATAAAGTGTAGGCTTTAATGTTCAGTCCAGAACTGTGAATCAACGGTTTCATGTTTTGACAAAGGATATGCTATTATGCATCTGTGAATTCTGTAATAATTCATAGACCCTCATTTGCATAAAACCTTGGGCCTTTTATCTGGATGACTGTGCCACAACACATTTCTGGCTAATTACATTCTTACTCCACAGAATTCTGCACTTTTTGACTATGCTATATAAATATACTATATTTTGTATATTTATCACAAAAAATGTAACATGATATTTCACATTTCTCCGATACCCGATAATCATTTGTGTCAGTTGCTGTCCTTTGTACTGGCCTTTCACCCCTGCACACTCTTCATATTGCTCACTGGCTGTGAAAGCTTTAAAAGCATTGGATAAACTGCAGGATGAGTTCAGAAGGATGACTCACACAGCCAGTGCCAACTGCATAAAAACCAGCCTGTCTGCCTGAGAGATGCTGTGTCGTACGCACTTAGGAGGAAACTCTGAAGGTGTGTGCCATTTCTATTTATATTCACACAGAGGAGGGCTGAATCACTCCTCAGAGGTCAATCTTTAAAAAGGTCAGTTTAATCAAAAAACATGTATTTTCTTCTTCTTACCATAATCAGAGAGGGGTCCACTTGATGTGAAACCTCCATGAATGATAATTCAGACTGCTAATTACTGGGTGGCAATTGTAGAAATACAGACATGCCCCTGGAATCAATCAACGTTTGAATCGCATGTGAGCATTGTTTGAATACAAACTTTTTCCCATTAGTTTTGGTGATATCTCGAGTTGCTAAACTACCTTTATGAAGAGAAAGGCAAACCATTTGCACATAAGTGACCCCTGATTTGTGATTCAAATGTTCATTGAATTCTAGGGATACGGCCCTCAAAAATAAAGCTGCCTATAATCTGGCTGTAATTGAGCCATGTCAGGTGCATTGTTTTGACTGAATATGCTATGATTGAAAGATTGTAAGTTACATAATTTTAAGAGAGATTGTAAGTTACATAAACCAGAGTGAAATTAATCAGTTGTATGGAAACACTGCATCAGAGACTTTCAGATCTCAGATCAACAACTCTGCAAGATCCTCTTTCAGAATTAAACAGTGTCATCTTCCATGATCTACAACATACATCAATTGTCAATGTATGTATAATGCATTGACGATTAATGTAAATTGCAGATTTGAAATGTGGGATTGTAATTCCACTGTTACAAGAGGTATTTCTTATTTACTTGTAGATTTGTGGTTGGCTAATTAATAAACAAATTAGTAAAACTATTAGGTGAAGAGAGGAAGTGAACCACTTATTCTTCATTTGAAACAACTAATTTAAATTTAAACCCATCGAAGCACCATTTGGCTGAGGGTTGGCACAGGATTATCCACACTCTCCTCTCTTGCCCACAAAGGTTTTTCCTGGAGAACAGAAATCTCTCAACCTCTGGGTTCTCACTCTCATCCGCTGTCAACCCGTTTCAGGAAATTTCAGTTTTGTTAACATTACTACTTTCAATCTGCATTCCAATCGTTTTTATCTCAGTGAGCGAGTAAAACATTTTCCGAGAGATTTCAGAGGGTGACTGTCAGGGAGCGGAGAAAAGGAAGGCACTTTTAAACAGTTGGCTGACCCCCTGGCAGACCAGGTGATCTCTGCACTCCATCCCGGCCACTCCCTCAAGTCATGGTCCTCAAGACATGGCGCCATGACACGCATAGCTATCATTGGACTGAGTTGCAGGGTGACCTAATCTCAAGGATTGAATATTGACTGAACCACAAAGGGCACACAGTGGTCAAAGTGAACACACCTGGTGATCACTGACCATCAGCTATCAGTGGCATCTGCATTCTGTTCTCTCAGCCACAAGCACAAATGAGATCTTTTAACATATGACAGCAAGGAGGCAGAATCCTCAATATGCAAATCAATCACAACTGACCACTTACAGACACAATTACATACACACATATTGTACTTAATATGTTGTAATATATAATTATGTACACTCACATACACACTTACAATTGCCACCAAATGTATTCATGCCCCTGATATTTCTAACCAAAAGGAAGTGTGTTTGTATGTGTGTGAGTGTAGGTGGGGGACTGCTTGCCTCTTTTGAAACCCACCATGTATTCAGTAATGACTGAGAACAAGTGTTGCAGAACAGTTGTTGGGTAAAACATAACACCCCAGCAAAGCATTACATTTCAATGGCTACTTATTGAACAACAGTTCAAGGCATCCAGTCACCACCTGTCCTTCTCTACACTTAGCGACTCAGAAGTTCTTCAAGTCATCACAACCCACCATGCTACAACCTGCCCTCTTGACCCCATTCCTTCCACCCTTCTCCAGTCTGTATCCGGTGATATCACCCCATGTCTCTCCTCCATCATCAACTCATCTCTAACTACTGGCCTTGTTCCCACAGATCTTAAAAATGCTTTGGTTATCCCCCTGCTAAATACCGCCAATCACCAGATGCTCATCACCAAGCTCTCACAGATTGGCATCTCTGGGACCGCCCTTTCTTGGTTCAGGTCCTACCTGACCAGTAAGAATGTCACGATGTCAAATTTTAGTGTCACGATTATTGTGAGAGGAAATATCACGATTTTCACGATTATCGACACCATGGAAGGAAACACTGAGCATTTTTTAATTAAATGCTTTATTCACACTTTTTTCACTTGAGAAGCATTCTCTTGGTCCTGCAAATAAGACTTCAAGCCTACTTTATACTGAAAAAAAATAAATTAAATTATTAATAATAAAAAATAATAAATAAGGTTGGGAATAGTAGGCACTTTTTAGAAATCACTGTAGCTGCCATTTGAAACCAAAATAATATGGTATACATTTTGAAAATAAAATTAAATACTTATAAAAGTATATACATTACAGGCTTACAGGCTGCAGGACAACACTGTGGAACTATATAACAGAGGTATTTCCAGAAGATATCCTTTCAGTCCAGGTTATGGTGCAGAAATGTGAGCGTGTTCACATTATCAGTGCTGAGTCTTGACCTCTGAGGGGATAAGATGTGGCCACTTGTGCTGAAGACCCTTTCAGACGGCACGCTTGTAGCTGGAATACACATGAACTTTCTGGCCACTTTGGAAAGGAGAGGCATTTCTTCCACATGTGTCTTCCACCAAGATAGCGGGGTCAGCATCAACACTGACTGCAGGCAGTGAAAAGTAGTTTCACCTCTGAATTAACTTTTTCTCATGATGGCTATGGCTTAGCTGTTGGTGCGCTTGCATTGGTGGTTTGCTGCAACAGCGCAGATAAACTTGTGCCTCCCCCCTCCCCACTCCCCCGCTGGCCTGCGCTCACATTGCGCTTAACGTTCCGGGCCCAAGCAAGCTTACGTCATCATGATGCGAACTTTTTGTGTCGAAGAAAAGCACTGTAGCATAGCACAATGGAGTTCATGATTGTACTTTGTGGTTTATTTGGAGTCGTTTTGGGCGCGGTAACACACGGCCCTCTCACATGCCTTATAGCTTTATCGATTATGCAACGCAGCGATTTTCAGTTAATCATGCTGCACGTATAAGATTTTTGCGGAGGCAGCTGACGTTTCAGTCATTATGATAAGGGACAGACCAATATTTTGTGTCAGATTACAGTAGCCTAATCACAATAATGTTAGCTAATGTTAACCAGTTAGGGCTACTACTTGTGTGTGTGCTACATCATTACAACAACAAGCATCTTCTATTACTGCTTGGATAGTACACTTTTCAATTAATTCGAGAACATTTGGGTTAATAACGGGTCTGGTTCTTAATTTATTTGATGAATGTGAATTGTAGTCTGCGAGTAAAGCAGCTCCAAATTCCTCCCCCAACGTCAGCTGCCTCCGTAAAAATCTTCTTATACGTGCAGCACGATTAACTGAAAATCGCTGCGTTGCATAATCGATGCTAACTGGCTGGGGAGCTAACATTAGCTATCTAGCGATAGATTTGACAAACACAGCTATTTAGCTAACAGGCTATCTATCTGAACGACTGTTGAAGACTAGCTACTTAAACAGGTTGGCTGCTTCCTTTGTGATACTCTGACTAAACCCCTGACAACAGCAATGCTTACATCGCCACGTAAAGTATGGTGAGTTTTATTTCACTTGCTAGTAATCAAGCTAATGTGGGGATCCACAGAGTTATTTTAGGTATAGATCTACAGAACGAACCCATCAAATTTTGGAGGTAGCCAGCTTGTTATATTTAAAGACGTCAGCTGGCTAATCAAATGATGGTTTAAAGGAATTATTATGACTGGGTGTGTAACTAACAGATATCCTGCTAACTGTTGCTATAACGGATATATTTGTTAAATGGGACAGTCGCATCATTGACGTCTTGTGGTCTGCAACTAAGCCTTGAGTTTGAAGCAAGAAAATGAAAAAGCACAAATTGTAGAAACAGCAGTCCAGTTTACAGAAAATAGACACACATTTTTATGCCTGCTCTTCATCAAAACAATGCAGAAAATGAAAACAGCTTCATATGGAAAAAAAGTGTATCCATGAGTGCATGTAACTGTAAAATCGATTTTACAGAAAAAAAGTTTTATGCCCAAATTATGCAGCAAATTCATGTTTTTAATCTACTATTGATGCTTCTTCTACCATCACCACTCTCACTATTATGAATATATTATTATTATTATTATTACTTTATTGTTTTTCTGTTTTTGTAATCATTAAGGAAACCATTCTGAAAGAGCGGAATGATTTATTTGTCACAGAAAACCATTTGCACCCAACAGATCAAGGAGCTGCCAGGTCTCCTAACATCAGAGGAAGAAGACAGCCTGACAGCAAAAGAAAAAAATAAAACAAAAAAAGACCATTCAAATTGAGTAATAGCAGGTGGCTACTGTGAGTGTTCTGTCTCGTTTTGCTGGCTGTCAACACCTCAGCAAACAGGCATTGGTGTGACTTTTAAGCATGTCTTTAATCACTTTGCTTTCAGCCAGCTACAGAGAGAGAGAAGAAAGGATCAAAGTGCCCACATCTGGATGACACCTCCCCCAGCTCCTGATTGGATGTCATTCAACAGCATCTCCCTTCACCATCTCATTTCTCTTACTAATTTGGCAGGCAGAGTTGCTAATGTGTTCTGTCAATAGGACTGCAGGATAACTTGCAGTGGTTAACTAGTGCCATTGCTTTAAGGAATTAAGAGCAGAAGCTCTTTCCGTTGTTCAGAACACCACAAAAGATGGCGAAAGCTATTTCCTAGGAGTGAGAAATTTGACTAATTGCAAAGGCCAATCATGATTGCTGAATACTAGTAATTTCAGCAGCTTGTTTGCATTGGAAATGACATCACTGCATCTATTGAGGGTGTGCTGTAAATGGAACATTTAAATGGAAAACATGAATACTCAGTCTAACCACAGTAAACTCTGAGAAACTATGATTGTGTAGCAAACAAGGGAAAACCAGTGTGTACTTTCTTACTCCCATTCCACATTCCTGTTATACAGAGGCCTACACTTTCTGTGGTAATATATATATGTATAATTAAAATTCCACTCTTACTGTGTGTTTCTCCATTTTCAGCATGATTTTCAATAGCACCATGTTTGCTCTGTACTCCACTCAGTCTTAGCCCTCCTGTGGTGCACTGTGGGATATTTAGTGTGAAAAAGTAGCCACTGGCTGTAGGCTAGCGTATCAGAGAATGGCACTCAAACTGAAGAGGGTGCTGAGCGTTGAGATGAGCTTAGTGCCCACAATTTTAAAGTTGGAGTGAAAACAAGGAAAACACAATAAAATAAAAAAGTAAAATAAAAGAGTCACAAAAGCATAAAACTTTGTTGATTGTTGGTGAGAGCACATCTATCCCAAGGAGAAAAAGTGGTTATCAGGGCAGACTGTCAGGGGTAAATCCAAATGCAATTTGGAAATGCAAATGTGAATGGCCAAATCATGGACATGAGGATAGAACACGCGAGGAGGTGTGTAGCTGTGAAAATGCACAGAATCGTGTACGTGATGGAGTGAGTCTTGGAACAGTGGTGGTGTAATCTGGAATGCACACCAATAACCTCCATAATCACCGCTAGGGTATTCACCATAAAAGCACCTCATCTTCCAAAAAGTATGATTGGGAAGAACCCAAAGGAAAGACAGTGTAGCACCAGTGTAGCAGGGCCCATACTCTTGGGGAAGGTTCCTTTCCCAGAATTGACTAAATATCCAGCTTCAGTAAATTTCTCTTTCCAGGGTCAATGACGTGATGCTCATTTTTTTGTGTCCATAAGATTTTGTTAAATTTGTGTTAAAATTTGAAAATAAACAGACAGATTACTTAAAAACATTATTTTCTTCAGGACCTAATCTAAAATTTCTGATTTTAATCCATTGTAAGAGAATATTTCAAGGATGATGGCAAAAATGTCAATGTGGTGTAACCGCAAAAACTTTGTACCAAATAATTTACCTTATTGAAAAAATGTGAAATTCCCAATAAAACACTATATCACATATGTTGACATAATCTTACATAAGATATATTTAATATTAAATAAAAATGATGAAACAAATTTGTTCTAAATATTTTAGTTAATGTGGGGAATAATGTCTGTCAAGTCAACTTCTTGAAATGTCAAGTGGTATACCCGCCATTCAAGGAGCCATTTTATAAATATTATGCAAGAAGATCATGTGACATGAAATGATATCATGGAGAAGGACCCCTAAAGACCATAACTGCTGCATGTCAAGGTTAGCATCTCTCTTTAAAATATGAAAAATTTCACATTTTTAGGGCGTGGTCAGGTATGCTTAGGTTATATGTCAAATGGTATGACCTCAGGAAAATAATGATAAATAATAATAATTGTGTAAATGTGTATTTACTTTAAAAACTGTGTTTTAAATAATATTATTCACACAAAGGTCATGTGCTTACATAGTTGTCCATGTTATTGCCTGTAAAATTTGAATTGAATTGTCAAATGGTGTAACCGGTTACACCATTTGACTCATAATACAAACCTTTCTTTTTGAGGACAATTGTATCTAAGAAGGCCTAAATCAGTAATTTATTGTGCTGATTACATTACAGGGTATCATTTAAACAGTGACACATACTGTTGCACATGAACAGCAGCTTTAAAAGACCTAAAATTCCACAATAATTTTACCTATAGGAGAAGTATTCCTAAAATATTAAAATGTACATTTTTATGATAAATATGTGTACTATATGCCTATGTATGTGTGTTTATGTATACAAATAATAAATACAGTATAATATAGTTTCCTTTCCCCCAATAGATGCCTCTATCAAGCAAGGAAAAAGTAGCTTGTCATAGAGCACGAATGAACGCTGATCCTGCTGCAAGGGCCAATTGCCTTGCCAAAAGACGTGAAAGGTAGCACACACACACACACACACGCGCACACTTCCTGTGAATGTCAGATTAAAGTCAGTGATGTAGTGATTTAGATGTAGGGGAAATGAGAGGGTGAGTTGGTAATAGGGGAAGATCTACTGTTTTAAACACAATATTTTTATTTTTCTGTTGTATTCATAGTTATCAAAGGAGAAAAAGAGAGGAAAAGAATTGAATTGAAACAATACAGTTCAGTTCTGTCACACAGACACAATTTTCTGGAAAGAAATGATTGAGAAATGATAGGATCTCTCTCTCTCTCTCTCACTCACATACACACACACACACACACACACAGACACTTGAACTATGATTGCTGATATGTTTTTATAACCAGATTTTGTCCGGTATTTTTACTTTAACTGAAATCACAGTATGCATTAGACATGCATTAATCCTGTTACTTCATTCTTGTAAAATGTTTTTTTATGTATTGGAATATAATAAAGCATCAATTTCAGTTGACTTTTCTGACCGATGTGCTTACTATTGGTGTCAGTTTTTTGCCTTAGATTGTAGAAGCAATATGGTCAGTTGGTGTAACCGGTTAATGTCAATTGGTGTCACCCGTATTTTTCATAAAATTCTGATAACGTACAAAAAAGTTCATGTAGATAAAATGTAGTACTCTGTTACATTGCAATAATATGTTTTTAAAGAGTTTCTATATAATTTGCCAAAGATTATTCAGACGTTAACAGCATAATGTCTTGCTCAATATCACAAAAACACAATATTTAAATGAAGAAATCATCATAATAAAATCTACTTCCATATGATATTTCAAAATGAAATATTTACTTTTATGAGCACACTTACATAAACTCTAGGTGGGTAAAATATTTAATAATTTTCATTCTTTTTGTGGTTACACCATTTGACAATTTCATGTGCATTCACTCCCGTCTTTTGTAAAAAATGGCACAAATGCCATTTCAAATTATATGAAACCAACAGAAATACAAAATATACATTTTAATAATCCTAAGGCATGCTCTTTTTAAATGTTTTAACATAGTTTTTGAATTGCCCATCTTGCCAACCCTTATTTGTCACTGACCCTCCAATGGGTAACCTGTAGAAACCTATGTAAGTCACTCTGCTAAATGACAATAATGTATGTAGAACTAATGCTGTTTCTCTCCTGACATCTACATCTGCTGAAAGTGTTGAGATATTTACCCTGATGGGCTGGTGAGAATGTGATGGTTATCAAGCATGATAAGGAAGCAAGCATGGCCTGCTTTGCTAATTATTTTTCTTGTGTGTGAGACATACCCTAAGTTAGGTAGGTCAGCCATATCCTTCATGCATTACATTTTTGGCATTTAGCAGACGCTCTTATTCAGAGCGACTTACATTGGTTACTTTTTTTTAAAAACAATGTTATCCATTTATATAACTAGATATATATACAGAGGCAATTGTGGGTTAAGAACCTTGCCCAAGGGTAGAGCAGCAGTGCCCCCAAAGGGAATTGAACTGGCAACCTTTCAGTCACAGGTGCGGTTCCTTAACCACTATGCTACACTGCTGCCTTCATGCTTGGCTCCAGCTGAAGTTCCAGTGTATTATCATTAAATGAGTATGCTGGAATGTCTGGAGCTACATTGTGGTTTCATCCTGTATATGCACTCAGGCAGGTGAAGCATGCACTGTATTCAGCCTTACCTTCACTGTGCAGTATTGAAAAGTGCAGAGTCTGTGTGTGTGTGTACATATGCATATATGTGTACATATATATGTATATGTACAGTATCAGTAAAACATTTGCACAGAACTTTAGTCTTTACTTTTTACTATTTTCCACATTTTAGAATAACAGTAAAGACATCAAAACTATGAAATAACACAAACGGAATTAAGCAGTAGCCAAAAGTCAAATTATATTTTAGATTCTTCAAAGTAGCCAAAAATGTTTTCAAATTAATTTTTTTTGGAAGGAAATTCATCCATGGGCATCAACTTCACTATTTATGTTTGCCTAAGAAACACATTTCAAGCATGTAAGCACAAGTCCTTTCATCAAAATGTCAAGGCATGTTTCCCATTATCTTAATCAGGTGTGTCCAGTTTTTTGACTGTATAAGTATGTAGCCAGAGCCACAAGGTAAACAATTTTAGAAAGTATTAAAAAGTATTAAATATTGCAGTTAACAGTTTAAAAAAACAGACACATATACAGGAATATACATACATATACACACACACAATTAAAAGTACAGTAACACCTGGAATCCAGCCATTTGGACAAGTGCTGTGACCGTCTTCCTCAAATAAACAGCATCACCTGCAGAGCTGTCAGAGAGAAATTAGCACGGACAGGCTCCCATGCTTCTTACGCAATGGCCCATGCCACCAATGTCTCAGGGCATGTGTCACACTAAACAAACAAATCGCACAAATCAATCAATAAATAAATAAATAAGCAGATAAATAAACTTCTCTCCTCAGTGGAGAGGCTGTGCTGGGGAGCCGCAGACAGGCATGCAAGCTGTTGCTAGGATACAGAGCAGGGCCCTCTCCCAGGCAAAAGAGGAGATGTAGAGAGGGGAGGACATGGAAAGTTTCCCTCCCTCACCGCTCTGTAAGAGACCTCTCCTTCACAATATTTTGCTGTCATGGATATAAATGGTGTAGCAAATTGAGTGATAGCAGTGATTTTTTAAAGCTCGAGGCTAACTGAATGAATGGGTATGCATGCATCACCACTGTCACTGTTAATCTGAGAACTGGACACCCCCCTGCAGATAATAAGATGCACATTTGCAGAAGTGTGTGTCTGTATGAAAAAGTATGTAGAGGGTACTGTAAGATTATAGTGCTTCTAACTTCTGACCAGACATGGTTCAGAATCAGAGAACTGTTAACCTGACGGCCTTATTATCATAGTTACAAAGGAAGCTCCACACCTTGGTGCCACGCTACAGTTGGAGCCAAGAGCAATTGATTAAGGCAGGCAGCAGACATCGAGTCTAGCATACAACCGGGAGTGGGCAATTGGCAACCATCACCACACAAAGACGCGGTCAGCATCAAAGGATCCCGCTTTGCATTGGGAACATAGGTTGATGCTGCAACAGTGTAAAACCTATTGTTTGTTGCCATTTGTTTCATGGTATAAAAGGCCGATCACGGTAACAGCTCTCTGAGTTAAAGCTTCGCAGGCAGAGATGCTGCCGGATTCCATCGCCGAATAAAGCTTTTTCTCCAAGCGCGCTTTTGGTCCGGTTCGTTTACTTTTAAAATTAGAACAAAATCCAACAATTGGCGAGCCAGCCAGGAGGAGCTGATACGAGAGAAACTCACCGACACATCTACGAAGTGGAACAATTCAGCAGAAGAATCGTGGAGATTTTTCCGGTTGAACTTTCCAGTCGAAGATCGGCAAGACAAGAGTCTGCGGGTCCGCAAACATCGCAAAGACCTTAACTCGGTAAGAAACGTACCACTCCTCTTGAAGAACCTAGCTATTTTATAAGTAAACAAACCAGTAAATATACGTATATGTAACTGACAGTGTTTTGGTTAACACTGTTGATAAGAGCTCTAGAAAAATAGGCCGAGGTACCGAAGTCTAGGCTAGGGAAAGCCTAAGTTTATAGTCAGCTCACGTCGTGCTATCTAGCCGGTAAATGTTTAGTTATATTTTCCGATTAGATCAGAGGTTGACGGAGTGTGAACTATAGTAACGTAGTCATCTCACATCGTGCCGGTTATCAGACTTCTAATCGGAGGTTGATGGAGTGACTAGTGTAAGCAACAGGGTTGCTAACTAAGTTTATAGTCAGCTCACGTCGTGCTATCTAGCCGGTAAATATTTAGTTATATTTTCCGATTAGATCAGAGGTTGACGGAGTGTGCACTATTGTTACGCGGTCATCTCACATCGTGCCGGTTATCAGACATAATCGGAGGTTGATGGAGAGACTCGTGTAAGCAACTGCGGGTTGCTGGACACCTTCCTATGGTTAGGAAAGGTTTTTGGTGTAAGCTCTGGAACAGAATTCAGTACTGTATAATTATTCTTCGCTGTGAGAGAGTTGGAGAATTCAGTTTTTAAGTGTGAGAGAATTAAAAACTGGTACTTTTCTTGATTGTGAGAGAGTTAAGAAGTAGTGCATTATACTGGTATTGTAAGTTGTTAATTGAGCTTCGGATAGTCAGCTCACGTCGTGCTATCTAGCCGGTAAATATTTAGTTATATTTTCCAATTAGATCAGAGGTTGACGGAGTTTGTACTATAGTAACGTGGTCATCTCACATCGTGCCGGTTATTAGACATAATCGGAGGTTGATGGAGAGACTCGTGTAAGCAACTGCGGGTTGCTGGGCACCTTCCTATGGTTAGGAAAGGTTTTTCGGATAGTCAGCTCACGTCGTGCTATCTAGCCGGTAAATATTTAGTTATATTTTCCGATTAGATCAGAGGTTGACGGAGTTTGTACTATTGTAACGTGGTCATCTCACATCGTGCCGGTTATTAGACATAATCGGAGGTTGATGGAGAGACTCGTGTAAGCAACTGCGGGTTGCTGGGCACCTTCCTATGGTTAGGAAAGGTTTTTGGTATAGTCAGCTCACGTCGTGCTATCTAGCCGGTAAATATTTAGTTATATTTTTCGATTAGATCAGAGGTTGACGGAGTTTGCAGTATAGTAACGTGGTCATCTCACATCGTGCCGGTTATTAGACATAATCGGAGGTTGATGGAGAGACTCGTGTAAGCAACTGCGGGTTGCTGGGCGCCTTCCTATGATTAGGAAAGGTTTTTGGTGTAAGCTCTGGAACAGAATTCAGTACTATATAATTATTCTTCGCTGTGAGAGAGTTGGAGAATTCAGTTTTTAAGTGTGAGAGAATTAAAAACTGGTACTTTTCTTGATTGTGAGAGAGTTAAGAAGTAGTGCATTATACTGGTATTGTAAGTTGTTAATTGAGCTTCGGATAGTCAGCTCACGTCGTGCTATCTAGCCGGTAAATGTTTAGTTATATTTTCCGATTAGATCAGAGGTTGACGGAGTGTGTACTATACAAACGTAGTCATCTCACATCGTGCCGGTTTTCAGACGTGAAATCGGAGGTTGATGGAGAGACTATGAGTAAATATATAGTCAGCTCACGTCGTGCTATCTAGTCGTTAAAGTATTTAGTTGTGACAGGCTACTGACACGCTTATATTTTTCGATTAGATCAGAGGTTGACGGAGTGTGTACTAGTAATATAGTCATCTCACATCGTGCCGGTTATCAGACTAATCGGAGGTTGATTGAGAGACTAGTATAAGCAACTGGGTTGCTGGACACCTTCCTATGGTTAGGAAAGGCTGTTGGTAAATTATTATATATTATTATTAAGTATAATTATTCTTCGCTGCACGGGTTGAATAATTAAAACTTTAAGTAAGAGAACTAAAATTTGTACTTTTCTTGATTGTGAGAAAGAATTAGTGCATCATACTAGTATTATAAGTTGTTAAGCGAGCGTTGTTTTTCCGACTGTAAGTAATACATAAATGTTCTAATAAACGTTAGAAAAATTGGTTTTGATCGCGAGGTGGCATTCCAATTGTGAAAGATTCGGAAAACGGAGTTATTTTATAACAGTAAAATCATACTTAAGAATACTTTTCTTAAAAGCTATATGCTTAAAGAATTTGTATTTGTTTTTAAGTCGCTGAAATTGTAAGCACTTTAGCCTTCCAAATTTGGTTTGGAATGACATCTTGTTTCCTTAATACCGTAAAAACTGTAAGCGTAGCCTTCCGACCGAGGTTCGGAAAGAATTAGCATTTTAAACGGTAAAGTGATAAGCCTTCCGACTAAGATCCGGAAAGAGTCAATTTTTCTAACTGGCGAGCCAAAGTTTAATTTTCTGTTTTGTGCAGCTAAGCAGAAAAAAAAAAAACACGTGATTTCTTTTCTTTAACTAAAGTGTTAAGATAAACGCAGTATATTATTAAGAGGAAATCAAGAGTAGACAAAGAAAATAGTCTATATCACGGAATGATTTTGTATTTTTAAAGTATATTCATATCCACTTATCTCAAAGTATTCCTGGTTGTGGGCGTACTCTGTATTTTGAAAAATAGCCTACATTTTTGACTAGGCTGCTCATTCGAAGATAAAAATTGTCTGTAGTCTTTTCCTCGTTAAGACAAAAGTATAATAATTCCAGTTTCCTCTAGCTAACTCTGTTCTGTTCATTTGCATTGAAGTAAAGATAGCTGTGGGTATTCACACTTAGAATACACAGTCTAAACAGCTCCACTAACACCTGCTCTGTCTGCTTTGTATCTGAGGGAATCTGTTGTCATGGCTGCTGAGTTGCCGTCGGCTGCGCAGATCCGTGTTCATGGGGCTGGGCCATTGAAACCTACGACAGAACGTCACGGAACAGCTCCTCCAAGCACAACCATCGATCAGATGATGGACAGCCTAAATTCATACTTGGAAAAACGGCTTGGATTAAGGAAATGCAATGACGACATCCAACGGAAGTACAACATTAAACCCTCCGAGGACACACTCTGGACCTTGCCGGACATCAAAAAGGCCTGGGGAAAGACACAGCGCATGTTCGCAAGCAGCAGACGAGACGGATGGTCTGTTATTTTGTGCAAGCAAATTCAACAACATCTGGAAAAGTGTGAGATCGATAGACTGAAACGTGAAATCACTGCAGAAAATGCAAAAGTTCAAGCATTAGCTTCTCTATTACAGGAAGAGAAAAAGGAAAAAGAGAGACTATTAGCTGAAAATCAAAAATGGCTAGACTTAATCTCCAAACAGCTACAACCAAAAGACTGTGATAAAGCAGTAGCCTCTTCCAATACACATGAAGGAGGCGCTAAGCAAAGGAGACCAGAACTGCTCTACCCATTCAAAGAGCTGAGAGCCATTGAGGAACAACAACACCGTCATTTGCTGGAGGAATTGCCACATGACCATGGTAGCAGCTCAGACGGTGAGGAATTGTCCAATGACACACCTGCTGCTGCACCTGTGACAAAGGACAGCAGTGCACAGGTCAAATCTACCTCCACAACAAGCACAAAGGTTAGGCTTGCTCCTGTAGTAATCAAACACCGTAGAACTGAAGTGGAAGTTCAAAGTGAAGAGGAGTTTGAGGAGGATGGCCAGAGACGGACTCGTATTGTGACAAAGAAGGTCAAAAGATACCTCCCATGTAAGACTTACCAACCAGCCACACCAGAACAAATTGATAAATGGTCCAAGGAATTACCAGACGCATATAAACAGCCACGCAAGGCTTGGCAAGTTCTTGAACGCTTACGAAAAATTTACATTCTACACCCACTGGATGCTGCTAGGATCCTCAATGTAAACTTAAGGGACAGCGATCAAAAGAAGCTGACTGAAAGTGTAGAGACAAGGGCAGGGGAGTCTCAAGACAATGTTGATGCAGGATGGGAGGCTGTACGAACCTTTTTATATGAACTTAAACCTGCAGAAGTCAATTGGGCCAGAATCACTTCATGCACACAGAAAGCAGGAGAGAGTGTTGCAGAATATGAGGAACGCTTTAAGCAGATTTGGCTGGAACATGCTGGTCTGAACAACAGTGACGATATAGGCAAGGATACTGGCATGCCTTTAAAAACTTCATTTGTGAATGGACTAAAGCCAGAGTTATCCAAAGCCCTTAAAGTCCGTTATGATGACTGGGATGGTGTTGGGACAGCTTTCAATCAGGTTGTGGAATGGTCAGCGAGGATTGAAAGAACACAGGACGCCAAACTCAGAGCCTTACAAACTAACGCTCTGAAATACAACAATCCTGGAACCAGAATTAAGACCCCTGCTGGGGAAACACCGGCCCCACCGGGTCCATTCCGGCACCTTCAGTTGGACTACATAACCCTGCCTAAGAGTGGGAGGTTTCAGGATGTACTTGTAGATAAATTCTCCAGATGGGTGGAAGCATTCCCAACTAAACATGGAACGGCAGCCCACACAGCCAAAACACTGGTGAAGGACATCATTCCTCGATGGGGCCAGCCAGAATGCATAGACTCAGACCAAGGAACACATTTCACAATGTGTCGCATGATAAATACGAGAAATTACATTGTCCTTACAGACCACAAGCTTCAAGTCGAACAGAGAGAATGAATCGTCATCACAGAACATCTGTCCAAGCTCCACCAGGAAGGAATCCCTTGGAAACTGGACTAAACCTTTTGAGTTATCACATCATCATCCGTCATCACAGGCCAGCCCATGCCCCAACCCGGAAAAATGGATCTGCGCAAAGCCGACGTGAATTTCTGACAGCCTGATCCGGTACTGCGAAAAACTCTCGCACACAAACCTCAGAATGTAGCATTAGAACCCTAGTAGGAGGGTCCGTACCAGGTTCTTTTAGTAACTAATGCAGCAGTTAAGGTGCAGGGAAAAGATAAGTGGCACCATGTCAGCCATTGCAAGTTAGCAAATCCGCCTAGAGATGAGGGATAGAATGGCGGTAGTATTTATCAGAGTCCAGACATGGCGGGACTAGAGTTGTCTAGGCTCTAGCTTGTCGTCTGAGGATGAAGAGGTCATCATACCACCACTGATAAATACTGTAGCGTCCCGCCGAAACTACATAGGGACAGTTTAGGCATTTTTAGGAATAACGATCCATTTTTTAAAAATGTTTATGTACTTTGGCAAGATGCGTTCCCGCCTTCTCTCTTGTGTGTCATTGCAGATGTTCCAGTGAAGAGCAGGGTTCCAAACAGCTGAGAGAGAAGGGTGCCCTGGCTGTCATCGGACACCTGCACTGGACTGTACCTGACACCTGGCTGATATCTGCTGAAAAACCACGGGACACGGGACACATCTGCATCAACCAAGCCCACAATATCACAGACTGCTTCAGGAGACCTCATTCACCAGCACAATCCAGCAGCATGTGTGGAATGCGATCATCCACCATGCCACCAATGTCATTTCTCTGTACATCTTTCAATGTATCTGTGTATCATCATAAAATGATGAAATTCTTTTATTTTATACTGTAAGCAGTGGTGCCTGTGCTCAGTATTAGACTGTGTACATGATTAATATCAACATGTTACGGTTTCTTTTCTTTTTTTTTCCCCCTCCTTCCGTTCCTGTATTTTCTTACAACTATTTCTTTATTTTTGTGATCATATTTTTTTATGATCAAAGGGGGGAATGTAAGATTATAGTGCTTCTAACTTCTGACCAGACATGGTTCAGAATCAGAGAACTGTTAACCTGATGGCCTTATTATCATAGTTACAAAGGAAGCTCCACACCTTGGTGCCACGCTACAGTTGGAGCCAAGAGCAATTGATTAAGGCAGGCAGCAGACATCGAGTCTAGCATACAACCGGGAGTGGGCAATTGGCAACCATCACCACACAAAGACGCGGTCAGCATCAAAGGATCCCGCTTTGCATTGGGAACATAGGTTGATGCTGCAACAGTGTAAAACCTATTGTTTGTTGCCATTTGTTTCATGGTATAAAAGGCCAATCACGGTAACAGTTCTCTGAGTTAAAGCTTCGCAGGCAGAGATGCTGCCGGATTCCATCGCCGAATAAAGCTTTTTCTCCAAGCGCGCTTTTGGTCCGGTTCGTTTACTTTTAAAATTAGAACAAAATCCAACAGTACTCTACCTGTGTATGACCCTCTACCAATATTCAGGCATTGCTCATCATTTTATTGCACCTGAATTTTATTGTGTCTTTATTGATTTTTTTCCTGTTCAAATTAAAATCCTATGTTACAGTAGGTGTTGTAGTCAAACTAGGGGCTGAGGAGGAGGGTGCTAAGATATGTCCTGGCTGTCGCCTTGCTTGCAGTGGGTCTGCTGTGTTTAGCAGGGTCCTGCTGTGAATGGGGTGGCATAGACTCAGATCTTCTTTGTGGCTTTGGGTCCTAACCTTACAGCTCACCTCCCTTTATATGCTGTCACATCACTCCTCTTTTTACACAGTGCATCCAAACTGCCTAGTCATCTAGTCACCATAACCACCACCCTCTAGGGATGTCAGGATTAACCGATTTTACTATTAACCACGATTATAAATGTCACGGTAGGATAATCGTAAGAATTTTAGAAGCTACGGTATCTCGTGACACGGGGAAATCTCTTGCCAGTCGCGACGGGAGTCACAGCCTGTGTGTGTGTGTGGGTGTGTGTGGTCACATGCCTTCAGCTTACCCGGTAAGTTGAAAACCTGGAAATGGCAGAGGGAACTGGTATTCCAGAGTTATATCCACCAAAGAAACGCATCAAGTCGGCAGTGTGGGACCATTTTGGGTATCTAAAAAAATGACCAGGGTGTTGTGGTCAATGACGGATATCCGATCTGCAGAGCCTGTCAGCAGAAAGTTGCAGCCAAAGGCTCCAACACATCTAATATGTCCCAACATCTTCGGAATAATCATCCATCCCTGTATGCCCAAGTCAAGGTAAAAAGCTAAAGCGAAATGTACGAAACAGGCCCTAAACTGTGTAACTCCTACGGTGCAATTAAAGGGTGTACTCACACTAGGCAATCCGTACCGTGCCCGAGCACGTTTGACCCCCAACGCTTCTAGCCAGCCACGGTAAAATCAAGCGAGTTGATGATAGCTGAAACATTAATGTTATCTAATGTAATTTCCAAATATAATTTAAGGTGTTGGAATGTGTCATGACTCATGGCAAGGTGAACTGAGTTGGGCTGTCGTAGCTAGCAAGCTAACCAGGCCTAGCTAGCTGTGTAACGTAACGTTAGCTAGCCTAATGGTAAATGTAGTTAGCTAACTATCTAAGCTAGCATGCTAAACAAATAACATTAGCCCACACACAGACAAATAATATTTCACTGTATTGTTAGCTAGCTTGCACTTGACAATGAAATGCAATATAAGCCTAGCATTAATTAAAACGTTCCTTTAATAAATGTCTGGCTCGAAGAAAAGGAAAGCAGGGGAAGAGAGGAAAATTGAGACATTTTTTAAGAGCCTCAGGACAAGTGATACCAGTACAATGGAAAATGACAAGGGGGCAGGGAACATGTCTGCTATTGCAGAGAGGGAGAAAGAAGCAGAGAGTGCCAGCTGCAGAGAAGTGCCAGCTGCAGCCACAGGAAGGGAAGGAGCCAGTGAAACGACTCTTACAGATGCAGGGAGGGAAGGAGCCAGTGAAACATCTGTTACAGATGCAGGAAGGGAAGGAGCCAGTGAAACGTCTGTTACAGATGCAGGGAGGGAAGGAGCCAGTGAAACGTTTACTACAGATGCAGAATGTTCAGAAGCAAAGGAAACATTACTGTCAGAGAGAGAGCATGAGGAGAGTGAGTCGGGGATAAGACAGCACAGCGTAGAGCCAGAAATGACCAAAAGCACTCATGTTACAGGTTTCCCTCCAGGTATGTGCTTATAAGTCTAGCCTAGGCCTACATACAGTTAATCTGCCTTAAAAAATAAAAATAGCCTTGTCAATATGTAATTTCATCACTTCTGCTTAAATCTATTTAATCTGTAAATTTAGAATAACTGTATATTGTCACTTCTTTATGAAGCTACTCTGTAAGCCAACATACATTTCTATTTTATATAGCATTAGAAGGAAAAAGTGAGGGAAAAGCCTTTGAATTTGTAAAGTAAATATTCTTTTGGATATTCCCATATCTTCCTTATAGCTTGTATTGTATTGCTTATGTGACACTTGAAATAAATGGACAAGTTGACTTTTTGTAAATTGTCATCTTGAGTATCAGTATCCAGACCCAGGCAGATTCGTCAATGATATCTAGGAGATACAACCAGCTTTCACATACAGCTAACATCAATGTCGTTCATGCATGTTTCAGTGTAAGCGGAATTATATGTAGACTCAAAGTACATGCCGAAATTTTTCCAAACCTATCGAACACTTACTTTTGTATTTTGGTCAATGCCTCCCAGTAGATAAAAACGCTTTCCTAGCATTGTTAGCAAACGGTTTTCAAATCTCCCGGACTCCGCAATGATTTGTCAGACACCAAACAATACTTGGCAAACTCTCGTCCTGTACGAGATTCTCGCACCTGATTATCAACGCTACTGTACGTATCACGCAAAGCTTCTCCTTTGGGTCCTGAAGTCCCATCTACTACACATGATTTAGACGTTTACTCATTTAGAGTAAACTGCCATTCTTGTTCGTTAAAGATGTTTTCTGCTGCTGTTGGACAGATCTACTCAGCGGCGAACCGTGCCTATCAGAACTGGGTCTTCTGTACCTCCCAAAAAAGAAAAAAGAAAAAAGCACTAATGAAAAATACGGGACGTCCCTGCCCACTTTTGCGCTTTAGGCTGTGTTCACACGTAGCGTCTTTTTTTTTTTTGTAGCTGTCAGCGTCTGTTTTACATAATAATCCTATGGAGTACACCGTAATTTCAAAAACGTCCTGAGTATTTTTTTAACGCCGTCGCCGGCGTCTTTTTCTGCAGCTCAGGGCGGGTTTTTTTTCTGCAGCTCAAGGCGTTTTTTTCAGTTGAAAAAGTTCAACTTCTCAGAAAAAAAAACTCCCTACGTCAAGCGCTTTTTTGACAGCTGACCAATCACAGGCGGAGATGGAGAAGGTAGCGGTGGAGAAGTTAATTGTGCTAGTTTCTGAGCACAGTGAACTGCATAACATGACAGTTAAACTGTATCATAACATTCATCATAAAGATGCCGTTTGGAGTCAAATTGGACGGATTATAGGAGTTTCTGGAAAGCGTTTGTGTTTACTGCTTGTCGTTAGCAAAACTAGCCTGTTACCAGTGTTGTGCCTGAACGCGTTCAATGAACGAAAGTTCATGAACTCGTTCATATTTTGGTGAACTAAGAACTGAACCGTTCGTATTTCCGATTGAGGAACTTTATTGCGAACGCGTTCATTCTGACGTCTGTGAACGGCGTTCATACACGTTCTACTTTCGTTCAAAACGATGCCAGATTTGTAGTGAACCCCCCCAAATAAAACACACCCTGAACTGCGGAAAGCCATCCGATGTGGCAACGGATTTGCACCGCGACACGGCTCGTCGCCCTGTCGCACAAACAAAACGTCATCACAACAAAGCATGGGCTATGGAGGAGGAAAGCAACAGTCCGGAGCTCTCAGACTCCACAGATTATGAACATTTAAAAGAGGTTTTTTAGGCAAAGACAGTACTGCCGCAGACGGTAGAAATGTGACTTTTGTCTGTAAACTTTGCCCGCCCGGTTTGAAAAAGAAAGTCCGCACATCGACGACGTCAACAGCAAACTTAAAACGGCACATTGAACTGAAGCACCCAGCTAGCCTGGCAAGGTATGTGAGAGCGAAAAAAAAGGACACAACGCAGAGCCAAAACATAGCCTCGGCCACCCAAATCCCATTAACATCGTACAAAGACGGACCCTTTGTCACTGTCTCCCAGCCGCAAGTGGACAGCCTGGTGTTGCAGTACATAGTGGGAGACCTGCAGCCGTTGAGTAAAGTGGAAAGACCAGCGTTCATTAAGCTAGTTAAGGGGTTGCAGCCATCCAAAACAGTGCCATCAAGAAAGAAGGTACAGACTCTGATGGACAAGAACTTTACAGAAAACATATGTGCACTTAAGACTGAACTCTCCGGGGTGGATTCTGTGTGCACAACAGCGGATTGTTGGTCAGCTGTCAATAAGTCATTTATGGGCATCACTGGCCAAAAAGGTCTAGGAAAAAACAATGTGACTGACACAGTTAATGTTAATGTACATTGAGTAGGCTGTTTCACTTTGAGGTGCAACCTCAGTTTACTACCTCAGCCTGGTTTCTACCTCAAATTGTTATAATGCTGAGTAGTGTTCCTCTGTATTTGTATGCCTGGGCTGCCTGGCCTGTATTTTTGCAGTCTTTTTTCTTTAGGTTCCTTTTTTGGAATTTGATGTGAATTGTTTCAAGTTTGTAAAAATACTGAAATAGAGAGCATAAAAAAACATTTGCACCTTAAGGACTACAGTTCTGATTGTCTTTATAATAAAGACCATTCAAGCAGCACGTTTGTCCTCATATTTTTATTGCAGCTGCTACTGGTGTAGACTGAATGGGTGGCAACAACACATTAGGCAAATACCAGTATCCTGAGGGCTGTCCACTCGATGCTAACTTAAATTCTCATTCAAAAGGTGTAGAATTGCTGTCTGTGGTGCTATAGTGGGCAGTGACAGTAATTTTGACAAATAGCTCGCAGCAATGTATTGGAGGTAAAAAAAAACTAAAAATGAACTATTTATTTCATATTTGAAATCATGAACGAACGAGTTCATTTTAAAGATTTTGAACTATGAACTGAACTAGTTCATTTTAAAGCTTATGAACTATGAACTGAACTAGTTCGTGTAGAAAAAAACTTTCCCAACACTGCCTGTTACCTAACGTTAGCTCTGCAACAACGTACAGCCAGCTAGATCGCTAACAACATGCTACTATACATGCTGTTGTTATGGCAACAAAAGACGCTCTCAACTGCTTTTTGGAAAAAAAAAAACGCCGGCGTTTTTTTTTTTTTTTTACTTGAAAAAAATGCCCTGGCCAGCGTTTTTCATCGAAAAAGAGGCGACGTGTGAACACAGACTTAGGCAAAATATAATTTGCGATTAGAACACGAGATTGGAAAAAAAATCTAGCTAATTTTAGCTCTGAGGAAACAGCGATTTAACGTTAAAATATAGCAAATGGGGCGGTGAAAACTACAAGAAGCTTAATAACGCTAAAGAAAACATAATGAACCATGTAACGTAGACTAACACGCGCTATATAGCATAAAATAGGTTACGTGCGAAAGGGTTAAGATGACCTGTGTTTCGGTGTTTTTGTGCAGCAGTTAAACAGCTAAGATTCTCGTAGCCTTTCCAATTCCACGCACCCTTGCTGGTCCCAAACAACAAGCACTTCCAGCAATAGAGCCTCTTGTGTCAAACTCAGCCTGTAAGCCAAGTGTATCGTTCCCAGTTGCTAGCCTGAAAATGACGAACATAGCTTTTTTTTTAGCGAACATTCTTTTCATTGAACAGTCGTCTTGAAAAGGGTACTGATAAAAAATCCACGACAATATCATCTCCAGCTGTTGCCATTTTCGACGTCGGCTATCAATCGCTAGTTAGCACTGAGCGAATGAGAGGGTCTTCTAGAACACCCTGGAGCCGTGGGAAAATCTGAAAGAATACGCCCATTGGCTACAGAGGGCGTCCTGTCATTGAACATCAAAATTTGATTGGCTGATGATTCTGTCACTAATGTTTGTTATAAATCAGATTTAAAAAGTTAAATGAAATAAATAAACATGAAATAAATACAATTAAAACATGATATAAAATAAAGAATACTAACAAATTAAAATGAATTGCCTCCTCAAAGACATTAATTCTTGTCATTGGATTTAAAACATGTGTGGCGACAGACTTAATGAGACCAGTCACTGAAGTTTCTAAAAGCCTGAGCAGGTCTCCTTGCTTAGCTTCAAAAGCCTTCACAGCTGCTTGGACCTCTGATGGAACTGACCTTAAAAATCTTAGGTATAGTATATTCTGAGGGTCACTGTACATTACATAACGTGTCTCCGCCATGTAGCAATGCTCAGAAGACTTTGTAAGGCCAAAGTGCAGCTTCAACTCATCCCACCGGTTCAGGATGCAGTCAACTGCGGGCTCAATGGACAGCCACCGTGTTGCACACACCTGAGTGATTTGCAGGGGCTTTTCTCCAGTGTTTATTGTCTCATAGACTGCCCTGTAAGCATACCTCCATTTAAAAGACACAGAAAACCAATTGTATGTCTCCCTCACAAGATACTCCACACTTCTTGGTATGGTATCATGTGATGCATGGCTGACAGCTAGCTGGAGAGAATGGCACACACATCTAATGAGCACAAGACTGGACAGGCCGTACTCATCCTGAAGGATTGTGTAAATACCATTATTTATGCTAGTCATTACAGAGGCATTGTCTGTCCCAATGCCAATCAGATGTTCCTTTTTTAAACCACATTTGACCAGAAAATCCATTAGTGCAGTCGCAATAGCCCTAGCATCACCACCCGTTATCTTAACCAAACCAAGATATGTGGAGTTGACCTGATTTTTATTCTCACTTAAGTCACTAAATGCTGTTTTGCAGCCTTCCCCCAAATGATCTATGGTTAGCAACGAGCAGGGGCACCTGCAAGATTTCTTCTTAGGGTACGCACAGAAACCTGACGCACGTACACGCATGCACGCACACACACGAGAGAGCTGAGAGAGAGAAACGCCACTGACCGATTAATGAATAATGAAATCTGGCCTACCTATTTGAAGTTTACCCTCCTTCTCCTGGTCGCATCGAATTGTTTGCGCACTTCCTCACTGTCTATTTTCATTTCAGGATGAATGTTAATAAGGGCAAGTCCAGTGAGTCTGCCGTCTGTCATCGTGGTAGTGGTGACAACAGACCAGACGTTGATCACATAGCCTAACTGAAGAGCATTTAGCCGGAGGAGAATATATGAAGTGGACATGCACATGATATGTGAATATCAGTAAACACTCAGAGGTGGTCACCATGTCATGCCCGGTACTTAATAAAGTCGCTGTATCACAGTTTGTTGTTTGTTTTATAGCTACTTTCCTCAGTGTGCCGAGAGCTAGCTGCAGGTGACTAGCAAGCTAACTTTAGCTAGCTAATTGATACACCTAGTTAGCAAGCTAAATTCTGCTTCGACAGAAATTGAAAAAAGCACAATAAATGCCAAATGTGAATAAATGCTCATGCTATTACGATCATACAATCCAAAAATAGTCTATATTTAATTCTGTCAGACACAATTGTGTCGTCTTTTACATGTAATATTTAGCGTAAAAGCTGGCGCAATAATGCGCCGATCTCCATCAAAGACATTTATTGGACGTTAGTTTCTGTCTTGGCGTAGGAGATCACATCATTTCCTGGCGCGTAGTTCATGGAGACTTTTTTTTTTTTTTTTTTACTCTGTAATGGAGGCAATTTAAATTGTAGAGAAGTAAAATTACAGTTTTTAAAAAAATACTCAAAAAAGTATAAATACACAAAAAATCAACTTTGTTACAGTAACGAGAGTAATTGTAATTCGTTATATCCATCCCTGGTTAATTAGCTGTCAAATTCCATTTTACCAATCTTCCCTAACTTTCTTCAGATGGTCGCTTATCTTTACTTACTGTTAACTTACTAACCTTCTGTTAGTTTGTTTTCTTAAAAGCACAATTCATAAAAGACCAATAAGACAAAGATAGCATCCATTCTATGTGCAACTGTAAAGAGTCTCATGCTACAAGCACAGTTTAAATGGTAGTAGTTTAATGCTTGTAGTTTAAAAAACACAAATAATTGAAAAAATATGAGAAGGCAAATTTATTTTTGGCAAGTTTACCCACCTTCTTGCTTCATTCTTGTTTCAACAAAAACAACAAACATTAAGTGATAATCAAGAATCTTTTTGCTAGTCCTTAAGACAGAATGCTGCTGTGAAAAGCTACCATCATTTTTTTTTCCAACAGCCATGTTTTTCTTGACTATGACAGACATTGTAAAAAGGGTAACAATCACTGTGTCACTCTGTAAAAATGTTTTGACTGATAGCAATATTTGGATAGTTCCACATAACAGTACTATGGATCAATGTGAATTAAAAATACATGAAAAATCAATCGCTGGTTAACGAAAAGAGAGAAACCCAACAGCACCTGTTTATCTGCTTTTCGGCCAATGCGTTAATTCACATTGATCCTTGTTATCAAAGTCAGACGTCTGCCCCTGATAGTATTTGACATGGAAGGCAGCAGAGAAGCAATCAGTCATCTTCATTTAAAGGGGAACTAACAAAAGATAATGTTTTATAACATCCCTTCCATGTATCTCCCTGCAATTTAATATCTCCATTGGTCTTCTTAGCCCTACATAACCAAATAAACAAATCTATATGCAATGCCCCCTACACCAGGTTTACTCATACCTCCGATTAAATGGTAATTTGTTGACTACATAAAAAAAAGATTTGATTGACATTGTGCCAGGAGGACCCAGATTCAAATCAGGGACCTTCCAATCCATAGTCAACTGCTCTACCTCCTGAGCCACTATCACCCATAATATAAAGTGATCAATCTGTATGTATGTGTGAATATGTAATAACGTTGTGATATGTCAAATGTGGAAAGACTGTTTTGTTGCAGCATCCAGGGAACCGAGAGTGAAGCTGGGAATGAGGAGTGCTGTCTGTTGTAAATACTCTTGCGTTCTCTGTTTTGTGAGGCAATGTGATTTGAAACTGAATCTGACTAAGCTTCTCAAATGTACAATTTAATTTATTTGTTTATGTTATTCATTTTTTTTTTGTTTTATTTATCAATTCCCTCCACTTTTCACCCAAGCCTCGGCAAAGAATACGCTTCATCTGAACCAATAAATATAGTTCAGGTGAATTTGTTTGTTTATTTAGGGGAATGATATTAGGCTGAATGCATCCTTCATTTTGAAAAACTGGACACCACACTTTGCCTTGTGCCTCAAGTAAACAAAATGGCATTTATGGAATATTGAATTTCATGAGGCCATTTCTTGTCAATTGTGTATGCATGTGTAACACATTTCTTTGTTTCATTACATTCAGTGAGTTAAACACTTGGGAGTTGGGAGTATTTTTTCAAAATCACTTACTACTGCACTGAGCAATTTCGTAGACAAGAGTAATGGATGGCCAAATTATGTTGTGATGGAACCACTGTCTAGTGTCTGACAATTTCATTAAATAATCATAAAGCTTTGACAATATGAATGGTTGTTTTAAGAACATTTAAGAACAACAAAAATAAATTCATTGTTTCTTCAGATGTTTCTGAGGAATGGGTATCCATGCATTAAAATATTAATTATTCAATCTCATGACAGGTCTTTGCTAACATTAAGCCATGCAGCTTCACTAGAAGAGGATTCTTGAAAGTGCAGTTGAAGTCACTGGCTGGCATGAATAATTCTGCCTCTAAGATGAAGTATTTTAGTAGATGCCTCAAAGATTGAGTAATTTACGATGAATATGAATTTTATGAATTATTAATTACATTTTTTAATTTGAGTTCAGATATAACCTATTTTAGCAGAACTTCACAAAGTGCATTACAGTTGTAACTACCTGTAAAAGATGAACTGCTGTCATTGGGTTTCATAAATGATGCTTCCAGTACCTTCATGGGAGGCCACGACTACAAAGGTTAGCTGCAGTTACTGTCACAGTTAGATGTAGAGCAGGAAGCCATTTGTGCACTGGAATGACTCGCATTGGAGTTAACTGGCTCATGTTGGAGCCTATCTTGATATCTGTGGTATGACGCAGATTCATGTGCAAGTACACCTCCAGTTAATCACATATCTGTTTCATGTTCCCTGACAATTCAAGAGGAGATGGGTGAATTTTCTAACACTTATGTTTTTCCATTTTTAACTGCTCAGATTTTTGTATTTGGTATTTTTTTTAGTATGTATTTATTATTTTCACCATTTGGTAATTGCTGGCTTTACATTAGATTTCAGAGCCCCATCCTCTGTACTCGTGCAGAAGGAGTGAGGCCAACTGCATTTTGCTGATGTAGCCTCCTGTCACTGCATGCTAATGACAAAGGTCAGCCTCCATCTTGCAAAGTGTGGGGCTGTGGGGTTCTGCCTGCACTGAGCTCAAGGCCCTAAACTGAAACAGCAATCAGGGCTCTAAACTTACTGGGAAGCATCCATCTGTGGTCAGGGCAGGTGAAATTCTTTGCATTCTCAATGGCTCTCAAGATGTTACTACACTGTGTCATGACACTGCATGGATAGATCCGGGTTCGAAGCCGGGTGGGGTGACTGCTCTTGCCCTTACGCTACATATGGTGTTAGGAGTGGGATGGCTTGCCGTGAGGCCATCGGAGGCGAGCCCAGTGTGTGAGCCGTATCAGGGACCCCCAGGTTAGGCTTACCCCGGTGTGAGAGACCCCAGAGATGGGTGAAGCACTAGTGAATGGGGCAACCTGGGATGGGAGAAGTATGTTGGGGGAATGCGCGAGGTACGCCTCTGTGCGTGAAGCACATGGGCGCGCTTCCTGAAGGAGAGGGCAGTGTGACAGAGTGCTGTCACTACGGCTGAGTATGCGCTCTGACTGCCATACCAGTGAACCAGGCTCTTTGGTGTTGCGGTCAAGCTGCAGGTTTGGTACCCCGTAGATGTGGGTTTGAGGCCAGGTGGGGTGACTGCTCCCACCCTTCACTACAGAAGAATTGATACCATTTTTAACTTTTTTGATTAATGTGAGTGTAACAGAGTGCATGCCCGTTACATGGACCTAGGTAATCTAAGCGGAAATAGCAAACTTACCATCTCCCAAGCTGGAGGGAAGGACATTTTATTTCACTGGCTCCTTTGTTTGCCTCCTCCCAAACACACCCAAACACTCTACTCAACAACAAGGATACAGGCGGAATGTCTTAACATGCTGGGTGGCCAACAGGATGATTAAGCATTTCTAAGTCTTGGACAATTTTTTGTCAATTGCACCTCTTTTTACAGCTAAAGTAAAAGAAATTTTTGGAGTTTGGAGGGGGAACAGGGCCTATCTGTGCATCCAAGGGCACCAGCAGGACGGACTCCATCAGCCGAAGAACCAGAGAAATGGAGCTGACCAACTTGGGAGGTGACTGTAGGAGAGTTTCTGGTGGCTGCTTGTTAATCTTTTATAATTGGGTTGTATTGTGTTGTAAAGAGCAAAAATACCCATGAAATATGTTAGATGTGGTAGGGTGATATTAGTATGCCAGTATCTATTGAATTATGGCTTTTGTTGAGTTGATTGATTTATTTCATTGTGATTAGTTTAGTCCAAGATGGCTGATTTCCTTTATAGGAGAAACATTTAGTCAGTAAGGAACAGGTTGGCAAAGAGTTTAGTGGGATTGAGAGCTGCAGTGTAATTGATGTTTTCTCTTTTTTGCTTAGGCAATAATTGTTTGCATTTTGTTTGTTTTTCTTTTTTTCTCTTCATTCTTAATTTATTATTATTTGTTGTTACTTTCACCGGTCACGGGCTTGGGAGAAATAAACCACCATCACCTCATCATAAAACCTTTGACCTCATCAGTTTTTTTTCATCGCCTCTTGGTCATTCCACGACAGTGAGACTAATTTAGGCTGTGAAATTACAATTTTTTAAAATTAGAAAATAATCTTATTTCTTCTGCATTTATGGCTTTTATATTTTAGGGGCAACAGTGTAGCATTGTGGTAAGGAACAGGGCTTGTAAATGGACGGGTGCTGGTTCAATTCCCTGCTGGGGCACTGCTGTTGTTGCCTTGGGCAAGGTACCTCACCCAGAATTACCCCAGTAAGTATCCAGCTATATAAATGGATAAATTGTGTAAAAATTGTAACCTATGTAAGTCACTCTGGATAAGACTGTCTGCTAAGTAAAATAATGTAATGTTGTACAGAATTTATTGACAGCCCCCTGAATCTCAAAACTCAAGAGAGAAGTGATGACAGATTCACTGAGTAGGTTGTTTTGCAAAATTTCCACTTTCAAATACAAAATTGTCTCTATATCAACTGCATGTGAGTCTTTATAGTTTGTGTCCTTTCCTCAGTTTCCATGAAGGAACGCAGAGACCTACTGATGTTGCTTCAGGATCCAAGCCATCAGCCACCAAACACAAACAGTGGCCCCCTGGGCCCAACAGCACGCCTAATGTTACGGCAGTGTAGTCTCTTTTAATCTACATTTACTGGAAGAAAATTAATTCTAGCTCCCTTTTCATTTATATTCAGAACCTCTGTGGAAAAAAAAAACTTGAATAACATGAGATGGAGAAGCTTGTTGGTGAAGTTAAATTTTCCCTTCAGCTGAAGCAATATGGATTTATGTATTAAAATGTGAGCACACATCGAGATCCCAGGGGAAAACAAAGGAACAGTAATTGCAGATATTCACTCATCGATGGTTTTGTGCTCAGCTGTGGTGTGAATGTTCAGCAGGCTCCAAACAAGCACCTCTACCCAACAAATATAGGACACAATTTGATGTTTCTGTAGATGAGATGTTGCCTGAGGTACAAGAGGACATCAAATAATTTGAGATACAACAAGCATGACCTTCAATCATTAACTCCTCTGACCACCTGAAAACGAGATATTGCCTTCTTTGCACATCACCAACTACTAGATTGTCAGTCAAACTTAATCTACAGCGTAGCTTTCCTGGCACATAGAGAATCTAAATCCTTCCATTCAAGGAAGGCCATTATCAAATAGAGAGTGGTGATCAAACACACACAATGTGTCTATTTCACAAAATCAACGACATCAAGCACAAACTGATTGAGTTCTTCAGAAAAGAAAATATTTTCTATTAAAAGATAAAACAAAAGGACAGATTATATTTACCAAACAAACTCAAGTCAAAATAGGATTTTTTGCAGAATGTACAGCTTTGTTTTTCTCTTTTTTTTCCTTTCAGTAAGAAGGAGAGTAATCCGACAGCTTCAGTGTCTGGCTCCTGCAACACAGTGGCCATCTTGATTTGCGTGCGCCTGAGATGCAACAAAATCAAGCAATCATGCCCTTCACCTTCTGGCAAGAAAACTGACCCCCGCATTCAGATCGCCATGTGATTTAAATTTTTTAAATCGCTCTGCATCATCCCAAGGCAGTGGGAGAGGATGGGTTTGGGTTGAGCAATGGGAAGACCATGAGAAACTGAACCGGAGGAGGATATAATTGTTCCCCTCTTTTCAAGGAGCCCATATACCCATAACCACCTCATTATTCATGACTGCGCCCTGGTGCAGCATGGGAAGGAGTAATGAGCCTCTTTCCAGCTCCTGCATATCATCACACAGGACCGGCTGCACACAGAGGCACAGCAGTTATTTATTTATTTATTTATTTATTTATTCATTCATTCTCATTCAGTGATGTGCCCCGCGGTGTGCACCACACAATGGGTTTTTTTGCAATGAGCGGGCGTAAATATAGCATGAGAGATAATGCATGAAAGATGGATAACCTGGGGGGACTTTGTTTTCATTCCGCTGAACCCCTCTGAGCCATGGAAATGAACAGCGTCCTACATTGCTGGCTTCCCTTACTGGGGGCACTTTAGGTTGAAAGCGCAAATTGCCTCTGCAAGTCTGTGATTTCTCTGAGCTCTTACTTTGCATCTGACTGTAGATTGACATGCAGCATGATAATGGTTGACTTTGCAGTTTCTGTAATTGTGTAGGTTATTGAATACTAAGTGAGTTTTACCCTGTGCCCATACATAAACCCAACCACATCACCTAACACCAAACCTAAACCCCAACCATGTATTCCTATTTTATCACAGGGTTCCAACTGTTGAATGGCTGTGACATATTACCATTTTGTAGGTCTGCATTTGCCAGTAAATTACAGTATCATTACACAAGTAAAGCTCTTGAATAATTTGCCTATACTGCAAAGCCACCCAGCACAGCAGCACTGGAGTCCAATTCTCAGCACAGCCCACGACTCAGCCGCCATCTCCTTTCGCTACCTCAGAAAGGTGAGCAGAGAGGAACCAACCTGAGGCCCAGCACCCTGTTTACCATGAGCCTGTCATTGTTTGCCTAGCCTGCGCCTGTGTCATATGTCAGATCTCTTTTTGGCAGTGAGACCCTGGCTCACTTATTCCCAATGCCTTGTGTTCAGAATATTAAAAATGCAAAAAAAAAAAAACAAGCCGCTTTCATCCCCGTGGCTTGCTAAATCAACTCACAGGAGTGATGGAAGACTGGAGAGGCTGCTCAGAGGGTGGGAGTGATATTGGGAAGGCTATGCCTCCACCTAAACTAAGATTACAAAATAACTATTTATGATTTCTTGAGATTTCTTTAAAAAAAGACACTTATTTACAATATACTTAAATATCATTACTTTTTTACCGGATCAAATATCAGGTCTTCCATCTAAACCACTGTTCCCGATTTACAGAGAGTCGCAGGCAGGACCTGGTACGGCACTAAGACCCAGCGTATACCACTTCTGGTGTTATGCTCTCTTTCGTTGGGTATTTAGCATGACGTAATCATTACATTCCAAACCCGCCAAGCCAACATTGGAGACTGAAGCCACTGTAAATTTGAAATACTTTCTCTGGTCTCTTTGGCAGTGATTACATTTTGATGTTAAGATGGGTTACTTTTGGGCTCCCGAGTGACTCAGTCGGTAAAAGCACTCGTTCCGAGTGTTAGACTGAACACTACAGCCCGGGTTTGATCCCGACCGTGTCTCTAGCCGACAGTGACCAGGAGCTCACAGGCGGAACACTTGGCTTCGTTCCGCCGGGGATAGGGGTGGGTACGTCGGCAGGGGCTTCGGTCCCATTAGCAACAGCGACCCCTGCTGGTTGATTGGGCACCTGTGGTCCACGTGTCAAAGCTGCATATGAAATGTCTTCATCCAACTCATCTCTGTGCTAGCTTAGCTTGTGGACCGCAGTGTGAAAAGAAGCAGCGGCTGACATTACGTGTCTCGGAGGAGGGCACGTGCTTGTCCGTGCTCTCCCGGATTGACAATGGGGGTTGTGCAATGGAACCGAACATCGATGACAAATTGAGCATTCCAAAAATTTGGGGAATTGGCCATTCCAAATTGGGGAAAATATGGAAAAAAAAAGATGGGTTACTTTTGCAATTTTGTAGATTGCTTGTGTGTTGCTCATGTGCAAAGTGTCCAATGCGATATTTGGAAGTTTCAAACTATGAGTACTCGCTATACTGCATACTGCATAACGCTGTGAACATTATTCATTAGAATTTTTGTTCAGTAGGTTACCAAGTTTGTGTACGACTCCTCTTGTGCTTCAGCACGCAGAATACAGCCTTTTTAAAAGGTATGGTGGTTAACTTCCTTTGCTCCATCTTTCGTACTGTTTGTTGAAGGCAAACCATTTGGTATCTCTGCTTAAGGTCTCTGTCCTAATGTTTGCTATGCACATTAGCCACGGTGCATATCAGCTTCACTGGTTGTCAACCATATAGCATATCCTAGTTGGACATATTTGCACTTTGTTTATTGAATATATACCTAGCGATTTCTTCATATTTTAAAGGAATGCAAATTAGCTTTAATTTTTTCTATTTTGTGACATTTCTCATTTACTGTGATTTGGATGCAATGTTTTTGTTGATGTTGATTTCATTTCACTTTAGTTACATTGCTGGAGTGGCCTAAAGCCAACAGGGTGGTGACATCACACGAGCTCCCACCTCTAGTTAAGGAGCCTGTGATTCAGGTACTGGTTTTCCCAGAGTGGTTTAATTTTTTGTTTTTCTTGTTCTTCACTTTATTTTATTTGGGTTCCTCTGTGATATTGTTGTATACTGTGTATACAGTGTGTACTGTGGGGTGCTGGTGCCCTGGGGGACAACTGGCTGCCAGGAGGGCGTGCTCTAATTTATTTTCCTGTTATCTCTTGTTTTGTGAGTTTGTCTTTTCTTCTATAATTCATACTCTGCAAGAAAAGGCCATGGGCATTGTGCAGTAGGTGGTACCAAGCAAACTTTTTGCTGTGAACTCTGATTGGTGTGTAGCACTTGAATTTTATACTTTTATCACAGTTTATTTATTGGTGTCGGGTTTACCCTTGTGAAGCGTGCTATTAGCCTTTGTGCGGACTATTGTCGCAATAGTCTAATAGCCTCCTGACATTTTAATACAGAATCAGCTTTTACTAATTTATTGACTCCCCTACCCCATAGCCCTCTATATTTTAACCTGGATTGTATGTCATGTTTTGATACTTGCATAATCAATAAAGCCTTGTATTTTGTACATCAGCAGCCACCTGTGTTCTTTCAGTAGAATAGCTTGTGTGGGGCCAATTGCCTAACATCAGGGTTCTTCCCTCCCTCCATTAGGGAAGTGGCGTAGTCCACTACTAGGAGATTTTTTAAAGTTAGATATAGTGAGGGTTGTGCTTGCACCTCCCGCAGGCAAACTAATTGTAGGAACCAATAAGCAGAACCAAAATTCTATTTTTTTTACGGGTACCTGGTACCCGGCATTTTGGATTCGGTTGTAATTTGGAACGAAGTTTCAGTTCCCAACCCTAAGCACTGGGGTCCTGAGTAGCTCTGTGGTTAAGACGTTTGTTTTGACCACAAGTTAGGCTCAATCCCAGTCCTGCCACCAGCCGCTGATGACCAGAAGCTCACATCGGCCAAACAAAGTGGTTTCATTCCACTGGGAATAGGGGTGGTTAGGTGGGCCAGTGTTTGACTGTCTCATCACACAGCAGTGACCCTTGCTGGTCAATCAGGCACCCACAGTCCACCTGCTATGCAAAAAGTCCTTCCTCCAAAATGTGTCTGTGCAAGCTAGGCATAGATGCCTAGACTTGGGGACCTAGGCATGGGGATCTAGACATGGGAATGTGGAAAAAAATGGCTGGTGTCACCCATTTCAAAGAAGAGCACATGTCTGCACTTTCCTGGATTATTGCATGGCTATAGCAATCAGTGTCCTTTTTATGCTATGTTTAGGTATAAACTGTCTATATATAGTGCCTTGAAAAGTATTGAATAAAGGTTAGTACAGTCAGTCTGTGGTTATAATAAAGCTTCATCGGGCCTGAGGATGTGGTGTTCGGAGTGTTCCAGTGGAAAGAAGTGTTGGTCCAATGACGGGTAAGATTGTCCGTGCAAAGGATGACAACCTAAGGCAGGACAACACTGCCACTGAGATACTTGGAATGTTTGATGCTTTATGGCAGTGTTTCTCAAACCTCTCCTGGAGTACCCCTTGTCCTGCATGTTTTACATCTCTCCCTGCTCCAACACAGCTGATTCAAATGATCAGTTTGTTATTAAGCAGCTTCAGGAGTTCATAACGAGTTGATCATTTGAATCAGCTGTGTTGGAGCAGGGAGAGATCTAAAACATGCAGGACAAGGGGTACTCCAGGAGAGGTTTGAGAAACACTGCTTTATGGCATATAAGCATCAAAGGGGGGACTGTAAGATTTTGGTCCAAATCCCTAAATCACCTCACTTAATGCAGCATCAGAGAGCACAAATCCTCACACTTACGATATGCAAAATACCTGTATTCATTTGTCTAGATGACCTTATTGTAGCCACAGTGCTGCTCACAGACTTCAATTGTTACTTTGGCCGTAGCTAATAGTTGCGGCAATTGATCAATAGAAACCGGTGATGGGTAATTGAGGGCTGTTCTTGCTAAGGAAGATAATCTAATTACCAGATCTCCTTTATTTAAACACATGTACTCTCACTCTCAAACTGATGGTTTACGTAACTATTTCTGACAACTGCCATTCCTGTAAATATAGAAATCTTTTCTATGAAAAAAAAAGTGTGGAATGTTGAGATATGTATCAGATCTTGTGGTTGAGCATTTGGCAGATCAGCTTCATCCCAAGAAGTTGAGGAAAGGTGTTGCTTGAGCCCTGAGGTCGCGTTAACAATATTTTCCATCATTCCATCATTTCCATCAAACTTTTTTAACAATGATGGAAGAATCTTAAGGCATTTCATTTTGATAGATTAGAACACTGAGGGCGATCTACCGTAACTTTAAGTAATTCATACCCCTTAAGTAATTCACACCCAATTCCAGTTGGTGGTGCGTGTGCATATTAATTAGCTATTGTCTAGTCTTGTCTTTGATCTCACATGCGTGACCTTGTTGGCTATAGCTGGCTTTAGCCACCGCATTGGTAGGCTATATTGCTAGCCTACATACCACTGCAAAATGTCACAGCAGCTGAGTGTCTGAAGTTTCTTTAAAAAGCCCAATAATTGTGATGGCGTTGATGAACGAGGTGAAAAAAGAGGGATTGATATGGGCGAGGATGAAGGACAAGCAAGTAATACTGATAACATTTATCAGTCACGGCAGTTAATGTTAAGGCCACGGGGCAAGCAAGTGGTAGCAAGGAGGTGAAGAGGAAGTACCGGGTTCAGTGGGAGCAGGAGTTCAAGTGGCTGAGGCGGGAAGATTAGGGTTGGGTATCATTTGGGGTTTTTCCAATACCGGTGCTAGCTAGCAAACGGTACTTAAGATTAGAAGTCAATATCTTGGCTTGCAGTTCGAATATTAAAATTAACTCTCTGCTCAGAAGACACATGATGAAGCTGTATTGGTTTGACAGTTAGTAAAGTGCGTGAAAGCCAAATTAACTAGCTAGCTACTTGCACATTCAACTGAAAAGTACAAATACCACCTTAAAGACAAATCTAGCCATCTAGCTAGCTCTCAAACTAATACAGCCTCATCACGTCTCTTCTGACCAAATAGATACTGCAAGCAACCTGTTCTGACAACTTTAGTACTGTACTTTAGTACTGTTACTACTACTATACACAATGCTGAAAAGCTAATCCACGCTTTTGTTACATCCAGATTAGACTACTGTAATGCCCTCTTGTCAGGATGTGCATATGCCTCCCTAAAGCCCCTTCAGCTGGTTCAAAATGCAGCTGCTTCAAAATGCAGCTGCTCGTATTCCAACCAGAACAGAGCGCTTTGAGCACATCACCCCAGTATTAGCCTCTCACCCTTTGGCTTCTCCTTACATTTAAAGCTTTAAATGGGCTTGCCCCTCCCTACATTAAGGACCTTCTTTGCCCATATTCTCCAAAACCAACGCTACGTTCCCAAAGCGCGGGACTTCTCATTGTTCCAAGAGTGGGTAAAAGTACTACAGGCAGTAGAGCCTTTTCGTACCGATCCCCTCTTTTCTGGAACAATTTACCCACTGAAGTTCAGGGAGCAGACTCTCTCTCCGCCTTTAAGGCTAGGCTAAAAACTTATCTTTATTTCAAATCCTTTAGTTGAGGGACACGGCGTGGTGCTGACATTGATAGTAGAGTCTCTGGTGGACTAAGTGGTCATTGCTGTCACTACATCATGGCCTGGGTACTCTGTGTTCAGCTGATCTGGCTGTGTTCTGGTGTTGACTGCCTTAGGGTCACCCTCATGATCGTGCTGGCCCCTTGCCTCTCATCCCCTAGGTATGCTGCCATAGTGCTTGTCTGCCAGGATTTTATCTTATTACACACATGCATCCCTCTTCCCCCCTCTGTTCCCCCCTTTGCCTTTATGCCTTTATGTTTCCATTCCTGCACTTAACATCCACCAATCACTGTTTTCTATTTGTTTCCTATCCCTGCTCTGGGTTCCTGCCTGGAGCTGTAGCCCAAGCGTCACATCCAGATTTCCAGTCCTGCTACCTCGCTGCCCTGCCCATCAACTATAGATGGATTTTATAATTACTCTGTTAATTACTGCTGTCTATCAAACTCAAATGTCTTTAAGCACGTTGTACAACTTTAAGTTTTCTCTCTAATTCTATCTACCCAGTGCCGGCCAGAAGCAGATGGGCTCCTTCTCTGAGCCGGATTCTGCTCAAGGTTTCTTCCTGTTAATTAGGGAGTTTTTCCTTGCCACTGTTGCCTTAGGCTTGCTCTCAGGGGGTCTCAGGCCTGGGAACAATGTAAAGCTGCTTTGTGACAACTTGTGTTGTAAAAAGCGGTAGACAAATAAAATTGAATTGAACTGTTTCACCCTAGGAGCACATTTTCTGTAGTGTACGTCCATCCGTCTGGTACGCCACGAAAGGCAGGCAGATAGGTATTTGCACAATTCATTAATCGCTTGATTTAATCGTGCATTATTTTTGTGTGTTTTGTTGATTCTGTTTTGAATTGATTTTAGTGTGGGCTGTTAATACGTTCCCTTGGAGTGACGGTAGCCCATGGTAGCGTTTGGGTCTATTTCAAGGTGTGGGGTGCTGATTGAACAAATTACTCGGCTGCCCAATGAATTGAGTGTGGTATTAACGTAGTCCCTAACTATATTCTGTCATTGCAGGGCCTACTACAGCGCTGGGCCATTGTGGAACATGTAGCCACTGTTTTCCCATATAGTACTGGTAGCATAGGGACAACTTGAGCTCTGTTCTCCTCTTCTAGACTGCTGTTAGCCTCCTCTAGAAGGACATTCGAGGACATTTTGGACTGATAGTCCCTGACTCCATAGGGTGTGTTTTGGTATGACTGGACTGTCTTTTGTTTTTTTTGTTTTTTTTTGAGTTGCCGATGTATTTTTTAGTTTTGTATACCTATGTCAGCCTATGTCAGAATGTTGTTTATCGATTATAGCTCTGCTTTTAATACAATTGTACCATCCAAGCTGGTGTTGAAACTTAGAGGTCCTGGTCTGGGCAACTCTATCTGTAATTGGCTATTTGATTTTCTGACAGGCAGGCCCCAGACTGTGAGAATAGGCAAAGCACACTCATCTACATTAGTTTTTAGGACCGGTGTGCCTCAGGGCTGCTGTCTCAGTCCCCTATTGTACAGTCTGTTTACATACGACTCTGTTGCCAAAAATGACAACAGCAGTATCATAAAATTCGCAGACGACACCACAGTCATTGGACTAATAAGCGACAGTGATGAGAGGGCCTATAGGAGGGAAGTGGAAGAGCTAACCATATGGTGCCATGATAACCTCTCTCTAAATGTCAATAAGACAAAAGTAGTAATTGCTGACTTCAGAAAGATCAGAGAAAATCACATTCCTATTTCCCAAGCTCTCCTTTGAAACTCACATAACTAACACCTCTAGGACTGCCATCTTCCATCTGAGAAACATTGCTAAAATCAGGAAAATCGTATCAATTAACGACGCTGAAAAACTAATCCACGCCTTTGTAACATCCAGATTAGACTACTGTAATGCCCTCTTGTCAGGGTGTGCAAACGTCTCATTAAAGCCCCTTCAGCTGGTGCAAAATGCAGCTGCTCGAATCTTAACTAAAACTAAACGCTTTGAGCACATTACCCCAGTTCTGGCTTCTCTCCATTGGCTACCTATTAAATACCGGATCGTATATAAAATACTCTTACTCACATTTAAGGCTTTAAATGGGCTTGCCCCCCCATCTTAAGGACCTTCTTCACCCATATCTTCCGCAGAGAGCCCTTCACTCCCAAAATGCCGGGCTTCTCACCATTCCAAGAGTGGGCAAAACTACTGTAGGCGGTAGAGCCTTTTCCTATCAAGCCCCTCTCCTGTGGAACAGTTTACCCTCCGAGATTCGGGGAACAGACTCTCTCTCCACCTTTAAGTCTAGGCTCAAAACATATCTATATAGTAAATCCTTCAGCTGAGCGACATGGCCTGGTGTTGGTGTGGATCATAGAGTCTGTGGTGGACTAAGTGGTCATTGCTTTCATGGACCCTGTGCTGTGATCTGGTGTTGATTATCTTAGGGTCGCCCTCATGACTATGCCGGTCCCTTGCCTCCCGTCCCCTAGGTATGCTGCCATAATGTTAGCCTGCCGGGGTTTTTCCTTGTTGCACACCTTTTTCTCTGCCCCTCCTCTCCTGCCTCTCTGTTCTACATCCCTGCCATTCTCATCATCCACTAACCACTGTTTTCTGTTTGCTTCCTATCCCTGCTCCGGGCTCCTGTCCGGAGCTGTAGCCCAAGCGTCTCATCCCGTTTTCCAGTCCTGCTACCTCGCTGCCCTGCCCATCAAAGCCAACTGCGTTCCAAGAACCAGACATCCTGGGAGACATTCTTATAATCACTCTGCTGTTAACTACTATTCTCTGTCAATCGTAAATGTCTTAAAGTACATTGCATAACTTGTCTCTAACTCTATCTGCCCAATGCCGGCCAGAAGCAGATGGGCCCCCCCTATGAGCCCGGTTCTGCTCAAGGTTTCCTCCTGATAGGGAGTTTTTCCTTGCCACTGTTGCCTTAGGCTTGCTCTCAGGGGGTCTCAGGCCTGGGAACAATGTAAAGCTGCTTTGTGACAACTTGTGTTGTAAAAAGCGCTATACAAATAAAAATGAATTGAATTGAATTGAAATTTCCATCAGTGGGTTATCTGTTGAAATTGTTGATAGTTTTAGATTTCTTGGCATACACACCTCAGACACCCTCACATGGTCTCTCAACCCCAATTGCATCCTCAAGAAAGCACAGCAGAGACTGTACTTTCTGAGGCGTCTCAAGAGTTTTGGCATAAGTACCAAAGCACTTTTATCGCTGTACCATAGAGTGTACTGACAGACTGTATCACAGTGTGGTTTGGCAACCCGACTGCTCAGGACTGCAGACTGCTACAAAGGACTGTAAAGACAGCAGCAAAAATCATTGGCACAGAACTATCACAACTTCATAACATCTACACCACTTGATGCAAAAGGAAAGCCCAAAACATCATTAAGGACACCAGCCACCCTGCTCATGTTCTGTTCTTGCTCCTTCCATCTAAAAAACGTTACCGGAGCATCAAATCACACACCACCCGTCTCAGTAACAGTTTCTTCCCACAGGCAGTTAGGCTGCTGAACAGCTGATGCAACCATATGCACTGCACATTGTTGATGTATATGTAATGTGATTGTGCCCTTTGTGTACTGTAAGAGTGTATATAATGTATACATACGTGTGCATGGTGTACATAGTCCATGTAAGTCTGTAATGTCCTACATTACAGACTTATGTGGTGGATATCCCCCTGGTCTGGGCCAAATGGACCGAGGGTCTTCCTCCACATTTTGATGCCTTCCAGAAAATAATAAGTCCTCACAGAGTCTGATGTAATCATGGTTGTTTGGTTTATTGCATATGGTGATCAATCACATACAGTAAACTGGGTTGGTCCGCGGAGCAACAGGTGTATATGCGGTGTGTATACATTCACAAACACTCCCCAATCACTCCGCCTTCCCCTCAGCCTACATCCATCCTTTATGCCTTTTCTCACTCCTCCTATCCCAGACCACAACTTCCAACTCCTCCCAGGCTCCTCCTTCAAGATCATCCCATTTTCCATTTTAATACACCATTATTTAATTTTTAAGCTGTTACATTTACCCCGCCTGGAAAGTCCCATAAACTCCATAGTCATTAATTGTATATTATTTTTAAACATAACACTTCTGAAATTTCCCATTATTTCCACTCCACACCTATATGATTTTTAAACATAATTAAATAATACACAGCATATATGCCTGGAATATTACCATTATTTCCAGGCCCACATTTAAATAATAAAAAAGGTTAAGTAACACAGTTAGCCAGACCGCGGTGCTGCAGACTGTAAGAAGGCACACAGATATCTATGTGCCATAAGCTACAAGGTTAGGCCTTAAAGCAAAGGGTTAATGTAAGAACTAGGCCTCGTTTGGACACGGCCCAGGAGACAGGCCACAGGAACAAGACAAAGGAATTAAACCCCGCAAAGGGGGGCCGTTGGCTCAGCACTACTATGATGGGCAACTATGACAAACTGCAGTAAATCCACATACAGTTTGCAAGCATTTGCCAGTAGATGTCAGCTAGGCCAAAGCAGGCAATCAGCTCTTATTTTCTAGCTGTATGACTCCTAAAAGAAAATATAAAACTAAAATGGGATGCATATGTTAAAAGGAGGCAAAAACATGCTGACACGCTGTAGGGGCATGTCAGGGGGAGAAGATACAATAAGCGAAGGTGGCATGACTATGAGTCAGAGAAAAAGGATACAATAAGCGTAGACCGTAAACCAATAGGAGAAGTGAAGGGAGAGAAGATACAATAAGCGTAGATTATGAACCAATAGGAGAAGTGAAGGCAGAAAAGATACAATAAGTGTAGACCATGAACCAATAGGAGAAGTTGGCATGACTATAGAACAGCAACATTGTGCGCAAAGGTTCTGGGGTAACTTCCAGGGAGGGCCAATGCTGAAGGCAGTGTTCCTTCTCCAAGGTCACCCACTGTCCTGTAATAGCCCCCAAAATTACCCCCCTAGCGGTGTCTTACAATGGCCTACATGCAATGTTTATGACCTAGGGTAACCCCCAGCATTATTTAGGCATAGAATCACATCATATTACTTTTCAGTAGTAGTGCTTAATGCAAACAATATTTTCCACCATACGAAGTATAATAGAATACATATTATTTAAGGCTAACATATTAGATTGTCTGGTTTCCTTATACACTCCCAGACCTCCACATGTACAGTAAAGATAAAGTAAATATCTAATGTAATATATCAATAACTTCAGTTAATATGTCAATAACTGTGGTTAAAATCAAAAGCTAACATCTGTTGGCAATGCTTATGATGTTTGCTGGCAATAACTTATTTCCACCATGTAACAAGCTTAATCGTACCACGTCAAGCTCCGCTTTTCTCTGGGGGGGGTGAAAGTGGCAATACTCAATTTACATATGGGGTATACACTTTATCAAAAATTTTCCACCACACTTACATGGACTATGTCCTATACTTTGTTGGTTTTGTGATGGTGTGCCCTTTGTGTTAAGGCAGAGAGAGTGGGAGCACACATATTTCATTGTATTTTTAATACACAATAAAGTTGAACTTAAACTATTATTAGAGCGTGTATGTGATTGAGTTGGGCTGGCCACCCCTCCTTTTTACTCTAGGCTTATTTCCTGGGAGGCTGTAACCTTATTCTCCAGGCTTCCCCCTCCCCCTTTCCTTAAACTTATATTTGGGTACCTGGTTAATGCACTGCATGTGTCTTGTGAATCATTTTGATACCACTTGAGTCCAGTTGTGAATTTGAGAGTGATCATCACAGCCTTGCTGTGTCCCAGAGAGTGTGATATTCTCATGGTGTTTGCTGTGTGTGTACTCCTAGGGTGCACCCCAATGCAAGTTCAGCCTACGCCTCCCCCTCCGCCCAACTCATTTATGTATTTTTGGTTTTCTTTGGTTTGGTCTTGGTTGTAAATTCAAGTCTCTGTCATCCTGGAACCCCTATTAAGACCTAAGAGTAAGTAGTGTTTGATCTCAGAGGCCAAGTTTAGGCAGTTGTAGAACTTGCTCAGAGCCTTGTAATGTATATCTGGCTAGATTAAACTTACCTCCTGGGATATCGTTTTATGACTTAAAATTATTGCTGGCGGTATACCGGTTCATCCGCATTAATACTAAGCTTGTTTCTTACTTGTGCAATAGAAAGTTTGAGAAATCTCTTTGAATAGGCTACTTAAACACTGAGTATTTTAGGTCAGTTTATAGAACTATCTTAAATATTTTGCTTTGAAAAGGAAGCAATGTTAGTTGTTGGCATATCGATTTTTTTTTTAAGTTCTGTCTTTACTACATTGCAGTTTGCACAATAAAAATTTAAATTCTTCAACCGTTTCATGCATATCGATTCTATCATATATTGTCATTTTGTGGGGCCAAGCAAACCCTACAATAATCAAAGCCTTCATTATATACATGAACTTAAAATGTTTATAGCCCATTCCATGTACTCCTGACAGTAGAATAAGCCACAAACCTATATGAAGGTCCAGTCATGCAAAAAAACAATGTACCCATTTTTGTATGCCAGCCTGAGTTTCTGTTCATTCTGTTGAACTTCAGTGGGGAATTTGAGTGCCCATTGGTTACACAAAGTAATAGTGTCGGGAGTGGACAGAATGCCCAGCCCCGCCCCGCCCCTGCTAGGGATCCGCCCTCTTTCCACCTCCTGCCGTGGACTCACGCACACAATTGCCGGTTCGCGGTGTCCCCTCCCTCACAACCGGGGGATCCATCTCCCTGGCTCGCACTGTCAAGGTGTGGGGGCTCTCCTTGGTCCTGGCTGCGTCCTGGAACTGGTTGTTGATTCCCTCCTCCCTCAGGGACTCGCGCATACGCTCTTCTGGTCGCCGCTCTTCCTGGAGCCGCCTTAAACACATTCTCAAAGACAACTTCTCTCATCCACGCGCACCAAAACAATAAGAAACAGAAATTAATGAACGAAACAACTTCGAAATCCACCCCAGGTTGCGACTCCCGGGGCTCAAAGCAAACAAATGAAACAAAATGAAAATAAACTCAAAATCCGCCGTGCCGACACATTTAACACACACACACAAATCCAAATAATAATTCCCACTCTGAAACCTTGTGTACTGGGCATCTGTCAGCAGCTCTCTTGTGCTACCCCCACTCACCTGCCTAAATAGCCCTGGCGTCCCCTTAACCAGATAGGCAGCAAGTGCGAAGCACGCACCAGGCAGCGAAACCCGAAAAAAAAAAAACAATAATTTAATCGTTAAATTAGCCCTGCCGCACGCCTGAGCCCGGTCGCTCTCCCAGGGAGTACAGCGCGACCAATTATCGCTGTCAGGAAAAATTCCTAACAACAGCATTAGCCCAGTATCTTTTCTACTTTATTTTAAATCAACAGTTAAAAGAACTGGAACTGTTTAATAGGTGCTGACACTGTGCCCCTTGTGCAAGTTATGTCTATCTGGGATAACATTTGTTTGTGCTTGTAGTATAATTTTCCTTTCATTCATCTGCACAATCATTGAATTTACCTCTTGGATTGTTGTAGGGGGAGCAGTTTGAAGCTTATTGACATTGGCCTTGGATAATAAACTGAAAGGGTTTTCTTCTACTGCTGTGGATTTCATTTAGCCTACAGGTTAGGAACTGAACTGTGACGATTGTGTTATTCAGCTATGGTGAGTAACGAATTTAAGGTAACAGGGATTTCTTTAGTTGGGACTAAATTGAAATTGATCAATTTTGGTCACACATGTTTGTGCGTATACTATTTAGAGAATTCGCTGTTGAGCCATCGGTTGAATGATTCAGTATTAATTTGTACAACATAAATGCATTACTGCTGGATTTTTTGGCAAAAATTATGTAATTAACAGAATTACCAGTAAGGCAGGGAGGGACAAGCTATACTATATGTAGTAGTAGACCTGGTAATAATTGCTTCCACATTGGTATATTATTTTGCCAATTTAATATGGTTTGGCTAGCTAGAATCTACACGGTCTGTTATTGCCAAGCTGTTAGGCTGCACTGCGATGGTCATATTCAAACTGGTGAAAACTTTAAGGTTTTATATTGTATTTGAACTAAACCTGTGCAAATGTATTGTGTACTTTGTACTTTGGTGTTGATCCATTGATCAAAAAACAGAGATAATTCACCTGATATGGATCAACTGATTGAGTGGATGTTTTCCTGTGGACCTGAAACACAATGTATTTGACTAGAAGTGAAAGATAAGCCAGCCTCTACACTTGAAATTGATCAGGGCTGTTAGCTAGCTAACTTGCTAACTGGATGATCTGTCAGTTGCAATCACTGATGATGTCATACACTTGACAAATCTGACCACATAATGCATGTCCTAACTGATTGGTTAATTATTTCCATGGTTTCTGAAGAATTTCAGGCACCCATTTAAAATAATTGGCCTGTGTTGATATAAAAAAACATGGATAATTTGGATGAAAAATGCATATATTAAGTAATTTAACTTTTAAATTACATTTATTAAATATTGGCCATAATGTTTACCTTGCCTCCTCTGTATTAATACAAACCACCAATACCAATATCAATATGTTTTTTTTTTATTAATATAGTGCAAGTCACCGTTCATGTTGCCAATGAAAGATAACCTAAAAACTTAAAGTACTCATTTTAGTACTCATTGAAGTACGTGTGATGAGATTCCAATTGGTAAATCACCAGAATAGCTGTGGATAGGTCAGAATGCTTCCTCAACCAATCAGGACGCAGAACAGAAACAACCTGTTTTGTAATGTGGTTTGAACTCTGCCTGTAGCTAAGTCCATGCCTTGAGGTCTAGGGATTAAAAAACTGCACTGTCATTATTCTAGTGTTCCAGTCACAGTTCTTTTTCGCCTTTGGGAAGGATTACACTGCCAGACAAACATGCATAGAAAATATGCAGGATAGCCACCTGACAGCTCCTGACAGAATAAAAACAATATAAACATTAAACACATTATTTACATTCATCATTTTCTCCAAAGCAGTCATCATGTATTTATTCCAAATCCAATATGGTGACACTAATTAACTTTAATGCAATGAAATTATGTAAAACAGGTAACCTGTAGATTCTACCCATGAACAGAAAATAACATTATTTCTATGCACAAAATTTTAAAAGCTGTAGTCTTCAGTTACAGTGCACTCAGAAAGTATTTAGACCCTTTCACTTTTGCACAATTTGTTATGTTGCAGCCTTATGCTAAAATCGTTTACATTATTTTTTTTCCCTCATCAATCTACACTCAATACCCCATAATTACAAAGTGAAAACAGGATTTTAGAAATTTTCTGCAAATTTATTAAAAATAAAAAACTGAAATATCACATTGACATAGGTATTCAGACCCTTTGCTATGACGCTTGAAATTTAGCTCAGGTGCATCCCATTTCTCTTGATCATCGTTGAGGTGTTTCTACACCTTGATTGGAGTCTACCTGTAGTAAATTTCATTGACTGGACATGATTTGGAAAGTCACACACCTGTCTGTATAAGGTCTCTAAGCTGACAATGCATCTCAGAGCAAAAACCAAGCCATGAGGTCAAAGGAACTGCATGCAGAGCTCAGAGACAGGATTGTGTTGAGGCACAGATCTGGGGGAGGCTAAAAAAAATTCTGCTGCATTGAAGGTTCCCAAGAGCACAATGGCCTCCATAATTCTTAAATGGAAGAAGTTTGGAACAACTAGGACTCTTCCTAGAGCTGGCCGCCTGGCCAAACTGAGCGACTGGGGGAGAAGAGCCTTGGTAAGAGAGGTGACCAAGAACCCGATGGTCACTCTGGCTGAGCTCCATTGATCCTGTGTGGAGATGAGAGAAACCTCCAGAAGGACAACCATCACTGCAACACTCCACTGATCTGGGTTTTATGGCAGAGTGGCCAGATGGAAGCCTCTCCTCAGTAAAAGACACATGGAAGCCCACTTGGAGTTTGCAAAAAAAAAACACCTAAAGGACTCTCAGACTGTGAGAAACAAGATCCTCTGGTCTGATGAAACCAAGATTTAACTGTTTGGCCTCCAAGCGTCATGTCTAGAGGAAACCAGGCACTGCTCATCACCTGTGCAATACCATACCAACAGTGAAGCATGATGGTGGCAGCATCATGCTATGGTAGTGTTTTTCAGCAGCAGGGACTGGGAGACTGGTCAAGGTTGAGGAAAAGCTGAATGGAGCAAAGTACAGAGATATCCTTCATGAAAACATGCTCCAGAGCGCTCAAGACCTCAGACTGGCCTGAAAGTGGACCTTCCAACAGGGCAATGACCCTAAGCGCACAGCTAAGACAACGCAGGAGTGGCTTAGGGACAACTTTGTGAATGTCCTTGAGTGGGCCAGCCAGAGCCCGGACTTGAACCCAACTGAACATCTCTGGAGAGACCTGAAAATGGCTGTCCACCGACATTCCCCATCCAACCTGACAGATCTTGAGAGGATCTTCAGAGAAGAATGACAGAATCCCCAAATTCAGGTATGTAAAGCTTGTCACATCATATCCAAGAAAACTCAAGGCTGTAATCACTGCCAGCTAAGGTTCAACTAAGTACTGAGTTAAGGGTCTGAATTCTTGTGTCAATGTGATATTTCAGCTTTTTATTTTTAATGTATTTGCAAAAAAGTCTAAAATTCTAAAAGCCACCATGAACACATAGTCACTGTTTTCTTCAAGAACTATATAGTAACGGACTGCTGCATAATCTTAAGACTGTGATCGTTGTGTGAAGTTGCCACAATGACCTTTCCGCTCCATCAGTTTTAGAGAAACTGGCTCCAACAAATTTGCAATTTTAATTTGAGAGCGTAAACATGACATATAGCTGAGACTCAGCACTATTGCGTGGACGAGCTCTCCTGTGGAGAGAGTTATGGATTGTGAAGGGATTTATGGATTATAATGTGACTTTCTCAGAGGTAGCAAATCCATCCCTTTTTTTAATAGAAAATTTTTGTTGACAGCAATTTCTCCAAGATGGTTGGAAGAGGACTTTATCCCAAACTGTTGATGTATAATTTCGATCAGTCAGCTCAGATACTGCAGAACCAGACTTCTCATAAGCAAAAGTGTGTGCATGCATAATGTTTTTGGAGCAGGTTCACCTCAGCTGTCAAATGTCATTTATTCTGACTAATTTCCCCACAGTACTTGGCTTTGTTTAATAGAAGAATATCATGAGAAGGAATGATTCAGGTCAAATCTGTTTCTGACATTACGCATTTGTCTTCTTTGCAGCACCCCATTTAATTCTGGATTTAGCAGTTGTCCACACGCACAAAAATGACCACCTCCTTTTGATATTTGAGCGTTGTGCTGCTCTGAAGTATGTCTTCATACTCTCACTTCAAATGAAGAGACCACCCTCACTATTCTGCAAATCCTGATCCTGGTTATCAATGGTGTGAATGCTACATATCCTATAGTTGGATAGACTTCTGGGAATTGAAGGTTTATAGTCACTTTTACGAAAACCTGTTTAGACTCTTGGTGGTAGAGGTGGTGGTAGCTTGCTTATTCTGTCCTGTTTAGCACTGTGTTGAATATTCAGTTGCATGTCAGCAGTGGTTTTCCAGTGTTCAGCCTCAAACTCAGCCAAGTTTTATACATCCTGGAGAATATCACATACTTTTAGAGCCAGAAGCCCATTGTCATTGGAAATGTACAGTAACTCCCCTGAACCTGGGTATATTATCACACAAACACAGTCCGCTAACATGAATACAAGCAAGAGTTTACACAGCTTTGTGACCATTTGTGCCAGAATGTGTTAGTTTGCTATTGGTTATTGTCTGTCTACCAAGTACATGCACATTAACAAGTTTTACCGAGGCTTGCCCTTCTTGCATCCTGAAAGTCCTCTCCCATAAACCTAACAGAGGGGTCTGAAATCGTGTTAGTTATTTTCATTTTCTCTATTGGCCAAGGGGCATTTATCAATGCTAGGAAAGGGAACTGCAGAAATCCCTTGAGATACCATAAATTCAATACATTCATATTGCGTGAGCTCTAAAGTGCTGGTGAAGTACATCTGAGAAGTCTATAAGTCAGACATTTGTCGGGGGTGGGGGGGGTGATGCATCGGGTCTGAGGACAGGTTCATTTCGTCGTCTGCCCCCTTTCCATCAGGTAAGCACCCCTTTAATTCATTCCACTGGTCTAATGTGTTTTTAATGTAGTTTGTGACTTATGTTGCTGTCAGCGCCACAGCCATGTCAGGATGCCAAGATGCTTGTGGGCCCCAAATGGAATCAAAGAAATGTGCCAAGCATGAATAAATCAAATTGTGGGGGAAGGGGGGGGGGGTTTGAAGAGCTACATTTGATCAAATGAAATGACCACTACGCTGAGTTTGCAGTCTGTGGACTGTTCCCAAACTATGAAGGAGCTCGGAATACATTTTCTGCTTGAGCACTTGCATGACGTGTGTGTGTGTGTGTGTGTCTCATAAAAAATATCTGTATGCTTTTCACTGCTCATGTTGCCTTCTTTGAAGTTTGGCTATACAGTGATCCAGTACATTTTTTTCAAACATGGTCTTTTCTGTATTTTCCATTCATGAGACTCAGACACTGTGAAAAGTGAAAAGCCGCTGGACTCACAAATTACAAGGCCACCTCACTTTTTCTGGATACCCTGAGCGATCAGAGGATCTGAACTGCCTCTCCTCTTATGCACCCCTACCATTCCCCCAAGCCACCTCCAGGGTTCTCGCACACTGGAAAGGATGGGTGATTGAAAAGCTTGAAGCAGTCTGTATTAAATCGTTGATGTTTCTTGAACTCAAGTTCACCTTGGGGTGATTGTAATGGTCAGAGGAAGCATGGAGAGGGTTTATCATGTGTGACCGTCCTCCTGTGATGTGTGTCTCCCTATGTCTCTAGGGCTGGCTGCACTGTCGTCGTCCTCTTGAGAGAAGGCAAATAAAGCTTGGCGTGGAATGATGATGCGCTATAGAAGCTCGGTGCAAAGTGATGACGCGCTGTAGAAGCTCAGAGCCAAGTGATGATGCTCTGTAGAAGCTCGGCCCATAGTGATGACACGCTGTAGAAGCTCAGGGCAGAGTGATGAGGCAATCTCATCAATCTGCAAAGATTCCTTATAAATGGACCACATAGCCAGCTCGGTGAGTCACACTGCAAATTTTCTGCCATAGCTGAAGCTACAAGCGTTCTGATTTGCTGGCTCATAGAAACTTGGTGCAGAGTAATGACATGCTATAGGAGCTTGGCAGGGCATACACTGTAGATCAGCCCAATTTCGACCACATGGGGTGACCCCTTTGTCAGCTTGGCAGCTCGGCCTTGTGCAGTAGCTGTAAATATTCATCCGAAGTAACGGATTGGTGCCCGCAGAGTTTTGGAGAAGCAAGAGCAAATACTTTGATCTTTCACAGAGAAGATCACCCATGCTCTGAAATACACTGCCATATCATGCATCTGAGTTTATTATTCTAGTTCTCCCTCTCGTGTTTGTGTGTATGCACATATGTAGAACAAATACATGGAGTGTGAATCTCATTTCAGGCAAAGAAACTGTGGCTACAGCATCCACCTCTGTGAGTAGCTGATAATCTTAACCTCCAGTCATGTGCCAGATGTTTGACCTGAGCTCATTGCCAGGTGGGCTTGAACTTGCCATGAGGCAGTGCTGCCATGTAGCGCTGCTATGCACTACTCCATCATGAATAGCAGCACAAAGGCTGGAGTCCCTGTACCAGCACCAGGAGGCCCAAATTCAGTCTAAAAGCCATTCAATTTGTCTAACTTTGAGCAATGAATGTATTTCTTGTATGTTTATTTTATAAAAAATTGCCTTGAGCATTCCACATGACAGCCAAAAGGGACACTAAATTGGAAGAAGATTGCTTCACAAGCAAAATAGCCAAGTTTGTCAAAACTATGGTATTTATGGACAAGGGAGGAACCTTCCTATGATCTATCATCACAGTATATAGAACTTCTGTGTATCCTATTCTCTCATTTCTAATCTGGTTTAAAAGTGACTGAACTTGCACTCTAAGATCATTCATCTGGAGATGACTCATAAAGAGCCAAACAGTCATTACATGACTGAGTGTATGAGTGGATCTCAGGTAAGGTCTCATTCTGTTATGCATTCTTTTTGCTCTTATTGCAGTTTGCAACACTGGTCCTCAGGTGTGCTGAATTCAGATGAGATCATTTTTCTTAGGGTGCAGTGAAGTTCTTTGCTCTTTCACATCATGAATACTAACACACAGTTGGTGTTGTTTAGTTTCACCTTTACAAGGCAAAGACACAGAATCCTTATACATGGACCACACAGTTGGTCTGTCACACTGAAAATTAGGTTTCTAGCTATAGTTGAAGCTACAAGCAGTCTGATTTGCTGGCTTGTTATGAATATTCTTGAAGGGGCACCGTCTAAAATAGAACATTCATCACCAGCATATGAACGCTTTGGATAAAAGCGTCTGCCAAATGAAAATTGTGGATGTAAATGTAAATGAATGCAGACAGCAGTGGAACCTCCTGTTACTAACTGGAACCTCCTAAAAGGAGGATAAAAGGAATGCAGCAATGCCATTACTTATATCACATATGACATGTATGCAAATCCATATTTTTCAGATGTGATAGGCTACAATTGCCAGTGCCTTGTGCTTTTTAAATTAATTGTTTTTAAATGAGGCAGGTTTGAAATGTATTTTCCTCACTCAAACTGAGAATCATTCTGTATACAATATATAGTACTGTGTCAACATGCAGAGGGTGGAAGCATGTGACGTTTAATGGGGAAAGCAAAACAAGTCAGCAGGTCAGGAAAGACGGAGATGGGGCAGCTTCCCACAGGTGATAAGGTGTGAAAGAGGGGAGACAGAGATGCACACATTCTGAGGCTTAGCACAAGCAGCAGTGTTCTCCTTGAGTTGTGGTGTGCCAGCCATTATATACCGCAGCTAGTCAAGGTTAAACTTGCGGGGGTGGGGAATAGCCAGCAGGTGTTTGCTTAGTTCAGCACAGGACAGCTCCTGCTTGGTGGAGCAGGTGGCCAAGCTCACTGGCACTGCAGCTTTAGGGCAAAGGCTGTCATGCCAGCCGCGGCCCCCCACCGCCACATACCTGTAAACATTTTAATAACCACATTACCATTTTTTTCCATCTTGAGTAAAAACTTTACATGGTTTAAACCTTCCTGTTCTCTCTTATTTATGGCCAGTAAGATAAGTGTTGTCAACTTGGCAATGTCAGGAGTTCCTCCTGACATGACCGCGCTGCACTCCCTGGGAGAGCGAGGGGGCTCAGGATTGAATAATTGGCAATTGACGGTGTTCACTGCCTGGTGTGTGCTCTGCATCTGTTGCCTGTCTGTAAGCAATTTCAGGACTATTTAGGCAGGTGAGTGGGAGTAGCACGCGAGAGACGCTGACGGAGGTTGCCACACGGGGTTTTAGCGTGGAGCCAGGTTTTTTGATTTCTTTTTTTTTTTCTTTTGAACGTGCCGGCACGGCTGAGTTTAGGGTTTATTTTGGTTTGCTGTTTTTTTTTTTCTTTGAGCTCTGGGAGTCGCGACCCAGAGCGGGTTTTGAGTTTGCTTTGTTTAATTTCTTTTGGTTTTTGCTTTGGTGTGCTGGATGCGCGAGTGTGTTTGTGCATTTTAGGCGGCTTCAGAAGAGCGGCGACCGAAGGGGCTCTAGTGGTAAATCCCTGAGGGAGCGGGGAAAACAACGCTTGGTTCCGGACGCAGCCGGGGTCGAAGAGAGCCCCCACCCCGTGGAAGCGCGTGCTGGGGAGGTGGATCCCCTAGCTGGAAGGGAGGTGGCACCGCGAAACCTCAAGAGAGTGCGTGGGTCACCAGCACGGGGTGGAGAGGGAGGGCTGACCGGCTGCTGTTCTGTGTCTCCCTCAGTGCGATCCCGCGGAGCCGGCGGAGTTACTACCGGGAAGAAGACGTGGGTCGCCGCCGGAGCCGTCACTCCCCGCAGGAGTGACGCGGGGGCCTTGTCTGGAGTTTATTTAATTTTTTTTTTTGTTTTTTTTGGGACGTAGGCGAAGCCCGGCAGTGTGGCGCGGGCTGAGCTACGTCCCCACTTATATTTTCGTTTCGTTTTGTACGGCTTGTGTGGTGTGCGTGCGTGTGCGTGCGTGCGTGTGAGGAGCCTCCCCCGCAGCGGCAGCACTTCCCCCTTGGTGGTGAAATTGAGTAGTCCTCTCTCTCCCGGCGTCCAGGTGGGCGGGGACGCCAGATCATGGGTGTTTGCAGTGAGGCTAAGTGTGTGTGTGGGGCTTCCTTTTTTTTTCTTTTTTTCTTTTCTTCCTTTTTTGGTGTGAGCGGCTGGGTAGCGTTCCCGCCTGTTTGTAGCCGGGGAGGGCAGACAGGGGTGGACAGAAGGATAGGGGGAAGGGCTTCGTTGGGAGAGGGATAGCGGCGTCTCAGATTTTATGAATTGTGTTGTTTAAATTTGTGTTTTTTTTTTTAAAAAAAGAATAAAGAGTTGCTATCCTACTCACCTTGTCCTGGCATTCTTGTGGCGGGCGGATCCCTAGGAGGGCGAACTATTTGGGCATAGTGTCACTCCTGACAGCAACATACTCAACATGACGCTTTAGTAAAATTATCTTTTGCACCTGAGTACCTGAACTCACTGCTGCAACCCTATGTAGGCCGAATGGCGCCTGGTGGTCCCGTTGCATCGTGGCATTAAATTACCATCCAGGACTTTCTCCGCCGTTGTCCCCCGCTGGTGGAATGAACTTCCACACCTCATCCGTTCTACTGAGTCCCTCTCTGTCTTCAAGAGACATCTGAAGACAAAGCTCTTCCACTCCCACCTGAGCACCTGAAATACCTCCCCTATCTCCTATTAAACTATATTTAAATGTATATTTAATCTATTTTAAAATGTAATGTTTTGGCTGTAACAGTCTAATGTATTGATTAGACAAATCAGTAATTTAACGTAATGGTTTGGTTGTAATGGTTTTAATGTAGGTTTGGTTGTAATGGCTTGGTTGCAATGGCTTAACGCACTCGCTAACTTCACCTGCTAGTTGGTACCTCGCCTGGCCAACCTTTGGAACTTGTCATGCAGTACTTCTAATATTGTGACTGTATGGTTTTTTGCTTGTGTGTATTGTACCTCACTTGTAAGTCGCTTTGGATAAAAGCATCTGCCAAATGAATAAATGTAAATGTAAATCTGCATGAAAATCAGAAAAAGACCCCAAAAACCTACATTTATTTATTATAATGACAAAGCATGCTGGCTTTGACAAAATGTGGTTGTGCCTACATTTAAACCCAGAGTTTGGGGTGTTTTCAGCCACTTTTTAGGAGTCCACCAAGTGGGTCCTCTAGTTTTCTCTCTGTTTTTTGAAACTAAAAAAAAATCAGCTGTGAAACTTGCTGTCAGGGTTTGTCTGCGACTGGGAAAGGACCCAGGCGCAGACAAAAACAGGCAGTAAAAGAGATCCTTTAATAACAGGTCCAAGCGCACAGGCAAAGTCGTAATGAAAATCGGTCCAAAGTCAGTAACTAAAAAATCCACAGGGAAAACACGGTAACAAAAACGGCAGGCAAAGGGAGAATCAGGAACAGGCAAAGTCAAAAAAACCAAACAGATCAAAACCAACAAACGGCGAGAACAAAACAGGACAAAGACTGAGACGATCAGGCAAAGAACAAAGGAAACACCAGGGTATATATACATGGGCTCGTGATGCGAGAACCAGGAACAGGTGTGCAGGATGGGCTTCAGGTGGTGGGCGTGGCAGCAGGGCAGATAGGCGGGACAAGAGGTGGGGCGATGGCTGAAAACAAAACAAAAGAACACGCACGGGAAAAAACAAACAAAAGACACACCCACACTGACAGACAGGGAGAAACTGACACTTGCATGCATATAACAACCCCATTCCTTCAATATGCATTTAACATAGGAGAACAGATGGATAAACTCATTTAAGAAACACTGTAAAGAAACTTAGACTAATTACATGGCTCTTTCCAAATGGTCACATCGTTTACAAATGTGTCCCCCCCACAGACTGAAGCACTTCGTGATGGTAGGTAATTAAGATCCCTCATCTGTAACCCTGTTGTCACAGTCTGTCATTAAGGCCTCTTTATGTCACTCACCATATCCCCTGAACAGCCATGCAACATATCCATCATTTCACAAGCAAAGTCACAGATGTTCCCCATAACATCGTAAGTGTATGCATATCGAACACAAGGAGCCCTGATTTAATTTACAACAGGCTCCAAAAGCATAGTTCATGTCATTTTTCTATAATTACAAAGAGACTATGGGGAAGTTAACTGCAGAACCAACGAAGCAGATAATTGCAGCAGGCCTTTTTCCTGAAATGGTTGAATGTTTTGTTGCTAAAAGGATCTCTTTGTATACCCCAAGCTTACAGTAAAAAGCACACTTTGAGTGTTTATAAATTGTTTAAAAGTGCTGTGAAGAGTTGTCATGGGCTTAGAGCCTACTGTGACAACAAACACACTTTAAAGGCCTCTACAGGCTTTAGAAGATAGGGTAAGGATCCATTGATCCATTAAGCCATATGGCATGTTTTGAATAGAAATTAAAACAAAGAAAAGTACATTCATTTTTGATAACTATCCTTGCACATACGTGTAGCTTGTTCATGAAATGTCATTTTTTATTTCAAGACAGTGGGATTTTTGAGTTATTGATGGCTATGTGTCAGAACTTTCTGGTGGCTGCTTTGAAAGACAGACAAGCTTTGGCCTTTAAGCAACAAATGGTCATATGTAATAGTAACTGGATTGTCTAGTTGATGAGAATTCATACTTTCTGTAAAATTGAGATTGTTAGGCCTTATACACACATGTATTATCTTACTTTTTTCTTTTTATAGTAATTATTGCTGTTTGAAAAACAAGGGTTTTTTTTATAGATTTCAGTCATTCTTATTTTTTTTACAATATTATATCTGTATTAGTGCAGCCAGCCTTATTTTTTTATTTTTAAATTATTTTCTTTTTATTTTTTCTTTTCTTCTAATTATTACAGGGTACAAGGGTACAATGCCACTAAAAATCATATAGACATAAAATCATTTAGACAAATGTAACATGAAATAATCTGATTTTATTTTCTACAATAACTCATAATCTTGCATAATGTTATAACAGTATTTCCATATGTACCACGGGCAATTTATTTTTCCATTTTATATTTATAATATTTAGTATTTTCACTCAGTAATGGCTCTTAGGTTTTATTAAGTCCAGTAACCCATTTACACTGATGAAAAAAAAATATTCAGTTGAATAAAATAAAACAAACCTGTACTTCTTTTCAGGGTAATGGGATGAGGAAGGACACTTTCACACCCAAGTTCACTGGTAAGTAATGCAATAATCTGGTGGTCTTTCAAAAAGATTTTTTTCCAAGTTCAGGTTAGATAAATTGAATTTGCTTGCAAAATTGGTGGTAGTCTCCAAATTCAATTCAATTCCGTTTGTTCTTTTACTTGTTATTACATGCGGACCAGAATTCTATTGGTTTCATACTGCAACTTTTCACTCGTGTTAAATTTACTTGCCATTGTCCTGCAGTGGCAGTTTGCTGGAAATACTGCAGAGACAGGAATGTGTCTTGTGTGCAAGAGGCTTGAATTGATACAAAACCAGAACATCATTGCAACATAAATATACTGTATGATGAACATATTATATATGACAGTCATAAAGTTAAAAGAATTCAAATGTTTGTTTTGGTATGATAGAGTAGGTTAATAATAGAGTCCATGTGAGTCACAGAGCTATGACTTTAAAGTTGATGCTCCTAGGTGTGAATAGGTCAAATGTTCTCTTCCTTGCAGTCTTTGATAGACTGTCTGTGGCCAGATGCCATTAGAACAAGATTTTAACCAGGAGCTACAGTAGAACTGGAACATAGAGGAAAAAAGATTTGTGGGAGACTCTGGTAATTAACATTTATTTGGTTCAGCAATCAAATGTTCACAGGGTGGTTCACAAGGAAACGGGTACACAAACTCTGGAAAGAAAGCCCAGAAAAACAGGGCTAAAGACTGAAATCATTCCTTGCCCCCTAGCAAAAGGAAAATGATAGACTCCATAAATGAGAGGAAATAGATGGTTTATATATGAATCATCACGTCACATATCAGTGACAGCTGGTCTATTATACAGTGATGAGAGAGTGCATAGAGACTGTTCATGGCAGGACTGTGAATGGATGGTTTGGAGAAAGGTGATAGATTAGTAGGTGTGGGAGCAGGTCTGAAGGTAGTGTGAAATATGGAGGTAGACCAGCGGCAGTGGATCAAACAGAGGACACAAGTGTGACTGGGTCATCAACCAAAAATAAACCAGTTTCCACTTAATCAGTGTGAAGCAGTGCAAGCAGACTATTTTTATCCGATAGTTTTATTCTTCTTCTTCTTCTTCTTCTTCCTCTTCTTATTCCACCAAATTTTGTGCCGCTTCTCCTCCCACAGTTTTCGAGATATCAACCCCAAACCAACTTTAGCCTGTCCGGTCTGATCCCGATTAGTGTGCTTGTATACAGCTAAGCTATACCCGCACTCGTTCTCTGGTTTTTGTTGTTTTTTCATCCCTTTTTTCTCATAGACTCCCATTCATTTTCAAAATCACCCCCCTCACACTTCATGGCCTTCCCACTCGGTCACTTTTCACCCCATAGCCCCCATACCTCACATGTTGCCTCAGGACAAATCACCCAACACTCATCCAAGAAATTCTTGCTCCGCACTCGTCTTTTTGTCATTTTTTAAATCAGTGTTTTTACTCATTTATTCATCGCTCCATCCTGCCATTCACTTCAATTCATTTTTCAAAGCCCTATCACACGGTCACACTTAGACCATCAGCAAGCATACCTCATATGCTGGCTCAGGTCATGCCATCCAACACTCACTGAAACCCATACTGACCCGTACTCGTCTTTTACTCGTTTATTCATCCCTCCATCCTCCCATTGACTTCAATTCATTGTTCAAATTCTTACTGCTCGGTCACCTTTGGCCCGACAGCCACCGTACCACATATGCTGCCTCAGGTCAAATCACCCAACACTCATTGAAAGTCATACTGACCCACACTCATCTTTTTGTCGTTCACTCATCCCTCCATCCTCCCATTCACCTCAGTTCATTTTTAAGGTCTTACCGTTTGGTCAACTTTGGCGCGAAAGCCACCATACCACATATGCTGCCTCGGGTCAATTCACTCAACACTCATTGAAGCCATACTGACCCACACTCATCTTTTTGTTGTTCACTCCTCCCTCCATCCTCCCATTGACTTCAATTCACTTTTCAAAGTCTTACAGCTCGGTCACCTTTTGGCCTACAGTCATGGTACCTCATATGCTGCCTCAGGTCATGCCACCCAACACTCATTGAAAGCCATACTGACCCACACTCGTCTTTTTGTCATTCACTCATCCCTCCATCCTCCCATTGACTTCATTTTTCAATGTCTTACCGTTAGGTCACCTTTCAGCCTACGCTCACAATACCTCAATTGCTGGCTCAGGTCATGCCTTACCACTTGGCCACCATTTGACCAATAGCCACAGGACCGGATATGCTGCTTTGGGTCATGTGACTCAACACTCACCAAAGGTGGGTGTGTCCCTAGCAACCATGTTGTTTACCCTAGCAACCACCTGGCAACCACTTTGCAACCACCTAGCAACCACTTATCACCAACTTAGCAACACCCTGGCAACCACTTAGCAATACCCTGGCAACCACCCAACAACTCCCTAGCAACCACCTAGCAACACCCTAGCAACCACCTAGCAACCACTTAGCAACACTGGCAACCACCCAGCAACGACCTAGCAATGTCCCAGCAACCATATTGTTTACCCTAGAAACCACCTAGCAACATCCTAGGGATCGTCTCATATACGTTAACACGTTTTCGCTGCCGGGTCACAATCACACTCTGCATTTTCTTCATGAAATGCACTTTTCTAGTTCCACTTCCACTTATTTATTATTCCAGACTGCATATATTTTATATGAGATCTTTTCATCAATTTTGTGCATCTGATCACTGAGGCATGCTTCCCCATTGAAAATAACCATTGAAATATTGAGCTTGTAACTGATTGTTACGACCATGGTCGTTACTGTTTGTGTTTTTGTTTGTTTGTTTTCCCCGATGTATGTGTTTTGCTCCGGCTGCGTGCGTGCGTCGTTTTACGTTTTCCCCAGGTCCGTCTCATCCCTTCCCCGAGGTGTGTCCTTCGCTGGGTGTCTCCTCCCCTCGCCCGTGATTGGAGCCTTCCCTCATTTCCTGGCCGGGCCGCTCCCTTCAAAGAGGCTCAGTCCGCGCAAGGGAAGAGACCACTTGTCGTTTCTGCATTTTGTGATTATTAATTGTACATCGTTGTGCGTATGCTTAGGTTCTCGTCCTTATGTATCTGTGAGTATTGCTTTTGGTCTTCGTGACACTGTGGTTGGGTGTGGGAAGTAGGGAGTCGATGCCATTTTCTTTTCCATCTCTTTTTCACGTTGGTTTCGTTAGGAAGGGAGAAAGGGAAGTTTTACTGTATCTTTTGTTTTGAGATTTATTTTGTTAGGTCAGTTAGTTTCCCTCTCTCGTTAGTTAGATTGTGTTTTGTTTGTTATTTTGGCTTGTCGACTCCTGAGTTTGTGTTCCCGGTTACCCACTTGATTTATGTTATATGTTTTATTTGTCTTTAAATGTTAGTGTAATAAATTCTGTTACACTTTCCCCAGTGTTCGCGACCGTGGTCTCCCCTCTTTTTCCCTGTTACGGTCTGACCCTAGACCGGGCCGTAACACTGATTTTGCATGGATAACATATTTAGATTATGTTCACTGTTACACCCACCAGGCTCGTTTGGTGAGGCAACATGAATGGGAGACCATGCGTGGATAATTTATAAAGAAAGTAGTTTATTAAAGTAAAGAGGAATACTCAAAAGGATAAAATAGCATCAAGATAAATGTAGAGGTAAGACCCTGAAAAGGTAGCACAAAAGCAAAGCAGACGTCCAATGCATGCTGGAAGGGAGAGAGGGAACCCCACACATCAGCCAGGTAGCCCTTTTATGGCCCCAGCAGGCCAATCAGGTAAACTACCTGCACCTGCCCACTAGCTCCACCCTGCAAGACAAACAAAAGCCAGGAAGGACAGGGAAAAAATGGGCAGGGCCGTAACATCACATTAAGTATGATTACTTGGAATTACCTGGGCTATACAGTGGACTCTACATGATATTTGACTCAGCATTTGTATGTATTTTAATTAATTGAAAATGCTATCAACTTTAAATTCATTAATAAATATATCCTTTAAATCACAAAATAAAGTAATGCGCTTGTGTAGAACATGTACCCATTAAGCCCAGTCCAGACTTTTCTCATGAAGAAGATGATTTTTTTAAAAAACTGGTTAATTAAAACTGGTTAAAGTTAATGATAAAAACCATTTGATAAGTGACAGATTAACTTCTAATTTTCAACTCACTTTATGGATAAAACATTAGCTTGTCCATAAAAAAGTTAATACTACATTTGTTGGGCTTAATAACACACTCACTCAACTAACTAAAAATTTGACAAGCTCCCCCTGAACAAAATTCTTTAGACAATCCTCTGAAATTAGAGGGGGACCAAAGTGAAATTTAGACCAGTCAAAACTAGAGAATGAAGGTTTTACACAAAGCTCCAGTAAAAGTTTAATATTCTCTGAATTTGACTTAATGTCCTGGCTACCATGGACTGCAAAAGCATCTTACCACAAAATCTTGGAGGACTAAGCGCCCTCTATTCCAGCATTCTCTGCATGACAACTTTCACCTGTAAGAAGGAGCCAACTAGAAGACAGATGTGGTTGACAGCTAGTTCAGCATAGCGTGAGCTGTTGAATCATGTCATATGATTATGGTAAGAGAATCTGCAGCCAGTAGAGCAATACAAGAACTTCACTGACACCATTTTCTAAACTTCCTAGTCTCACAATTAAACAGGCACAAATGAAACGATCCATTTAGGCCAAGTGACAGCTCAGCGACGGACGGTCTTCACGCTTTAATGGTCAGAATGTGGGGAATTAATCTGCAGCTGTCAAAACACACAGCTAACTCGAAAGAAACAGTTCCTGCTTCAATGAGACAAATGACAGATTGCCTCAGAAATTAAATAAAATGTGCTGCAGCAGCCTTGCTGTCAACAATATCTTTTAAGGCCATTTTTGCACTCATTTTACAAAATATATTTTCCCATATTCCTCCTCCTCCTGCTACTGAGCACATGCAGAAAGATGTATAATAATGTATATATTTTGATACAGATCTGATAATATGACTTAACTGGTGCTAAATACATCTTACATTAAGTAATGTGGGGATGTAATTTAACTGTGCAGCACATTTCTTGAATATTATTGTTATCGTCCTTCCCAAAAGTTTTTAAAGCTGTTAACAAACACAAACAAACAAAAAACTGTGTGTGTGTGGGGGGGGGGGTGTATTAGGAGTTCCAACATCTTTAAAAAGTTTCAGGCTTTCTACATCATGCAATTGACCATCGTATGATAGCTATAGCTTTTGTTTTGCCATCCTGGAATTCTTAGAGTGGTGCATGACTGACTACAGTCAGGCAAGACTGTAGCCCTCCATGTCATCTACCTGCTGTGGTAAAGCTAAGATTTATCTGCTGCATTCAATTGCACAATAAATTACACTTAATCTATTCTGTGAAAATGGCAGGAAATATCACTTTGACTCAATTGCTCTACATTCATCAGTAGGACACCGCAACCTATTTTTTTTATTTCAATGTTCAAGTTTGCCAGCTGTCACACAGTCACCATGATATTCCCCGTTGTTGTGGAATCCCTTTCTCACCATCTCAAAGCCTGAGTGTCATAATTAAAGTGAGAGACGGTAATCCTGATTATCGGAAAATTCGGATCCTTTCAGATTGAATCAGCAGATGTATTGATTAGTCTTCTTTACTGCATCAGTGAAAGCTTGGTCATTTCTCTATGGATTTACCTCTCGTTTGTTTGTTAAATTTAAGTGGCTCTTCTCCCAGTACTGCATGCTCTCACCAGATCACAGGGTTTCTGTGCTTCTGTTTGGCACAGAGATAAATGCTTTGGTACATGAAGTGTAAATATGATTGTTCCAGAAAATCAAGCTTTTCAAGGTGATCCTACTGTCTGTTTGAAGAGTGCCTGCTATGATTATATTACACACACTCCTGGCACAGTGGGCCCAAATATATATATTTCATTTAAAATAACTTCTTTGTGGGAGTTTTATAGCAGATTCATCAAGGGCAAAGTTGTAGAACATCATTGACTGCACAGATAAAAACACTGTTGACAAGGATGCATGGGTCCCTCTACTCAGCTATTCTGTTGTATTGGTGCTTTTTACTACTAGATTTAAGACAATTTGTTTGTTGCCAGAAAATTGTGCCTAATTATATTCACTACAGTTATTCACTGGTGACTAGACATGTATATACTCTATTTGCTTCCACGTGCCTGTGAGGAAACCACAACTTTCATATCTTGGACCCAAGGAAACACTCCAGTATTGCCTCATACTTATCACATTCTCCATCGCCTAATCTTTCACTTTCACACTGTACTTTTTCATTCACATTTGGATTTTGGTGAAATGTTTATTTTGCAATCCCCTTTAAAATACAGAACTCTAGCCCCACAGACTCAACAAAGATATGAAAATGCATTATTCATTTTTAACATCTATTTATAATGATGTTTTTATTGACTCATTTTACTTTGAGCCAGTACCAATATGTTATCTTTAATTCCATACCAATATTCCTTGCGCAGGATACAGCCAATAAATCTATTGTGTATTACTTAAGCCTTATGAATTTTAATTAGGCATGACCTTCTTTGAGGTTACCAATGCCTTTGCTGTGTCAGAAGGTGGCTGGTGCTTTCAGTAAGTTGCCCATTTGATTTATTTTTAATTCATGACACTTCTTCATTAACATTCTATAAAAGTAATATTCTCATCCATGTCCACACTTGCCTCATTTGCAGAGGGAAAAGGCATTGGTCCCTGCAACTGAATTTGAATTGTAACATTGTTTAAACTTATCTGAAAGAATTTCTTACAATATGGAAACAAGCCTGAATTTTCATTACTATTACTTTTGTACGTCACTTTGGATAAAAGCATCTGCTAAATAAATAAATGTAAATGTAAATGTAATGTGGATAATATGCAAGTCTGTTACACATTGGTAAAAAATACTTGAGAAAAAGCTGCTAAGTTAAATACTCAAACAAGGCCAACTGAAAAAGCAATACCAGAACCATTGGTCAAAGTGATTATTGTGGCAAACTGAACATGGAAGTATTTTTATATCTCAGCAAGAAAACATAACTTGTCGTCCTTTGACCTCTTCAATTCACACTTGTACATTAGGTTAAATATGCCAATTAGACTGAGTGAATTTCAAGAGCTTCATAAAAGAATTGTGCAATTTAATTGTCAGTGCTACTTTTAACACTTGTTTAGGATGACTTGGACAAATCAAAGTACATGAATGCGTTCATGTAGCTGGAGCTGTGTAGGAATTTGGTGGTGGAACATTCTGGCCTTCCTAGGAAACCCAGTGTTTTAGAATTATGATCCAGTAATCTGTTGACTATGAGAACTATTTTGAATCTGTCTCCAATGAAAATCTGTTGTTTTATTATAATACACTATTGTGTACCTTGGATATATAAACAGGAATACATTGGCTGATAAAGATACCAGGCCCTGCATATTTATCCATGCCCCTGACTAGATAAATGGCTGAAGACCCATTTAAAAAGTGTTTTTCAGTGCCTTAAAATGAGGCACTCTGTTTGCCCAGTGTAGCCAGCCAATGTGCTATGTAGCCTGACTGGCTGCACAGAAAAAGATAACATTTCCAAAAGAAACAAACAAAAAACCCCTAACCTGCATTTTGCAGATAATGCATCCAATTCACTGGCCAGCTACCTAGCCTTACAGACACCATCAAAGAATCAGATTTTGTCCTACAAAAGCATGGAAGTGCACAACTTATACTCAGATTTATATCTGGAGGTTGAAATTAAGATTATTTTATAGGTTTACTGTACATACTGTATGGTGCAGTGTAGACTTTTTATTCAGATGTCTGCCTACTTTTGTGGCTTAGACTGTTGAAGAAAATGAATAACATCCAACTCGTGTAACTGAAATGATGTTAATCATGGTTGTCAGAGTATACAGTGCAAAGCTGGGAACAGGGCACAGTTGTGAATGTACAGCAGCCAGCAGTGCAGTGCAGTGGATAAGGAGCTGGTTGGATTCCCTGATGGGGCACTACTATTGTAATCTTGAGCAAGATAGTTAACCTGAACTACTGAATAGTAAATGTCCAGCTGTTCGAATGCATAACCTGTAAAAACTGTAACAATACAAGGCACTCTGGTTAGGGGAACCTACTAAGCAAGCATAATGTGATAGAACAAACACACACGCATTCTCAAATAAAGGCTAAGTATAAGCATGTAGTGGTATATGTTGCGGCGACAGGCAACCCTAATCTGGAAGTAAAAGTAATCCTTGTTTTTTGGTCCATATGTTGGTCCTGGATGCAAGATGCCCCAGATCAGTGTCAGTCAGTAGGCCCAATAAAACACAGGTGACCATGTCCTCAAGAAGTTCAGCATTTTCCCATTCAGACAATAGTAGAAAACCCAACACCAGCATCAGCGCCTTTCAGTGACAGGGCTGTCATCCTCAGTGTGTGCAGCATACTGTGGATTTCCTGTGAAAAGGGAAGAGCCAGATACACCCTCTTTATTCTGTACCCTGTAATCATAGAAATGCCACTGGTAAAATGACTGTGGTTTAACAGTAGAAGTTCCTATGTACGCAGATGCCTTTTATCATGTATGCATGTCAGGTATATTTATATCAAAACCATAAATTCCTTGTCCGATCCAAGACATGAGATTTTATTATAGGGTTTCAATAAAGTCTCAATCTATTCAAACTATCTTTCTTTCAACACAAAACTAAAATACTCATTTCAGGTGTCCAAGAACAATTTCCACAGAATATTTTTGCTCCTCTTGCCTTCCACCTGAAACTGAAATGGAGCGTTGACACTCGCTTGTTTAATTTACTCAAGTAATTGTACATTGATCTTAGACTTTATGACCACCCTGTGTATAAAATATCAAAAACTAACAAATGCCTGGGTTCTGGGTTAAGGAGTGATTCTTTCAGTTCATTATTTCAGTTTTTAAAAACTATTTGCTTCTAACATTTCATTGTGCCCATGTTTATTGCTTGATGTTAATTTAGTGTATATGTCTTGTTGTAAAGACCCAAAACATCAGTGAAGAAGCCTGCATCCAAATAAATACAGGTCAGTTGTACAAAAAAAGCTGGTATCATTTTGCAAAGGCTATTGGCATCTGGTTAGGTGGCACTAGCAGGGACAGTGTGCATGCACAGTAATTCCATACATTTCCAAAGAGAGCTAATTAACATGATAAGATTTTATTTGGAATGAATCAGGGCAGGTCATAATTTCCACTGCTGTAACTCAAGTTCCCTCCATGTCATGAACTATAGCCTAGCCTATTAAAATCAATAGGTAAATGAACCCTGGGAGCATGGCATTCACAGGATCAGTGTGGTTTTTTCCTGCTGTGATACACTTCTGGCAATATGCCTGATGGATGACTGGATTCTGTTTGTTGAGTCAGCTACAGCGAGGCATCAGAACCTAACAGCTTACATGCAGTGTGTATTTTGGCTTTCCGATTATGCATGGAACAGCCGTGCCATTTCCAGAATGTACCATACCATGGGCGTTAGTTTGTTTTGAAACGTGCTGGGGACAACGACGGGTTCGCCGTGTTCACACCTTTTTAAAGTGTTGGGGACAAAATGGACCACAACAAAAAGTGGTGGGGACATGTCCCCAGAATAAATGATGCCTATGCACCATACCATGCAAGTTTAGAGCCTTCCGTAACTCTCCCTGACAAAGAAAGCCAAATAGGAGCATCAGCAAACCACATTCTCACCTCCCGACTCAGTATGTATGTAATTCGCAAACGGCTCTCAGATCTGCCTGTACCACTGCCTGTGGGGGTCTGGCGCCACATGACACGACATGAGGTGACAAAACATTGCTTGAAGTACAGAGCCAGAGAGCCCATCCACGCCTCTCGTGGGCTCTGCACAAAACAGACAGTGAAACGGAAATTAAAAGTGTCGTCCATATTATGGTAACCATAGTAAACACACTGTATGATGCTGTCCAGACTTCTTGTTCGTCATGAAAGCCCCAGGTTAGAGTGAATAGCCCATGCAGTTCGAGTTTCTAGAATTTTCTTCACTACTGTGGATGCTTATTTTTCTGGCTAGAAAAATGACCTGTAGGTAACCTCTCAGCGATGACGAATCTTGTACACAAACAAAGAGTGAAAGATCATGTCTCCTCTCACATGCAACAACTGGTGCTGTTAGAAAATAATGTATTCAGTATCACGCAGCCAGCATGCTTGGAATGTTGGATACTGAATCGAGTGAAAACAGTTTTCCCCATGCTGTTTTGCTCATGACAATTATCTTAATCCAACATGAGCAAGTGGTGTTGCCGTGACCATAAATCATAATTCAGACCAGAAAAACCCCAAACATTTGTCAGAGTGGATTGATGTTGGGTGTATATTAAAGCCATCACATTCATTATTAAAGAAGCTTATTTTCAGCACAGAAGAACACCTAAACACATTAAAGCTACACATGTATAGGTTGCACAAATACATCTTCTGATTGATTCCAACCTAAGATAAATGTAAGTTTCTTTGAAATATGAATGCTTATCTGTTGAGTGGGAAGGGAATGAGGGTCTGTTGTGTATATGTATCTGTATTGCAGCTCAGGGGCACAGTGAACAGTGTGCCGCTTTTTAAAAAAAAAAAAATTCTTCTGCTTTTCTGTCTGCCTTTTTCACCCAGCTTTTTGTTATTGCCAGTTGTATGTTTAGCTTGTATCACTAAGAGAACTTCTGCTGGAGGGAAGAGTGTAGTGAATGCAGTCCTCTGCTATGCATGCTGTCCACAACAATTTTGCACACTACAAGTCCCACAATGCACCAGGAGAGCAAATGCCAAAAGGAGGATAGGGGCAGCAAGTCATACAGACCATAAGGAACTTCAAGGTATGGAAAGGGGTTGACAAGACAGACGTGCCACTGATTGAAGGAAGCTAGTTTGTTTTGCCTCTGTGGGCTTCTAGCCAGATGACACGGCTGGTCTCAAACCTGGGCATCAGAGCTTCCATCTGATTTTTTGGAAAATAAACTGCGAAACAGCAAAACAAACTGCCAAATGAGAGACAGTGTAATATCCAATGTAAGACTATGTGCTCACTGTAGTTAAAATACTGCAGTGGCTAGCAGGAAGCTGATGTTTTCAGTAAATGTTACCAGGCTGTACAAGGTTGGCCTGGATGGCTCAAGCCCATCTAAACTTTTATCTGGCCCCAACAAGTATGTGTTAAAATTTATGCCTCTTGGCTAATGGCAGCTGGGGCCTGCACTGAGCATCACAAGACAATTAACGATAAGTTATGGCCATGCAATAGAGCTAGTTTTAGCTTTTGCAGAAGTGGGCAGCTGTTGGTAAGATTACATGTACAGGATGGTAACAACAAAGGTACCCCCCCCCCCAAAAAAAAAAAAAAAAAAAATGGACTGACCATTGTGTGGCAACTGTGATGGCTTGCCAAATTGCTGAAAGTTTTAATTTGTTGTGTTTTTTTCTCAGTTTAGGAAATTAAGAAAAAACAGAGTGCCATCAGAAATTTTCACTTTTTTTGAAAAGTTTAAACTCATAAAATGGTGAAGAATAGCTGTAATATTATGTCTGAGAAAGGGAAATGACTATTTACCAGAGCTTTCTCCAAGGAAAGCGATTTAGTAAAAATGAGTGCTATAGCAGCTAGAAGCTGACAGGGATATGAATGACTCCAGTTTGCTTGAATCCCATTACTGATTTGCTGACACTTCAACAAATAAAATGATTTATAAGGCTGCAGGGGTTTTTATTATCTTTTCTTACCGTTGTATGCCCACAGACATACAATTACTATGGACATGATGTGTAAAAGCAATTTTAATACCATGGAGCTTTAATTTCCTACCTTTACTTTCCAGTGCAAGCATGTCTGTTTAACACTGGTTAACACCACCTAAATTTGTATGGGTTTTTTAACCAAATGCCCTCTCTTGCTTATAGCTTTGGATAGTCACTAGGTCTTTATGAGGCATGCTGTTCTGTTGGCGAGAGTGGATACCGTGAAGGAGAGGGAGTCTGAAGGTGGATGGAGCTGACTTGATGGTAGTGTGTGTAGAGTTTTGCTATGTGTTCATTTATGAGCAAACTACGGCAATTGTGCAAGGCCTGTCAATCCCTCCCCTGCACAAGTGCACTTTGACAGAGAACTTTAACTTAATTGCACTTTACGTCAAGCACATATACTAGTGTGTGTGTGTGTCTGTGTGTCTCTGTGTGTGTGAGTGAGAGAGAGAGAGAGAGAGAGAGAAAGAAAGAGAGAGAGAGAGAGAGAGAGAGAGAGGGAGGGGTTTGGAAATCATGGCTTGAACAAGGATTCCAATTAAGATGAGGATTTCTTTGGTTAGAAATTAATAGGCTTTGCACTTTCATTTCTGATGTAATGGGTGTGGGGCATATACCTCTGTTAACAAAGTTGCTATTACAAAAAGACAAAAGTGAAGAATACATTACTGTTAGAAATTCTTCTCTTGGCAATAATTTCTTTTGTGACCCCCCACCACATGAATGAAAAAAATGGCATTTCCGGGGGTAATAGTCTCTTGATGTCGTCTGGCCATAGGGGAAAACAAAAAACAAAAACCTGACTTCTCCTCAGGCACAGCTACTGTCACAAGGGTTCGATGGTTTAGTTCTTGTTTGTGTGTGCATGTTTCTGTTCTTCCCTCCCTTGCTCCTCACGTCTGGTGAGCTGCTGATTGTTTCAGGTGTGAGAATGTGCCAAGGTGCCAGCTGATTGGAAGAACAGAACATAAAGCAGCAACCAAGAATGTCGGGGGGTGGAGACATCGGAGAGACACGGGTGATGGTGGTAGCTGCCTAACTAACCTGAGGGTCCAGACTTTTGCAGTGACGACGAGGAGCCGGCGTTGTGAACAATGTGCGCACGCTATTTTTTTGTGCTGAGTACCGGCAATTTGTGGAACGTGTGCTCATGTGTAGTTAATGTGTGCTATTATTACCTGTACTTTTGTTTCTGTTCAATCGTGTCAAGCTGCCCAGGGGAGGAGGTCTCCCCCCACCCCCCAAACCAACGGAAGTTGGGTGTGCAGCAGACGTCCCCTTGGCCTGAGTGATTCTGCCTCGTATATCCCCTAGAATTCTTCAGACTCACGGACGACCGGCCATGATTGCATCCCCACCGCAAACTCGGGGTGACTGCAGGAAAAGTCCACGCTTTCTTCGGCTGGGACAGTGAAAGTTTGTTCCAGAATCACCTTGGATTTGAATTACATTCCCCAGACTCTCATGCACACCATTTGGTTTGTAACCGTGGATGCCAGCTGAAATTCGGATCCACAACCACGGTGACCTTTTTTTTTCTCCTTTTAATGTTGGTTAAATGTATGGGCATTCACTGGGTTTTTTTTGTCTCTAGAAAGGGGGGCTGGTCGGGACATTAGCTGTAAATTCTGCTCCTCAGGGTGGAGTGCTGTGAATATTCCGCTTGCTGTATAAAACTTGCCTTTAGCTAGGAAGCTTTCTTGTGTTTTGGGGGCAGGTCTGAGTGCACTGTTTATACTTTTGATTGGGGAACATTTAATTATTCCGCTTAAACCTCATCCTGAGACTTTTAGGCCCTGTTCACACCTGGCATTAACATGCGTCTTGGATGATCCATTCACAAACGGACAGCGCTAAGTACAGGTGTGAACACACCCAAGATGCATTGAGGACGCATTGAGATCCAATCTCTCAGACCACATTCGGAGGTGGTCTGGGCCGCATATGGCCACATTCTTTTAGCAGTGTGACTGCGAATAGAGTACCGAAGTGGATACATCATCACTGGTTCTTCGCTGGTGTCAGAAGTAAATTCCCTATGAAAAATTACGAAAAATTACTATTACTAAACACTATCCATCTTTACTCAGATTCATTTCAGGAGCTAGGAATTTCCTGAATTGACCTGTTCAGTGTGAGGACAAATTTGGACTCACCAAATGTTTTGATATTTTCCGAAAATGTTAAGATTTAAGACTTGCAGTTTGTTTTGTAGTCCACTTTTCAAACGATATATCCAATACAGCAATGTCCTGACAAATCACATACCACCCTCTCATCCGGGCATTCTGGGATCTTTGGTTTAGAAAACCGTTGGCTCCGAACCCGGCTAGGTTTGCTAGTGGAAGACACAGTAGCAAAGATGACGACAGTTGGTAGTTAGCTAGCTAATAAACAACCGTAATCGTTATAAAATGTTTATTCAATGCTTTGTCCCGGACTGCAGCCACCATAATTATGTGAATGACTGCAAATTTTTCAGGTTTCCAAAATTCCCCACAGCATAGTTTTACCTCATGGAAACCAAATATAGCTACCTGAATGTGCATTTTCACTCAAGTCGAGTGCCCAAATCTACATGCGTAAGCAGAATTATCTTTTTGCTTAAACATCAAGGTGTTTCTGACTCTGCAGATATGTCTCAAAGGCTTCGGGTGTTTTTCATGATTCAAAATCGTGGGCTAACAATCGGTCCACTTAGCTAGCTCGATGGATGATGATGCGGTCATAGGCACCAATTCCATGAGTGCTCCGGGGCCGTTTGAAAAGTGGACTACAAAACTACATCTTAAATCTTAACATTTTCTGAAAATATCGAAACATTTGGTGAGTCTAAATAATCCTCACACCAAACAGGTTAATTCAGGAAATTCCCAGCTCCTGAAATGAATCCGAACTTGAGTAAAGATGGATAGTGTGCGTAGCCCATTGTAATTTTCCATAGGGAATTTCAATCCGACACCAAGGAAGAACCAGTGATGACATACCCACCTTGGTACTCTATGGCTGTTTATCAATCTGCGTTTTTGTCTGTTCTTGCGTTCTCATGAACTCGTTTGACGTCATCTGTCATGGCCCAAGTACGGTTCCAATATGAAGAACGCAAGAAATCAAGACCGCTTAAAATTGTATGTATTCTTGATCCTTGATTCTTTTATCGAGGATGCATCGGTTGGTGACTTGGCCAGCGAGAACGCATCTGATATCCCAGACGTCATTGCAAGAATGATGGCAGGAGAGGCGAACGAGAAACTGCTCACCTGTAAGTTTTTACTTTTCTTATTTCAAGTAAATGGTACCTGTAAATCAGCCTCTGAAAAAAAATGTGACGGGAAACGGACAGTATAGTTGCAGAATATGTGCTTATTTTATATAAGAAATGGTTAATTTGTAAGTTTGCTCCGACTTTCATGGGGAGTAGGCTTCGGTTAGCTAGCATTATTCAGTTCAGTGGAGGTAACGTTAGTTAAGTTACAATGGGCTACAGAAAACGTAACTTGAGGGACCGCTTTTTAACTTTATAGTTTATCACACTTTTCAAATGTCATTGTAGTCTCCATACAGCTATAGTCTCCATACAGCCTTCTACCAGTCATCTTCACATAAATATTTTATTCAGGCACTGCTGAGGAGATTTTTTTTTTCAGAGGCTGATTCACAGGTACTGTATATTTGAAATAAGAAAAGTAACATCATAACACTTGTGATGTTAAATAACATTTTAGTACTCATCCTACCACATGAGTGAAATGACAAACATGAGTTTTGAGTTTGTCTTTAACTTTATTATATGAACAAAGTAGCAGCCTATACTATGGCAAAACCCAAATGTAATTCACAAACACAATAAAACAAAAGTTCATCAAATGTTGCGCTGATAATGCTAGTGTTGTCATATCACTGCTTAGATGAGCTGGGCCCAGGGTATTGCGCAATAGCAAGTACACATAGCATCTCAATCTCTGATAGGTGCGTTCTCCGTCCTCACAATCTTGCAAGACCGTTATCGGCAAGGACGCTTGGCAAGAACGTTCTTCGCAAGAACACAAGTATGTTCTTGCGTTCTTGGAATTGATCAACAGCCTATGTGTCCTGGGCCACACTGAAGTACCGCTTACGCAGAGGATGTCAGTTGAGTATGTATGTACTCATTCTAAAACGCTTAACACGTTAAGTCTTTTCCTTATAATGGGCGTCAATGGAGAGGAAAACACTTAGATAACATCCATACTCATTTGACTTCGGTTTTGATTTTTTTGACATGTGGAAGGGTTTATGACGAGATGTCCGAGAGAAATTTGGTGATCATTGGTCGCTGTTTTGGAACATTAAGCCACGTTAAGCCTTTTCACGTTAAGCGTTTTAGAATGTTCCTTCTTCCATAACAAGCACGCTTCAGTTTTAGAAAAGTAATTCATAAATGCATTCACAAAACTAGGAAACCAGCAAACACCCTTTGGTATTAAAGTACATTATGAAACATTTTCAATACAATGAATAATGTTAGAAACTTTGGATACATAATGTCTTGCTTAGCCTATTTAATTGTACCATACTGGCAAGGTGCCAGACAAATACAGCTCAATACAAAGTTCACAATGTTCTAATGTAGCATTTCTGCTTTTTCCAAAGATAAACAGAATTTAACAAAAGATCAGCTGCATCTGACTTTGGGGTATTTAATTTCAGTGATGAACGGAATATAGCTTGCTAGTCAACTAGGTTTTCATTTACAGATATAACACATATTATTTTATTGTGACAGTCATAACAAGATTCGTTCAAACAGACCTTTAAATGATGTGTAAACTTACATTTGCAATTGCACGGAAATGATGTATGTGGTTATTTGCGTATAGAGCGGGGAAGTGAGATCCGATCACAAGTGGTCACTCAAGATGCATGTGGAGACGCATTTTAATGCCAGGTGTGAACAGATGTACTTATCACCCAAGATGCATGTTAATTCCAGGTGTGAACAGGGCCTCTGACCTACCAGTGTTGCCTTTTAGTGTTTTATAGTGACGTATTTGTAATAAAGTCCTGTTTCACTGTTTGCTGTGTGTTGTCTGGGGTCCTTACTGCGTGGGGAGGCAGGGGGGTTTAGAGGCTGGGGATACTATTTATGTCGCCACTGAAGGGATCTGGCCAAGACACCCTCCCCCTCCCTGTGACACTACTTCACTTGTGCATTTGGGAATGGTGAGGATTTCGGCCTGGTCTTGATTGATTAAAGAGTCCTCTCAAACAGGCAGTGCTTTTCAAGACTGAATTGACAGAACAAGAACTCATTTCTGTCAAGCTTATCTGTCAGCAGTGACAGGTTACCAACTAAAGGTAGTTCATTTGTAACACTGTTTTGGTACATTTCAGTTCATTTGGCCTTTGGACTTGAATTTGACTTCCATTCTCACATCTCTTATCAATGTGTTCATATAATGGCTCACCAGGACATGAGCAGAGGAAAAAAGTCTGATCCAAGAAAAGAAAACAGTAACTTTATAATTCAGTTTAGTGTCACAAGATTTTGCAACACACTCATTAATCCTCAGTTTTTTGTGTGTTTTTTTTTAACTTTCAGGTAGTTGATTTTTTTCTCACCGGTCCGGTGTCCTGAAAGAATTTATTTTACCAGACAAATTTGAAACTTACCGGTCACGTTTCAATAAGTCTACCGTATGTTACAAATGCAAATATAATGTACACCTAGGCTGCTGAAAGAATGACAACACCCTCAAATCAGTTTGACTATTTAATGAACAGTAACAATTAAGCAAAATGAACAGTAATGATTGAGCAAAACCTCAACATTACCCGCTAAAATGTAGGCTATTACGAAAAAAGGCTAGGCCTACATGGCATCAAATGTAGTCTATAGGCTACCAGGTAACATTTTTTCTCTTTTTCCATTGTGGCAAAGTCCTCTGTTGCCAACTTCAAATCAAACGTGTCCAATGTGTCTTTGCAGCTTGCAATGCGTATAAGCTGCGTCACTCTCTCCTCCTCCTCCAGATGACTTTGCAGTGCCATCTTAATTCCATTTTGCAGAGAGAAACCCCTCTCTGCTGGCCTGGTAGCAAGTATCCAGAAGCAGATGGGCTCTCCCTCTGAGCTGGGTTCTGCTCAAGGTTTCTTCCCGTTAATTGGGGAGTTTTTCCTTGCCACCGTTGCCTCAGGCTTGCTCTCAGGGGGTCTCAGGCCTGCGATCAATGTAAAGCTGCTCTGTGACAACTTGTGTTGTAAAAAGCGGTATACAAATAAAATTGAATTGAATTGAATTGAATCGCATACTGTAGGCTGTTATTAGGCTGTTTCGATGTCAAAACACAAATGTCCTGTTTAGGGATGGCCTTCGTTATAGCTATGTTTTATATGAGCATTATTACCGGACATTCTGACCGGCAAGTTTTTAAGTTATCATTTTTTTAATAAATTTTACCAGGTAAAAATCGGTAATTAACGGAAACCCATATATATATATATATATATATATATATATATATATATATATATATATATATATATATATACATATATGGCAACATTCCATACAAGTAAATGAGGTTCTTACCTTACCTTTATCTGACATTTACCAATTTACATCATGTACATCAGGAGTTGTCCAAAGTGGAGATATATATTCATACTGTCAAGCCAAAAAAAGGCCCAATAAAAATGGCATGGTAGTCATAATTAATGGATGATGTGTTATCACAAGCCCCACACAGGGGAGGTAGGTAGCAAAAATCATATCTGATTCCACTACAGGTGAAGCCTGGGGGGATTAATTCTGAATCTGTCCTTTAGTCCACGGATTTCAAATCCTCCTCAAGCCTCCCTCTCAGACAGGCTTCCAATTTTGCCAACTTGAGTCTCGCTGATAATGAAACACATTTTTCTCCCCCGCCTGCTCGAGACAGCACTTTGACAGGAAAAAAAAGACGATGTGATTAGGCTTGTGGCTAGTCGTGTAATATAAATTGCACAGGTAAACTCTTAAAACAGGGCAGAAGTTGTTCTTTTTGGTTGATCCCGTGCCCTGGGGTGAGTCAGCCCATGGAGAACAGGCCTCGCCACTCAGGGAAAAGGCTTGTGCGTCCCTCCAGCAGTTTGCATTTGTACACACATCAAGGCTAAACTGATTGTCCTCACTGTATTTAATTGTTTATTTTGAAATGAGTGAGGAAATCCTTTCTGCAACATACAGTACATACAATACAAGGTAAAATGTGAAGGTAAAATGAGAGCGAAGTAGGATTTTTTATGAGGATATTGATGGCTTCTCCTCAGCTGACAGGAGTGAGAGGACGTGAGGAGGGAGAAGTGGTCGATGATGAAATCCCATCATTCCTGGGGTGCAGACTTGCTTCTTCACACAACTGACAGTGAAGTGAGACCCTGTGATTTAATGCCACAGATAAGCACGAGAATACAGCCATGTAATCCGCACTTTGTCTCTGTTGAGGGTGGCTGCAGGGAGTCTGGGAAGAATGTGGTTAAATCTGGGGGAATTGTAAAATGAGCACATCCGGATATTTCAAAGAATGTGCTTCCGCTAAGGTTTATCCCTCCCATTCAGAATAGTAAGGTGACAGGTGTTTGTCTTAAAGGGTAATGGAAGGCGTGATCACATGACAAACAATCATGTAGGCATCTTGGGTGACAACATCTTAACTTCTATGGTTTGAGCAAGCTAGCACTTCCATTTCAGCCAGCTGTGGTTTAACCTAATCCATAGACATCCATCATCTACACCATTAGATATTAGATATTAGATAGATAGAGTTCTTCAATATCTTTAAAATTTAAGTGATTCAGTGAAATGCATTACATGACAAGATGGCATAAACAAATGCTTTTTTCTTAGGGTGATGGAATTAGCCAATTAAAACACACCTGGCTGCCCTCTCCAGTATAAATCTGTCCCTCTTTATCTGCAACCCTGAAGAGAAATCAGTGTTTTGTTTCCACTGACTCATCTGAGTTGTACGTCAGCTAACCCTGAGGCGATCCAGACTGGGCCGACAGTATGTTGGCCAACTCCATATGCAATAGCAGGTTGGCATGCAGCCCAGGTGAGCCAAGCAGAGAATATTTGTCCTCTGTAGAACATCATGACCTTAAAGCATTACTGGTCTTGTTCTCATATCATAAATAGTTCATGCTAGAAAACAAACATTTTCCCCCTGGAAAAGTAAGCCAGATCCACATGTAATCATTTGTCTCAGTCTTTTTTGCTGTGATCTCTTTGCAACGGGGTAACAAAACCAAGGTACATCTCGTTTCCTCCCTCACAATCTGGCTGGCAACTGCACAGATTCAGTGAGGGATCTGGCCCATATTTTTGGTGGGAGTGTGTGTTAGCACTAGAGATGTTAAGTGCAAAAAAGATATTCTGGGATCAGCAGCTCTTCAGCAGTGGGTAAGACTCAATCAGCTGAAAATGTAATCTGCCATTTTGACTGAAAGTATAGTGAGGCGCATACAGCATACAGATGCAAGGCAGGTCAGTGAAAATCAGACTGACACCACTGATAGAGGTGTGTGATCCTCAAAAGCTTGATGTTAACAACCCAACAGTCATATTAATCATCATGAAAACCATCACAGCCTTAAAATGTTCTGCTGTCAAACATAAACAATCAGACTTAACCACACAGCCAATATGTTGTGAAATAATAAGACAGCTTCAGTTCAGTGGTGTACTTGATTATAAACGGTCATGGCTTGGAACTCGATGGGTGATCTTCGTAGTGGTGCGACTTTTGGCCCATTGGCTCATTTTTGGGTACAGTGAAGCTTCTGCTGCTGACTGAGCACAAATGGCTCTAATGCTCAGTAAAGCAGCTGGGGGTTTTAAAGCTGGCCCTGACAGAGAGAAATCAAATCTGTGCTGTTATCAGACCCTCAGGGAGTCTGGGCAGATGAGAGTTCCTCAGTGCCATGGCAATCAGACTGAATGGGTATACCGAAAAGCAGTGCACCTGCAAGTGTACCTGAGACACTAATAACAGCATGACCGGGTCCCGTTTGTCAGCCCTGAAGGGCATCTCACTCAGTCAGCGGCATCTTCTTCTGTTCAACAGAAATATGAGTGGCTTTGTACCAGAGCCGTGATGAAGCAGGTTAGAAGAGGGAAAAAAAATAATGTAGGGAGTTTTGTGATAACGTTAGTGATCCTGCACTGTGTTTTGTTGATCTCTCAGTATGTCAGCTATGGATGATAGCTACTGGTCTCTGGGGTCACAACCAGGATATGCACCTCAGAAAAGACTGCTGACCAGTCGAATTTGATACGGGAATGTCACTGTAGGAAGAACCCCATGTCCCTAGGATAGGGGGGACTATGGGATCTCCTTCCTCTTGTGCTGTGATTAAATCTTTAGCCATGACATCCATAGACATTGCAATTTCCAAACATTTTATAGCATGCACAGGCCTTTAATGGTTCCTCAGCAGTATGGTGTTCTAAAGATCTTTAGTGTCATTGCTCCTCCCCTTTGCCAGTGTTATCTCTCCTCCTCTGGGCCTCATGCCCCAACCAGGGCCACAGCCCCACCAAATGCCACAACCAGTAACCACATGCAATAAATCAAGCTAATTAAAAACAAGCGCGCCTTCCACTCATCTGTGACTCTGTAGAGTTATATATACCTGAAAAATGTGTGTGGTATGATATACGGGCACTGTCAGAGGGTTTTTATAGGGCCAGATTAAAGGGTTGCTGGGCCTGAGGTAAAGGGATCATTTTACCGCCTCAGCCTAAGAGCTGTTTTTGATGCAGGTACTAATTGCAGGCAACATATGTAATATATTGCATGTTAATGCAAAATGCTTGCAGAGGTGGATAGCTACCAGGGTAGTAGTTATTCACAAGTACAAATGTGCAAATAAAATGTGTATGCACCATTAACTTCGTACTGAGATGCAATGCTAGAAATGCTGCAGTGCATATTGCCTGTTGTTGTCTGTCATTAGCATACTGAGGCATGGTTGGACCCCACATCATCCATTTTAGGGGTGCTCAAGTACACCTAAATTTCATCTGAGCACCCCTAAATAAATAATAATAATATATATATATATAGCTGCAAGCAGCAATGAAGGGGCCAAGCACATCAGGGCCACCAGGTAGACAACTACTCAGATCAACCCCTGAACAAGACACCAGTCCATCACAGGGTGAACAGTCACATTGACACCCACTCTTACACTCACACCTATGGGCTAATTTTGATGAGTCAAAACTCATCAAAATTAGGCTGTTTCATGTCCACTTTAAATAAAATTTGATTTCAGGATATGTTGAATTCATGTTAAATGACGACCGCAAGCACAGTAAACCCATTAAACAGGTTTTTATTTTTGAAGATAACTCAGGGCTCCCGGTCGTTGACACAGCAGATTAACTGGGACGACCCAGCTAGTTACAACAGTCGTTTAAAAAGCACTGGGCTAAAAAAAAAACATTGAGTTCATGAAGTAACCGCCTTTGCAAATCAAGGACATAGGAAGTACTCTGGGCTACTCAGCGCACGTTATTTTTGGTATCAAATTGTCTATAGCCTACTACTGAACAGTATTCTGTTTGAGTATATCGAAATTTTTATATATAATGTTAGCTTGTTACTTATTTCGCTGATCATTAATGAACAAGCTAATGTTATCTTATAGATATGAGATGACCCACTTCCTGTTTTGGTGTCTTGACCATGGAATTTTATTGGATGACAGCGGCCGTATCATTTGCCCTAGTAAAATTCTTTGAACAACTTTTGGTCAGAACCCTCTGTAGATAATACGTACCAAATTTGGTAGTGATAGGATGCACGGTCTAGGACTAGTTCACAAAAGTAGGTTTTTTCGAAAAATTGAAAATATGAATTTTTTCCAAAATCCATTACAGTGGATTAGTCTATTCAATTCATCATGACCCAGGGATTCGGGAGAAATAAGGATCACAACTCTAGGACTAACAGTTCAAAGGTTATAAGCAAAAATGTACTCTGAAATTTGGCCTGTTGGTGGCGCTACAGGGATTGATGGATTGACTCCAAATTTGGTGCCTCAATACCTTGGACTGTCCTAAATGTGCCAAATTTCATAAAAATCTACCAAGGGCTTCTATGGGCTGCTATAGACTCCCATTGCGGAAAGTATAATAATAAATATAGCTGCAAGCAGTAATGAAGGGGCCAAGCACATCAGGGCCACCAGGTAGACAACTAATGAGAACAACCCCTGACCAAGACACCAATCCATCACAGGCTGAACAGACACATTGACACCCACTCTTACACTCACACCAATGGGCAATATAGCATGTCCAATTGACATTAGCTGAATGTGTTTGGACTGAGGTAGAAAAACCAGAATACCCAGAGGAAAGCCACATGAACACTGGGACAAGGTACAAACTGAATGTAGACGCACCCCGTACTAGAAACCTCCATAATGTTAGGCAGTACTGCTACCCATTTGCACCACCGCACTGCCCCCCACTACATATATGTCAAGCATAAACACAGTGCCATAAAATGCAGTGTGCCTTCTTGGGACATTGCAATGAGAAGTGCCAATGCTGTTGGAGGAGTGCAATTTTTGGGTATTTGAAAAAATCCAAAATCATGGGAAAAATGGCAGAGAACATACCATATAAGCTGAATATGAAAAACGTTCCTGATTAGAGAAGGACTCCTCATTTTTTAACACCTTTTTTGGCAAAAGACTTTTTGAAGATCAAATCTTATTTATTTAAAGAAATCATTTAAAGAAACCCCCCATGTCTAGAACTAGTTTGCAAAAGTAGGTTTTTCCAAAAATTCAAAATCCAAAATCCAAAATCCAATACAGTGGATTCAGTCAGTACAGCCTATTCAATTCATAATGATCCAGGGATTCAGGGGAAATGAGGGTCATAACTCTAGGACAAACGATTCAAAAGTTATAAGCAAAAATGTACCTTGAAGTTTAGCCTGTTGCTGGTGTTAGAGATGGATGGATTGACCCCAAATTTGAGGCTTGGATACCTTGGACTGTGCTCTTATGTGGGTGCCAGATTCCACCAACATCCACTACCAGTCATATAACATAGATCCTTCATATACCTTAGTAACCATCTAGCAATGCCCTAGTAACCACCTAGCAACACCCTAGCAACCACCTTATATACCTTAGCAACCACCTAGGAACACCCTAGCAACCACCTAGTAATGCTCTGGCAACCACCAAACAACAGCCTAGCAACCATCCAGCAACAACCTAGAAACTGCTTAGCAACATCCTAGCAACCACCTAGCAACCACCTAGCCACTGCCTGGCAACCACTTAGCCACTTCCTAGCAATTGTCTCATATACGTTACCACGTTTTCGCTGCCGGGTTGCAAGCACACTCTGCATTTTCTTCAGGAAATTCACTTTTCTAGTTCTTCTTCTTGACCGTGGAACAAAAAGCGTAACAATCTTAAGAGTGTTGCACTTCTGCAAACCATGTCTCCATTGCTGGTTGACCCTGTAGCACAAGGGTGCGATACCGGTTACGACCCTTTTCTGTGTCTCTCACCAGTGATGAAATGGAGAGAAAACCTGTCACTATTTTGAGAGATACGGGTGCAGCACAATCTTTTATTCATAACAGTGTGCTGCCCTTTTCTGATGTGTCGTTTTGTGGGTCACGTGTTAGCGCGGGGAATTGAGCTGGGTTGTGTCAAGGTTCCTCTCCATAGCATATACCTTGAGTCAGGGCTAGTGTCAGGTTCGGTAAAAATTGGAGTGTGTACACAGTTGCCCATGAATGGGGTGTCTCTCATCCTTAGCAATGATCTGGCTGGAGGTAAGGTATTTCCCCTGCCCAAGGTACTGTAACTGACCAGCCTGATGTAAACTCCGATGGGTTGGCTGAAAAGTTTCCCTCTGTATTTCCTGCATTTGTTGTGATGCGTGCTCAAACGCATAAATTTGGTAAGGATGTGGACCTTACCGATACTTTTATGAACATGTCCAATGTGCCCATGGAAGGTAATGGACCTGATCCTGGTAGGTCCCCAACTGAATTGCTGTTGTCTGTGACTGACGCTGACGGAGCGACGCCGCTGGGAATTGGAAGAGAGCAACTCATTGCCGCTCAGAAGGCCGATCCTTCCTTGGCCGGCTGTTTTTCCGTGGCTGTTAGTAGAAGTGAGTTGCCACAAAAAAAGGTGGCTTATTTCTCTGATGGGGGTGTGTTGATGCGCAAGTGGACGCCATCAACACAAGATGACCTGGGTTGGAATTCCTTTTACCAACTCGTAGTTCCCTTGGGTTATCGAACACCAGTTTTAACACTGGCACATGATACTGCATTGTCTGTTCATTTGGGGGTCAGAAAAACAGTTTATCATGTTTCACGTTATTTCTTTTGGCCAGGTTTAAAATCCTCTGTTGTCAAACACTGCCGTTCCTGTCATGTATGCCAGCTGGTGGGCAAACCTAACCAGGTAGTTCCCCAAGCTCCCCTCCATCTTATCCCAGTTATTGGAGGGCCATTCGAGCGCTTCATCCTCGACTGTGTGGGTCCTTTACAAAAAACAAAATCTGGTAATCAATATATTTTGACGGTGATGTGTGCTGCTACACGCTACCCTGAGGCAGTTCCAGTGTGCATTCTCAAGGCCAGGGCAGTAGTGAAAGCCTTGGTGAAATTTTTCTCGACCCACAGGTTGCCTAAAGTGATACAAACCTACGAAGGTACTAATTTCACCTCAAAATTGTTTGCTCAGGTCTTGTGACAACTGTCACAGACACATATTGCCTTGAGTCTGGCAGTGAGTGGGATGAGGGGCTTCCTCCGGTGTTGTTTGCTGCACGGGAGATGGTGCAAGAATCCCTTGGTTTCAGTCACATTGAATTGGTGTTCGGGTACACGATTTGTGGACCATTGAAACTGCTCTGGGAAACTAGTGTCCGATAAAACCAGTTGTGAGTTTAATGTGTTAGACTATATGCGCTCTTTTCGCGAACGCCTTCACAGGGCTTGCGCTGCCGTGTAAGAGTGTTTGGGGTTATCTCAGTCTAAAATGGAAGCCCACTTCGACAGAAGGGCTGCGCACCGAGATTTTGCTCCGGGTGCGCGAGTGCTTGTATTACTTCCAGTTCCCGGGTCGGCTTTGCAGTTCTCTGGTCCTTATGTAATCGCGTCAAAGCTCAGCGACACTGATTATATGATTGAGACACCAGACAGAAAGTGCAAAACTCGTGTGTGTCACATCAACATGTTGAAGCCTAATGTTGACCGCAGTGCTGATGAAAAAAACGTTTCTTTGCCTGTGAACTCTGAGGTGAAGGGTGTGGCCTCTGTTTCCCTAGTGCAGCCTTTCCCAAACCTCTCCTGGAGGACCACTTGTCCTGCATGTTTTAGATCTCTCCCTGCTCCAACACAGATGATTTAAATGATCAGTTTGTTATTAAGCAGCTTCAGGAGTTCATAATGAGTTGACCATTTGAATCCCTGCTTTGTAACACACCTGTGCTTGCTGCTCCTGATTTCACCCCAGCCGTTTAAAGTAGAGGTGGATGCAAGTGCTACTGGCGCTGGTGCCATTTTGCTGCAGGAGGATTCCTCTGGCATTGACCACCCTGTTAGTTTCTATTCTAAAAAGTTCAACAAACACAAAATCAATTATAGCACCATTCAGAAGGAAACCTTGGCCCTCCTGCTGGCGCTGCAGCAGTTTGAAGTATATCTTGGGTCAAGTACTCTCCCCATTGTGATTTACACAGACCACAACCTGCTGGTGTTTTTGAGCCGTATGTGCAACTCCAACCAGAGACTGATGAGATGGTCGTTGCTAGCGCAATCATTCCCATTTGAGATTCAACACAAAAAAGGTGGCAGGAGTCGGAGGACATCAGGTTTATGTTCACCCCACACTAGACGGGGTCGTAACACATATATAGAAAAATATTAATGTATTAATTGTTGTCCAGTGAAATGAGTGATTTAGCAGGGGATTGAACACTTTTGCAAGATACTGTATGCATGTCACATTCTCATTAGGGGCTGAGCCCCCCTTAAGGTCTGATCCTAGAATCACCCCTGGCTGAACCTGTGAAGTCCATACCACTTCAAGGTACAAAATATGTAATATGTGCATATAATAAGGTCACATGAACAGCTGTATACAGAATATTACTAATCACATCAGAACATGTGCCAGCTGTAATTAGCTGAGGTTCCATTTTTGTATATATAGCAGCTTCGTCAGGTATGGCAGTTCAAGTCCCCTGGTTCCTTGTTTTAACTTGTTTTAACTTAGGTCTGTGCTGCGAGATGCCGAGTAAGCACAGTATCGATCACGTTAATCGGAAGGCACGTAGAGTTAAAATTAAACTATGCTTGCCTTTTCCTGTATGTGTAGCTCATGGCAATTGGGAGTAATATGTGTGTTATGTACGTATATTGCCAATATGTGAATTTACAACTGTGGTTAATATTGTTTGACCTCTTTAGGAAGATTTGTCATTGCTGCTTTGCCTCCTATAAATTTAGCTTAGTTTTTGCCGTGCTGGGTTTTCTTTAATATATAAGTGGCCTGAATTTGTGTGATGACTGGCCACCTTTTGGTGTGGTTTTTAATTGTGGACAGACCATTGGCATGGTAGTGGCTGCCCCAGTGTTTTCTTCCTTTGTCTTGTTGCTTTTACTGTGACTTGCCCAGTATTCCCATTTATGAAGTTTATATTCAGTCCTTGACCAGATGGTTGGGGCTCAAATTATTTTCCCCTCTTTTCCCTCCTCCATAGAGTTAACACAGAGTGTTGCAGCTGTTCTGCGGGGCAGGTCGCAGGATCTGGGTACCCTCCTTCGCGCACTGCATGCGGTGTTTGTAGTGGTAAAGTGCACTTCACCATTTACTGTGGTCACCTTTTGCAGTACATTTGTATATGCATGTGTGTATGTGTAAACAGGCACCAGGATCAAGGGCACGCGTGGTGTATCAGTCTCTCTCCTCTCCCAGCAAAGGTAACCTCCCCAGCGGTCAGCCTACTCATCCCTTGCCAATTTCATTCCCTTTATTGTCTCTGGTGACACCCTCTTGCGGCATTGCTCGCCCCCCCCCCCCCCCCCCCCCCCCCGTACAGTCTAACCTGTTTTTTACTTCTTCTATTTTACTGAATTTATTTGTTCATGAAATTGTGTATCCAAACTGAAATACTATGTCTCTATCGTCACTTCTAAATTACCTGCGGGTGAGAACCCTCTTGTCTGTGCGCAAGATTTTCAGGGTCTAAATTAAAAGCATTTCTTGGGGTGAAAATCCCCAGATGACATAGTAGAGTACCCTAGAGCCAAGACCTTTACTATACGTCCTCCAGGTCACACATGCCAACTTCAACTCCAACCAAAGTCTCCAGGCCTGGATAGTACACTGAGTGAATAGAGCTCACCAGCCCACCAGCAAACTGGACTACATTAAACTCACCCTAGGGCAGACGAACAGAGCCAACTGCTCCGGTACATAAAATAAAAAAGTGATGGAATTGCTCTTTGTCACAGTATATGTAGTATAACTCTCTGAAGAGAATCTGACTAAATATATGTTGCTTGTGTAAAAATGAACCAGCATTTATCTTGTTTGAATGTTAGTTTGGTGGCAACAACCTGCTGCTTGAAATTCATCTATGGTTTCATCAAAAGAAAGCAGTCATGATGGCTCAAAGATCACAAATGCCATGTTGCTCTGTCTATTGAAATAACTGCTATCTTGCTACTGATAAATTGATATTATTTGGAATAACATCAGATTCCCATGAGTTGAGTTATGAAATTACGGTTAATTGTTCCATTAGTTTATTAGAACACCAAATGTGTATGTCTAATATTTGCCGGTCATATTGCTGTTTAATATTGTTGAAACCATTTCACCCGTCCACTAGGTTCAGGAGAATGTTGCTGTTGCAGTGGTGTGCTGGTCAGAACATAGGAGTCAAGATTCCAGTTCAGAGCTTTATTGAAGGGGTTACGTGTGTTTGGGACAACACAACAATCTGTCCCCAAGAGTTTGGTCTCCCCAGTTCTTCACCCCTCAAGAACTTGTGCAGCACTGAAGTGGGGAAGGTCACCACAACCTTTATATTGTCCAAACTCTTTGGCCCTGTTGGGGTTTCTATTGTGGCCAATGGATACAGACAGGTTAGAGGGAAAATGGTGGCCTGGGGGCTGTCCCTGTGCCTCAGGTTACCTGTGGGGGTGCTGCTGATAAGGGGAGCAGCAGGATCAGTTTGAGCAGGTTTCAGCTGGTTTTAAAACAAGAGTCTGTGAGAGGCGGGGGTGATGTGCACAAACAAAGACAAATGCATGTGGCCCTTAACAATTGTCTTATTTGGAACCCCTGAAGGTGGCTGGACCTAAATGGTAATCTGTTGTATATGACAGTATATTACTGCATTACGATAGTGTTATGGACAGGCCATTTCCTGTGAGATCTAAAATGACCCTTGAGAGTGCCAGGAGATCTTATTAGTCCCCAGATGAGCCTGTTATTATTATTGATACATGTTTTGTCAGATTTATGAGTACATTTCATTGTTAGTATTAGTGGGTCCCTAAAACACTTCGGCTTGCTTGGTATAATATGAAAAGAGGGTTGGCGTTGCTTAATTAATGAGTGGTTTGACCCTGTGACCCAGGGCGATACGTGGAATGAGGCTATTTCCGGTGGGGTTGCGCATGCACCGGTGTGGCTGCCACTGTGGATCGATGTGGACTGCTGAAGCTGGCCTCCCGCAGGAAAACTGAATACCCTACTGCAGTTTATGACCGGCCACTCTACCGCAACGTTGTTTTGCGTGATTTCCTTTTCTTTGTGTTAAGTCCTGGGAAGGCGACCAACCGAAGAGCGTCAACAAGCATAGCGCAACAGAAGTGAACGGGGACCTTTTAGATATTAAAACTGAACGATGCAAATGCAAGAAAGCCAGCGAACGCTACTCTCTCTTCGCTATGCCAAGGCCAGGCTGTCCGTCGCGGGGCGACTGATGCGGGCTGGCCACGGAAAGGGCGAAGAGAGAGTGGCGTCCTTGTCCCAAAACTGTAGGTAACGTCAATCTTTCATTTCTTTCTGTTGTATTTAAGCAAGCCGAATGTGTACTAGCTGCACGCCGTCCTGAGAGGTTTCGGGGATAGCGTGATAATCCCTTAAGACATCCCTTACGACATTGCCTGGCGTATCTGTAGGAAGGTAGACCGCCAAGGCTGACAGGCTTGCAATATCCCTGCTCAGGGAGGGCGTGACAATAGAGGAAAGTTATATTGACTCATGTTTTTTTGAGTGAGGTGATTGCTGGCATTCAGCTAATGGAGAGAGGGCTCATTGGTGTGCTTACAACATCAAGGACAAAATGATTGGCATGAGGGAAATACAAACATACTGTTTTATGCAACGGATTTATGTAACTGGTATCACCCTTTTTGAGAAATCTGATGCAAGTATAAAGTGAAAAACTCATGTTTAAACGACAATATGTGTTATGGACTTGTCGATGCAGAACCTTGCAAAGAGGCAAACTCCTCTCTGCTCAGAGGACAAAATAATTCTCTGTAAGGTGCACTAGTTCAACCTCCACATTATCTTGAGTGAAAACATTGTGACTCATGGCCGGATCTAGAGGTGGGCAGGGGTGGGCATTGCCCACCCAAATTTTAGCATTGCCCACCCAAATTTTCTGGCCAGAAGCATGTGTAGGCTATATCTGTCAGAGCAGTTACGCTCGTTTGGAATCCTGTAGACGAATCACTTTTTTCTGCCCCCCCCAGTGTCAGTATCATTGGCTAGCTGAGCGATTTCAAAATGTTCCAATTTCTGATTGGTTGGATGGACACTACAAAACTTGGTGACGGAAAAATTAACTGACAGTTCTACAGTGCATGGCTCTTGATAGAAGACTAGATCATAGCGACATTTTTCTCATATATGTAATTTAAAATTGACATTAAAAAAAATCATTGTACATTTATTTTTTGACAGTTTTACTATTATTGGTTTTGTGTTGTGCAGTATAAGGGGCGTTTCTGGTGGGGTTTAGGACATTGGCGACACCTAATTTAGGACACCTAAATTTCATCACAGCACCCCTAAATAACAATAATAATAATAATAACAATATAACTTATTAGTACTTTCTGAAATTATTTTTAGCCCTTTAACGTTAGATTTTGTGAACTTGTCTGTAGAGACGGGACACACAGTTGCAGGTTCAAATGGCTTTATTTAAACAGGTTTATACCACGGCTTGGTTAAATACTTGTTGCTGATTGGCTGGAGGGGTGTGCATTATTCCCTTCCCCATTATTTCACTTCAGGGTGGTTAACAGCCCCTTGGCCCTATGGGGCTGCATCACACCACCCCGTCGTGGTTTATATTCATAGAACTGCACCGCCAGTCGTGCTTTATTCCTTACTTAGAAAGTGTCTGGTTATATTTCCAAGGTGTGAATAGTGTCAAAGAACATTATCTGACGTAGTTCGCCAGAGATTATTGCCTAATGTTAGCTTTCTGAGTTAGTCTGCTTTCAATTTAAATAATTTCTTACCTGGCTAAATTACGTGGAGGACTTCTGATATCCTGCATAGTTACAGTCGAACAGCCAAGCAGCGATTTCTGGTTCCTATTAAACAACTTTCTGCTAATGCAGCGGCGGCTGCTCCAGAATCAAAGGCACTGGGTCCGACGCCTTCGCATGAAGTGCTGAGTTCAAGTAGTGCATTTTCTGTGCCCACTCCACATTGACACATGATGTTCATAGTTTATGTATCTATAGTTAGTTCATAATTACTTCAGGTAGCCTGGTATTTACAGTTTTTCTCAATTGCTCTGGCTAATGATATAATATTTTCAAAACAAGTGCAAAACTCACTTTTTGAAGGTTATGCCAAAGTAATTGTGAAAAACTGTAATAACACATCGACATTCCAACATTTTTTAATTTCTAAATGATTGGCTGTAGCAGATGACCTATCATCAACAAATATTGGCAGACAAGCCATGTTCAAACACCCTCAGTAGGATGCAACATGAAGCGGGATTTGAACCAGAAATCATTCAATTCCCTATTTGAGATACTACCACCCCTTATATCTTACATTTCTGTCAGGTTATAGGCTGTTGGTAGCCTATAGGCTGTACTATGCATTTTGATATGCTGTAAAAAGAAAATTATGCATTGGTGAATAAAAATTGCCCACCCTAAAATTATGCATTGGTCAATAAAAATTGCCCCCCCCCCCCGATTGGGGAAATCTAGAACCGGGCCTGTTGTGACTTGCGGAATTTTAGTCAAACCAATGACAGTAATCATTAAATACCAGTGAATACCCAGTGAAGAATAGTGGTGATTATTTAGTGATCATTATATCAGTAGACTGATTAGTTTGGTAGAATTAGTATGCGCAGTGTATAATGTGACTGTGTAGTTTTTAGGCTGCTCACAGAGTTGTGACCTGTGGCCTACATTCCAAGAGATGCTGCCATGTTGAACTAATCATGCACACAGGCATACTGAAAGTGTGTACGTGGCACAAGGCCGTCCCAACAGTGAGGCCTATGATTTCGAGCACTCATATAGCTGTAGTTCAGTATTAGGTTAGTCACGTCATATTTAACCATTTGGGATGATCAGCACAACCAAGATACCTCAGTTCTTAGAAGCTTCTTATAACTTATAATAAAGGTTTTGTTCTTAGGTGATATAGGGGTTCTCTACCCAGCTGAACTTTCTCCCACTCTGCCTCCCTTGTCAGTGTCTGTGACAAAGGGGAGTTGGGTCAGTGTGTACTCCTTATCAATCTAGAGATACCTTTTGAAGCAATGTTTTTCCAATTAGGCGCCAGACTCTAGGCAATGCAAGGACAGTTATAATTAACCATTCTGGACAGCTCAGGGATGGTATAAGATGTTCTTTGTTCTGCACGGCACAGCACAGCGCGGAGCAGAGTCGAGTCGTGTACGTGTGTACAGGTGCGGGTGCGAGAGTCACCTAGCCGCAGCAGAGACAGTGAGGATGAGTGTGTAAGGCGTAAAACTCTAAGTGAGACTTAGTGCGTGTAACATCTGAAGCTGACCATCGTGTGTGAAGCCTTGCTGTATTGAAGACCATCAATAAACCTGTTTCTACCTCATCTTCGACCACGCTCCAGACTGAAGTTCTTTGTGTAACAGTTTATTAGTTAGCCTGCGAGAGAATCAATTCACCGAAAGCCAACACCAGAATCACCACATTTATTCTCAGAAACAGCACCAACAATCAAGGTCTAATCAAGAGCGAGCACTGATCCTAATACCTTCCTTAATTAGATCGATAATAGTTGCAATAATGCATTCGGTACATGGTGCTAATTGCTGTTTAAAGGGCGTTGAACCATTCAGTTATTTTTAGACTTTGTTTTCTGTTAAATGACCCTCGGATTTCAGTCCCTAGCGCATCCTTTTTTAGCTGTTAGCAGCTGCTTACAGACGTCCAGATGAGTTGGGATTTTGACCTGAGCCGCTGGCTTCCTGTTTTTGTCTGTTTCAGCGGAGTGAGAGAGAGAGAGAGAGAGAGAGGGAGAGAGAGAGAGAGACTAACGCAGCAGGTGGAATTCAAATTCTATGCAAAGCACGATAATAAGTCTCATCCCTGACATTTCAGAAACGTCGCGTCAGAGATGAACGCGGTGTGTGTATTTCACAGAGCCATTGCGGCAAGCATCGCTATCTCCCCTAGAGAGTACGTCAAGCTATTTATGAAGAGCCAGCGGTCATACCTCAAAAAGGAACCCAGAGAATACTTGAGGGGGGGTCTCTGCGCAGGGACACATCTGCAGCACTACAAAAGCATATTTGCATGCCTTTTTTAAAAATGTTTTGCTTACTCCTGAATGTCATGCATAAACCATGAGACAGGCAGATGAAAACTTGGTAAGGCAATGTGAGATTAGTTAGGCCTAATTTTGACAGATTATGTCTGCTGCTAATTTATAACAATGTTTCACAGACTTACTATACCCTACTCTTCATCCTGACCCTTAACACTTGCTCTGTTTGTTGTAATGTGTGGAATTAAAATCAAGGGAAAGGGTTTGGCAGTACAGAGTTGCGTGCCTTTGTAAACATAGTCTTAAAAGGGTAGTTGGCAGGACCGACGACTAGTCACTTTCCATGTTTTGCTCAAGCATTTTTGAAAATAGACAGTCATTAGAGGTGGATATTTAAATCCAGTTATAAGGTAAACTACATGTTTGTGTGTCATTTAAACAGAAAGAACTCTAAGCCTAACCCTAATGTCAACAGCTAGAAGAACAGATGTGTCCTTACATTTACATTTATTCATTTGGCAGACACTTTTATCCAAAGCGACTTACAAGTGAGTTACAATACAACACAAGCGAAAAACCATACGGAGTCAACAGTATTAGAAGCACTGCACGACCAGGTTTCAATGGTTGGCCAGGCAAGGTACAAATTAGCAGGTAAAGCTAAGGAGTGCATTAAAGCATTAGATTACATTTTTTATATACTTTAGTAGGAGACAGTTTGAGAAATGAGAAGCTCCTTTAGGGGGTAGTGTTTCAGGTGCTCAGGTAGGAGTGGAAGAACTGTGTCTTCAGATGTTTCTTGAAGACAGAGAAGGACTCGGCACAGCGGATGAAGTCTGGAAGTTCATTCCACCATCGGGGGACAACAGCAGAGAAAGCCCTGGATGGTGATTTCACGCCATGATACGACGGAACCACCAGACACCGTTCGTTAGCAGAGCATAGTGGTCGGGAGGGAACATAGTGTTGAAGCAGTGAGTTCAGGTAGGTAGGTGCAGCTTTGTTGTTCACCCTGTATGCAAGCATCAAGACCTTGAACATGATGCGGGCAGCTACAGGGAGCCAGTGGAGCGAGACCAAGAGAGGTGTAATGTGAGCCCTTTTTAGTTGGTTGAAAATCAGATGTGCAGCCTGGAGGCAGCTCTCACCGCCCACAGGATGTCAACAACAGACAGGAGGGCCATTTCAGTGGAGTGGCTGGTTTTGAATCCAGATTGATTGGTGTCCAACAGGTCATTCTGGGAGAGAAGCACAGAAACCTGGGTGAAAACAACTCGTTTGAGGATTTTAGATAGGAGTGGGAGGAGAGAGACAGGTCTGTAGTTTTCTATTTGGGAGGGGCTAAGTGTAGGTTTTTTGACAAGTGGGGTTACCCGAGCCTGCTTAAACGTGGTGGGGAAGGTGCCAGTGGTGAGTGATGTGTTAATGATGTGTGCAAGTGTAGGTAAGAGTGTGGGAGAGAGAGCCTGTAGGAGATGGGAGTGGATTGAGCCCAGGGGGCAGGTAGTGGGTCAGTTGATAGGAGAGAATATGCACAATAGTGTGCTGCATGTGGATGGAGACTGGCTGTGAATGTGTGGAGTGGAGAACTGACTGCTGATGGCTTCCACCTTTCCAGTGAAAAAAGTGGCAAAGTTATCAGCAGCCAGAAAGGTGGGGGTGGAAGTGGTGGAGGGCAGAGGAGACTGGTGAATGTCATGAACAGTTTGCAAGTGTCTGAGGTGCTGTTGATTTTGTCCTGGTAGTAAACAGCCTTGGCAGTAGAGATGTGTGAGGAGAAAGAGGAGAGGAGAGATTGATACTTGGTCAGATCAGCGGGGTCTCTGGATTTTATGCTGTTTCATCTCAACCGTCCTAAGCCTGGTCCAGTATGCCCCTTTTCCACCAAGAAAGGAAAACTGGTTTGAGAGCAGCACCAATACTTTGCTGGTCTAGAACAAAGAACCTCTATGTCATGGGCTGGGGCGGGATTATCGTGACCAATAAGACCAACCAAAACTTTGTGACCGCCATTTAAAAAAAAAAAAAAAAAAAAAAACAGCTAGTGTAGTGTCTAGTCTGCCTAAAAAGAAGAAAAACCAGTTTTATTTTTCAAATGTTTCGCCTTGCTGCCAGCCAGCTATGTATTTCTTAGCTGTTTAGCGAGCTACTAAGTTCTCACATCTGTAGAGCTGCCCGTAGAGCTCTCACTCGAACACACCAATGACGGAAGTGCCCGAGTGGCGAGGATGGCGTGCCATCTTACCTTTGGCAGTTCGGGAACAGAATTCATTAAATATAAATGTTTTAATACATCTGACTCCAATTTTGTTATTGTTAACGTATTTTAATTCAGTAACCTGATTACTCCAATGCCTCTCTGCTAATCGCTAAAACAGAATACTTATATATGCAACCGAGGGACTGTAGCCTCTGGGCTCGCGTAGTGTTGCTCTATACGAGTTGCAGTTGCAGGCATACATGCCTGTGGCCTGAGCTCGACCTAAAATGACACTAGTTGTATAGGCGAGGGACTACGGAGTATACCAATAGCATAATGTTTCTATAAGTGCGTAAATAGCAGTTCTCTTACCGTACAGTGATCAGCTGCAGCAAGTAAGACGGACGATGAGCATCGAGTTACGATAAATGAATTTATTGTTACAATGTATGGTTATCGAAAAAAACAAACACTAGGCAATGTAATGGAAAGAACAGAGTACAACGGAGAGGCAAAAATAATGAATGGGCAACACACGAAAGTGCGCAGGAGGTCGTGCTAACGAGTCTCCCCGAACTATGCCAGTTTCCCCCTTATATAACTGAGGTATCCAGATAACTATTGCACCCTCCTGACCTCCTGCAAGCCCAGAGGTAAACACTTGCATTCCTTTGGGGGGTTTTGCAGGAGATGTGGTCCTGTATATTGCCCTACACACATTGATGGATAGCTCGCTGGTCAGCTAACATTACCCAAGCAAGCATAGCTACTAATTTCTCACATCAATGTTACATTTGACGTTCGTATCATTGATGTGAGAAATTAGTAGCTGTGCTTGCTTGGGTAATGTTAGCTGACCAACAGCTAGCTAGCCAGCTACCGTAACCTTGGTAACAGTAACGTTAGCATGCTACTTTCTAACATTGCCATTGACTCACCTACCAATTTCACTTTATATTTGGCTTCACAAAAGGCTAACACTGTATAGTAAGTGTGGTGGACAAGTCTGTTTTTTAAAGCACTGTTCTCTTGTTTTTGTTGTTGTTTGTTCCCACTAGCTTGCAGCTCGGGAAACTTGTCCAGCATGAGATTGTTTAATTAACAAGGATGGCAATTGACTAATTAAATGGCAAGTAATCCCAAAGCTTTCTCTAAAATGTGTCACATTATACCTTTCTTGTGTTACAAAATTCAAATTACAGAATGGAGCTAAATTTAGTTAAATCAATTTAAATTACTGAGAATAAACTTTTCGGTTAGGTTGAGTGCAATGAACAATAACGTTTAGAACACGGTTCTCACAAAAGCTGTGATGTGTCATGAGCATTTAACGTAATTTAAATCGATAAATACCTTCCTTGTTAAACAATCTCACGTTGTAGCTTTCGCAAGCACACAAATTACAGACAATCTACGGTGTTTCGCAAGCATAACCATTTACTCAATTTACGCAATTGGTGTCAATTATTCTGTGAATTATTTGTTTTATTGTTAATCAAGGAAGATAAAGGGGAACAGGTTGAAAGGAGTGATAGATTTAAAGGTAGTGTTTGGGCTTCCCCTGTTTCCAGCTCATCAGTCACCACTGCTAGCTTGGCGCTGGCGGGAAAGCGGAGACGTATACAATGACGTGGCTCTATGGTGGCTCTCTAGCCTGTGGAAAAGCAAACCAGTTCTTAGAAAGTTTGCAAGTTGAATCATCTCCAAACTGGCACTAGCACCAGCCCAGAACTAGCACCTAGTTCGCATTGGTGGAAAAGAGGCCATAGTCATGGAGTACCTCAGAGAGCCAGGGGTTTGAGCTTGTCGCGCATGCAGGCCTGGAGGAGAGAGGGCAGATGTCGTTAAGACAGGTGGTTAGGGTGGAGCAGAGAGTGTCAGTGGCATCATTTACATTAAGTGAGGTGAAGTGGTTGGGAGAGGGCAGAGGGGAGGATGGTGGACATGGAGGGAGACACAGTGTGAACTGAACTAAGTAGTGATCAGATATGTGCAGTGGCGTGACAAGGAGGTTGTTAGTGTTACAGTTATGTCAGGATGAGGTCCAGCTGGTTGCCTGCTTTGTGAGTAGTGGACACATTTCAGGTCAAACAAGGCCAAAAGAGTGAGAAGGTCTGCAGTTTAAGGTTTATCCGTAGATTTGTCTTTTTAGATTTATGACTTAATGCTGCTGTTACACTTTTTTAAATACAAACACAATTTTTTCTTTCATTTTGTTGATGGCCAAACTTGCAGCACTGTGTTAATGTATTAAAAATAATATTGAGGGCAGATGTCGATTTAATCCATGGTTACATGCTGAAAAATTATCATATAAACATCTTACCAATGTATATCATGTGCATTGTTTTACATTTAATTAGTGTACAGTCAAGACTTTGGAATCATTATCTTCTTTCAACTCAGTTTTATTTTTACACCATTATGACTACAAACAAGGTATAGATATATCTACAAAAGGGGTATAGGTATCTATACTTTATTTGTAGATATATCTACAAATATATCATGTTTAATGTTTAGCAGGGTACACAGGCTTGTGCAGGCTCAGGGATAAAAATCTAGAAACACATAGGCTTGAATAGCACTGAGAAATATGACACATCATCCCTAATTTATAGAGAGGCTCTATCAGCTATTAAACACCAAGCTGTAACTAGAAAAATGCATTTCCTGAAGAAAATGCAGAGTGTGATTGCGACCTGGCAGCGAAAACGTGCTAACGTATATGACATGATCGCTAGGATGTGGCTAAGTGATTTCTAGGGTGTTGCTTGGTCGTTGCCAGGGTGTTACTAGGTGGTTGCTTGGCTGTTGCTAGGTCATTGCTAAGGTATATAAGGTGGTTGCTATGGTGTTGCTAGGTGGTTGCTAGGGTGTTGCTAGGGTATATGTGGTGGGTGCTAGGGTGTTGTTGGGTGGTTGCCAGGGTGTTGCTAAGTGGTTGCTAGGTGGTTGCTAGGATGTTGCTTGGCGATTGCTAGGGTGTTGCTAAGTGGTTGCTAGGATAAACAATATGGTTGCTAGGGACACACCCACCTTTGGTGAGTGTTGGGTCACATGACCCAAAGCAGCATATCAGGTCCCGTGGCTATTGGTCAAATGGTGACTGAGTGGTTAGACTTTGAAAAATGAATTGAAGTGAATGGGAGGATGGAGGGATAAATAAACAAGTAAAAGACGAGTGTGGGTCAGTATGGGTTTCAGTGACTGTTGGGTGGCATGACCTGAGCCAGCATATGAGGTACTATGACTGTAGGCTGAAAGGTGACTGAGTGGTAAGACTCAGTTCATTTGATAAATGAATTGAAGTCAATGGGAGGATGGAGGGATGAGTGAACAACAAAAAGATGAGTGCGGGTCAGTATGTCTTAATAAATGTTTTTTGAACAAAATGGTGATGTTTAAATGAAGAGCACAGCAGTGCCTAAATGTCAAGTGAAGTGATAACTATCATCAGCCTGTGCTTTTTTTAACCATAAAGCAAGATATCTTGGCAAACTAAAATTGATCATTTAAGGAGCAATGGGTTTTGTCCAGCCACTATGATTGGTAGCCCCTGGTTACAGCCTATCCCAGTAGTTTTTTTTCATTTCTCAGTTACAGTAAGAGAGTGTCAGAAAGAATACTGTATACTTTAACATTACAGTTAAGCTTGAATTAAACAATTGAGTCTGCTCGTTACCTCTCTCACCTCTATGATAGAGCAGAAAAGTATATTAAATCACCAGATTCCATTTATTTTCTCTATGATTCCCCTCTAATGACATTGTGTCAGTTTTATTATTCATTTGCTTGACTTCTGCATCCAAGGAAATGTAGGGAGGATTTTGCACACAAGGAAGAATAAGGTTATTAAAATGTAACACACTGTGAAAATATTAATAAAATAAATACAAAATTCACAGATTTCAGTGTTTGATCTCTTGCAAAAACAAAAATGTTGATTACCTCCGATATAATTTTTTGTGTAGCAAATGTTACCCATGTATTCATAGTGGTAAATGTCAGATCATCCTGACATCAAGAAAGTTGTCGTAATGTCATGAGATCATCTAGTCAGTACACACATATATATATTTGTCACATGATTTGTGACCATTTTTGCGAGGCCAATCAGTGACCTATACCTATATTCTGTTTGAGACTGGTTGGCAACTGTGGGAAAAAGAACCTGAAAGCCTCCTCATCATCTTCTGAGGTAAATTTAATTAACAAAATTATATCTTTATTTTTAATTGTATTTGTAACACTGAAGAGATTTTTCATTTAAAGATTAGCTAGGGAAATGTTTCTAGTTTAACTTGCCTTTTTTGCCATGAGGGTGAGGTGGGGTTAAAGCCAGTGTCACATCCCTGTAAGAGACCCGCCCTGTGAAGGCACAGCAGAACTGTGGTGCTGCTCTTTTTTAACCTTCATCACATGCCCTTCTGGTGCTTCCCTTCCGCCGTTAGTGTGCATGGATTCTCAGTTGTGCAGAAAGGGTAGGACAGACTTAGCTCCATTTGAATTCTCTACCCCACCTACCCAACATTCCGTGATCAACACCTCATCTCCCTCATGGGCAACATATCCCCACGCTACAGTGCTTTTGATGTCCTCCCAAATGCTGCGCATCCTGGAGCCCCCTCTATTTGCATCACGTATGGCGACACCCACTCTGTTTAAGGGCTTTTCTCTCAATGTGGAAAATGAATGAATGCATAGATTATCAAAACTGTTTTAGCAGAATAATGAAATCACTGAGCCCCCTGCCTTCACTACAAAGTTTGTTTGTTTTGTTGAAAAGAAATTTTAGTTTGGAAGATAAGTTCAGGAAAATTACTTTGTGTTTGCCATCTCATTTGGGAAGAGCTGGTAGGTGGACCACAGTATAGGAGGACCAGACTGGCATTCAAAGGAAGAATGTTAAATTCATTGTAAAAGACAAATTGGATGGCTGCTACAGTAGATAGATTCAGAGCCATGATATTGACAGTATAAACCTGTGAAGAGCACTAAAGCTAAGTGCTTGAATAATGTAATGGACGTAGGGGTTTCTGATATTTACTGCCAGTTTTGTTTTAAATGGGGCCTTTCAGAGCTGCAGAAACAAGGAATGTGCAGAAAAACATTTCCCTTAAAACCATTATAAGCACTACAGACACAAATAAGCAAGCTGTATTTCACTGTGAAGTAAATTCCATTTTTCTGCACTAAAAGGAGATTCTGTTTAATGTGAAACAACAGACTGCAAATGTGACTAGCCTAACCCTCCTGAGTCATCAGTGGGTGCAGAGCTAAATGGATTAAATCAAGGCTTAAGGCAGAGGAAAGCTACCTGCTTGCTTTCATGCCTGAGTTGAAAGAGAGTGTTTTTCCCCCTGATTATCACACATATCCCCATGGTAGGCCATGTGGAAATTTCAGTGCACACCGATTATGCTCAGATTGCTCTATGGGGAAATATGCAGTACAGCAGAGGACAAAGAGTCCTGCAGCAGGGAGGCGCTGTTTTGAGTGGTTTAATATGTGGAGTTCAACAACACTGATAGACAAGTCCTTTCCTTTTATTTAAGCTTAAGTTTGTTGTCTAGACTGTTGCTTCTCAAATATATGGTTTACTATCATGCTGTAACTGCAGAAAAAATATGAAACTTCTGCCATATTTAAAAGGTGAGACAAGAATTGTCCTCATTATGCCCTCTCCTCTACCAAGCTTTGAGTTTATCATTTTACTTTCATATTGTCACGCCCTCCCTGAGCAGGGATATTGCAAGCCTGTCAGCCTTGGCGGTCTACCATCCTACAGATACGCCAGGCAATGTCGTAAGGGATGTCTTAAGGGATTATCACGCTATCCCCGAAACCTCTCAGGGCGGCGTGCAGCTAGTACACATTCGGCTTGCTTAAATACAACAGAAAGAAATATAAGATTGACGTTACCTACAGTTTCGGACACGGACGCCAAAGCTTCGCCCTTTCCGTGGCCAGCTCGCACCAGTAGCCCCGCGACGGACAGCCCGGCCTTGGTGTAGCGAAGAGAGAGTAGCGTTCGCTGGCTTTCTTGCGTTTGCGTCGTTCAGTTTTAATATCTAAAAGGTCCCAGTTCACTTCTGTTGCGCTATGCTTGTTAGCGTTCTTCGGTTGGTCGCCTTCCCAGGACTTAACACATAGAAAAGGAAATCGCGCAAAAACGTTGCGGTAGATTGGTCGGTCATAAATTGCAGTAGGGTATTCAGTTTTCCCACGGGAGGCCAGCTTCAGCAGTCCACATTGGTCCACAGTGGCAGCCACACCGGTGCATGCGCAACCCCACCGGAAATAGCCTCATTCCACGTATCGCCCCGGGTGATAGGGTCAAACCACTCATTAATTAAGCAACGCCAACCCTCTTTTCATATTGTACCAAGCAAGCCGAAGTGTTTTAGGGACCCACTAATACTAACAATGAAATGTACTCATAAATCTGACAAAACGGGTATCAATAATAATAACAGGCTCATCTGGGGACTAATAAGATCTCCTGGCACTCTCAAGGGTCATTTTAGATCTCACAGGAAATGGCCTGTCCGTAACAGTACCCCCCCCCCCCCCCCCCCCCATAAGCCAAAAATTATCGAAAAAAACAACTATAATTTTTTTTTTTTCCCTTTTTTTTTTTCCTTTTTTTTCATTTTTGGTAAAATGTAGGACGGACATTTCCATCTACCACCACTTTGAGGAACAAACACAGCACATCTAAGTAATAAAACTACATCTAAACAGTCACTGAAAATCAAGAAAAGTTTGCAGACACCAAATCTGCACATAGGCCCATAGCAGCAAAACCCCAGGCCAACACTGCACCTATTGAGCACCTAGCGGTGACTCACATCAACCAGAGCGGCTAGAAAACCCTAGAGAGGCTGCCATCTCAACTCATATTCCACTCCTGGAGAGAGCGTCCGCAATAACATTATCTCTACCAGCAATATGTTTCACCTTCAGACCATATGGCTGTAAGATCAAACTCCATCTAAAGACTCGCGCATTCGAGCTCTGAAACTTGGCAAGGAATGTGAGTGGATTATGATCGGAATAGACCACCACATCACCCGCTACACTGGACACATACACCTCAAAATGTTGTACCGCCAGTACCAAAGCCAAAGCCTCCTTCTCAATAGTGGAGTAGTTTCGCTGGTGGCGATTCAACTTTTTTGAAAAGTAAGCCACTGGCCTCTCGACACCATCGCTTCCCGCCTGAAGAAGGACACCACCTACTCCTACATCAGAGGCATCCGCCGCAAGGCAGAAAGGCTGGGAGAAATCTGGCGCCACTAGTACTGGTTCACATGAGAGCATGGCCTTCACAGCGTCCAAAGCTGACTGACACTCGGGGGACCACACCCACTTGACTCCCTTCTGCAACAAGTCAGTGAGTGGAGCGGTCACGGTAGCAAAATTAGGAACAAACTTACGGTAAAACCCACACATCCCTAAAATTCTCATTAGTTGTCGGCGATTCTGTGGAGCTGGAAAATCCAAGATAGCCTTAACCTTTGCTGACCGTGGGAGTACCTCACCACGCCCCACCCGGTCGCCTAGGTACGTAACCTGACCCTGGCCAAACTCGCACTTGGGTAGATTTACCACCAAAGAGGCCTCAGCAAGACGGGTAAAGAGCGCTCGAATATGCTCGACATGGCTCTCCCATGAGTCGCTAAACACAACCACATCATCAATATAGGTGACCACGTGGTCCAGGCCCCTGGTCACCTGATTCATTAACCTCTGAAAGGAGGCAGGGGCATTTTTCATGCCAAATGGCAAGACCCAGCATGCATACAAGGCATTGTGGGTAGTGAAAGCAGACACCTCCTTAGCATGTTCAGTAAGGGGCACCTGCCAATAGCCCTTAAGGAGGTCAAATTTGGACACCCACTGAGCCCTACCAATACGGTCGATACAGTCCTCCATTCGAGGAATGGGATATGCATCTGTACGTGTTACAGCGTTGACCTTTCTGTAGTCAATACACAGGCGAGGCACGCCACCTTCCTTCATTACCAAAACAACTGGGGAGCTCCATTCACTCACTGTGGGCTCAATAGCACCAATCTCGGGCATGTAGTCTAGCTCCTGCTGCACCAAAACACGTTTGTGGGGGGCCAGGCGATACGCATGCTGTTTTATTGGGGTAGCCATCCCAGTGTCAATGTCGTGAATTGCCAACTTTGTCAACCCCGGTGTGTCTTTGAACAGCTCCGGGTAAGACTCAACCAAACCCATAACATCCTCTGCTTGGGACACGGTCAAATGAGTTAACTGATTCCGGAGGTCTCGCCGAGCCTCAGTGTTCTGAAGGCGAGCACTAATTGGCTCACGAGGAATGAAGCCTGCCTCCAGATCACTATCTTCCACACCCTGTACCCTGTTAAAACACACTGGAGCCACAGTCTCCCGTCCCACAAATAGTTTGAGCAAATTCACGTGACACAGTCGCGTCTTCACACGGCGATCAGGAGTGCTGATGACGTAACTACAGGGTCCAGCCTGCCTTACAACTGAATAAGGCCCTTCGAATCGTACACCCAGTTTTCCACCCCCTGCTGGCAACAGGACTAACACCCGATCCCCAGCTGCAAAGCTGCGTGGCTGGGCTCGCTTGTCATATTGATGTTTCATTTTGACCTTTGACCCCGCAAGCTTCTGCTGGGCAATCTCGCAAGCAGCCTGGAGCCGGTCAGTAAAATGTGCAACATATGTAAGGGGATCCTCCGGAACACCTTCACCCACTAATCGTTCCTTCAGTAAGCGCAAGGGCCCACGCACCTCATGACCATAAACTAACTGAAAAGGTGTAAAACCGATGGATTCGTTTACGCTATCCCTAACCGCAAACATTAGGAAAGGCATTGCAGTATCCCATTCCCCCGGGAACTGATCACTATACGCCCGCACCATCTCTTTCAGGGTCCGATGGAAGCGCTCGATGGCTCCTTGAGACTGTGGGTGATAAGCTGATGATGTAACTTGCTTAATGCCTAGCTGATTCATAACGCCCTGAAAGACAGTAGAAGTAAAGTTCGACCCTCGATCGGACTGAATTTCCCGAGGAAGGCCATATCTGGAAAAAAACTGCATGAGAGTTTCAATTACCGTCTGAGCCCGGATGTTCCTGAGTGGGACTGCTTCAGGAAACCGGGTAGTAACATCTAGAATCGTTACAAGATACTCATTGCCCTTCTTAGTCTTCGGGAGGGGCCCCACACAGTCAACCATCACCCTTGTGAAGGGGGCAGAGAAAAGGGGGAGTGGCTTAAGAGGTACAGGTGGTGGCATATGCTGAGCCTTACCTGCACGCTGACAGGGTTCACATCACATGACCTGCAATACTCAAGTACACTCTTCCTCATGCCTGGCCACCAAAAATGGCGTCTGATTCGTTCAAATGTTCGATTCACACCAACATGACCAGCCATGGGTCCAGCATGACCCATTTTAAGCACACCCTCTCGATATCCGCAAGGCAACACCACCTGATGCAACACGTTCCATTCCTCGGCAGGCTCCCTTGGTGGCCGCCAACACCTCATAAGGACATCGTCCCGCAAATAATAGCCCTCGGACAACACAGCACCGCCATCTGGTTCCTCCACCAGACGGAAACACGGCGCCAAATCAGGGTCCGCTAACTGGGCCTCCACCAGGGCCTCCCGACCCAGGCGGGGATCCTCCTGTGTTTGCTTTAGGTGGGCCATAAAAGTATCAGACAAATCCACCTGATCATCTGGTTCCTCACAAGGAGTGGGACAAGCACGGGCCTTTGCTTGAGCACGCGTCACCAAACATGCAGTGAATACTTCAGGGAACTCTCTAGCCAACTTTTCAGTATCCACAACATTGCAGGCTTCAGGGGAAAGAACTGGAGGTTCTGTAACTATCACCAGCCAGGTCATTACCTAACAGCAACGACACACCTTGTACAGGGAGAGAGTCAATAACAGCCACCTTCACAGGACCATTAACTAACTCTGACCGCAAGTAGACCTCTCTCAACGGATAGGGCCCAAACTCCCCCCCCAAGCCAGCCAGAAGTACAACTGGACTCCCTGGTGCTGGGGGTGGCAAATCAAGAACACCAGTAGCCAGCAGGGACTGACTCGCTCCTGTATCTCTCAAAATCTGTATAGGAACTTCAGGGCTACTACTGGTCAAAGCTACAGAACCTAGGGAAATAAAACGGGTACAGCCTACCAAAGGCTCTTTTGTGATGCCACCAGGCACCTGATCGTCAGCTCCAAGCCCCTGTGTCCTAGCTGATACCAGAGCAACAACTTGGTCACGGTTTGCTCTGTCTCTGACGGCTGGGCAATTACTTCGAATATGCCCTGGCCGCCGACACTTGTGACAAATAATGTCCTGGCGGGAACCAGGTCCCCCACGACCATTCCCAAAAGAACGCTCAGGGAGCCGCTGGCCACTGACTCCCTGGTGGGCATTACTTCGGGGGGCCCTACCCCCATCAGAACCTCCACCCTGGCCAGGCTGGTCACTACCAAGCCGCTTCACCTCAGGCTTAGAACTCCCAAAAAACTTCCGCCTCTCCTGGCCCCTATCATGGTGTCCCCGCCCAATTCCACCATAATGGATAACCTCTCAAGTGTCTGCAAGCTCAGCCGCCTCCTTCACAGTTTGAACACCACGCTCAGCAATATAAACATCTATGTCACGTGACACGCAGCTTCTAAATTGCTCCATCAGAATGAGCTCTGTCAGGGCCTCCACTGTATCAGCCTTACAGGCAGTTAGCCAACGCGACATAAGGATCTGCTGCCTACGGTACAAGTCAAGGTGAGACTCACCACCCTTACGCCGGTGGGACCGAAACTTCAGACGGTATTCATCGGGAACACTGCCATAGGCGGTTAGCACAGCCTCCTTCACGGCATCATAATTGAGGGCGAGAGAGCCGTCTAACACAGCAAATGCATGTTGTGCCTTACCAATGAGGGCCCGCTGCACCAGCAGCGGCCATTTTGAACGCGGCCAAGCTAACTCAATTGCCACTCGCTCGAAGGCTTCAAAGAACACATCAACCTCCTCCTCATTAAACTGAGGCAGGAGCTTCTCAGCAGAACTGAGGTTAAAACTGGGTTCAGTCAGCACACCCTTTTCCCTAGCTACTCTCTCAACCTCCAATCTCATCTTCTCCAACTCAAACTTCTGCTCACTCTCCCTCCTCTCAAGTTCAAACTGGCGCTCACGCTCCTCCTTTGCCAAACTCTCCTGTCGCTCCTTCTCTTCTTTCTGCTCTGCCCACAGATCCTCCAAACTGAACAACTCCTTCACTAGTGCAACCAACTTTTTTTTGGTACCTCCATGCCATCCCGCTCAGCCAGTGCGGCTAGTTGCGCCCTAGTATAACTCCTAAACTGAGCAACAGTGGGCAGCTCAAACTCACTAACAGGGGATGTACTCCTCCCACTCATTGTACCACCGCTAGACATGGCACTACATCTCTATATAACACTGCCCACAACACCAAACTAGTTACAGCAACAGCCGGAACACAAAGCACTAGAAAAATATATCAAGAATACAGTTTATATTAGATAAGCACATGTGCCAATTGCAATCACCACCAGAGGGCATTCACCTCAAAAAGAAAACAGGAACCACGTGTGCATCCTCTAAAGCACCAGGTTCAAAAACAAGGGGAAGACCCACTCTTCAAGCAGGCTATAAACACCCCAGGGCAGGTTCTGGAGTGCCACCCACAGAACACTGTCACACCGCTCTTACAGAGCATACCACGTGGCTACAACAACTGGCACAGGCATACAATTATCACCAAAACAGTTTGCAAACTACCACATCATCTCACTAGTTAGAAAAAAAAGAAACGTTTAGCCAAGTTATACCTAGCCTAAACATAAGCTACGGCTAGTCTACAATATTACCTTTAACTAAACTAAGCTAAGCTTTACCCAACCTAGCTACCCCACCGGACTCACAATTCTTTGCTGCTCGGAGCGGTACAGCACGACTAATTCGCGCTTGGGTCTACGCACCCATACTAAACTAACTACCTACCCTTGCAATGCGTAGCCCTTTAACAGGCTCAAACAGCCCCGTGTACGTTACCCAGCACAAAGAATTGCTTATCCGAAACTAACTAGGGCACTACAAATCCAACTAGATTTTAATAATGATTTTGCAGACGAACCTTATAAGTACAGCAAACGAACACAAACACGCCAGTTATAATAATAAATCCGAATGTAGCTAGATAACGCTGTACGTAATTCAGCATCCCGAGACGAGCCCCCAATCTGTCACGCCCTCCCTGAGCAGGGATATTGCAAGCCTGTCAGCCTTGGCGGTCTACCTTCCTACAGATACGCCAGGCAATGTCGTAAGGGATGTTTTAAGGGATTATCACGCTATCCCCGAAACCTCTCAGGGCGGCGTGCAGCTAGTACACATTCGGCTTGCTTAAATACAACAGAAAGAAATATAAGATTGACGTTACCTACAGTTTCGGACACGGACGCCAAAGCTTTGCCCTTTCCGTGGCCAGCTCGCACCAGTAGCCCCGCGACGGACAGCCCGGCCTTGGTGTAGCGAAGAGAGAGTAGCGTTCGCTGGCTTTCTTGCGTTTGCGTCGTTCAGTTTTAATATCTAAAAGGTCCCAGTTCATTTCTGTTGCGCTATGCTTGTTAGCGTTCTTCGGTTGGTCGCCTTCCCAGGACTTAACACAAAGAAAAGGAAATCACGCAAAACAACGTTGCGGTAGAGTGGTCGGTCATAAATTGCAGTAGGGTATTCAGTTTTCCCACGGGAGGCCAGCTTCAGCAGTCCACATCGATCCACAGTGGCAGCCACACCGGTGCATGCGCAACCCCACCGGAAATAGCCTCATTCCACGTATCGCCCCGGGTGATAGGGTCAAACCACTCATTAATTAAGCAACGCCAACCCTCTTTTCATATTGTACCAAGCAAGCCGAAGTGTTTTAGGGACCCACTAATACTAACAATGAAATGTACTCATAAATCTGACAAAACGGGTATCAATAATAATAACAGGCTCATCTGGGGACTAATAAGATCTCTTGGCACTCTCAAGGGTCATTTTAGATCTCACAGGAAATGGCCTGTCCGTAACAATATCCAGTGTTGTATATACTATAACACTTTGTGTAATCGTATATCAAAGACTGTGTTAAATGTATTCAGTAATGCTGTATGTTATCCAGATTATGACCGGTCTTTGTTATTTCTTAAACTGTTTTAGGCTTTTTCAGAAATGCTTAGCCCTTTTTCATAATGGATCAAGTCAAATATGAAATGTGTTTCATTTTTTTCTTGAGAATTTCCATGGCAAAGAATAACCACATGAAATGGACTTTTATACTCTGTTTCTAAATTAAGCAATTTTTCCTACTATTCCTATACTATTTCCTACTATTTTAAGAGCAGATCTATCATATTGCTTTTCTTTGTCTTTTCGCTGATTCAAAATCAAGTTTATACTAATTGATTTTGCACACATTTTTACATTGTACATAAGATATCCCTGTGGGCACACATTGTAAACCTGTGTGAATATACTGTAATAACTAGTTATATGCAAACTTGTGAGTAATGAGAAATTCATGTGGAACAACATGTTGTACGGTATGGGGCTAAGTGGATTATGCAAAAACGCATTATCTTATTAACCTCCACCCTGAATCTAACCTGTTGCTCCGGTGACCAGTGAAAAGTGTGTGTATTCCTTCCAGAATGTCACAAAGCATTCAGATTAACACTGGTTTGAATCCAGCCCCTTAACAGAGGTGAATCCTATCAACACTCTCATTTTCCGCATGAACAAAACACAGTACATTGAACTGTAATTTAGCACCAAGCACCACAACTGTCTAATACTGGGTCTCACATATTTACAGGAGCTGATTCTACACATTGTGAGCTCAAATAGCTAATGTCACAGAAAGGGATTCCTTCCCAATACTGCAGAGTCAATTATTTCCTAGTCTTTTGGTAGACTTTTGTTCTAAATATCAACAATTCCCAACTACCCAACTGACTGCCAGTAATAATGATAAAAAAGCTCATAGCCAATTTTTTTGGTGCAGTGCACCAACTGTGAAGTGTTCAGGACGGTACTGTGTTCCTGATAAGTAAATGTACAAAGTGGATAAATAAATGCAAACTCCAATGAACCCAAGATCTCAACGGGAGCTGTCACAGGGGAATACTGGTGACAGGCATAGACATCCCTTTTCCTGTCACTTTTAGCTTATTAGATCATGATTGACTTGCTTTTGTTTGCAAAGATGTTTGGAATCAGATTATTCACAAAATGGATTTTTGTAGAAATACTAAAAATCATTAGCTGAATACATTTCACATTTGGTTTCTTTACTGCATGTTATAGTGTTAACTTACATCGAAAACCCAGGACAGAGTACCCAGATTTCAGCTTTCATTTACCTTATTAACCATTGCACACTCCATTGAGTATAGAATTTCGTGTTCTGAGTGAGCCCAAAATAATTCAACAAGATATGATTTTGTTCTAGTGTTTTTGTGGGCAATATGTAGTTGATTCTAATGCCAGTACTTCTTGAGTTGAGACAGGACGCTGACTATGATGTAAGACTGAGGAAGTGAGAGAGTTGTATTCAGTGATATTCGTGGCCATTCAGAGCTGCTGGTCAGAAGTGGAGATGCCATTGGAGCTTTGATATTCACAGTGAGTTTCCCACCTCATCCGAAAGACAGCTTCTCCTACAGCACAGTGTCCTACTCACTGCACTTAGGAAATGGTTTTGAAAACTTGACGTGTTTCAGCTTGAAGACTGAAGACACTATGGCCCATCACCATTACTATCTAAAGCCACCTTCCAAGGAGGCTACCTTTTGAAGTAGTGTTCAGGCCCAAAACTGCTTGGTTTTAGCTAATTGGCAAGAGAGGAAAAGAGTATTATCTCCAGTGTTATGTAGAACAGTGGGTAAAAAAAAATCCATGGTGTCTCAGATTCTTCTGAAATTTGCCATAATGAAACTTATGAAGTTTTGATGTGACTTTGTGTCAGAAACAGTCGTTGAGAAGAGCATAATTAAAAATTTTAAAATTAAAGTATTAGGTATAATGGAAGTATGAATTTTAATTTTTGAGCTGTGTGTACTACAGACAGAATCTTGGTGTTATTATAATCCCCATTGTATGCTTTAAGATGTGTTATTCTATGCAAGTTTTCCTATTGAACAACATACTTTAGGATTTCTCCATATCTTCCTTTGACATATGGCACAGTCTTCCTGTTGACTTTCTTCCACTTGCCAAATGTGAGAGATTCATGATTCATTGCAAACAGTTGACTGCTGCTTGGAAATAACATCATGTTTCCTCGTGTAAACACATCACCTGTCCTTGAAATATCCATTGCTTGAACGGGATTTCTAAAGTCAAATTCATGTTACTGCCTTGTAATGTTGCTGTCTTGCCACTGCATCCATTACATTCTCCCCAGAGGCATTTTGAAATAGCTGGGCTGAAAAGGATGGAACCAGTGCAGTGATGGTAGTTTTCACCACATACTAAAATATCAAAGTAATTATAATTGCTGTAGAGACTGCAGCACTACAGCAACTTGCAATGCTAACACCATCTGAGTGTGTACCATTCCTTTTGGCAAGACTCCAGCACTCTGCCTTAATTCAGCAGCATGTGAGCCCCTTCCTGTCGATCAAATAAAGATATTGAATCTTTTTCCTGGCATTATTCCGCATCTTCTCATCACTTTGGTGCCCATTTTCCACCATTGTCATTCTGTCATGTGAAATTCCACTGGCCCTTGTGTTTGGGAAAGATGACAACCCATATTTGTTAGTCAGTTCTGTGGCTTTTTCAGCTAAAACTCTCACTGTATATTCCAGATATCTTTCTTTGGCAGAAGAGTCAGTACCTGTATCTTGGCCATTTTCTGGCAGCAACATGTGGGTTTTACTTTTGACTGGGTAATCATTTTGGTGCTACTTTTGATAGTTGATATATTTTCCTTCTCATTGTGTGTTCAATCTTGCTGAACTTCATCTTGCTCTACTTTGCAAAGATTTCCAAAGGGCTTTTTAATTTTTTTTTTTTAACAAAGTGGAGATTCCCCACTGCAAGATAGGCATTTATTTAGCTTTCCTTACCTTTTCCTCCTAATGGCTTGCAGATGGTTCATTTCAGTGTGAAGGTGAATTTCGGAAAAGTTGTGCGGTCCGACCACTACCTGTGGGACATCAGCGCTTCCGAATGACATTTTGTATCATTTTATTTCAGCTAAATGTTATCGAGCTAGCTAGCTAGCTAATTACACTGGCTAATTCTAGCTAATCTAATGTTAGCTAGGCTTGCTAGCTAACGCTCACTGTTACCAAACGCTAAATATAATACTATATTGTATGGTTTACTAATTGACAAAAAATGATTCAGCCTCATAATTCGACAGTTTTGAAAACTAGCGTTACCTGTGCAATGTGGTCCAACAGAGTTACTGTATGTTACTATATCAACTAACTTACAGTATTCAAGGTTAGCTAGCTAAGATTGGCTAGCTACTGTCAGTCACCTTGGGCTGCTGTCTTTTTTAACCCATTCATGTCCATAACAGAAACATCTTTGCTCACAACAAGGGACTAGCCTACTGATTTTACAGAAATGGTTCAAATTGCCCTAAAAGTGCGTTTGTGGTAAGAAAGAATGTTTGCTTAGCCTACATTTTTGGTACACAATAGCCTATTAGAATTATGAATTTTCCTGGGAAAAGTTAAAGTACAAATGTACAGCTATAAAAGAAACCCGCTCTGCTTCTGGACCTCAGTTAAAATTTTGCCCCGGCTACTGCCCATCATGCAAGCACAGTCAGTCAGACTAACATTAGGTTACAGTCCGTGTGAATGATCAAGCATTGACAATAGTCAATAGTACTGGTGGCGCTGTGGCAGTGGGGGGCCCCAAAATCAAAGTCTGCATAGGGCCCCATAAAGGCTTGGCCCGGCCCTGAACTAGAGTTTCAAAAATGGAGGAATGTGCAAAAAAGAGAGAGCTTATTTGCTCCCCAGGCCAACCTATCAACTCACAGTACAAAAGAAGACTTTTGGAGGGCAATTTAGAGATGTCCTACTCTGAAGAGCTGCCAACCTTAGATGCTGTTTTTTGGTGAACTGACACTAATTGAGTTAGTCAGTGCTTTCGTATTGAGTTTAATCAGAACCAGGCTTACTGGCAGGAGAAACACGTTGAAGGTACGGCAAGCTGCTGAGGACCTAATTCCTCGAAGATAATGACACGCATCTGTCATGACAAAAAAATTTTGAAAGAATAATGGCCTCCTAATTGTGTTTCGGAGCAATTGCCTCGAATAAATTGATTCCTTGTGCCCCCACGGGGAATGCAAAATACGACGAAAACTACCCTGTGCTAATAAAGACAAATGACATCATCTGGAGAATATATTTTCCTAAATGGCTCCACATATTGTGAGTGTCAACACCCTGTCCGTTTACTTTTGAGGTCAGCAGCTCGGAGCGGCGACTAATGTTACGCATATTATCGGCAGCAGCAAAAAGGGGGAGATGTGAGCAAGATGGAACAGAAGTGCAGAGATACTGTGACCAGAGCCAAAATGGGCCCCGCAAAGCTGACCTCATCAGTCAAAGACAAGGTGCAGATTGCAACAAATTGCCCCGGGCAAAACAGATAGGAGGGAAATCGATACGGGGACAAACTACAGAGATGATGTATGGCTGCGCGAGAGCTGGGCAATGTGGCCAGGTCAGCGGCGTCCTCATCCGCAGTAATATCCACTCACTCGTCAGTTTAAAGGTGACCATTTAACACTGCTGTCAAAGTAAGTTCTCTGGTCTCCTCTTACAGAGGGAAAAAAATGCCACATCTGTAGGATGAAATTGAATTTGCATTTCAAAGACAGGTACACATCCAGACTGTTAATATTCTGGTATGCTCAGACTAATTAAAAAGCAATGTTTATGTATAAGGCTGGCCTCCATTGTTTTGGACCTTTGAGATAATAAAAACAGGCTGTCTATTACAGGTCTGTCTTGGCAAGAAGCAAACTGGTAAAAGAAAGCGTAAAGCAGGCAAAAGACACTGCAGGAACACTTTCCACCATCTTTGGTTTCAGGTGATTGATGTCTGTGGATTGTTTGACTCTTGAAAAATGAAACACATAAAATCTATTATTTTTTCTTACAACTAAACTTTTTATAATGTGAAACTCATGTTAATATCATTATATAGTGATAGTGTTTGATAACTATGCCCTGGTCTATCAAAACCACTGAGTCATCTAAAGGAAAAATGGTACTCAATGAAAGAAGATAAGGCTTTCCACATTCATATAGCATTATGGCTTTTTCTTTTATGATAGCTGGGAAGCTTTGCTTGAACACAGAGGTCACTGTATTGTAATGCAGATTTATGTGGGATGATTTTTTCTTGATTGAATAGCATTTTCCCTTAAGATATCTTGGCAGTAACTGGTAAAAGATAACTGCTCTTGTGAGGTCAGAAAGATCCTTTTTTACAGGTCAGAACATTTTTAACAATTTCATTTAGTGTTCACAAGATGAGCTAAGAGGGACTGCCAACAACCAATGGAATATGACATTATGAGTAATGTAAAGTGTCAGAAGGTGTGTTGGCACCAGCTGAACCCAAATAATTTTTCAGTTTGCCAAATAAATGTTAATTTTGCCTGTAACCCCACTTCCCGCAGAGCACAGTTCATACGCAGCTTGGGTAACCAAGTGACAGTATCCAGCAGAAATGAACAAAACCGGATTGACTTACTGAAATGGAGAATTTATTCAGGGTTTGGTAGCCGTTTACTACCTGAATCCAACAAAGATTATTGGACTGGAACGTATCCCTTTCTTACAATGTTTTACAATTTGGATTTATTTTATGAAACCTTTTTTCTGTTTTTTTTTCCAGTATAATCATGTATTAAACAAATAATGCACCAAAATAAAGACTTGTTCCACCTACAAAACAAAGTCTTCCTATAGTACCTCTGTTTATATTACACTCCTTTTGTTAAAAAAAAATAGATTCTTGCAAAATTTAAGTTCACGTCCAAATGTTACTTTAAACACTTCAGTTAAACACAAACTCAATTAACAGTTGTGGACAATATTTAAATCAATGTATAAACTTGTTACTTTGGCAACAGATTAAACTAGAAAAGTGCATTTCCTGAAGAAAATACAGAGTGTGATTGCGACTCGACAGCGAAAACGTGCTAACATATATGAGACGATCGCTAGGGTGTGGCTAAGTGGTTGCTAGGGTGTTGCTAGGTGGTTGCTAAGGTATATGAGTTGGTTGCTAGGGCGTTGTTGGGTGGTTGCCAGTGTGTTGCTAAGTGGTTGCTAGGGTGTTGGTAGGCGGTTACTAGGGTGTTGCTAAGTGGTTGCTGGGATGTTGCTAAGTGGTTGCTAGGGCATTGCTAGGGTGTTGCTAGGTGGTTGCCAAGGTAAGCAATATGGTCATTGGGTCATTGCTAGGGCGTTGCTGGGTGGTTGCCTGGGTAAACAATATAGTTGCTCGGCGTTGCTAGGTAGTTGGTAGGGTGTTGCTAAGTGGTTGCTAGGGTAAACAATGTGGTTGCTAGGGACACACCCACCTGTGGTGAGTGTTGGATCACATGACCCAAAGCAGCATATCAGGTCCCGTGGCTAATGGTCAAATGGCGACCGAATGGTAAGACCGTGAAAAAGGAACTGAAGTGAATGGGAGGATGGAGGGATGAATAAACAAGTAAAAGCGTGGGTCAGTATGGCTTTCAATGAGTGTTGGGTGGCATGACCTGAGCCAGCATATGAGATACTGCCACCGTAGGCCAAAAGGTGACTGCACGGTAAGACTTTGAAAAATGAATTAAAATGAAGGGGAGGATGGAGGGATGAGTGAACGACAAAAAGATGAGTGTGGGTCCGTATGGGTTTCAGTGAGCCAGCATATGGGGTACTGTATGATCACTGCAGGCTGAAAGGTAACTGAGCAGTAAGACTTTTAAAAATGAATTGAAGTCAATGGCAGGATGAAGGGATGAATAAATGAGTACAAAAAACTGATGAAAAAAATGACAAAAAGATGAGTGCAGGTCAAGACTTTCTTGGATTAGTGTCGGGTAATTTTCCTGGGGCAACATGTGAGGTATGGTGGCTATGGGGTGAAAAGTGACCAAGTGGGAAGGCCATGAAGTGTGAGGGGGGTGATTTTGAAAATGAATGGGAGTCTATGGGGAAAAAAAGATGAAAAAACGACAAAAACCAGAGAGCGAGTGCGGGTACGGCTTCGCTGTATACAAGCACTCAGGGTCAGACCGGACAGGTTACAGTTGGTTTGGGGTCAATATCTTGAAAATTGTGGGAGGAGAAACAGTACAAAATTTGGCAGAAGAAGAAGAAGAAGATAGACAACCACTATTGCTTCGCATTGCAGTCACACTAATGAGTCCGAATTGTGAGTGTCTTATCACCACATCAAACCAAAACATTTTAGAAATGAGAAAAAAATGGATACCCGAAAAAGTTGTATAGAGCTCTATGTGTATTTTTTTCTCTTTTATACTTATACTCCTTTATACTTTTGTCCCGGTGGGGTGACCAGTACAATTCCTGCTCCTCTCCGCAGCGTGTCCAGCATCCAGGACTACCAGAGACAGACAGTCCGTGTAGCAGGAGAATATTGGACAGTTAATAGATGGTAGTGATGCTCAGGCGAGGACCACAGGACTCCTCAGATCTGCTATTTGCCTTTGCATAGCCCATCTGAATAATTACTCTGTTAACTAGAGTTATTTATAACACTTAGCATAAAGCAACACATAGCTTAATGTGCTTTGAGTAATCAACTCATACTCAATTACCTAAACTTAGAATGCAACGTAATGCAACGTTTTACCATGTTGAAGATACTTTCACATTTTCTGGACGTACACCTTCTAACAAAAATGTATTTATTAGTTAGCTTAAACATTTAACATAAACCGCATGGAAAATGCGTGCTAAAACAATGAGGTAGCTCAAAAACCTGCATAAACGAGTCTGCTTAAAATAGCGACGAGTTAGCAATAGGCAGCCGGTTTAAATTTAGTTTATTATTACAATTCTCACATACTCATGTTCAAAGTTACTATACTTAATACATAGCATATTACACCACACACAAAAATAACCATGTTCACCTAGCAGGAGAATACTGGACAGTTAATAGACGGTAGTGAAGCTCAGGCGAGGACCACAGGACTCCTCAGACCTGCTATCTACCTTCGCATAGCCCATTTGAACCTGCGTGTTCTCCTGCCAATGTATTTGTTTGGGAGCTTCCTAATCTAACCGAAAAGCAGTTGCTACTGCCGTATACGTATATGACCCCATACGTCATTGTGTATTTAAGCAATATCACATGAGGTAGTGCTGATAACAGCACAACCTCGAGTGTGATATTGCTTTCATACAACAGTTCTACAAACAAGGCTGTTTATCAAGTAAGTTTGTTGCATACTTATCCTCCAGTCCTTTTTTAAACTGCATGTTTAAAAAGCATATCAAATTTGATAAATGCCCTGAGAGTGCCACATTATATAAGAAAGAACTAGAGGGGTGTGTCTGTTCAAACCTGTTCTATGGGCATCATGAGGCCCCTTATACTTCGACCTTGGGCCCCTCCTCCTCCAACAAACACTTTTGTTGTGATTCGTTCGAATTCAGCGCTTACCTATAAAGGAATTCAGAGTAACACAATGGTTCATTTGGAAGACATTATATACACTATATGGACAAAAGTGTTTGGCCACACCTGTTTTTCAGGGTTTGGGCTAGGCCCCTTATCTCCAGTGAAGGGCAATCTTAATGCTTCAGCATACCAAGACATTTTGGACAATGCTATGCTTCCAACTTTGTGGCAACAGTTTGGGGAAGGCCCTTTTCTATTCCAACATGACTGTGCCCCAGTGCACAAAGCAAGGACTATAAAGACATGGTTTGAAGAGTTTGGTGTGGAAGAACTTGACTGGCCCGCACAGAGCCCTGACCTCAACTCCATTGAGCACCTTTGGGATGAACTGGAACGGAGATTGCGAGCCAGGCCTTCTCGTCCAACATCAGTGCCTGACCTCATAAATGCTTTACAGAATGAATGGGCACACATTCCCACAGAAACACTCCAAAATCTTGTGGAAAGCCTTCCAAGAAGAGTGGAAGCTGCTATAGCTGCAAAAGGGGGACCAACTCCATATTGAAGTATATGTATTTGAATACATTGATGCCTGACAATGTAATGGTCAGGTGTCCAAATACTTTTGTCCATATAGTGTATAAGTTTAATGTAACTGAATGTTGTGTTTAATTTATGCCTCTTTTGAGCTTTTTAAGAAGTTGGGTATGATAAACAATAGCTACAGGGCCATGCAAAAGTTTGGGCACCCCTGGTCAAAATTTCTGTTTCTGTGAATAGTTAAGTGAGTAGAAGATGAACTGATCTCCAAAAGGCATGAAGTTAAAGATGAAACATTCTTTTCAACATTTTAAGCAAGATTAGTGTATAATTTTTGTTTTGTACAATTTTAGAGTGGAAAAAAGGAAAGGAGCACCATGCAAATGTTTGGGCACCCCAAGAGATTTGAGCTCTCAGATAACTTTTACCAAGGTCTCAGACCTTAATTAGCTTGTTAGGGCTATGGCTTGTTCACAATCATCGCTAGGAAAGGCCAGGTGATGCAAATTTCAAAGCTTTATAAATTATATAAACTCTGACTCCTCAAACCTTGTCCCAACAATCAGCAGCCATGGGTTCCTCTAAGCAGCTGCCTAGCACTCTGAAAATTAAAATAATTGATGCCCACAAAGCAGGAGAAGGCTATGAGAAGATAGCAAAGCGTTTTCAGGTAGCCGTTTCCTGAGTTCGTAATGTAATTAAGAAATGGCAGTTAACAGGATCAGTGGAGGTCAGGTTGAGGTATGGAAGACCGAGAAAACTTTCAGAGAGAACTGCTTGTAGGATTGCTAGAAAGGCAAATCAAAACCACGTTTGACTGCAAAAGACCTTGTGGTGGAAAATTTTTGATAAAGTGTATACCCCATATGTAAATTATGAGTATCGCCACTTTCACCGGATCACAGGATAATGATCCTAAACACACCTCAACATCCACAATGGACTACCTCAAGAGGCACAAGCTGAAGGTTTTGCCATGGCTCTCACAGTCTCCTGACCTAAACATCATCGAAAATCTGTGGATAGACCTCAAAAGAGCAGTGCATGCAAGACAGCCCAAGAATCTCACAGAACTAGAAGCCTTTTGCAAGGAAGAATGGGTGAAAATCCCCCAAACAAGAACTGAAAGACTCAAAAGCTACAAAAAGTGTTTACAAGCTGTGATACTTGCCAAAGGGGGTGTTACTAAGTACTGACCATGCAGGGTGCCCAAACCTGGCCCTTTTCCTTTTTTGTTATTTTGAAACTGTAAAAGATGGAAATAAAAAGTAATTTTGTCATAATAAAAAGAGAAGAGATGTGTCATATTTAACTTTATGTCTTTTGGAAATCTGGTCATCTTTTACTCGCTTAGCTATTCACAGTAACAAAAATTTTGACCAGGGGTGCCCAAACTTTTGCATGGCACTGTATATATAGTATATAATGTGGATCAGAGGTGTAAAGAGTACTAAATAATTTTACTCAAGTAAAAGTACTTTTACTATGGTGAAACTGTACTAAAGTAAAAGTAAAATTACTTGTGTAAAAATCCACTCAAATAAAAGTAACTTATTTAAAATTTACTTTGAGTAAGAGTTACTTAGTTACTTTTTTAAAAAACTATGTGGTTGGCGAGGTGCAGATAGATTGTCCTCTAGGACCTTTCCCAGGCAATGCAGACAGGGCAAAAGCATGTATGTATTTTTAATTTCATATCACCATTATAAAATAAAGTACATTAACAAATTAAATTAAAACTTAAAATAAATATTGTATAAATAAATTTAAAATGAAGTAAAAAATAAAAATGATATAAAATAAAGTGCATTAATAAAAAGTTAAATGAAATAAACATGAAATAAATACAATTAAAAACTGAAATAAAAAATAGACATGACATAAAATACTATACTAACAAATTAAAATCAATTGCCTCCTCAAGGACATTAATTCTTGTCATTGGATTTAAAACGTGTGGCAACAGACAGATGAGACCAGTCATTGAAGTTTCTAAAAGCCTGAGCGAGTCTCCTTGCTCAGCTTCAAAATCCTTCACAGCTACTTGGACCTCTGATAGAACTGACCTTAAAAATGTTAGATTCTGAGGGTCACTGTACATTACATAAAGTATCTCCGCCATGTAGCAACGCTCAGAAGACCAAAGTGCAGCTTCAGTTCATCCCACTGGTTCAGGATGTGGTCAACTGCGGGCTCAATGGACAGCCACCGTGTTGCACACACCTGAGTGATTTGCAGGGGCTTTTCTCCAATGTTTATTGTCTAGACTGCCATGTAAGCATACCTCCATTTAAAAGACACAGAAAACCAATTATATGTCTCCCTCACAGGGTACTCCACACTTCTTGGTATGGTATCATGTGATGCATGGCTGACAGCTAGCTGGAGAGAATGGCACACACATCTAATGAGCGCAAGACTGAACAGGCCGTACTCATCCTGAAGGACTTTGTAAACACCATTATTATTATTATTATTATTATTATTAATTATTATTATTATTATTACTATTTGAAGTGTACCCTCCTTCTCCTGGTTGCATCAAATTGTTTGCGCACTTCCTCACTGTCTATTTTCATTTCAGAATGAATGTTCATAAGGGTAAGTCCAGTGAGTCTGCCGTCTGTCATCGTGGTAGCGGTGACAACAGACCAGACATTGATCACATAGCCTGAAGAGCATTTAGCCGGAGGAGAATACATGAAGTGGACTTGCACATGATATGAGAATATCAGTAAATACTCAGTGGTGGTCACCATGTCATGCCTGGTACTTAAAGTCGCTGTATCACAGTTTGTTGTTTGTTTTATAGCTACTTTCCTCAGTGTGCCGAGAGCTAGCTGCAGGTGACTAGCAAGCTAACTTTAGCTAGCTAATTGATACACCTAGTTAGCAAGCTAATTTCTGCTTTAACAGAAATTGAAAAAAGCACAATAAATGCCAAATGTTAATAAATGCTCATGCTATTACGATCATACAATCCAAAAATAGTCTATATTTAATTCTGTCAGACACAATTGTATCGTCTTTTACATGCAATATTTAGCGTAAAAGCTGTCGCAATAATGCGCCGATCTCTATCAAAGACATTTATAGGACGTTAGTTTCTGTCTTGGCATAGGAGATCACATCATTTCCTGGCACGTAGTTCATGGAGACTTTTTTTTTTTTACTCTGTAACAGAGGCAATTTTATGTGCCTCAACATAAACATACTTAAGTAAAAGTAAAATTACAGTTTTTAAAAAATACTCAAAAAAGTATAAATACACAAAAAATCAACTTTGTTACAGTAACGAAAGTAATTGTTATTCGTTACTTCAATCCCTGATGTGGATACGTTTCGTGTATGATATAAAAGAACCTAGCAAGCCCGCAATTGGGTATGATAAACAATAGCTAGCTAGCAAGCCTACCATATATCTAGCCTGTCCATGTATGCTACAAAGTAGCTCGCTAGCTTGTAGTGGGCTATGATTAAAAGTGGCTTGCTTGTCTACCGTATAGCTAGCCTTTACGTGTAGCCTATGATAAAAAGTAGCTGGCGAGTTATCAGCACTACCACTCATGTGATATTGCTTAAATGCACAATGATGTATGGGGTCAAGGGGTATAATACAGTGCGATTAATCTGCGTTAATTTTTTGGACGCGTTATTTTTTCTATAATTAATTTATCAAAATTAACGCGTCATTTTGACAACCCTAAATATAAAACATCACAAAAAAAACATTTCAAGCTCTCTTGTGGGACATTTCAAGTGCTTGGGGGCCCCATGGTGGCCACGGGGCCCTAAGTAGCCGCTTAGTTCGCTTATGCACCGGGCCAGCCCTGTTTGAATAAATTCACCCCATTTGATAACCCTACATTATTAGTCTATCAATGAGAATTTGAGCATTTACATTCTCAAAACAAGACATTATAGTCATATTCTCTTTCATTCATGAACATTTGACTCAACCAGTGTGATAAATTAATTTTGCTACCCTAAAGCGCTCATTGGTCATACTTGCACACACACGTACATAAATACTTGCAAATAATGTCCTCTTTCATATGGTGTTCTATAAGAACAGACCACCTGTCATGCCCTGTACATGCTACAGTATGTGTTATTGAAGTTAGTGAATCAGGCTTAAAACCTCAGGTTTGCTCTGAAAAGTGTAACAAGCTAGCAAACACAAAAGGAAATAATTTTTTGTTACACATTGCAGTATAATACTGTCATTTAAAAGAGCGGATTGGCATGACACTTCAGACATCTGTTTGACAGCTAGATTCCCTTTGTTTAAATGCAAGCTAGACACTACAAAAAACTGTGAAACAGCTGAAACAGAACAGTCAGAAAATGTCTGTGACCACTTTGCCAGCTTGGTACCTAGTTAGCTATTTGTTACCATAGCTATTTCAACCCCCTCTCTGTGGCAACCGCAAAGGCGGCAGAGATCTGACACAGCTCCATACAGTGAGGGTGAGGTACGATTGAACCCCCAGGCCTCGTTTAGATGGGTTGGCAAAGGGAGTATATCCAGCGATTTGACTGAACAAAGTGGCGATTTATAATGCTGGCTCTATTCCAAAGACTTGGAAATCACATCAATTCACACTGTAGTCCTGGTACACAGTGGTGTTTTTCCTTATTTAAAAATAAAAAAATATATATTTGTTAGCCTGCGGACATTTTAAACCATTTTATGTATAATTATTGCAAAGGTTCTTATTGGTTCCAGAATTGCTTTATCATCTTGGGAGTATCTGCATTTCGCATTTATTCACAGTGCGCAACTTTGTACCACCCATTTTTAAGTGGGTGCTTAAGTCTGAACTCCAAAAACTGAAAAAACATATAAGAGAGGCTGGAAAAAAATCCTTAGCACCCTTAAATCTGAAATGTATCTTGTATGACTGCATAACCATTAATGTTATTATAAGAACTTAAATGGGTGCAAATGTAACAGGTGGGATCTTGCGTGGTGTTTTTTTAATTCGATGTTACGTGGGTCAGCGAGCAAGTGAGTTTTGAACCGAGGTTCTCACTGCTCACTGCCAACCACTTACAGCCAGTGTCGTTGCCAGTTGAGCTAAAGGCAAATTGCCCTTAGCCTGTTGGCAACAATGCTACTTAACCGGGTCTCGGGGTGTCAGGACTCAGGCACGGACTCAGACGCGGACCACGAGTGCTCCAATTAAAGGCGTTAATAGCAGAATCCTCAAACAAGCAGGCAGTCCAAAAACAGGCAGGGTCAAAATACCAGGTAAGCAGTCCAAGGGCAAAACAGGGATCAAAAACAGAAACAGGCAGGGTCAAACCTTGAAGGCAGGCAGATCAGGCAATCAGGACAGAAGGGCAGGCAAAGGGAGTCAAGGAACAGGCGAGGCAAAAACCAGCAAAATCCAAACAGGGTAAACAGGCGGGAAACGAGACAGGCAGAAACACTGAAACGATCTGGCAAACAACACAGAGACAAGCAGGGTAGATATAGGGCTGGGCTGATTAGGAGATGGGAAGCAGGTGTGCAGGCAGGCGGGTGGAGACAATCAGGTGGGCGGAGACAGGGCGGAGAGCGGGGCAGGGCTAGAACACAAGGAAAACAAAGGCACATGGACAGGGAAAAACAAAAACACAACAGCTAGGGGGCGGGAGCCCTGACACGGGGAGTGACGTAGCCGCTGCAACCACTTGGCTACCTGCTACCCGGAACCAAGGCTTTTACGCAGGACTCGCATGAACTATTAACTTCAGCTCTGCCACACAAAGAGCAGCACAATACACAGAATAGTGATTAGTGATGGTTCCTTGAAAGCTTCCAAGTTTTGAACCATGCATGTCTATTAACTTTTCAGAGCCTAAATGCACTCACATGTAATACAACTGAACATCAACATACTGACATTAGACAAAAGACTCAATTGACTGATCATTATGTCTAGCTGATTATTTCTACATATCATCCATCACTTACAGGAAAGCTTAAGCGTGACTTGTTCAAGGCAGTAATGTATTTGGTCCAACTGAGCAAACTTGCACTGCCTCAGCTTTACTCCTGGGCTGTGAGGGGAATAGGGATGGGGGTCATGCACAAGTATTATATGGGAAGGAACCTTAAAGTGAGCTTTGGGTAGTGGCACAATCCTAACGGAGACTGAAGGGTACAAAAAATGGATGCATGCGAGCCCAGTTCTGTGCACTGCTAACATAGCTGTGCAATCATGGGGGACTCGATTGCCTTCTTACATGAGGACTTCAATCAATCAAATAAAAAATTCTGCTCCCAGACAGATTGAAAACCAGACAGGCTGCAACCTTTGAAGATTGGACTTGCCAAAGCTTCCTTTATGGATTGCAGCTCTTTGCCCAGGGGTATGCCTGAGATGATGTTCTTTCATCCAGGAACAGGCAGTGCTCAGCTAAGAATCCTATAGGGCCAACAGCAATGTGATATTTTTGAAACAATATTTAAAGGGCTGTTCCCACTTCCCACATTGTCCACAGCCATAAGTAGAAGTTCAAATAAGGGTGCTTTTTCCACCCGCTGTGAAGAAAACATGAGTTGGGCATTAATGCAGTAAGCCGCCATGTTTTGCAGGGGTTGAGGTTCTCCCAGGTCACCAATTTACTCTCAACTGCATTTAAAAGGATGTTTTTTTCTGTGCAAAGGGGGAATTAAGGGGGAAATATTAAAAATCATTACTAAGGGATAACCCATAATTACATCATTGATGAAAATCTCGCCAGATATAATCACTGTCATGTAAGATTTTTCAATGCAATACAGCCCACCTCGCCACAGAGTTTCTTCCCAATCTACATGTCTTCCAGTCCATTAAAAAAATACATTACCTAACACAATAAACATTATATGAGTCATAGACTCACAGGAGATAGGAAAACTGTAGCATGAAGATGCATTCTAATGCAGTGCTTCCTCCTGTATTTTACCCACTACTTTACATTCCCAGCACCAAAACACCAGCTCCCCCAGGACGGACATCCCAACCGACAGAGTGTGAGCTACAGCAAGTAGAAAGTTTAGCTTTAAATTGAGCATTTCTGCAGACCTCTTTTCAGTAGATTTTGCTTTAAAAAGAAGCATAAAGAAATTGACATGCTAGTAGCCAGCCAGTTCCTATGCTCAAGCGTATCTTGCAGCAGCATTGTTTGGAGCTGCACTGGGCCCATGCTGTTGACAGAAATCAGATAATCTGCATGAACACCACATCATACATGTATGGGAATGCACTGGTTTTCTGAATGGAACTTGTTGGCTAGCTTTTGATTAACTTTGCGCTCAATGTTCATGTGACAGACCATCACACTCCGACTTACGTCTTTGTAGTTAATATACTTATTTTGTTCCATCATAATGTCTTGTTTGCATATTCTAATGTAACTTGAAGAAACAGAATGGTACCACACAACATGCGATTAAGAGCAAGGGGACTACTATGGTATGTGTTGTTTGTCTAATGAGCATGCTTGTTAATTAAGATTAAAAGAGTGAAAACAATATGACAGCAATGAACAGTCTGAAGGTGAGACTTCTGTCCCCAGATTCATGCTCCTGAGCGCTCAATGGTGCACATTGAGGGTGCGACTCTCATCCTCTCTCGAACAGTCAGCCACTATAAGGCAAAGGAAGGGAAGCCCAATAAGCAGGTCCAAATTCTTTATAGTGAGCGGTCTGGCCACGACTCCTTGCTGTTGTTAATCTACCTCCCAGGTCTGAAGACAGGTCAGCTGCCAGTTGCTGAGCCTTAAATAGTATGTAGAGTCAGGTTTATGACCGCGGGTCTCTCAAAAGTGTAGAACTCAGATTGAGGAAAGACACCGTGATCCGCTCACTGACACGCTCTGCCTTTGTGACAACCAGGAAATGTTGATTAAGCTCTTATAGCCCTTCTTATATCCAAAAAACAGAGCTGGATTTATGAGAAAGTGATACTTGCTTAGGATAAAACATCAGGAGCAATTTAGCCACAAAAGGCACTGTGCATAATAAATGTACCGGTGACAAAGTGTGTGTGTGGTGGGGGCTGGGGGGGTTGGGAGAGTAGAATTAATATTGTGCTTAATTCAAAGTGCTTGTCAGTAAGAATCTTCATCTAGTATGAAGACACAAACCCCTGTGTGTACGGTGCATTAGGGAGGTGGCATAAAACAGGAGAAAAGGCAGAGAAGACATTTTGCAGCACTGTGATACAGTAACACAATACATCTTGAAATGCAAACCCTCTCCCAGAAATATATTTCAAAATGGATAAAAGGGTGGTAATTTATTCTTTTGTTACTCTTCACTGTGCAGTGTCAAAGCTGAGCTGACTTTTTTTTTCCCCCCAGAGCGACAATCTCCCTTGAATTGTACTGTTTATTCCCTGTCGACTTCTGTGATCTTGCAGAAACTCATTATTGCGGGGGATTCAGACCAGAACTGAGATCCGACTGTTGGAAATGCAAATGCGACAATTAAATTGTGACTGGGGCGCTGTCTTGGGAAGGGCATCCTGTAAACAGACTGGGAGACTCAGCTGAGGCAGCTGTTTGTGAAGGACAGGACAGGCAGCACAGTGATACTTTACAGCGTGATGTACTGATTAAAGAGTCAGGCTTGAAACCTAAAGGTTGCTGGTTTGATTCCCAGAGAAGACATTGCTCCATTTGTACCCAATATATTTAAATTGACTTGCTTTGGATGTATGAGTGGATTATATATAGAAGTATATGCTATGCAATTCGGCGTTACATATTGTATTTTACGTACTTAAAATACAAAATATGAGTAACTATTTCGTTACAGTTACCATTTAAATTGATGGTAATCAAATTACAGTTACAGTTTAAAAATAGTTAGATTACTGAAGGGATTACATTGCATTTTGTTTTCATTTAATTTCATCTATTTTTTCCATTTAATGTTTATTCAGTTGGAAAATCTATCCAATGATAGGCAACTCCGGGGTGTGTCTCCCATATGCCCCTCACGAAAAAAAGAGAAAAAAGTGCGCAGCCTGCCTGACTCACAAGACAGTAGAATGGAGAGTGAGACAGAAAACAACCAGCACAACACGTTTATGTCATGGAAATACTGCGACGATTTTACTTTCAAATTTGGCAAAGGTCGCAACATAACAGTACAATGCAAGCTGTGTTTGCCAGCAACCAAACTGCTATCCGCTTCAAAAGAGTCGACATCTAACCTGAAGAAGCATCTTGCAGTGAGTTCTCTTTTTCATTATTTAAGCTAATATTGATCACTAGCTAGCTATCTTACATAGTTTGGCTGCACTGGTTTAGCTATTCACCTAGCTAGAAGGCTAGTAGGTATAGTATTAAAGCTAACTAGCTAACGAGTAGGTACAGTGACAAAACAAGTGAAATTTCACGTTCAAAACTGCAGTTGCTCCAACAATTTTACACTATGCATACATGTGTAATGTACAGTTTTTGAATCAACATTTGCAGTTCTGAAGAAACTGCAATGAAATGCCCATAGAGTTAACATGGGGGTGCCAAAATGTTAGCCACAACAATGCTAAGTGAACATTCTAAAAATAAGCGTACAGAACCTTAGTTGGATGAGCATTCTTAAAAAAATCATTAAGGACAGTTTCAATTGACAAAGAAATAATTTGAAAAATGGTACTTCAAATGGCTTATTTCAGTATTGAGAGAAGTTTTATTTAAAAAGTATATGAAAATATTTTGAAAACTACTTTTAATGTACTGTTGTGATCATTTCATGCACCTGTTTGTCTAAATGTGAAAAGTTCAGTAAAATAGACCTTTTAATTAGTCTTTTTACTTCATCATAAAACATATCGGTAATGAGAATTATACAGGTGCACGTCCTTGTAAAACTTTCATAAAATGCTTTAAATGTTTTGTTTTTTCCATGTGAAATGTTATCATAATTTAAAAAATATAGACTGTATTTTATGTATTGCAGTAAAAAAAAATCACTCAAGTTTAGATTTTGACATCACTTGGACATAGTTTGTGAGAATCACCCAACCAGCATATGCCACATTCACACTTTTACTTACATACTTTTAAAAATTAAAAACACAGTGTTCAGCAAGTAATCCAGAGTATTTAGGTTATGCTACTTACCTTGAGTAATCTAACAGAATACGTTACAAATTACATTTTAGGGCAAGTATTCTGTAAATCTGTAGTGGAATACATGTTAAAAGTAACCCTCCCAACCCTGGTAATGAGCAAGGACTTTTTGCTATGAGGAGTCACGACTGGCCCTCAGTCTTATCGTCATCATCATCTTCATTATCATCACCTGCCTTGTGGTGTCCAGTGTATAACTTGAAACATTTAAATGTCCTCTGTCAGGGCTCCCGCCCCCTAGCTGTTGTGTTTTTGTTTTTCCCTGTCCATGTGCCTTTGTTTTCCTTGTGTTCTAGCCCTGCCCCGCTCTCCGCCCTGTCTCCGCCCACCTGATTGTCTCCACCCGCCTGCCTGCACACCTGCTTCCCATCACCTAATCAGCCCAGCCCTATATCTACCCTGCTTGTCTCTGTGTTGTTTGCCAGATCGTTTCAGTGTTTCTGCCTGTCTCGTTTCCCGCCTGTTTACCCTGTTTGGATTTTGCTGGTTTTTGCCTCGCCTGTTCCTCGACTTCGTTTTTTGCCTGCCCTTCTGTCCTGATTGCCTGATCTGCCTGCCTTCAAGGTTTGACCCTGCCTGTTTCGGTTTTTGATCCCTGTTTTGCCCTTGGACTGCTTACCTGGTATTTTGACCCTGCCTGTTTTTGGACTGCCTGCTTGTTTGAGGATTTTGCTTATAAACGCCTGTAATTGGAGCACTCGTGGTCCGCGTCTGAGTCCGTGCCTGAGTCCTGACAGTACGATCTGGCCAGTATGGACTCAGCGGACCTTCCCCAGATGAAGGTGGCATTGGAGCTGCAAGGTGCGTTGCTGGGGAGCCATCAGAGCCAGCTGGAAGCCATCAGCAGTTCCCTGGAGAGCTTCGCTACCAACATGGCTGCTGTCACTGCTCAGCTACAGCAGCTGCAGCTGAGCCAGGAGAACTGCCCCGCACCTCCCGCAGCAGCCTCCTCATCTGTCACACCTGTACCATTGAGCTGGGAACCCCAATTGCCACCCCCTGAATCGTATGCAGGGGATCCAGGAACCTGCAGATCGTTCCTCTCCCAGTGCTCCCTTGTGTTTGAGCTCCAGTCCTCCACGTTTCCCACAGACCGGGCGAAGATCGCATATGTCATCACCCTGCTGACAGGCCGTGCCAGGGAGTGGGGCACCGCGGTCTGGGATGCCCGCGCCCCTTTCTGTCACTCATTCGGAGCCTTCGCCGAGGAGATGAAGAGGGTGTTTGACCGCTCCAGGCACGGTCATGAGGCCGCCAGGGAGATGCTGCTGATCCGCCAGGGGCGCCGGTCGGTCTCCGATCTCGCCATTGATTTCCGCACCCTGGCCGCCACTAGTGGGTGGAGTATGGAGGCGCAATACGACGCTTTCCTCCACAGTCTTTCGGAGCCCATCAAGGATGAGCTGGCCACCCGGGAACTGCCAGCTAGCTTTGACGCCTTGGTGGACCTGGCCATCCGAGTTGATCAGCGCCTGTCGCAGCGACGCCGGGAGAGAGGGGCCAGTGGACCGCTCAGCCTCACCCGAGAACATCCGCCCGCGCCGGCCGCACGGAACCCTGCACGTCCGCCACCTGCCTCCCCAGAGCCGATGCGGGTTGTCCGCACTTGTCTGTCTTCCGCCGAGCGTCAGAGGAGGATCAGCACCCGATCCTGCCTGTACTGCGGACAGCCTGGTCACTTCATCGCAACCTGCCCGGCAAAAGACCAGAACTCACCCACAGCCAGAGGGTTACAGGTGAGCGTCACCCCCTTACACCAGTCCCTTGAAGTCCGTCCTCTGTTCTCGGCCACGCTGCTCATCGGGGGTCAGCCTCACGCAGTCTCCGTCCTGATTGACTCAGGAGCCGACGGAAGCTTCATCGATGCCAACCTGGCGGCCCAGCTGAAACTGCCCCGTGTCCCGCTGCACTCGCCACTGGAAGCCCACGCCATCACTGGGGCCCCGCTGGTCCGGATCACCCACGCCACTCCTCCGGTGAGTTTCCTCGTCTCTGGTAACCATCGCGAGGAGATCGTGTTGCATATTATTAACACCCCACAAGCCTCCGTGGTCCTGGGTCACCCCTGGCTAGCCCAGCACAACCCCCACATTGATTGGATGGGCAATACGATCCTGGGCTGGAGCCCGTACTGCCACTCCCACTGCCTTCGGGATGCCTTGGTTCCTGTATCGCCGGTCTCTCCTGCCCCCGAGGACTTCCCAGACCTGTCGGCGGTGCCTCCTGAATACCTGGACCTGAAACCTGCGTTCAGCAAGTCCCGTGCCACGTCGCTACCTCCGCACCGTCCATACGACTGTGCCATCGACCTCCTGCCCGGCTCGTCACCTCCGAGGGGGCGTCTGTACTCCCTGTCACCCCCGGAGACCGAGGCCATGAACCGGTACATCCGGGAGTCCCTTGCTGCAGGCATCATCCGTCCATCCTCCTCACCCGCAGGGGCTGGGTTCTTCTTCGTGGGTAAGAAGGACGGCTCCCTCCGTCCCTGTATTGATTATCGGGGCCTCAACGCCATAACAGTTAAGAACCGCTACCCCCTGCCGCTTCTGTCCTCTGCGTTTGAGTCGTTACAGGGGGCCACCGTCTTCACCAAACTGGACCTCCGCAACGCTTACCACCTGGTCCGGATTCGTGAGGGAGATGAGTGGAAGACGGCCTTCAACACTCCGTCTGGGCACTATGAATATCTGGTCATGCCGTTCGGTTTGACTAATGCCCCGGCTGTCTTCCAGGCCCTGGTCAACGACATCCTCCGAGACCTGCTCAACCGGTTTGTGTTTGTCTATCTGGATGACATCCTCATCTTCTCACGCTCCCTGCCTGAACACATCCAGCACGTCCGTCGCGTTCTCCAGCGCCTGCTGGAAAACCACCTGTACGTCAAGGCGGAGAAGTGCGAATTCCATCAAAGCACTATCTCCTTCCTGGGCTTTGTCGTCACGGCAGGGAGCATCCAGATGGACCGGCAGAAAGTCCGAGCGGTGGAGGAGTGGTCTCGTCCCACCTCCCGCCGGGAGTTGCAGCGCTTTCTTGGATTCGCCAACTTCTACCGCCGCTTCATCCGGGATTACAGCACGGTAGCAGCTCCCCTCACCGCTCTGACATCGGTCAACAAGGCCTTCTCCTGGTCCCCGGCAGCTGAAGAGGCCTTCCGTGACCTGAAAACCCGCTTCACCTCTGCGCCTATCCTGACTCAGCCAGACCCTGCCCGGCAGTTCGTTGTGGAGGTGGACGCCTCGGACGTGGGAGTGGGGGCCGTCCTGTCACAGCGCTCGGCCACCGACAGCAAACTCCACCCCTGCGCTTACTTTTCCCATCGCCTTTCGCCTACTGAGCGCAATTATGACATCGGCGACCGGGAGCTGCTAGCTGTCAAGCTGGCGCTGGAGGAGTGGAGGCACTGGCTGGAGGGGGCGAGCATGCCGTTCCTGGTGTGGACCGACCATAAGAACTTGGAATACCTCAGGTCGGCCAAACGTCTGAACCCTAGACAAGCCCGCTGGTCATTGTTCTTCTCCCGGTTTAATTTCACCTTGTCCTACCGCCCGGGAACCAAGAACGGTAAGCCGGATGCCCTCTCTCGCCAGTTCGTACCCGCCGGGGACACCCAGGAGCCCAGCACCATCCTGCCCACTCGATGCGTTGTCGCAGCGGCGCGCTGGGACATCGAGACGACCGTCCGCACCGCCCTCCAGGCCGAGCCGGGCCCGAGCTCCTGCCCCCCTAACCGTCTTTTTGTTCCCCAGTCTGTTCGTTCCCAGGTCCTGCAGTGGGGGCACTCATCCAGACTCTCCTGCCATCCCGGTGCCCGTCGCACAGTGGCGTTCATCCGCCAGCGGTTCTGGTGGCCCACCATGGAGGACGATGTCCGGAAGTTCGTCACCGCCTGCTCGGTCTGTGCCCAGAACAAGACGTCCAACCAACCGCCCGCCGGCCTGCTGCAACCCCTGCCTGTTCCCAGACGACCCTGGTCCCACATAGCCCTGGACTTTGTCACCGGCCTGCCCCTGTCTGATGGTAACACCACCATCCTTACCATTGTGGATCGGTTTTCGAAGTCAGTACATGTCATACCGCTGCCCAAGTTACCCTCCGCCAAGGAGACTGCCCAGCTGCTCATACATCATGTGTTCCGGCTGCATGGTCTGCCCATCGACGTGGTGTCCGACCGGGGGCCGCAGTTTACCTCTCATTTCTGGAGGGCGTTTTGCAGGCTACTGGGTGCCACCGTCAACCTGTCGTCCGGTTTCCATCCTCAGTCCAACGGCCAGACCGAGCGGGCGAACCAGCAGTTGGAGACGGTGCTGCGATGCCTGACGTCCCAGGAACCGTCAGCGTGGAGCCAGCACCTTCCCTGGGTGGAGTATGCCGTTAACTCCTTGCCCTCTGCATCTACAGGGCTTTCCCCGTTCCAGTGTTGTGTGGGTTACCAACCTCCCCTGTTCCCGGCCCAGGAGGAGGAAGTCGGCGTACCCTCAGCGGCGGCATTTATCCGACGCTGCCGCCGCACCTGGAGACGCGCTCGGCACACGCTGCTGCGCTCTGTGGCTCAGGCTAAACGGTTTGCCGACCGCCACCGCTCCAAGGCCCCTCGCTATCGCCAGGGTCAGCGAGTGTGGCTCTCCACCCGCGACCTGCCCCTTAAGGTGGACTCCCGCAAGCTGGCTCCCCGCTTCATTGGTCCCTTTCCCATCGCTAAGGTGATCAGCCCCACAGCGGTCCGGCTGAAACTCCCGCTCTCTCTTCGCCGCATCCACCCGACCTTCCACGTCTCCAGGATCAAGCCCGTCGTCCGCAGCCCTCTCTGCCCAGCTCCCCGGACTCCTCCGCCTCCCCGCCTGATCGATGGAGCCCCAGCCTACACTGTACGCCGTCTGCTGGGGGTTCGGCGTCGAGGGCGCGGTCTCCAGTACCTGGTGGACTGGGAGGGCTACGGACCCGAGGAGAGATGCTGGGTCCCAGCCAGGGACATCCTGGACCCCGCCTTGATCCGGGACTTCCACCGCCGGAACCCAGGCTCGCCTGCTGTGACGCCCGGTGGCGTCCGTAGGGGGGGGGGGGGTACTGTCAGGGCTCCCGCCCCCTAGCTGTTGTGTTTTTGTTTTTCCCTGTCCATGTGCCTTTGTTTTCCTTGTGTTCTAGCCCTGCCCCGCTCTCCGCCCTGTCTCCGCCCACCTGATTGTCTCCACCCGCCTGCCTGCACACCTGCTTCCCATCACCTAATCAGCCCAGCCCTATATCTACCCTGCTTGTCTCTGTGTTGTTTGCCAGATCGTTTCAGTGTTTCTGCCTGTCTCGTTTCCCGCCTGTTTACCCTGTTTGGATTTTGCTGGTTTTTGCCTCGCCTGTTCCTCGACTTCGTTTTTTGCCTGCCCTTCTGTCCTGATTGCCTGATCTGCCTGCCTTCAAGGTTTGACCCTGCCTGTTTCGGTTTTTGATCCCTGTTTTGCCCTTGGACTGCTTACCTGGTATTTTGACCCTGCCTGTTTTTGGACTGCCTGCTTGTTTGAGGATTTTGCTTATAAACGCCTGTAATTGGAGCACTCGTGGTCCGCGTCTGAGTCCGTGCCTGAGTCCTGACATCCTCTGCTTCTGAAATGGTCTATTTCACTTTTGTACACAAACCAGGTAAGTCTGTGGTTAAGCCTTACAGATGTGTAAATAAGGAGAACACTGGTCTGTTTAATAAACTGTGTTTTTTGTCCTCATTACTTTTAAATTCATTTTACAGCATGGACCACTTCAAGTGGTCTTTAGCTGAAAAACAAGAGTGGCTGTATGTCCTCTGCTTTGCCCAGCTTGGTATATTTGCAAAGAGTGGAAGAGCATGCAATCTCTTACATCCCAAACACACTATTTTACAGAAATACACGTACACATATACAACCACACATATAACATATAACAGCACACATGCAAACACATGCAACAACATGGTTGATCACTTAAATGTCAGGTTTGTGTGTTGTTTTTGTGTGTTGTTTGTGCAGTGTGTGTGTGTGTGTGTATTTTCTGTGTGCAGTGAATCTCAATTTCAATGAGACTATGACCATGTCACCATTGTGAATATTTTTTTCCTTAGGTGCAAGTATGTGACCATTATTTGAGATGTCATGGCCAGATAGACGTTAAGGTCATGGACCAAACGTACTTTGATGTTTTAGAGGATTATTGTGGTGGATATCCCCCTGGTCTGGGCCAAATGGACAGAGGGTCTTCCTCCACATTTTGATGCCTTCCAGAAAATAATAAGTCCTCACAGAGTCTGATGTAATCATGGTTGTTTGGTTTATTGCATATGGTGATCAATCACATACAGTAAACCGGGTTGGTCCACGGAGCAACAGGTGTATATGCGGTGTGTATACATTCACAAACACTCCCCAATCACTCCCCCCAATCACTTCAGCCTACATCCATCCTTTATGCCTTTTCTCACTCCTCCTATCCCAGACCACAACTTCCAACTCCTCCCAGGCTCCTCCTTCAAGATCATCCCATTTTCCATTTTAATACAGAGTTCATTTTATTTTTAAGCATATATATGCCTGGAATATCACCATTATTTGTATTTATTTAAGGGTCAAATAACTCAGTTAGCCAGACAGCGGTGCTGCAGACTGTAAAAAAGGCACACAGATATCTATGTGCCATAAGCTACAAGGTTAGGCCTTAAAACAAAGGGTTAATGTAAGAACTAGGCCCCGTCTGGACACGGCCCAGGAGATGGGCCAGAAGAACTAAACCGTGCAAAGGGGGGCCATTAGCTCAGCACTACTATGATGGGCAACTATGACAAATTGCAGTAAATCCACATACAGTTTGCAAGCATTTTGTCAGTAGATGTCAGCTAGGCCAATGCAGGCAATCAGCTGTTATTTTCTAGCTGTATAACTCATAAAAGAAAATATAAAACTAAAATGGGATGCATATGTTAAAGGGGCAAAAACAGGCTGACGTGCTGTAGGGGCATGTCAAGGGGAGGAGATACAATAAGCGAAGGTGGCATGACTATGAGTCAGAGGAAAAAGATACAATAAGCGTAGACCGTAAACCAATAGGAGAAGAGAAGGGAAAAAAGATACAATAAGCGTAGACTAGGAACCAATAGGAGAAGAGAAGGGAAAAAAGATACAGTAAGCGTAGACTAGGAACCAATAGGAGAAGAGAAGGCATGACTATGAAACAACAACATAGCACACAAAGGTTCTGGGGTGACTTCCAGGGAGGGCCAATGCTGAAGCCAGTGTTCCTTCTCCGAGGTCACCCACTGTCCTGTAATAACCCCAAGATTACCCCCCTAGCGGTGTCTTACAATGGCCTACATGCAATTTTTATGACCTAGGGTAACCCCCAGCATTATTTAGGCATAGAATCACATCATATTACTTTTCAGTAGTAGTGCTTAATGCAAACAATATTTTCCACCATACGAAGTATAATAGAATACATATTATTTAAGGCTAACATATTAGATTGTCTGGTTTCCTTATACACTTCCAGACCTCCACATGTACAGTAAAGATAAAATAAATATCTAATGTAATATATCAATAACTTCAGTTAATATGTCAATAACTGTGGTTAAAATCAAAATCTAACATCTGTTGGCAATGCTTATGATGTTTGCTGGCAATAACTTATTTCCACCATGTAACAAGCTTAATCGTACCACGTCAAGCTCCGCTTTTCTCTGGGGGGAGGGTGAAAGTGGCAATACTCATAATTTACATATGGGGTATACACTTTATCAAAAATTTTCCACCACATTATATTGGAAGAGCATAAATGGTGTTGTGAAACACTGTCCTCTGTGTGAACAGTGTAACCTCTGTGTAACACAGTGTGTCCACAGCACTTCAGGATTGTCCTGCCTTATGTGCGTGATGAGGCCTTTGACATGGCCTGTTATTGATGCTGCTGCGTCGGTACACACACTGGTACAGGATTCCCAGCTGATTACATTTTCTGAGAAAAACAAACTAACGATGTTGAAAATATCCTGTCCTATTGTTTTCCCCTCCAGAGTTTTGCAAAAAAGTATGTGTTCGCAAATGTCGTTGTATCCACATATGTTGAAAAAGCAAGGAGTTGCGCCTGTACACTGATATCAACCGATTCATCCAATTGAAGTGAAAATGACTCACCAGCCCTGAGTTTATCCACCAGTTGCTCAACAATATCAGTCCCCATCTTGTCAATTCTACGCAAAACAGTGTCATTTGACAGCAGTACAGTTTTGATCTTGTCTGCTGCTGTTTTCTCCACCATGGTCTCAGCAAGCACGGCTGCAGCAGGAATTATCAGTTCCTCAGCTAGGTTAAATTGCTTTTTAGCTTTAGCCAAAAGTAAAGAAATGGCATACAACGCTTCATGTGCTTTTGCTGATGTACTTGTGGCCTTTTTCCCCTTCTCTTGGCATGATTTGAATTCATGAAGTTTTCTTCTGAACAACTGCAGTGAGTTCCTGACCTGAGATGGGTGTTTAGTCCGGAGATGCCGTTGAAGATGAGATAGCTTCATGGCACTGTTAGCTAGCAGCTCACTGCATAAAAAGCACAGTGCTGAGGGTTGGGGTCATGTGAAGTAGATATAAATCTCATCCCTAAGTATTCATCACAAAACTGGCAGTATTTCTGAGGCTCTGGTTTGGTTTTCTTTTTAGCATGTTCGTTTTCTGTCGGAGGAGCTTGTCCTTGTTTAAGAAGCCACCTGTCCATTTTGTGTCCCAACCTCTCCTACACTATTTCTTGCGCAGACACTGAATGCGTTCTATCCTGACGCCAGATCCGGTGCTCAATTAATATCTCTATTTAATAAATTGAAATTCATTTTTAATTTATCTGTGTGTAGTCCTAATTTTATTTAAAAAGTGTAATAGCCTATTTTCATGATTTATTCTTAAATGTCAGTTTCCATTTTCTCTCATATACCCCCTGCAGTACCCCCAAGTACCCCTAGAGGTACGCATACCCCTATTTGAGAAACACTGCCATAGAGAATGTGTAAAGCCATTTATGGTAATAATTTTGAAGAGTTTAGACCTTATTACCTTACATGGAGAGAAAGGATTTTCTTAGGCAATTTAGCCAATCAAATGGGACCAGGAGTATGATGGACAGATTGAGAGGAGCAGATGAGCTGAATATGGATAGAACTCTGAGGAGCACCTCATGTGTTTGTGATACAGTTTAGGTACTACGAGATCTTTAATGGCCAGTGTGTCAGGACCTCAGTTTGACATCTCTCCCAAAACACAAGATTTCATATCTGTGATCTCTAATTAAACTCTTGTTCAATTTTCAGTCAGGCATGTAAGATCAGCTAAACGATTTCATTGTTACCAGACATCAAACGTTCCTCATCGTTGGCTGCTGATGAGGCTTCTGCATCAGCATGCATACTGTTGTGGTTAGTCTTTTTTTTTTTTTCATTTGACTTTCACTCTTGCATGGAACCCCAAAGACCTCCTTCCCAGTCAAGCACCAATGATGTCGCATGCAAACCTCAGTTCAGGTTTCTATGGCAACAGGCAATGCTCACAGTGTGCTCTGACACAAACCATGAGAGAGCCTGGACACTAAGGTCCTGGTCTGCCTGATGAGCCTTCCTGTACCTGTCCGCTGTCACCTGTGGAGTGTTTACTGAGGATATTGCCACAGATTCATTTATACATGGACTATAGATAACGGGCTACACATGCCTCGCACTTCATGCCGGCTACTATGGAAACCCATGATGAACATAAAAAGACATTTTTCATGTGTCAGCACACAAAGTAAAATAGTATGCAGAGTCAGGTTTGTGACCATGGGTCTCAAAAGTATAGAACGCAGAGCAAGGATGTTGCTTTAAAAAATAATGAACAAGGTCAAAAACATACCTAAATTGGTCTCATATTTTATTGAGTTGTTTATCACTGCTAATAGTATGAGGCTAGAGTCTCACAAATCACAGCTAATCTAATGCTAAGTAAACACACTGCACATTCAAAACAGTTACATAACATTGTTGCGCAAGTGACTATTTGGTTGTTGACTTCCTCCATCAAGCCATCTGAAACGTAAAAATTCAATTTTTAACAATCTGTCAAAGCTGGCAAAGTTCACTCATCTGAAAAGAACACTATCCCATGCCTGATGATTACAAAATTTGGTTCATTTCACTAGAGGTACAGTGAAAGATTGAGGAAAATGTTGCTTGTTAGCCATCTTTTAAATGTTTAAATGTTCAGTATGAGCATGAAGGGTGTGCTGTGTGTTACCGGCATGCTGCAAAATATGGGGGGGTCTCAGGGGGTCCGGTTTTGAAAGCACAGCAAATTTCTGCATTGTATCCAACATAGGGCTGACATTACACCCCACTTTGTATGAAAAATAAACACAAAATAATGTATTTTCTTTTCATTGCAATGATTCAAAAGTTGTCAAAAGACGTACGCAGTTTTTTATAAAATAAAGCACATTGCATGGCAAACTTTATTATGAATAGGCCTAATTGTCATATACGGATCCATAAGTTTTGTATGTTTGTCTGACATTACCCAAGTTGCCAGATCGTCTATGAAACACAATCTACACACACACAATACACACTACAATTATTTATTTAGTATCCCCCGCCGAAAAAACCTCCTGTATTTGGAAACCAAAATGTTGGCAGGTATGGGTAGGGGGGACCCCCCGATTGCCACCGGGTATTTCACACACTGGTTACCGGTATGCATGGGAAGCAGTTGAGTTCCACTGATTTATCCTATCTCCTCAGCAGGGAATCCATGAAGTATTTTCAATTTGCTTTTCCCTGGCTATCTGTACACTCAGATTGACAGCGATGAATTGCCATTGGTTTGTTAACTCTTGACAGATACTCTTTTCAAGCTGTATGGGGAAGCCTTCCAAAGTTATGTTCCAGAGGAGGGTGTCACTAATGTGACAACAGATGCAGAACAGGCAAATGTGTCTATCATGTCACTTGAGGGGAGCCCTTATATTTTGCATGCACTGACATGATTTGGACCTGGCATTTTGGATAGTATTTGCCACTCACATAGGTTAAGTTAGAAGTTATAAACAGTACTTAATATAAACATCTTATTGCTATTCCTTAAGTTTTAGCATGTGGTGATTTATAGTGGATGCTTATGACATTTTGTGATTTTGAGCTTTGAAGAAATATCACTAAAATTAGATCAAGCAGTCATTTACCTTAGACATTTTCTTCTTGTATTAAAAATAAACATTTCTATTCAGAACAGCAACTAAAACAACACTACTTGTTGCTGAGGGTTCAATTAAAAGGCTGTTTGAATCAGTGTTGCAATATTTACAGATGATCAAATCATGGCATAGTATTACTTGGAGTTTATTATGAACTGACAAAATTGGATAAAACCATCTCTCAGGTTAAAATTCCCTTCACAATTTGTTTATTTCATTATTTATTTAATAACATTATATTTTCAATTTAATTCTCAGTACAAGGATTAGTACTATGTTTTAGAGGTGCTGATGGGAAATGTAGCTCATTTAGAGATTGTGGAAGCTATTTAAACTGTATCTAGACTACAACTCCCATCAACTATGTTTGCCTATTGAGGTTAACCCCACTTCAGCCAAACAGGAGAATAGGGATGGAAGAGGTGAAACTGATTCTTTCTGTGTGATCCAATTACCCTAAGGAGGCTGCTTGGGTAATTAGCACATAGCTCTGTTCCTGTTCATTGCATACATATTAATTCGGCTCATTGGATAGGAAAGCATAATAAGAAGCCATTGTAAACATTGTCCCTCCACAGTTATCTGTACAATTGGGAATTGTGATTCATCAGATCTTATCTGATTTGTTTTGACCTGCACGACTAAACACAGGCAACATGGCACATAATTACAAAAGACTCAGAGAAGTATAATCCCTTAAATCTGTTTGTTTGAATTATATGCACTAAAGAAGACACATTTCCATAAATCAATAACAATTTCAGACCCTGTAATGAGATTACTTTCAAACACAAATTGGAACAATATGTTCGAGTGACTCGCTATTAAGAAACATGCTCACTGTTTAAAAACTAATGCATGGACATATCTATCTCTCTGTGGCATGTTTTATTGAAGAACACTGTTGTATCCAGCAGTCTGCTGCTCTGATGAAGGCTCTGTTTAGTCATGCAGTACATTTGTTTGCTTACTGAATGTAGTACCCCTGGGAAATTCATTGCTTTTATTTTTGAATAAAATTATTTACAAATAGAGAACAAGGTAAAGGTGTATTTGCAATGGGCTAGTTGCCATGTTTACAAGTGGTTCCGTTTCATATGTGTTCATTACGATGTCAGTACGATGTGGGGAAAAAATATGATTGGTTAAGTACTAGCCAATCGGATTACTGTTGCTATGTACGTTGGGATTGTGCCTGGTTAACGAGGGTAGAGAGAGTTCGAGTTGTGTGGGAAAAAAGAAAAGTTTTATTGGCGTTAAGCAGAAGATTCTGGGGGAAATACAACTTACGAACTGTTTGTGTGTGTCATTATTTTTATTTGTGGGTTACACTTTGCTGGGGATTTTGAGGTGTACTCAGTAGTGGCGAAGAGTAAGAATTCCTGTGCTTGATCGCCATTTTGTGGATTAGCCGTTAGCTGCACGGGACATTTAGCCGTTTCAGACCGTTGCGAGTGAGTCAACGGAGGGCAGCGACGAGTCCTTTTTTTCGCGATTGCTGCGAGGAGACGGCGAGGGAAAAAGGACTGTTCATCAGAGCCTGAGGTGATTGTGTGAGGACAACGCATTGGATACCATCTCACGGAGTAGGCCGCTTTGTTCTTCAGATCGCGGATGTCCGTGAAGTTTTCCTTGGTCTGCAGACGAACGGTTCCGTGAGTAAGAAAACCACGTCTTTGTCCGGCATTATGAGCTCCACTATGCGCGCCAACTGAAGGGTACCCCAGACTGTGTGTGTGTGTGTATACAACGCGAGTGTTTTTTTAATTATTTATTTTATTTGACGCTGTCTGTATTTTGCTGTGCACTTATCTGGGTACATGTCTGTTCCATTTCTCAAACCGTAATTGCACTTCTTGGATAAATAAATATCATCTGCAGCTAAAGTAATTGATGCATAAGAGTTTTGATGTTAATGAGCATTCAGCTATCATTTAGAGAGTCCGCTATTTTAGTGGTGTTGCAGTCCGATTATTTGTAATTCGTGGGATACATTGTTTACAATTCAATCTTTGAAGATTAACTCAAAGTGGGGGCTCACACTGTTATTAGTAGTTAATGCAAGGGAGGTCAGTTATCCAGCATCTAACTATAGCCATTCCCATAGGCTATCTCAGGCCTCTTAGACACCCTGTGTGAGACAGTAACCCTAGACCTATATCCTGCCTGGTGCATTCCACTTAAGCTCCTCCCTTGTTGTGTATTATTCACGTGTTCATGGTAGTGGGGCACAATAATACATGTATGTAAAAATCAGCTTAGTGGGAGGGTTACATGAATATCATTAAGAGATTTTTATGAGAGCTTTCACTATTAGGCTATTTCATCTAGAAACCGGAGGAGGGATTGTGGTGGAAAATTTTTGACTAAGTGTATACCCCATATGTAGATCATAAGCATTATTGCCAATATATGTTAGTTTTTTATTTTAACCACTTTATTTTTACTATGCACAGATAAATAAACTTCTTGCTTTGTTTGCGTGTGAGTAAAAATTAAAAGGAAGGGTCAGAAGAGTACAGAAGACTGCGGGAGGGGTGAGCAGATGTGAGATACCTGTGTGCTGTAAGTTAAAAAGTAATGCCTGTGTGCAGGAGACTGTGGGAAGGTATGCAGTAGTGAGATATTATGACGTAGAGCAGAGAGGGAGTAGAGAAGAAAACAATTCTATATGTGTGTCGTAAGTTACAAAGTAAGGCCTGTTGTTGTGGGAATTAGACACTGTCTGGACATTGCCCAGGAGATGGACCATGAGAGTAGGATAAAGAAGAATTGGACTCTGTGAGGGGGGGTTGCAAACATTGGGGTTCTTTGTTTGTTCAATGCTATTGTGGTGGGGAAACGTGACAAGTTGTATATCCATGTGCAGTAAATCCATGTGTAGTTCATAAGCATTGCCAGTAGATGTCAGTTATGCTAAAGCAGGTAATCAGTTATTTTTAAGGTGTGTGAACCCTGGGAATAATGTAAAATTAAGGTGGGATATATATTTTAAAAAAGAAAGAAATGTGCTGGTGGACCACAGAGGCATACTAGAGGGGGGAGAAATAACAAGAGAATGTGGTGTGACCGTGAAGAAGCAACAGTAGTGTGCAGAGGAGATGGGGTGACTGTAAGGGAGGAGTTTGAGTTTCATAAGCAAGCATTGCCAGTGGGTTACTTTAGGTTAAGGTTATTCTAGGTTAAAGTGGATAGTCAGTTATTTTTTTAAGCATGTTTTAATATGCTAGAAATGTGTGGCCAGCCAAGGTAGATATGGAGCGGGAACAAAATGTATTGAGACTGAGCTAGGGTGCATGTGACAGAGAAGCCAAAATAATGTTGCTTCTCTTGGTGCGGGTGCATATCTTCACCTGACCTTCACTTCTCCTGATGTCTTGTGTTGGGGATACGCCTGATGCCCCCTCCCCTTGCCTCTGACCACTGTGGGAAAGTCTTCCCGTTTCTTTATCTTGTTTAGCAATGATGTATGTGTTTACTAAGAGGAGCTAAGGAAAAAGCATGAGAGAGAAGTGCTTTGGGTTTTTCGGAATGCTTGGGGAGAGTGAATGTGTGTGTTGCTCTGCGCGGACACGCCCAGTTTACTGTATGTGATTTGCGCACATATACAATAAACCTATTGCATCAGACTCTGAAGATTATTTTCTGTACTTATTTTCTGTGATTATTTTATAACATTGTTTAATTCAGAATTGTTACAGCCTCCAGGGACTGGAGGGAGCCTCCAATCCGATTGGCCTAGACTGAGAGAGATTGTCCGCCACAGGATTGTGCCTACATCTTAACGAGAGAAAAGAGAGAAATTTATCCATGAGGGGCAAGCTATTTAATAGCAGACCCAAATGATGATTTGTTGGGCTTTACTTTTGGGCAACACCTTTTCAATCCTCATTGTTATTTTGCCTCTCACATTTGAACATCTCAACAACCAAGGCTATTACTTCTACTTTTCTGCAAAGAAAAAAAAAAAAACAGGACAGGTGGCAGAGACTAAATGGCAGGTGGAAAAATCCATTTTACACAAATGAGGACAAATGAATGGTCTGTGCTTGGCCTCTATGGCGATGAGGAGCAAAGGAAGTTTCCTTGTTAATTGCAGAACAGTGGTAAAATGAGAAACACACAACACCACTCACTGACCGGAGAGCTGAGAAGAAGTCTACAAGCACAAGTACTGTCCAGGTTGTCTTTAAACAGATTTTCAGATGCCAAAAGCAGTTTTTTTAGTGTTTTTATTTTTTCATTTTTCTCCGCTTTTCAGTCCTGACCTTGAAGATTAAAGTTTCCACACAGAGGACAGTGTTTCACACCATTTATGCTCTTCCAAGATAATCCTCTAATCCATCAAAGTCCATTTGGTCCATGGCCTTAACATCTATCTGGCCATGACATCTCAAATGGTCACGTACTTGCACCTAAGGAAAAAAATATTCACACTGGTGACATGGTCATAGTCTCATTGAAGTTGAGATTCAGTGCACACAGAAAATACACACACACACACACACACACTGCACAAACAACACACAAAAACAACACACAAACCTGACATTTAAGTGATCAACCATGTTGTTGCATGTGTTTGCATGTGTGCTGTTATACGTGTGGTTGCATATGTGTACATGTATTTCTGTAAAATAGTGTGTTTGGGATGTAAGAGATTGCATGCTCTTCCACTCTTCGCAAATATACCCAGCTGGGCAAAGCAGAGGACATACAGCCACTCTTGTTTTTCAGCTAAAGACCACTTGAAGTGGTCCATGCTGTAAAATGAATTTAAAAGTAATGAGGACAAAAAACACAGTTTATTAAACAGACCAGTGTTCTCCTTATTTACACATCTGTAAGGCTTAACCACAGACTTACCTGGTTTGTGTACAAAAGTGAAATAGACCATTTCAGAAGCAGAGGACATTTAAATGTTTCAAGTTATACACTGGACACCACAAGGCAGGTGATGATAATGAAGATGATGATGACGATAAGACTGAGGGCTAGTCGTGACTCCTCATAGCAAAAAGTCCTTGCTCATTACCAGGGTTGGGAGGGTTACTTTTAACATGTATTCCACTACAGATTTACAGAATACTTGCCCTAAAATGTAATTTGTAACGTATTCTGTTAGATTACTCAAGGTAAGTAGCATAACCTAAATACTCTAGATTACTTGCTGAGCTTTTTTAAAAGTATGTCAGTAAAGATGTGAATGTGGCATATACTGGTTGGGTGATTCTCACAAACTATGTCCAAGTGATGTCAAAATCTAAATAGCTAAACTTGAGTGAACTTGAGTAAACTTGAGTGAACTTGAGTAAACTTTTTTACTGCAATACATAAAATACAGTCTATTTTTTAATTATGATAACATTTCACATGAAAAAAAAAACATGTAAAGCATTTAATGAAAGTTTTACAAGGACATGCACCTGTATAATTCTATAATGAAGGAAAAAGACTAATTAAAAGGTCTATTTTACGGAACTTTTCAAAATATTTTAATATACTTTTTAAATAAAATTTCTCTCATTACCGAAATAAACCATTTGAAGTACCATTTTTCAAATTATTTCTTTGTCAATTGAAACTGTCCTTAATGTTTTTTAAAGAATGTTCATCCAACTAAGGTTCTGTCTGTACGCTTATTTTTAGAATGTTCACTTAGCATTGTTGTGGCTAACATTTTGTCACCCCCATGTTAAGTCTATGGGCATTTCATTGCAGTTTCTTCAGAATTGTAAATGTTAATTCAAAAACTGTACATTACATGAAAACATGACTTAGAAAAGGCACAAGCCACCCTAAATACATTGTGAGTGAGAAAGAAGTAGCTTAACAATTTAATGTATGCGTAGTGTAAAATTGTTGGAGTAATTGCAGTTTTGAATGTGAAATTTCACTTGTTTTGTCACTGTATCTACTCGTTAGCTAGCTTAAATAATGAAAAAGAGAACTTACTGCAAGATGCTTCTTCAGGTTAGATGTCGACTCTTTTAAAGCAGATAGCAGTTTGGTTGCTGGCAAACACAGCTTGCATTGTACTGTTATGTTGCGACCTTTGCCAAATTTGAAAGTAAAATCGTCGCAGTATTTCCATGATATAAACGTGTTGTGCTGGTTGTTTTCTGTCTCACTCTCCATTCTACTGTCTTGTGAGTCAGGCAGGCTGCGCACTTTTTTCTCTTTTTTTTCGTGAGGGGCATATGGGAGACACACCCCGGAGTTGCCTATCATTGAATAGATTTTCCAACTGAATAAACAATAAATGGAAAAAAATAGATGAAATTAAATGAAAACAAAATGCAATGTAATCCCTTCAGTAATCTAAATATTTTTAAACTGTAACTGTAATTTGATTACCATCAATTTAAATGGTAACTCTAACAGAATACAGTTACTCATATTTTGTATTTTAAATACGTAACGCCAATACATGTATTCCGTTACTCCCCAACCCTGCTCATTACTGTCATTACAGAGCTTTATGCAGTCTTTGAACAGTCAACGAATGAGTGTGAGCAAATGTAGGCTACATAGTACATTTGCTTACTTGCTCAGCAGATAATGCAAGAATTGCATAGCATATACTTCTACATATAATCCACTCATACATCCAAAGCAATTCAATTTAACTATATTGTATATATAATATATACTAATAATATATAATAATGGATACACAGAGAAGCCCTGGCATCAAAGAAGATGAGCTCAGAGCTTAATTCCGTTTTGAACGGCACTGTTAAGGTAATAAACCTAATAAAGTCGAGACCCCTGAATGTACGCCTGTTTCAGAGATTATGTGAGGCCATGGAATCTGAACACACTTAAATCCTTTTACACTGAAGTCCGCTGGCTTTCGAGGGGCAAAGTACTGAATAGGCTGTTCGAGCTGCGAAATGAGGTATGTTGCTTTTTTGCTGTTCACTTGAGGGAGGAGCTATTGGATGTATCCACAGACCGTGGGTTGCAGACTAGTTTTGAAAACTGTTCCCTGACAGAGTTTTGGGTGTGTGTGAGGAGAGAGCACCCTGAGCTAGGAAAAAGGGCTCTGGAACATCTGCTCCTGTTTGGTTCTACCTGCCTCTGTGAAACTTCATTTTCAGCAATGACCCAGATCAAAACAAAACAAAGAAACAGACTTTGCCTTGAGAATAGTCTAATAACAGCTGTAGCTTCCCTGCCACCAAGAATGTCTACGATCTTGAGAGAAGGTCAGGCCCATGTCTCCTATTGAAAGGAAATGACAAATTGTCACAAATACTAGACTTGTACAGAGCTGTTTAGAGCTGAAACACATTGAAACAAAGAGTAGTGTAGCACCATGAACTGTTATTAAAATGATTTGGGGGGTAAAAATGATTATTCATGTAATCAATGACTGTTGATTATTAATGCCTCATATTTGTAACAAACTGACATAAAAACTGCACTTGCATAGAGCTGAATACTGAACTGTTTATTTTTGAAACACATTGAAACAAAATTGGACTAGTACAATAAACTGTTATTGAAATGAATTGGGATTGGCAAAAAATGTGATTACTTTATTAATGTTATGCCTAATACTTTGAACAAATTGACATAAAATTGGACTTGCATAAAGCTACATACTGAAATGTCTGTGCTGGGAGTTGTAACAAATAAACCTGCTCAGGAGGCATCAAATATAATAACTGTCTCACTGTTATTCTTATTTAGGATTCAAATCAGCAACCCTCTGGCGCCTAGAGTGCTTCTCCAGCCTCTGGGCTACCTACCATTTCATAGTATTTTAAAGCAAAATGTTGTAATCTGGTCAAGGGGTACTTGGCTTAAAAAATCATGAAAAGGGGGTACTTAAGCCAAAAAAGTTTGAGAACCACTGCTCTATGGTATGAGGCAGAGTAAAGTTCATTACTCAACATTTTACATCAACGCTCAGTGATTTATTACAGCGGAAATACTCTTCACTATATACCTAGATAGCTAATGCAAATGCTTTGAACTTAGCAAACATTCTACCCAACCTGTTCATAATGAAGTTATTCAAGAATGTCTGTCTTTAAAATATGATTATTTCATTTTATTTGGTGTAGCATTGTTTTTTCCTGTTAAGTACAATATAATGCAATCGGATAAACTGAAAGCCATGCCACTCTAAAAGACATGGCTTCTATGCGGAGCTTTTAGTAATTGTCATGTCTATATGGTATTTTCCACAAGTTGAAGGATTACCAGGCTTCCCTGAGTTGTAACACCAGCATGGGGATTCCATACATCCATAAATCTGCCCTGATGCAAAGGTGACACAGGTCACATGCTTGGCAAGGAGAGCACATTATTGTCTCCTCATGGATTGCATGGCCTGCCAGGAAGACAGGAAGTGCCACAACTAAACTGACTGAATAAACTAATGCTGATTGCATTTCTATTTTTTTAAGGCAGCCAGATGACTCATTCGAAACTGGGAGTGCCCTCACTTACAAAACCATTGGGAAGATGAGTGGGAAGGACTGCAAACCAATGGAGGACTTTTTTTAGGGGACGGTATATGTGTGTGTGTGTGTGTGTGTGTGTTGGGGGGGGGGTGTGTTGTTGTTCAACCAGACCCCTTTTCTGTGAGCATTAATTACTGTGCAGGAGAAGGACAGAGATGGATGCCGCCGTGAGATGGGCACCTAATGAGACACTGCGAGAGGAAATGCTTAATGCATGAGGAGGCTGCCTTTAAGACTAATGGGTGGGAATGAATGGAGCCGTGTGACGGTCCCTCACTGTCCCTCGGGCCTGCTCTAATCTGAAAGGTGGCTGACGAAGAGGCAGCCTGGATAAACAAACACTCCTCCGCATTACTGAAAGCCCCACTGAGCCAAGGAAACTGAGGAAATATTCATGAGTGAAAACTCTTTTGAGTTTAATAAACCCTCAGATGTCAGTGTTTGGCTGTGCAAAAGGATAGCTGAGGTTATGGATGCAGCGGGTGGATGGGGAGGGGGCGGTGGAGAGAGGTGATCTGTGACCCCAGTGTGAGGAGGGATATTTGGAATAAAAATTACAGAGGTGTACTTGTCACACAGAGTTGGCTGCTACGGAACCGTTGATGTCCGAACTGACACTCTTAAAATTTCTTAAAAGTCAGACATACATGGGCCACTACCTGAGGATGTGGCTGCAATTATTTATGCAAATATTACTCAAACTGGCCACTTTATTACTAGATTGCACGACACGACACACAAAATCACTCAATTTTAACAAAGCTGCTTTAATGCTTATTTCTGCTCATTGTTTTGCTGTTTGCAGCTATACCTAGATCTATGCTGTTTGCAACCATAATTAGGTCTTTGCTGTTTGTAACCGTAGCTATTTCTTTGCAGATGAATCAAATGAACACTTGCATTCTAGCCATAACTCAAGCTCCTCCTGATCTTTCAATTCTTTGTTTTCTTTCCTTATTACCCTTACTGTGTTGCCATTGTGTCTTACTTCCAAGACTATAGGAAAAAGATTCCCAGAACTGCTCATTTTCTCATTAGTCACTGACAGTCCTTCTTGTAGACCCAGCTTGCAAAACCTGACAGTCAATGTAATTCTACTGAAAATCTTGCTAGAAATGAAATCACAACTTGTGCACAATTTATGGTATTACATAAAAGTGATTTTCAACAAAACCTCTGTAGTGGAAAACTACTCCCAGTCTGAGCCAGTTGGACTGGGGGCTCCCTCCACACTTGTGTGCCTCTTCAAAAATAGTAAGTCTTCACAGAGTCTGATGTAATGAGTTTCGTTATTGTATATGGTGATCAATCACATACAATAACCGGGCTGGTCTGCGCGGAGCATCACACATGCACACTCTCCCCCAAGCATTCATTCACACCCCAAAAAGCTAGCTCCCTTGGTCCGCATACATTTTTCTTTTATTATTTTCCCCTAGCTCCTCTTGTTATACACAAAACGTCATTGCTCAATAAGATGAAAACTTTCTCAGAGGCAAGGGGAGGGGGTATCAGGCATAACACAAGACACCAGAAGAAGTGAAGGTCAGGTGAAGGTCTGCACCTGCACCAAGAGAAGCAACATTAATTTGGCTTCTCTGTCACATGCACCCTAATTCACCTATTGTTCCTGCTCCATATCTGCCTTGGCTACATATATATATATATGAGACTATTCACTTTAATCTAGAATAATCTTAACCTAAAGTAACCCACTAGCAATGCTTGCTTATGAAACTCAAATTCCTCCCTTAAAGTCACCCCATCTTCTCTGTACACTATTGTTGCTTCTTCATGGCCACACCACATTCTCGTTATTTCTCCCCCCTCTGTGTTACATCAGCACATTTCTGTCTTCTTTTAAAAAATATATCCCGCCTTAATTTTACATTATTTCCAGCGTTCACACACCTTAAAAATAAAAATAACTGATTACCTGCTTTAGCGTAACTGACATCTACTGGCAATGCTTATGAACGACATATGGATTTACTGCATGTGGATATACAATTTGTCACGTTTCTTCCACCACAATAGTACTGAACAAACACCCCCCCCCCCCCCCTTACAGAGTCCAATTCTTCTTTATCTTACTCTCACGGTCCATCTCCTGGGCAATGTCCGGACAGTGACTAATTCCCACACTAATGGGCCTTACTTTGCAGCTTATGGTACACATATAGAATCGGTTCTACGTCATGAGATCTCACTGCTGCATACCTTCCCACAGACTCCTGCACAACAGGTCTTACTTTGTAACTTATGGCACACAGATATCTCACAGCTGCATACCTTGTCACAGTCTTCTGCACACCTCCGACCCCCCTCTCAGTCTCTGCTAACATGCATACAAAGTACGATAGGATATGTGTATTTTAAGGCTAACATATTGGATTGTCTGGTTTTCCTTATACACCTCCAGACATCCATATGCATAGTAAAAATGGAGTAAATGGCTAATGTAATATATCAATAAGTGTGGTTAAAATCAAAAACTAACATCTACTAGTAATGCTTATGATTTACATATGGGATATACACTTAGTCAAATATTTTCCACCACACCTGTAATATTGGGCATGTAAGGCCTCTAGGATATAATAATGCATACATGCAAAAATCAATGTGATTGCTTTATTTATTTTTGGAGTAAAAGAAACTAAACTGATTCTAATTTAATGTAAGGTTTATTATGCAGTATGGAAAAATACTAGAAGCCTTGCAGTGAACTTGTTTTTTCTTTTTTTTTTTTGGTTGGCCCAAGGTCATTTAGTTTAAAATCTGAAACCGTGTTGTGCACCTGCTATGTTTCTTAGAAACAGGGGGAATAAGTTCATGGTATTTTAATTTTAAATTGTCCGTCCAGTTAAATTATAAAGATTTACATATTTTATTGTTATTCCAATGGGCATTCAGGGGGCGTGGTTTTTGATTTGGGAGAAAATTAAAATTGTGTTGGGTTTTTTAGAAGACTTGAGGGAGGGCTGATGTTGGAGAGCTGATGAGGAGAAAATTGCTGCTGTTAAACTATCGTACCAAAGGAAAGTGACTAAGTTTAGCCATCGCTACATGTCTCTTTGCTGCACAAGACTCCTGGAAAGCCCAGGTGAGCCATGGTGGGAAGGCCGAGCTGCATCATTCAGGAGATACGAGCCCTTGAATCCATTGGGACTGGTACCGAAGGATTGCTGTGCCAAAGGATCTCTGCCACCTCTAGATGATGCGTCCGAGTACGTTCTGTGGTTGGGACAGCGAGTAAGCATTCTCCAGCTACAAAAAACCTCCAACGGAATCTCCACATGTACGCCAACATTTTCTTTTCATTTTTTTGGGACATTCAGTTACAGACAATTCATATTCTGTTCATTTACAAACAGTGCAATGTACATGTATGACTGAATTGTTGTTTTTAATTATTCTTAACACAACTAATTGAGAATTTACTTGTTTGTTTCCCTATTAAGAGTGTTGACTGTTTTTCCCTGATCATTCCAGTTGAGGGGTGTTATTCAAGGTGAGGGCTCTTATTTTTTGTGTATTTATGTGTTTTTATTTTTGGTTATGGACATTCACACTCAGAGATAGCGACTTCACCACCTCAGCACTAGGACCTTAGACCTCTCACACACACCCTAGAGAGCCGAACTCTACTGCACATTTTTGAATGTACATGCCACTTCATTCACAGGCCCAGTTTATAGTGTAACCCAGCTGTGATTTAGTCAGCTTGTGTTCGTTGATTGCAGGGCCGGCCCAAGCCTCCATGGGGCCCTAAACAGAATTTGATTTGGGGGCCCCCCACCGTCTCGGCGCCACCAATACTATTGACTATTGTTAACATAATATTGCATTTTTGTAAGATTACCATTGACATAATATAATTATGGCTGTCAAGCAATTAAAAAATTAATTTAATTAATTACATGCTTTGTGATTAATTAAATTACTCACATATATCAATATTTGCAGTGAGGAGCATTTAAAAATATTTCAATTGAGATGGATTTTGGTAGATGACTGCATCAATGATAATAGACATTACAAACTTTAAAGGTCAACATCTCTTTTATTTCCCATACATTCAGAATATTTTCTCACTGTTCATATGTAATACTGGCCATAACATAGGGAGGCACGATATTTTTGCCAATATTCGATATGCCGGTATTTTCAACTCATTTTGGCCAATTGCTGATGCCGATACCGATATAGTGTAGATATAGGTGCCGCATAATTTAAAAATGGTGTCACATAACTAGCATCCTCAAAGGGATGCAGTTTTCGGTCAAAACCATTAGGCCCTCCATTGAAGTCCCAAAGCACGAGCTCAGCGATTGCGGGCTGTCTTATTTCCAGGACATGTATTTTGAATGAGCCACATCGAGACACAATAAAGTTACAGAAAACGTTATTCGCTGTACAGTACAGTGTCTTTGTGTAAGTGTACAAACACAAAAATTACGCCCTCTGTTCGAGTCCCAAAGCAGGAACTAGGCGATTGCGGGTTGTCTTGTTTTGTATCCCATTGCCATCTCCGCTTCCGGAGCCGCTTTATTGAATTTTTTTCTCACGCCGCCTCCAGAAGCAGAGAAAAGCTTAGCAGCACACAGCTAGCATCCTACCAGGGTGAGAAACTTAGCTAGGGGTCAGTCGAAACCATTAGGACCTCCGTTCGAGTCCCAAAGCACAAGCTCCGCGATTGCGGGCTATCTTGTTTTATTTCCCATCGCATTCTCTACTTACCGAGCCGCAATATTAAACAATGGTCTCACGCCCCTCCAGAAGCAGAGAAAAGCTTAGCGGCACACAGCTAGTGTCCTCCCAGAGTGAGAAACCTATTTTACTTATTTTACCACTCCTCGCAGAAATTTTGTTATCTGTTTCAGATGCTTTGAAATAGGCTACTTCCATACAGCTAACATGTTGAAGCTTGTTGCTGGCGCTCATAATAAACATTTAGCGTCACCTTATCGGCCAGGTACATCGGCAAAAATGTTCATATCTGCCAATGGCGATAATTAACTTCTTAAGTTTTTGTGTCGTGACAATATCATCCTGCATCCCTACCATAACAATCAAAAATATGGCCTAATGAATTGAGGAAATAAAAAATCTGAAATGTTTCAGCAAGAACAATGATGGAAATAAGTCCATAAGTTTCTCATGTTATCCTTGACATTGTAATGATTGTCAATGTGTCATATTTTAGATGCCAAAAAAACTAAACAAAAATTAGTTAGGCAACATTGACCAACATTAAGATATGGTATATATATTTATAGTATATAATGTGGATACGTTTTGTGTATGATATAAAAGAACCTAACCAGCAGTTGGGTATGATAAACAATAGCTAGCTAGTAAACCTACCGTATATCTAGCCTGTCCATGTATGCTACAAAGTAGCTCGCTAGTGTGTAGTGGGCTATGATTAAAAGTGGCTTTTTTGCCTACCGTATAGCTAGCCTTTACGTGTATGACAAAAAGTAGTTGGTGAACCTGCTGTCGGGTATGAAAGAAAGTAGCTAGCTAGCTTTTTCATGTACGATAAAAAAGCAGGACGCTAGCTAGCTAGCTAACTATAGTAAACAGTAACAGTAAATATCCAACTGTATGAATGGATAACATTGTTAAAAAAAACTGTAACCAGTAAGTCGCTCTGGAAAAGAGATTCTGCTAAATGCCAATTATGTTATGTAATCTGCAGTCAAGGAACTGTTTATGTGTTGCTTGAAAACACGTGTAAATGTAATCCTGAAGGACCTACTTTTGTCGGCGAATAAACGATAAAAAACATAATTTGTTGTTTCAAATTATAGTCACTTGATAAACAGCCTTGTTTGTAGAACTGTTGTATAAAAGCCATATCACACTCGAGGTTGTGCTGTTATCAACAGTACCTCTCGCGTGATATTGCCTAAATGGACAATGCATATGTATGGGGTCAAGGGGCATAACAGAGTGCAATTAATCTGCGTTAATTTTTTGGACGCATTATTTTTTCTATAATTAATTTTGAAATTAACGCGTCATTTTGACAATCCTAAATATAATACATCACCAAAAAAAAAAAAAAAAAACATTTCAAGCTCTCTTGGGGGCCCCAAGCAGCCGCTTAGTTCGCTTATGCATTGGGCCGGCCCTGAACGTAATCGTAAACACACAATGGCCACAAATTATTCTACCTTTTCCTGCAAGGAAAGGTTGTGGACAGAAGACAGACATAATTGGCAAGTCAGAATAGGCATATCTTGAAAAATAATGAGACCGAATGAGACAAAATGGTGAGACACAATGTTGAGTTTTGCACACTCATTTTGGGCAAACTCCACCTAAAACTTGCACCTTCAACTTGAGCTGAAGTGGCTCTTGTCTGAATGCGGTAATTAGTAACAGAGATCTCTGTGGGAAGCACTTAAGCACATATTAAATCTGAATCAGCTTAATAATGCATAACACCAGGTAATACTGGATATGTTTATATAGTAAAGTGGAATTATTAAGGTAATGACATCAGAGGACATACAGTAAGTGGAGTGGCATGGTGTTTCAGAATCTTTTTTTTTTTTCTTTGCTTTTGTCTTGGCGAGATACCCGTTTACTCATATGTGGAACAACCAGGGTTGGGAGGGTTACTTTTAATATGTATTCCACTACAGATTACAGAATACCTGCCCTCAAATAGAATTTATAACGTGTTCTATTAGATTACTCAAGGTAAGTAATGTAATCTAAATACTCTGGATTACTTGCTGAACACTGTGTTTTTAATTTTTAAAAGTATGTACGTAAAAGTGTGAATGTGGCATATACTGGTTGGGTGATTCTCACAAACTATGTCCAAGTGATGTCAAAATCTAAATAGCTAAACTTGAGTGATTTTTTTTACTGCAATACATAAAATACAGTCTATATATATTTTTTTAATTTTGATAACATTTCACATGGAAAAAACAAAACATTTAAAGCATTTTATGAAAGTTTTATAAGGACGTGCACCTGTACAGTTCTCACTACTGATATGTTTTATGATGAAGGAAAAAGACGTCTAATTAAAAGGTCTACTTTACTGAACTTTTCACATTTAGACAAAGAGGTGCATAAAATGATCACAACAGTACATTAAAAGTAGTTTTCAAAATATTTTAATATACTTTTTAAATAAAATTTCTCTCATTATCAAAATAAGCCATTTGAAGTACCATTTTTCAAATTATTTCTTTGTCAACTGAAACCGTTCTTAATGGTTTTTTAGAGAATGTTCATCCAACTAAGGTTCTGTCTGTACGCTTATTTTTAGAATGTTCACTTAGCGTTGTTGTGGCTAACATTTTGGCACACCCATGTTAACTCTATGGGCATTTCATCGCAGTTTGTTCAGAATTGCATTGTACTGTTATGTTGCGACCTTTGCCAAATTAGTAAGTAAAATGGTCCCGGTATTTCCATGATATAAACGTGTTGTGCTGGTTGTTTTCTGTCTCACTCTCCATTCTACTGTCTTGTGAATCAGGCAGGCTGTGCGCTTTTTTTTCATGAGGGGCATATGGTAGATACACCCCAGAGTTGCCTATCATTGGATAGATATTCCAATTGAATGAACATTAAATGATTATTTGAATACCATCAATTTAAATGGTAACTGTAACAGAAAAACCCTGGGAACAACCTTTGGACTTTGCCCCTGGGGGAGCCTCCAACGTTGATATAAGATGAAAACATATCATTTCTTTGATTTTCTTCCTCCATTACAAGCCTTATATTATTTATATGGTTAGTAGATGGCCTTCTCCATGATGCCCTGGAAGCACCTGAGCGAATACAAACAAGCTGACGAAGAGGCACATAGATGGGGAAATAACTCTGCAGGCTGAAATTTAATGCCATCTTTTAACAACACCAGGTCCATTGCTTGAATCTAAGTTTGATCTTGCTAGCAGAAACCTCAAAAATTCAAATATTATGTTCTTTCAAAATCTTTGGGGAAGCAAAGAACCAACGCATTCCCCATGAACTTTGGTGGCTGCAAATCAAGCACTTTAACCACTGAGCTACTCAGGAACCCATATGTACCACCTTAATATCATCAGTCATCTACATGAAACACAAATAAAATGGTGATATGATGTCTGCTTGTTATTGTATGGCATTTTCACACAACCTTAAAGTGAAATGCATTGCTCATAACCAGAATTTCAAGTGGGTGGCAATGAATCGTGGAGATGCACAGCTGCAAAATTCAGGAGGCACTTGAAGAAGTAGCAAGTGTTTCATTTTTCTTTTCTCTTCTGCATTGCAAGAATGAATCTAAAGTCTCTAAGTCTCCTTTAACAAGTCAGCTTGTCTTTTACTTCCAGTTCTTAATCTCAGTGCATCTTACAGCATCAACTGCTGGAGAGCTCATTGTGTTTGCCTGTGTCTATCATGCAGCACATGAAAAATTCCATAGGTACAGCCAAAACATGCACACATTAAGGAGCTGTTGATTTAAGAATTTATGTCTGAGCTCACCCCACTGTTAAGCCTGCAGTTTAATGAGCAGAAATTGTTCTCTTTATCTTAGTAACTCTTTAAAGAACACAAACATTCTGTAGAGGTTATCAGAAATGCAACATTTCTGTGTGCACTGGGGAAGCTCCTGTCTTATTTGCAAATAGTCATGTCATTCAGATGCAACTGTCACTGCCTGCACAGGTAAGCTATAATTTGTCTGTCACCAAGTGGGCATCAGCAATTACCTTTTCATAAAACGTAATTGCTTCATAATTATAAATGTTCATACATGACTTGAGGTCCTTGAACCATATGAATTGAGTTCTGTATTCACTCTGCCATTCCCTGATAGCTTGCTGCATATGTACTTTACCATCACAGATGGAGAAATCTACACACAGATGAGTATATATGAGGCATTCTTTAAGTATGTTGGACACTTTGTATTCATTTTAGACACTTTATTTTATGGTTTTCATGTGCACAGCAGTAAATGTGAGTTTCTGCTTGTTCACATTTACAAGTAGCCATTTAGCTGACTGAGTGCATCTAAAAAGTAGTATAGTGTAGTTTCAGCTGGGCTACATAAAAATCACACATATTCCAGCTGAAACAATGGCACTGGAAACAGTGCTACAGCCAAAATACTGCCACAGCAACTGCTATATTGAAAAGGACAACAACAGAGAAAAGCCAAATAAATAAAAGTGCTATGACGGGAACTGCGAAGTGCCACCAGTTATGGTGAGTGTGTAGTGGTACAGATGTTAGTGCTCTGTAAGAGTCAGGGTTCAGAAAAGATGCAATTTTAAGAGGTTCTTTTCCAGTCATCGCCAGAAGACATTACCTTTCTTTACGTCACGAGAAGGTTTGGAATGGGAAAGAGTTCTGCACCAAGGGCTCATGGGACACTACTTTTCTTGGGCTCCATCTATTTGGCTCATGGTATCCTACAGGCATTTCGAGAGAACAGAGAAACAACATGAAGGTGACTGGTTTGTTATGTAAATCCCTGAGGGGTGATTAAATAATGAATTTGCATTTGACGGCAACTTTTTAAAAAACGGAGAAACGCTGGTAAATTATTTAGTGCGCCTGATTATTAGCATGAGACATAACTTAGGCATAACTTATTTTGTTTGGTAAAGGACATTATGCCAATGAAGAGGCTCTGTGTACTGGGTCTTCAATGAAGTCCCATCATGCCTCAGGATAATTGCTACATGACACTCAAAAGTTGTACTCAGAATACAAAATCAGCTATTTTTGTTTGAAACATTTTGGAATGCACAGGAGGACTTCAAAGGTTTGTTTGAATCAAAAGGAGGAAAAAAAAAGTTGGGGAATTACATTTATACAGTGGAGATAAGCTACTTAATGAGGGAGATAACCGGAAGCTAGGAAAACAAGACAAATGCAAGCATTTATCTATCAATTTAATGCCTCTTACACAAGACAGATTCAAGGGAACTAGTGTTTGTATTGTTACGGCCCTGCCCATTTTTCCCTGTCCTTTCTGGTTTTTGTCTGTCTTGCAGGATGGAGCTAGTGGGCAGGTGCAGGCAATTTACCTGATTGGCCTGATGGGACCATAAAAGGGCACCTGCTTAATGTGTAGTGGTGGGCAAAGCGAGGCTTTGTGAAGCACTGAAACATTTGAAGCAATTGTGCCAGAAAATGGTTCCAAGGTTTCGAAACAATCTGACACCCATCTCCACGGTGATGGCTACTGGCTACTTTTGCGATTGTCACATCTTCATAATGCTATTCTGTGAAACAATGACTCAGACAAGCGTTGACAAATTCTAAACTACGTATTATTCTGGTGGGTTATGCCAGGCTATCAATACATATGATCAATACATATTTAGAGAAAATCACCATACAACAAATATAGAAACAAAAGCTTTCATATTGTCAGGGACAGCAAATTGGTACTGTAATGAACAGTGTGTTTCAATAAATATTTCTTTTTTTCTGTTGTGTTGTGTTTATTAACATCCGTGAGGCTATTTGCTTGGTATTTCACTTTCATCTGTAAAACATGACATTTAGGAATTTAGGAAATCATACACCTCACTTCATTTGGGGTTTCCAAGTGGAAATGATCCTACACCAGAGATCAGGATCTCTTACATGGATTCTCCATCTTAATCTGGCCTAGCAATCAATATGTATCACTAACCTTATATCTAGCCTATCACTCACTAAATCGCACTGTCAATCGCTATATGTCGCTATCTCTCAAAATTTCTGTCCTCTCACAAAAGCCCTCGAAGTTGAGATGTGACTTTTAAGCATTCTGAGAGTTTGCGGTTGAGACAGATGTGTGATCAGATTTGTTCCAGACACTGTCATTGATAATCACACGTAGGAGCGGCGGGTATGCAACCTGTCGAAACAGGGGTGAAACACACCGAAGCTTCACTTAGCCGTGGTCACGTGACACGGGCGTTTTGAACCACATCTCGGAACAGTGTTTCGAAACGTCTGCGCTTCGGGAGCTCGACACAGCGTCGAAACGTCGGTATCGAGCGTCCCATCTGATGTGAGGTTCCCTCTCTCCCTTCCAGCACACATTGGACTTTTGCTTTCTTTTTGCATTACACAACCTAATTCGTATTACATGTTTGTTTCTTACCACTACATTTACCCTGATGTTATTTTATCCTTTTGAGTATTCTTATTTATTTTAATAAATTGCTTTTAAATTATCCACGCGTGGTCTCCCATTCATGTTGCCTCGCCAAACGAGCCTGGTGGTTGCAACATATGGGCAGGGACGGAGCCTATGGCTCATTGCAGAGGGGCGAGGACCTGTAGTGGGCCCTTATACAGCCAATAGAGGTCATGCATGTGACGTCACAGTTAAGCGGAGTCACTGCGGGTTACACCCACTGAGTGGCAGAAAGACTTACTGAGTGGCAACGTTAGTGTTCAGCTTGAATGCCGCAAAAACACAGCTAAAATGGGAAAGAGCTGTTGTGCGATTGACTGTACAAGTAGATTCAACAGGAAATCGGAGCTATCATTTTACAGACTGTCGAAAGCTAAAGAAAAGAGAAGCAAATGGATCGCTGCAAGTCGCAGAAAGAACTGGAATCCAGGCACTAAAACGTGTAGCTTACAGCTTTCAAAATAAAAGTTGTAGGCTAATAAAATAAAAATATTTGCACAAACCTGTCCACATACAACCAGAATATATCCATTAGTGTCCTCGTCACTTTAATTTCCCCAACAACTCCCGTCTTGAAGTACGACCAAGCATCAAGTCTTTTGTGGACATTCTAGCGTCTAATGATCACCAAATTTGTCTGACATCTCACACGTCGTAAACACCATCTCCTATCAAAAAAGCAAAACTAAAATCCAAGGAATATGGTAGTTAGGCTGACGTTACGTTAAGCGCTGTCTTCTCAGTTTTGTTTTTTTGTTAGTTGTTCCCTGTTTGGAAAATTAAGCTATGAAGCGTTTTCCTTATATTGGGCGTCAATGGAGAGTTTAGCTTTTTTGATAGGAGATAGACAAATTTGGTGATCATTGATCTCTGTTTTGGGACATTACGCCGCGTAAAGCTTTTTCCTTACAATGGGCATCAGTGGAGAGGAAAGCGCTTAACGTGAGATAACCATACTCCTAGGATTTCGGTTTTGATTTTTTGACAGGAGGAAGTGTTTCTGACAAGAGATGTCCAAAAGAAATTTGGTGATCATTGATCGCAATTATGGAACATTATGCCACGTTAAGCGTTTTAGAATGTCCCGGCTTTTGTATGCCTTTAGGCTTTGCTTTATGTATTTCCCCGGCGTCGAAATCAGGTAGCCTACATATAAATGTCAGGAACCCTGTCAGTGCATAACCTCTATTATAGGCTGTATGGAGATGCAAGACAAGGGAAACTTACGGAGACAGAAGGGCGGAACGGAGAGAAATGTGGATTACGATGAGGTGTGCTATTTCTCGTGGACCATTTTTAAATACCGCGGCTCCGTCAGCAGTGACGGCGATGGGAAATAAGAGAGCCGGCGATCGCCTAGTTCCTTTTCTGTTTGTACACTTACACAAGGATACTGGACAGCGATATAAAGTTTTTTGTAACTTTATTGTGTCTGCTCGTTGAAAAGAAATATCGCGGCCAGAAACTTAGCTAGAGGTCGGTCTAAACCAGCGTTTCTCAAACCTCTCCTGGAGTACCCCCTGCCCTGCATGTTTTAGATCTCTCCCTGCTCCAACACAGCTGATTCAAATGATCCACTCGTTATGAACTCCTGAAGCTGCTTAATAACAAACTGATCATTTGAATCAGCTGTGTTGGAGCAGGGAGAGATCTAAAACCTGCAGGGCAGGGGGTACTCCAGGAGAGGTTTGAGAAACGCTGGTCTAAACCATTACGCCCTCAATCTGACTTTTTATTTTTTGCGGCAATCAAGACACACAAACAAACTTTATTCAAAATATTAAACTAAACAACAAAAATGCGTTTCCCCCATCGCTCTGCTACTGCATATGGGGGCTTGTCCGGGATCATGACTGGGCCTGTGTCATTGTTCTCTGGTCGTGATTAGCTGCGCCTGTTTTGTTTTGCTACGTATTACCGGGTAATACAAAGATTCAAAGATTGCTGAAATTGTGAATTGGTTGGGCTGTCTATTGTGCATATTTAGCATATTTGATTGGTTTCTTGAAATCTGCTTGATTGCACACCAGGTACTTAAGTAGGCCTAACATTTTTGGGGAGATCCGTGTGGATATTTTGATCATTTGGTAAGAACGTTTTAAGGATTGTTTCAGTATTGATTGTGTTTGGCTTACGTTAAATGCGTGGAGAGGGGGAAACCAGTTTGGTGTTTCTACCAGGCTGTTTATGAGCAACCAAGATCAGGAAAGTGCTGTATGGTATTGTTTGCCAGGCTGCGAGAAATATTTTACCACTGGAGCGTCGTGTAACCCTGCCTTAGGCTGTAGAGCGTTTTGCGTTGTTTGTTGTTTTGTGCTTGTTAGGGGCCAAGCACCGAAGGTGCTAGGCACCTATTGTAATTGTTAGAATTTTTCACTATTATTATTTATACTTTCTCCTCTGGGAGTCTATGGCAGCCCATAGAACCCTTTGGTGGATTTTTATGAAATTTGGACCGTCCTCTATCAATGTGCCAAAGTATCCAGGCCTCAAACTTGGGGTCAATCCATCCATCTCTGTAGCGCCACCAACAGGCCAAACGTCAAGGTACATTTTTGCTTATAACTTTTGAACCGTTTGTCCTAGAGTTGTTGTATTTTTTCCCCCGAATCCTTGGGTCATGACAATTTGAATGCACCGAATGACTTGTCCGCCATATTGGATTTTTTTGCCATTTTTTGAAAAAACCTTTGCGAACTAGTCCAAGACCGATCCTATCACCACCAAATTTGGTCCATATCATCTACAGAGGGTTCTGACCAAAAGTTATTCAAAGAATTTTGCTAGGGCAAATGATACGGCTGCTGTCGTCCAATGAAATTCCATGGTGAAGACACCAAAACAGGAAGTGAGTCATATCTCAGCAATGCTTTGTTGGAGTGATGCCAAACTTGGTATACTTTGTTGGTATTAGCAACACTGGGTATGCACCAAGTTTCATGAAATTTGGCCACTTGGGGGCACTATACCATTAAAAATCATTAAAATACCCATTACTCTGGCAGAAAAGCAGATATCTCAACTAAATTTCTTGTGCTTCATCAAAGTTAAGGATCCTATCTGGATCCTAACTTATGAAACCTCCACATCAGCCATTTTGTGTTTCATCCATCTTCTTGTCAAAAACACATTTAACCACCCCTGCCCAGAGTTATGGCAATACCAAAGAGGTAATACACAAAACCACAATGAGGTTTTGTGTATTACCTCTTTGGGCCATTGTTCAACATGGCAACTGTTAAAGACAATGTGGCCGCAGCGTACCCACAAATTCACCCATGAAGTCGCCATAAAGGAAGAGTGGCCATATCTCTGCAGTGCTTTTGTTCATTGGCATAAAAGTCGATACACATGCTTACAATTAGGCCTGGCTGTCACACAGCAAGTTTAGTGAAATTTGGCCACTTTGGGGTGCTATTCTGAAAAACAGGTTTAAACACCCATGTGTCCATGTACTTAGTTTTTAATGACATTTTGTTCTAATGGACATCACAAGGCACAGACCACGCAACAAAAAGCAGATATTGCGACCAATTTTTTGTAGGTCATTACATCATTACATATCAGATCATAACTGAAAAATGAACACATAGTTCAGCGTCCAAATGGCATGGCTGCTAAGATACAATCAGTTTGTAGCACTTAAAGTAGGCATATCTCCTGCACCTTTTGACCTATTGCCACAACTAATACACCAAATACTGTTGAAGAAACACTTGGACTTTCCATATTGGCCTGAATGTTAGACAGCGGTTTTTTTCCTACTTCAGAAATTTCATCTGAAAAGTGGGGTTGTCTTACATGGGAGGACTAGACTTTTTAATGTCATTATACATTAAGGACAGCAGATGGTGCCATTTACCTGAGATTGTTGGGTGGTATTAGAAATCGCAATTGTAACCCACATAAAATGTACCCTCACTGAAAGGGTTAATTTCTGCCTAGTCATGCGTAGTAAAGGGTAGAGGGGCCGCGCACGCACGCTCTAAATTTTTTTCCGGATACCAAGATCAATGCAGACAGCGAAAAGCAGAGTTGAGAACCTTTTACTTTTAATAATTTCTTTGAGGCCAAATCGTCACCATTAGAGTGCATATACGTAGGAGACATCCCTGGAAAAGTACAGAACCCAGAAGACTTTTTTTCTTGTGCAGTTCTGCTGTTTTTTTTAACTCCGGTAAGCGGTTTTCTCTTTGCTAGTTAGCTAGCTAATTATATCAAAATGGCGAGCGCTGTGTAGTTGTTGAAGACGTCATGATTAGTACATTTACATTTATTCATTTAGCGGACGCTTTTATCCAAAGCGACTTACATAGGTTAGAGTTCTTTACAATGTCATCCATTTATACCGCTGGATATTTACTGAGGCAATTGTGAGTTAAGTACCTTGCCCAAGGGTACAGCAGCAGTGTCCCGGCGGGGATCGAACCGGCAACCTTTCGGTTACGAGTCCTGCTCCTTAACCACTGTGCTACACTGCCCAATCGGAGTAGGAAGTTAACCGATATTAAATGGGGAAAATATTCCGAGTTTTAGATTTATCCCTGTACAATTTTAACTGCGTCACTACCATTAGCAATGTAGCTAATGTATTGAAGTGAATGATAAACCTAAGTTAGTCGGTTATCACTTACACTAGCCAGCTATGCTAGTAAGTCGTACTAGCAGTTGTAATTTAAGTAACCGGGTTTTGAAGGTATTACGTTGTGAGTGTCTGGCAATGCTGTAGAGTTGATGTCACACAGTCTATTTTCTGTGAACTTTATTTTCCTGAAAAAAGATAGAGATGGAACTTAAAGAAAATATTGTAATGGAGCTCTTACTGCTATATGCAGGTTGTTTTTTTTCTGCGTTGCCTGTGCTAGAGGAAGGACTGTGTGCGCGTCGATCGTCCTATCCCGTGCAACTCCCACCATACTCCTCCAACGGATCGGGGCAACTGGATATCAACCGAGCTGCTAAGCAACAGGAAATTTAAAGAGATCTCTAATTTTTTTTCTTTCAAATTAAACTACCGGTACATGATTTGCTTTGCTTTATTTTTGTATCTAGAAGCCATAAGGTTGCAACCTAATTTCCTTTAAAAAGTTGTTAAAGCCTGGTACCAGAGGAGTAAGATTTTAGTTAAAGACCTTACGAGTACAAGAGCGCTCATTTTATTTTTATACTTGTAGCAAATACGAATACCAAATTGGTTGGGAAAGTTTCTTTTGCCATTTCCTTGAGAGATGTATTTTGTTTTGTTTTTTTATACTGAACTGTAAATATTTAAAACTAAGGACATTTGAGCTTTATGTGGTTGATAATAAATGTGCCGGCAATATTTTGTTTTTCCTTACCAAATTGTCATTGAGTTCTTATTCCTCCGTAACCGGACCTAGAGTGGGTGTTTACTTTAGATGCATTCATCCAGTGACTAGCCCAGCGTACTCCACAGACAAGCCAGATCAGAAGATAGGATTTGATTTGTTCTCTACAGTAACATTACTCTGCCACGGTGTTACACCAATAGACAAGTTTATTTTTATTTAAATGTGGTAATTTCATCTACCAGATGTAGAACATATATCAGAATACCTTATTTTATTCAGTGTATTTTATTAAATTGATTTCAGATTGAGATTTCCTTTATTGTCATTTTATCATGCACTTGCATACAATCAAGAATGAAATGCGGTTTCTCCCATATCAACAGTGTATATAAATTACAAAGAGAATTAAAACAACATGTATCCATAAACAATGCACTCAGTTTTGTGAACATTTGGAGGGGAATAGCAGCATGACTCTATGGCAGCATGTCTTTATGGTGTAGTTGGATGGGAATAGCAGCATGTACTGTCAATAAATGATCTTTTTTTGTCTGTACAAAAAGTGCCAGGTGCAGCATGAAATGGATTGCACTAGTGCAGAATAGTGTCTGTGCTGCTACGGACAGCTCCTTCACCCCATTCCTTCAGACAGGGCCTGAAGACGCACCTCTTCAGACTCTACCTGGACTGACCCAGCACACAATTGCTGCCACGCCCCACCCAATCAGTGCTGTCGTAAATTGCTGTGCTTTTTAAATTGTGTTAAATTGTTTCTTGTTGCTGCCTGACACCCATTGTGCCGTTTGAAGTTGTTGAAGTTTGCTGTTTGAAGGTGTATCGTATTAGTTGCCCTATATGCTGTAGTTGTACAACATAGTACTGTGTCCTCAAACAGACCTTGCTCTCAGCTGAGAACTGTCTCATTGTGTACATATCCTGTCCCCGTACTGTCGCTATACTTACTGTATGCACTTTTGTAAGTCGCTTTGGATAAAAGCGTCTGCTAAATAAATAAATGTAAATGTAATGTGTCTGTCTGGTCCTATGGGGGGATTAATGGTTCAGTGAGGGGGGGGCAAGAGTGTTCATGGTCTTCACAGCCTGGGGTATGAAGCTATTTAGAAGCCTGGTGGTATCAGATTAAATGATTTCTTTAAATAAGATTTGATCTTCAAAAAGTCTTTTGCCAAAAAAAGGTGTTGAAAAATGAGGGGTCCTTTTCTAATCAGGGATATTTTATTATATTCAGCTAATATGGTTTGTTCTCTGCTGTTTTTCCCATGATTCAGGATTTTTTCAAATACCCAAAAATTGCACTCCTCCAACAGCATTGGCACTTCTCATTGCAATGTCCCAAGAAGGCACACTGCAATTTATGGCACTGTGTTTATGCTTGACATATATGTAGTGGGGGGCAGTGCGGTGGTGCAAATGGGTAGCAGTACTGCCTAACATTATGGAGGTTTCAAGTTCGGGGTGCATCTGTATTCAGTTTGTACCTTGTCCTTGTGTTCATTTGGCTTTCCTCTGGGTATTCTGGTTTTTCTACCACAGTCCAAACACATTCAGCTAATGTCAGTTGGACATGCTATATTGCCCATAGGTGTGAGTGTCAGGGCTCCGCCCCCTTAAACCGCGGTGTCTTTGTTTTCCCTGTCCTTGTGCTTTTGTTTTCCTTGTGTTCCTGCCCCGCCCTGCTCCCCGCCTGGTCCCCGCCCACCTGATTCCCTCATTGCCTGCACCTGCCTGCCTGCTCACCTGCTTCCCATCTCCTCATTACCCCAGCCCTATATCTTCCCTGCGTGTCTCTGTCTTGTTGCTACTTCGTTTCAGTGTGTTTCACCTGTTTCGTCCCTGCGCTTTGTTTTTTGAGATCTACTGCTACATTGCCGATCCCGCCAGTTTCCTGACCACGATTCCTGTCTGTCGTTTGAATCTGATCGCTGCCACTCACCTGCCTGATTCCTGACCCTGTTCTCCCTGACTCCCGACTTTGGATTTACCCCCGGACTGCTTCTGTGTTTCGAACCCCGCCTGTCCCTGGATTTACGAACTGCCTGTCCCTTTCAAATAATCGCCTGGAACCGGAACCTCCTGCTAACAGTGAGTGTAAGAGTGGGTGTCAATGTGTCTGTTCAGCCTGTGATGGATTGGTGTCTTGGTCAGGGGTTGTTCTCATTAGTTGTCTACCTGGTGACCCTGAGGTGCTTGGCCCCTTCATTACTGCTTGCAGCTGTATTTATTTTTGTTCTAATCCCTGGTCTGAGGGCACCGCCATGGTTGTTGGCTTGAGGGGCTGTGGCCAGGATATTTCGCCACCAGCGGTATTTTGGTGGTTAAAGTTACTTAGCTCTTGGGGAGCAGCATGAACAGTAGGCATAGAATATTTAGGGTGAATGGTAGTGCTGGGCAGACCAAAAATTGACCAAAAATTTGTATCACGGTATTTTTTTAAAGATTCTGGCGGTTTCAAGGTAGGCCTATATCACGTTTTTTTTGTTTGTTTTTTGCATGACTGGGCCTTTATATAGGTTTGTTGCTTATTCTACTGTAAGGAGTACATAGAATATAAAAACATTTTAATTTATCATGTAGGCTGTATAATGAAGGCTTCAATTACTATAGGGTTTGCTTGGCCCCACAAAATGATAAATAATGAAAATGAAAAATATATGAAGGAATCAGTATGCATGAAACAGTTGCAGAATGTAAACCATTTTTTATTGTGTTGTCTAACACAAGACCTTGATTACTTCTCTAATTTGTCAGGTCTGAAGCGAAATTATGAAAAATGTACAATACTTAGGATTGGGTCTCTGAAAAATACAGCATTCACCTTACCATGTAATTTATCCATAAAATGGAAGGATGGATCCGTTGATATACTTGGTAATAGTAATCTCTCAGAAGTTAATTTCAATAACAAACTCATTAAAATAGACAAAATTCTGCAGCTATGGAGAGGGAAATATTTGACAATTTATGGCAAGATCACCTTGATTAATTCCTTAGTCGTATCTCAATTTCCATATTTGTTTATGACATTACCTACACCAAGTGAATCATTCTTCAACATGAGCAAAAAATCTTCAGATTTATATGGAATGGTAAACCGGATAAAGTTAAACATATGTATCTGTACAATGAATATGGACAGGTGGCCTAAAATTGTTAAATCTAAGGGCCTTGAACCTCTCACTTAAAGCGTCCTTGATTCCAAAAACTTGTTTGATACTGGCATTATTTTTATAAATGATATAGTAAATAAGGAAGGTAAACTAATGTCCTATGAAGAGTTCACCAATATTTATGGTAAGGTTTGCCCTTTACAAAAATTTAATCAACTGATTGCAGCCATACCACAAAAATGGAAAAGAAGAATTGGTAAAGAAGTGGCCAGGAGCTAGTGTGCTGACCACATATGAAAAATTTTAATTGGACCAAAAAGACGAGCATAAATAGAATATTGTATCAGTTTCATCTAAAATCAAAAAAAAAAAAGATGCTTCATACTTGGGGAATTGAAGAGTCACCCTTGTGTAGATTCTGTCAAGAGGTTGAGTCGGTGGATCATTTATTTTGGTACTGCCCCTTTGTGGCACTGTTCTGGACAGGGGTTCAGCGGTGGTTGTCTCCATACTGTAGTCATTTTTCACTAGACTTGCCCACCGTGCTTTTGCGCGATCTAAGAAATGGCACCCAAATAATAGTTAACGTTATAATACTTTTGGGGAAAATCTTTATTTTTAAGTCAAAATCTGTGGAGGCTTTGAGGACAGAGAGATTCAAATTCTTTATAAAACATCACAGCACAATTGAGGGTTACATGGCACAAGAGAACAGTAGGCTAATTGTATGTAAGGACAGATGGAAGGCACTGGGAGTGGTAGTAGGCTGGGAATAAAGAATAACATAGACATGTAGATATGTGTGAATATTGATATGTGATTTGGATACATGTACTTACTGTAAAAAAATATTTTATATATATATATATATATATATATATATATATATATATATAGATATAGATATAGATAGATAGATAGATAGATAGATAGATAGATAGATAGATAGAAAGAAAGAAATGTGTAAATTATTAGCACAAAATGGAAGAGGCGTCATGAGTGGATTACATAGATAACCAAATATGTCAAGTAGTAAAGAAGTGAACAGCTACAGGAAATATGGTTGAGTTGTCCCTGTAAGGGGATTGGATAATGATGGTCTGTGAAGTGAAGGGGAGGGGACTAGGGCATACTGAAAGAAGGAAATCAACAAGGTAATGATTAATGTATTTTCCTTTTTTTGGTTCCTTTTGTCCTTAAATGTATGTTTTGTTTTGTTTGGTACATATATATAGATATTTATTATTATTATTATTATTATTATTATTATTAATTAATAATAATAATAATAATAATAATAATAATAATAATAATAATAAAAAAGGTTAAGGTGAAAGAAAAATAGTGGGGTGGGGGGGCAGGTAGGATGAGGGGGTGGGGGCGGTAACTAGAGAAGAGGTTGGAATACTGACCATTGGTTTTGGGTGGAGGATAGGTGGAGGACATTCACTTGCTAGTGGTGAGACTATTGATAAATATTGTATCTATTTCTCTTTTTGTGTCTTCACCTTCATCTACTTGCTGTAATTCAATAATATTATTGATCCTGTTGCCTTTCTTTTTGAGCTTAATAAAGAGGTCCTCCAATGAGGGGGGTTGGTGGTGGGCAAAAAAAAAGGGGGCCGCAAAGCAAACAAACGTGTTAACTAGTATCTTTGTGCCGACTGACCACAAGTAGGGTAGTTAACCTGAAATCTTTTAAATGTGAAGGTAAGAAATCGATCGATGAAGGAAAGAAATGAACAATATATATATATATATATATATATATATATATATATATATATATATATATATATATATAAATTACATGTTTGGTAACAAAAGAAACTGACGAAATAAACTAATTAATTTGTGTGGTGTGACTTTTGTATTGATGCTAAATGCTAAGTCAAATTTCAACATGCAGTTTATAGTGCACGTTCACTAGCCTTGGTCTTTAGTTAACGTTAACGTTAATTTGTGTGTAGCCTACGTAAATTATCAACCTCTCCTCCATTGTGCTTGGGAACTAATGTTTGGTGGGAAAAAAGTTTACACCGTTGTGTTCTTTACAATTCTCTAGAGCTGAGGACTTTACCATAAAATTGCCCAGACTTCAACTTTATTCGGACACCCACGCTGGCCAAGACACGCCGCCAACGGTCATGCCGCTGCTCGCCGCCGAGAGACGCTAACTCACATAGAAAATGAATGACTTCCAGTCGCTTTGATGCTCTCGCCGCTCCCGGTGTGATATGGGGCGCCGTTTGTAAAAATGTATACACTGATTTATCCTGCAGTTTTTGCACATTTAACATTGTCAAATGTAAAAAAATTTAAACTGTCACTTTTTCATACATTTACAGACAAATTGATGCAAATCTGTCAAAGTCTGTTTCAAGGGTAATATTTTTCATTAATGAAAAAATATGAAAAAACTATTCAGACAGACAGGGGTTCTAATTTTATGTCGCGTTTATTTGCAGAGGTTTTAAAACAGTTGAGTGTCACTCATCAGCAGAGCAGTGCTTATCATGCTCAAAGTCAGGGGGCCTTAGAGCATTTTCACCAGGCCTTGAAAGCACTGTTGCGGGCCTACTGTACGGAGTTAAGCAGGGATTGGGAGGAAGGTCTTCCCTGGCTCCTGTTGGCAGCATGTGAGGTCACGCCGGAGAGCACAGGGTTCAGTCTCAACAATCTGGTATTTGACCACCAGGTTCAGTCCCTTCACAGGTTCACAGTATCTGTGCTACAGGGTAAGTTAGGGAGTCCTGAGCCACCCCCAAAACCTGATAGATTATGTCAGTGAGGTTTTGCCACAGGTTGTTTTTGGCTGGTAAGTTGACTGGTGAGAATCCAACCAAAGCCCAAAGGAAAATGAAAGGTTGGTTTGATCAGAAGGGTGTGAGAAGGGATTTTAGTCCAGGAAATAAGGTTCTGGCATTACTACCTATTCCAGGCTCTCTTTTTCCTGGCTAAGTTCTCTGGCCCTTACTCTATTGTGAGGTAGGTGTCTGAGAAAAACTATTTAGTTTCCACTCCAGACCGGAAACAGTCCAGTCAACTCTGCCACTTTAATTTGTTAAAGCCTTATTTTAGTCGGTCTTCTGTGGCAGAGGAAGGAGTGGAGATGGAGGTGAAGCCGGTGGGACTGTCTACGGTAGGTGAGTTGGTTCACTCAGTCACTCCTGGCATGGTGGCAGCATGCTCTGAGGAGGATGCTCCTGATGACTGTTTTCTTTTTCTATGATTTAAAGTTTATTGAAACTTTTTACATTTGAACAACATAGAAAACATTGTAAACGACAAGCTAGACAAGGCACAGTCTGGCGGTACATAAAGAACATCAAATTAGATAACAAGAAAGAAACTAATATTATCCATCCAGCCTCGTCTACACTTAGGGATCACAAAGATGGGTAACAAAAGAAAAAAAGGTGTGTGAAGTAGCAAAGGCCCTTAAAAGAAATAAAATAAATTGTGGACTACAACAGTGTGTTATGTGATATAAAAAGGCATTATGTATCCTTAGAAATATGCCTCTGGTATTTCCCCCACTTTAAAATATAATCTTCCCATCTGTCAGTCTGTCTATAGAAGAGCTGTTCATATGAGCCACTCCCGATAAGAAGGAGCCTCTGGTTTTTTCCATCCCCTCATTAGAGTCTGTCTACCCACCGTTATGGCAGTCTGGATCAACTCTGCATTTCCACATTCAATCACAATTGATGGATGGCCTAGCACATATAACCTGGGAGAGAACTCAAATTCATTGCTGGTGATTTCCTTGATACATTTATGAACTTGTTCCCAAAAACCTTGTATCCGAGGGCATTGCCAGAGAGCGTGAATTAATGTACCCTCTGAGCCCTGACATTTCCAGCAGTCTGCTGTGTTTTTGAGGCCTAATCTGTGTAATCTAGATGGTGTCCAACAGAAACAATTGAGAATTTTAAATCGAATGAGTCTGATTTTTATATCCCTTGATAGCTTCCTTTGATTCTGACTAATCCTATCCCATTCTTTCTCATTAAGTGAAATGTTTAAATCTCTCTCCCAAATAGTCCTTAATGCTGTTGATGTTCTGGTAGCTTGGTTAAATATTTTGGAGTAATATCAAGAGGCCTCATGACCAAATATTCCAATTCCAAATATTTTAATGGTGTCGAAGAGCAAATCCGATTGCTGAGGTGGTGATCTTGGAGAACCTAGAACTGTGGACAGTAAATGCCTCAGCTGTAGGTACTGCCACACACTGGATCTAGGGAGATCGAACTCCTGGACTAACTCCTCAAAGGATTTCAGTAAGTCGTTTTCAAACAAATCTCCAAATGTCCAAATCCCTTTATCAACCCATAGTTTGCATAAAAAGGGGGCTCTACCAACAGACAGCTTTGGGTTCAACCAAATGCTTGATTCTGAGTTGAGGTGAGGGTCTAGGTTATGAATCCTTTTATGAAAACTTTTTCTATATGTTCTGTAGGTGAGAGAGGACTGGGTGGGACTGCATATCAGGTGACATTTTGATGGTCAAGCATGCCAGGGGGCCGAGAGGGAGGCATACATTACATTCTATATATGACCACGGGGGAGCTCTCTTTGGTGGTAGAGACCACTGGGCAATATATCTCCGACTGAATGCGTAATGGTAAAATAGCAACTTGGGAAGTCCCAAGCCCCCTTTGTCCACTGGAATTTGTAATTTTTCCAAAGGCATCCTTGGTGGTTTTCCATTCCAGAGAAATTTGTTGCATATGCGGTCGAAATGCTTGAAGTGTTTCATATGGATATGAATAGGGAGAGATTGAATGAGAAGTTTAGGAATACAGTTCATTTTGAGAACATTCACCTTGCCCCATAATGATAGAAATAAGGGTGACCATCTATTTACATCACATGATATTTTCCCCAGTAGAGGGTCAAAGTTGTTTTCTACAATCTTCTCTATCTTAGGGAGGAAGGGGAGAATGCCTAAATACCTGATGCCCTCTTGAGGCCATTGAAAGGAACCAGCTTGTAATAGGGTTTTTGGACAAAATGCGGTCAGAGGAAGAGCCTCTGACTTGTTCCAGTTAACTTTATAGCCAGAGAGCTTTGAGAACTGGTTAATGGTGTTAAGAGGGTGTAAGATTATTGTACTTCTAACTTCTGACCACACATGGTTCAGAATCAGTGAACTGTTAACCTGATGGCCTTATTATCATAGTTACAAAGGAAGCTCCACACCTCTTGGCGCCACGTTACAGTTGGAGCCAAGAGCAATTGATTAAGGCAGGCAACAGCCATCAAGTGTAGCATACAACCGGGAGTGGGCAATTGGCAACCCTCACCACACAAAGGGGCGTTCAGCATCAAAGGATCCCGATTTGCATTGGGAACATAGGTTGATGTTTCAACAGTGTAAACCTATTGTCTGTTGCCATTTGTTTCATGGTATAAATGGCCGATCACGGTAACAGTTCTCTGAGTTAAAGCTTCGCAGGCAGAGATGCTGTCGGATTCCATCACCAAATAAAGCTTTTTCTCCAAACACGCTTTTGGTCCGGTTCGTTTACTTTTAAAATTAGAAGAAAATCCAACAAAGGGCTGGAATAGATGTTGCAGGGTCTGATGCAAAGCAAAGGATATCATCTGCATATAACGTCAGTTTATGCACCGAGTCACCAATTTTGACTCCTGGGAAACTAGAGTTTCTATGTATCGCTTCTGCCAGCGGTTCAGTAGTTAAACAAAACAGAGCTGGGGAGAGTCCTGATCCTTGACGTGTCCCTCTGCCCAGCATAAACTAAGAAGAGATTACCCCGTTAGTTTGTACTGTTGCTTCAGGTTGCTTATACAAGATCTCTATCCGTTTTACGAACACTTGTTCAAATCCAAAGGTTCTCGGCACACTGAACAAATACCTCCACTCAACTCAGTCAAATGCCTTCTCTGCATCAAGCGAGATGGCGGCAACTGGAGATTTCAAATTGCGGACTGCCCACATAATATTTAGCATCCGTCTTACATTATCTGACGAAATCCTCTTTCGAATAAAGCCTACCTGATCGTGATGTACAAGGGAGGTGATTACTTTGTCTATTCTGTTAGCGAGAGTCTTTGATAGGATTTTACAATCTGTTTCTATCAAGCTGATAGGGTGGTAGCTTTTACAGTCAGTGGGATCTGTATCAGGTTTAAGTATGAGAGTAATAATGGCTTGTTCTAATGAAGGTGTACGTTTGCCCTTATCAAAGGTTTCTGAAATCATTTTTTCCATTTAAAGGCAACAATTCTTCTGCATAACATTTAAAGAATTCCGCCGTTAAACCATCCGGGCCAGGAGTTTTACCCCTTGGCATTGCTGCTATTGCCTCCAGTATCTCTTCCTGCATTATTGGGGAGTCAAGAGCTTGTTGTTGGGTTACATCAAGCTTAGGAAGGTGTAGGCTCTCAAGAAAAGAGTTTATCTCTTCATCTACAGCTGTGCATTCTGATGTATAGAGGTCTTTATAGAACTCTGAATGTTTCATTAATATCTCTAGACTTGATTGCTAGTTCGCCATTATGAGAATGCACTGCTGCAATTGTTGAAGTAGACTGTTTTTGTTTGATATATCTTGCTAGTAACCGCCCCGCTTTATCACCTGATTCAAAGTACTTTTGCCTTGCCCTGTACAGCATGAATTCCACTTTTTTGTGAGTAGAGAATTATATTCTAATTTGAGCTGCGTTAGTTTCCTCAATTCTCCAGTGGACATGTTTTGTTTCAGTTTGAGCTCAATATGTTTTATCTCCTTTTCCAAACGTATTAACTCTGCATTGTACTGTGTTTTCTTATGTGCTGAGTGTTGAATTATAAAGCCTCCAAGGCAGTGTTTCTCAACCCTCTCATGGAGGCCCCCTGAAACATGCAGGGCAGGGGGCCCTCCAGGAGAGGGTTGAGAAACACTGCTCTAAGGCAGGGGTGGCCAAACCTCTCTTGGAGAGCCACTTGTCCTGTATGTTTTAGATCTCTCCCTGCTCCAACACAGCTGATTCAAATGATCAACTCCTTATGAACTCCTGAAGGTGCTGAATAACAAAGTGATCATTTGAATTGAAGGTAAACCTTCATAGGATCCCATGCCACACCTGCAGAGGGTGCTGTTGGGACATTGCCTTCCATATAAAATTTAATTTCTGCCCTAAGTTAATCTTTGAAATCTGAATCCTGCAGCAGTTGTTCAGTCTCCACCTGGGTGACCGAGAGTTATCACAATATGGCAGAATATCCAGTGAGACAGTTGCATGGTCTGAAATGATAATATCCCCAATAGAGCAAGATAATACAGAGGGAAATAGAGATCTTTAAATTAAATATAGGTCAATCCTGGAGTAGACTTTGTGTACACTTGAGAAAAAAGTGAAATCCCTGCCTGTCGGGTTTAGTATAAGTTCCAGGGATGAGCAGAGACCTTTGACCACTTGCACTGAGTTAGGTGGTCCACTGAGAGCCAAACCACTATGATCAAAGGTGCTGTGTAAAGTAATATTAAAGTCTCCACCCAAAATTATGGGGAGGTCACCTGCATTATCTCTCCAGATCAATAAAAAAGTTAGGGTTGTTATCACCATTGGGTGCATAAATGTTTGCCAGCATTAAATTTTGTCCCTGAATGTTGACCTGGATAATGATCATTCTACCTTCATCATCAGACACTTTGTTTAAACATTTGAATTGTACAAATGTACTAATTAGAGTTGCCACACCCCTACTCCTACTAGACCCAGTACTGAAGAAAACGTGCCCCACCCAGTCTCTACAAAGTTTCTTGGATTCATGTGTGGTTAGATGGGTCTCTTGCAGAAAGACAATGTCATATTTTTTAGATTTCAGAAAGTTAAGAACCTTACGGGTTTACTTTTTACCTTACTTTTTATGGGATCCCCGAGCCCTTTAATGTTCCAGGTAGACAGACTTAGCTTGTTACCACGTGTTGACATCTACTAAGGAAATCAGAAATACCGTAGAATTGATAAACCAGACCTCCATTTTGTTGTACCCTGTGTATGGCCTTTGATAAGATGTAAGAGAAGAGAAAGAAAAAAAAAAGATAAAGAAAAACATACATACCAAAAAGGAGAACCTCAGATTTCTTCCTAACATCATGTGTAATTACCAAAAAAGGGACACATGAAAGGTAAAAAGAAAAATACTCCAACTATCATGGTCCGTAACTCCTCTGACAAGTGGTGTGCCATATTATGCATCAAGTGACCTCGCCAAAGTGTGATTATCATTAACTGAACTAGCATCAGTAAAACATATGAACTACAACTCTTTTTTTTTTCATTTTTCCATTTTCTCCCAATGGCCAATTCCCCAAATTTTTGGAATGCCCAATTTGTCATTGATGTTCGGTCCCATTGCACAACGCCCACTGTCAATCTGGGAGAGCGTGGACAAGCACGTGCCCTCCTCCGAGACACGTGATGTCAGCCGCTGCTTCTTTTCACACTGCGGTCCACAAGCTAAACTAGCTCAGAGATGAGTCAGAGGAAGACATTTCATATTCAGCTTCTGTACATGGACCACAGGCGCCCGATCAACCAGCAGGGGTGGCTGTTGCTAATGGGACCGAAGCCCCTGCCAACATACCCACCCCTATCCCCGGCGGAACGAAGCCAGTGTGTTCCGTCTGTGAGATGAACCTGGGTTCAGTCTACACTCGGAACGCGTGCTTTTACCGACTGAGCCACTCGGAGACCTACAACTGTCATTTTCAAAAATTTCAATTGAGAAAAACCTGTATAAAACTTCAAAGGGTTTCATCCATTTACATTTATTCATTTGGCAGACCATTAAAATCCATTAAAAACTATATACATTCCTTAATTCTGCAATTCCAGCCCATCATCAAGAAAAGAGTTGGGATGCATAGAGCAACTGAACACAATGGAGCTATTTATCTATGCCCCTCCAATAACTCGTATGCAAAATGAAACATTAAGTATAAAAGTTTAAACATAAACATAAGATAATGGAAAAGGAGGGGTACATTGTAACCCCCTGGAAAATGGTCATCTCATGCCCGTATGTCATTCTGTTCAGCTTTGTATCAAAACTTAGTCTCATAGTTACCCAGGCACGTTTAAGGTTGTGATAGGATAATCAGCATAGAGAGGGAGAAGGAGAGAGAGAGAGAGAGCGAGAAAGGGACAGAGACAGAGAGATCACCGTTTCTGGATAAAATCCATTGCGTCTCGGGGGTTGTCAAAAATCCGGGGGGCACCCTTTCCTACATTGATGCTCAGTAATGCAGGATACAGCAGGCTGAACTTCATCTTATGCTCATGGAGTGCTTTCTTGCACTGTCTGAAGCTCTCGAGTTTTTCTTTGGTCTCCCTGGAGAAATTGGGGAAAATCATCACCTGTTTCCCCTCCCAGATGATCCTCCATCCCTCCCTGGCTGCTCGTAGGATTTGTTGCCAATCCTGGTGTCGAAGAAAAGCTGCAATGATCATTCTGGGTCTCTTGTTGGGTGCGGGGTGACGTGCGCGGATCCTATGGACTCTATCCCAAAGCCCTTGACCGGTGCATCAATGCCGAGGGCAGACACAAGAAACTGATTTAAGAAGCCAATAGTGTCTCTCCCCTCCACCCCATCAGCAATCCCAACAAACCTCAGGTTGTCACGCCTAGATCTATCCTCAGCCATGGCCAGTCTTTCTAAAATTTCCTCCAGGTCCGCTTTTGTGACTGGAGGCTCACTTACCCTCTCCTCCGCTTCAGTCATGCGGGTCAAAAGTGAGGATAATTTTGCCTCAGCAGATGCTGTAGTTTGCTTGATAGTTTTTAAGTCCTCCATTTCACTCAAGATCTTCTGCAGCATATCAAAAAGAGTTTTATTTGTAATATCTCCTGCTATTTCGTCATCACACGCCATTTGTTCCATGTCGGTTGTATCACTATCGACCTCATGATCAGCTAGCATAGATATCTGGGTTGCAGGACGTCTTGACTTTTTTCTCTGTTCTTGGGTGTTCTTCTGAGGATTTTTGGGGTTTTTAGACATCAACATCATTGCTTTCAGATGCTCTAACGCGCACACATTTAATTGAGCATGACATTGATGTGGGTGATGCTTCCCCTATACGTCAGCGCTTCTATTGTGTCTCTCCAAAGAAGGGTAGGTGTTTAGAGTCAGAGGTAAAGTATCTATTAGATAATGGTTTAGCTAGGCCATCTAACTCCAGCTGGGCCTCACCATGCCTGTTGGTCAGTAAACCAGACAGTACATACAGATTCTGTACTGACTACAGGAAGCTGAACAGCATCACTAAGCCTGACTCTTTCCCACTTCCCCAGATGGAAGATCGTGGATCGTGTTGGGGGAGCCAAGTATGTGAGCAAGTTTGATCTACTTAAAGGTTATTATCAGGTGCCCTTATCTGCTTGTGCTTAAGAGATCTCATCTTTTATTACACCATCTGGTTTGTATTCCTACACTGTAATGAGTTTTGACCTTAGAAATGCGCCTGTGACCTTCCAGCGTTTGATGAACCGCGTTGTTGCTGGGCTGTAAGGTTGTGCAGTTTATTTAGATGATGGTAGTATACAGCGATACATGAGAAGAACCCATAGTACACATCCGTGCGTTGTTTCAGAGGTTGGTGGATGCCTGCCTGACTGTAAATTTAGCCAAGTGTGAGTTTGCTATTTAGGTAAAGTGGTTGGAGGGGGCAAGTACAGCCTGTGCATGCCAAGGTCCAGGCCATTAACCATTTTCCACCTCCCACCTCCAAGAAGGAGCTCATGAGGTTCTTGGGGATGGTGGGTTACTATAGGAACTTTTGAGAGAACTTTTTGACTGTGGTGGCTCCGTTAACAGACATTTTAAAAGGAAAGGCTACATTTGAATGGTCTTCTGCCTGCCAGAAGGCATTTGAGAACATCAAATTATTGTTGAGGATTGCACCGGTCCTGCCAGCTCCGCAATTGGATCAACCTTTCCAATGATCAGCTGTGTTGTTGCAGGCGGATGATAAAGGTGTAGACCAACCAGTGTCATTCTTCTCTCGGAAGTTTAATAAACACCAGGTGACTTATTCAACGATAGAGAAGGAGGCCTTAGCTCTCATTTGGGCCCTTCAGTTCTTCTGTGTCTAAAACTGAAGAGATGACAATAGATTTTTGGAAAAATCCTACGGTCACCTCTCCGGTAGTGATCAAAGACCAGACTTTTGAGTTTGTGCAGCATTATAAATATCTTGGCACTGAAACTGATGACAAACTGACCTTTGAGCGTCAGGTGGATGCTGTGCGTAAGAGAGCCCATCAGCGCATGTATTTTTTTCGCAAGCTTCGAAGCCTTAATGTTGACATTACTTTTATGAAAATGTTTTATTCTTGTTTTATTGAATCTTTCTTCACATTCTCCTTTGTCAGCTGGTACGGGTCACTTAATCTCAAAAATAGAAACAGATTGCAGGGTATTGTCAAAGTGTGCAGCAAAATTGCAGGTACGACAATGATTTTACTAATCTGTACAAGGTCAGGACTTTGAAGAAGACTCAATTAATCCTGGCTGACCCTAGCCACCTGTCAAGTTGCTTCTGTCTGGCTGCAGATACAAATTGCCAACATGCAGGACAAACAGATTTAAGAACTCATTTGTCCCAGCCGCCATTGGCCTTCTAAATAACTCAATGTGATTTTTATGTTGTAGTCATCATCCTTTACCCATTGGGAATTTTATGTTGTTTATTTTTGTATTTATTGTTTATTTATTTATTATTGTTCATCTGATGTGTGGATAGTGCTGGCTGTACAAAAAATTGCCTCTTGGAGATAAAGATATCCTTGATCCTTGATCCTTGATGTTTATGTGGCTGGGGGTGTGCTTCTGGTAGTGGTCTATTCAGATCATAATCCCCTCATCTTTTTGCACTCTCTGCAGAGACCTAGCCAGCGCCTGATGCGTTGGGCGCTGTTCTTGCAGCCATACAACCTGGAGATAAGACATATCCGGGGTGTAGACAATGTGCTGGCCGACGCCCTGTCTCAAGTCCCAAATGAACCAGGTTGCTTAGTTTGCGGCTTTGTTTCTCTTTTCTCTTTCTCCTCGCTGTCCTTAAAAATGCTTTTCCTAGTAGCAGGGATTGCTGGAGGATGAGGTGTGTAGAGTTATTGGAGACTGCTATTCTGCAGCTGTGGTTCATGTTTGTCATGTTCCCTTTAGATCCATTGGATGATTTATTGGACCTTCTAAAGATAAGTCACTGATCTTGATTGATATTGGATATATATATATATATAATATATCCAATATCAATAATATATATACACACTATATGGACATATAGTGGTCCCCCTTTTGCAGCTATAACAGCTTCCACTATTCTTGGAAGGCTTTCCACAAGATTTTGGAGTGTTTCTGTGGGAATTTGTGCCCATTCATTCTGTAGAGCATTTATGAGGTCAGGCACTGATGTTAGACGAGAAGGCCTGGCTCGCAATCTCCGTTCCAGTTCATCCCAAAAGTGATCGATGGGGATGAGGTCAGAGCTCTGTGTGGGCCAGACAAGTTCTTCCACATCAAACTCATCAAACCATGTCTTTATAGTCCTTGCTTTGTGCACTGGATTAAGGATTAAGGGGGGAGGTGTTACAGCCCTGCCCATTTTTCCCTGTCCTTTCTGGTTTGTCTGTCTTGCAGGGTGGAGCTAGTGGGCAGGTGCAGGTAGTTTACCTGATTGGCCTGCTGGGACCATCAAAGGGCTACCTGACTGATGTAAGGTTCCCTCTCTCCCTTCCAGCACACATTGGACTTTTGCTTTCTTTATGCATTACACAACCTAATTCGTACTCACATTACACTTTTGTTTCTTACCACTACATTTGCCCTGATGTTATGTTATCCTTTTGAGTATTCCTCTTTACTTTAATAAACTACTTTCTTTATAAATTATCCATGTGTGGTCTCCCATTCATGTTGCCTCACCAAACGAGCCTGGGGGGTGTAACAGTATGTTGGGGAGGAACAGGTCAGGTGTGCATAATTTGACCCGCTTGTCTGTAGACAAACTGCAAAATGCAGTATTGTTGTTGGTAGAAAAGATGATGATAATGATTATCATCATCATTATACATTGTGTTTTCTTATAATTATACCCACACATGCAAGGACCAGGCAGCTGTCTTTCTTGGTAGAGGAAATCTGCCACTCTGGTAGACCTCTAGTATTGGGTGTGTACCTAGCACTGCTGAGAATAGTTATTGTTTTTAATAAAGCTGCAAACAGTTCTGATAAATGGAGCGGAGTAAGGGGCATTATGCAGGGTATTGGCATTATGTAAGTTATTAACAGAAGACATTTCACAGAGTAGAGGAAATTGAAAGGAAATAAAGTAGTCTCTGCACTGCAGTGGTCATTCCACTTTATGGAATTTAAGGCTAGTGCTAAGTGACCAGGTCAGCTGCAACACACTCGGTCAGCACCCAGTCACTGGAGCCACAACATGTGTAACGTGTCTCACAGAGTGAATGACTAGGCACATGCTTCACAAATACATGCTATAAAGCTGGATGCCTCACACACCAGCCCTTTCTAGAATCAGTCCATGGTCCTGGTCCATGTCCAGCCATGCAATTCTGCAACATGCTAGCACACACAACACGCACTGGTTTAATTTGTTGTTGCAGGCGGCAGTGACACCATCACACTGTGGCACTAGTCTATTGAGGCTCTATAGTAATGATGCGGTAATGAGTTTAATATTTTCCCATGAGCTGCGTCTACTGTTCAGAATGACCATCAGATGAAATTGATGATTTTCACCTGAAATCATATAGGCTGCTGCAGCACAGTCCTTGCAATTAAGAGGAAGAAACCTATCTACTATAGCTTCTCATCTGACAGAGTATCTGCTGTCTGTTGGGCCTGGACCTCAGGCTCACAGCTGGAGAATGTCTTTTTATACTGACAAGATAGTCTAATAGTAGTGCAATCATGTAATACTAAATTAAATAAATTATCCAGTGTTTGCCAGCTGTGTCATAAGGTCCTAATGTAGACTGACGAATTTCACCTTGGAATGTTCACACCTGAGAATACTATCCAAGTCAGGGAGAAATATACATTATGCACGCATTTTAAAGATCCAAATTTATCAAATTTATCAGCAAGACTGCAACGAACTGCCCCTCAACTCTGGTCCTAGGGACACATGCTTGTGTTTAAGATGCACTCAGCACTGCCTCCCGGCCAATGGCATTGTCAGTTGTGAACACCGATCTGTCTGAGATTTTGTGGAATAGTATAAATTTGAGTAGTACCAGTCATTGTACTACCACATGCAAAGAAAGCTCACAATGGTTTCAGGTTATATTATGTCACATTTTTCAGAGTTCCTGACATGAAAGAATATTTGCTTTTTATAAAGTACAGTGGAAGTTCAATGACTAATCTCATGCAGCTGAATTTAAAACATTTTGTTCCACACGGTACTCCTGTGCGAGCTAGCCATCTCTTCAACTGAGAAGCTTGAAATGGGAAAGCCCCTCCTCTCCAGAATATCATCCAGTATCACCTAGTACTGCATATCAGTCATCCTTTTGAACAGTTTGGGGAAAAACAGTTTCGTAGAGACTGTACTGTCAACATGCACACTCATGACTGGCATTTGATTAATCAACAGATTGATTTCATTACTAATAAGTGTCAACTGTTAGTTGTAACAGGATTAGGTTGACTGGAAATGTATTCTAAATCAACCAATTCAATTGAACCGATTTGGTCACTAGATTTGGTCACCAGGCAGACATTCACAAAAATGTTGAGCTGACTGCATTTTTAATACCAGTGTGAAACTACTTTGTCAGCACAAATGCATCCAGTTGCACATTTCTCACACAATTCATAGCAGATTAAAGATGTCAAACCAAGATCAGCGCTGAGTTAACGGCTCAGTCAGAACTTATTACTGGAGTTCAGCAGGTATAATAAAAAACAAAAGGTGGGTCCCTGGGACCAGAGTTGACAATTTCATAAAATGGTTCAAAATAAATCTTTCATAGTTCTTTAATGAACTGGTATGAGTGTACCACTGTAATGTCAGGAGTGACACAATGCCCACCCAGTTCGCCCTCCTAGGGATCCGCCCGCCACAAGAATGCCAGGACAAGGTGAGTAGGATAGCAACTCTTTATTCGTTTTTTTTTTTTTTAAATTAAACACAAATTTAACAATTCATAAAATTTGAGACGCCGCTATCCTTCTCCCAGCGAAGCCCCTCCCCCTATCCTTCTGTCTACCCCTGTCTGCCCTCCCCGGCTACAAACAGGTGGGAACGCTACCCAACCGCACACACCAAAAAAAAGGGGGGGGGGGGGGAGTGCTGCCGCTGCGGGGGAGGCTCCTCACACGCACGCACACCACACAAGACGTACAAAACAAAAACGAAAGTATAAGGGGGGACGTAGCTCAGCCCGCGCCACACTGCCGGGCTTCGCCTACATCCCAAAAAAAACAAATTAAACTCCAGACAAGGCCCCCGCGTCACTCCTGCGGGGGCTGGCGGCTACGGCGGCGACCCACGTCTTCTCCCTGGTAGTAACTCCGCCGGCTCCGCGGGATCACACTGAGGGAGACAGAGCAGCAGCCAGTCAGCCTCCTTCTCCACCCCGTGCTGGTGACTCACGCACTCTCTTGCGGTTCCGCGGTGCCACCTCCCTTCCAGCTAGGGGATCCACCTCCCCAGCACGCGCTTCCACGGGGTGGGGGCTCTCCGACCCCGGCTGCGTCCGGAACTAAGTGATGTTTTCCCCGCTCCCTCAGGGATTCGCCGCTGGAGCCCCTTCGGTCGCCGCTCTTCTGTGGCCGCCTAAGACACACAACCACACTCGGCCCAGCACACCAAAGCAAAAAAAGAAAATTTAACCAAACAAAACTCAAAACCCGCTCTGCGAGCTCAAACTAAACGCAAAGGAAAAAAAAACAGCAAACTAAAAAACAAACCCGAAGACTCGGCCGTGCCGGCACGTTCAAAGGAGAAAAAGAAAAATCAAAAAAACCTAACTTCACGCTAAAACCCCGTGTGACAACCTCCGTCAGCGTCTCCCTGGTGTTACTCCCACTCACCTGCCTAAATAGTCCTGGCGAAATCACTACAGACAGGCAACAGGTGCGGATCACACACCAGGCAGCGAACACCGTCATTAGCTAATTATTCAATCCCGAGTCCCCTCGCTCTCCCGGGGAGTGCAGCGCGATCATGTCAGGAGGAACTCCTGACAGTAACACCCTTGAGGTACTGCTGTTGTACCCTTGGGAAAGGTGCTCAATCTGAACTGCTTTAGAAAATATCCAGCTGTATAAATGGGTAATGTGTAAAAATGTAGGTTGTGTAAGTCACTCTGAATAACAGCGGTCTGCTAAGAAAATGTGATAGCTGATTGACCCTGGTCTTTAGCTTACTGTTGCCCCTTTTCCACCAAGGCAGTTCGAGGGCCTTTTCGGAGCCGGCCCCCAATCTCGAACAAATTCTTCGCGTTTCGACAGCCAAAGAACCGGCTCTTGACCAGGAAAACTGGTTTGAGAGCGCCACCAACACTTTTCCGGTCTAGAACAAAGAACTGCTACATCAGGGGCTTGGGGGGCGGGATTATCGTAATCAATAAGAGCAACTAAAACTTTGTGACCACCATTTAAAAAAAAAAAAACAGAAAAACCAGTGTTTTATTTTTCAAATGTTTTGCCTTGTTGCCAGCCAGCTATGTATTTCTCAGCTGTTTAGCGAGCTACTAATTTCTGACATCAATGTTACGAACGTAACATTGATGGCTAGCTAGCTGGCTAGCTAGGTCAGCTAACATTACCCAAGTGAGCATAGCTACTAATTTCTCACATCAGTGTTACGTTCGACATTCGAATCATTGATGTGAGAAATGAGTAGCTATGCTTGCTTGGATAATATTAGCTGACCAACAGCTAGCTAGCCAGCTACTGTAACCTTGGTAACAGTAGCTAACGTTAGCATGCTACTTTCTAAAATTGCCATTGACTCACCTACCAATGTCACTTAACATTTGGCTTCACAAAAGGCTAACATTGTATATAGTGTAGTGGACAAGTTTGTTTTTTAAAGCACTGTTCTCTTGTTTTTTTTTTTGTTCCCGCTAGCTTGTGGCTGAAATTGCCATCCTTGTTAATTAAACAAATCTCATGCTGTAGTTTTCGCAATAGCAGACAAATTTCAGACAATCTGCGGTGTTTCGTGAGCATAATCATTTACTGTATTTACACGAGTGGTGTCGATTATTCTGTGAATTATTTGTTTTATTGTTAATCAAGGAGAATAAAGGGGAACAGTCTGAAAGTAATGATAGATTTAAAGGTAGTGTTTGGGTTTCCCCTGTTTCCAGCTCACCTGCCACCACTGCTAGCTTGGCGCTAGTGGGAAAGCGGAGACGTATACATACGTATACAGTGACGTAATGACGTATCTCTATGGTGGCTCTCTAGTCCGTGGAAGTGCAAACCAGTTCTTAAAAAGTTTGGAAGTTGAAGCAACTCTGAACTGGCATTAACACCAGCCCAGAACTAGCACGGAATTCACGCTGGTGGAAAAGAGGCCTGTGTTTTGCTGTGCAGATGGCAAGGGCTGTGGTTTGAAACCCACACTACAATTGTTCGTTCCAGTACCATCAATCATTATATCTTTATATCTATAAACATACATACATGCATACATACAGGTCCATATATCATTTTTTTTTCCTATGCGTCTTTGAACCTTTGAAGTCCTGTCAACTAATTCATGCGTTCAACATAAAACAGGCAAGACTTTATGAAAAATTATTTAAAAATATTTAATAAATCAGAATCAGAATTTAGTTTGTCAAGTAGGTTGCCCCTGCAAGGAATTTTTTTTGGTATGATGGTGCGCCATACAAATACTCACTAAGTACAATGAGTAATAAAAGCAACGAGTACTGAAAAAGAAAAAAAAAAACAGTGCAAAAGCTGTACTATGTACAGTAATACTATGAATACAGTATAAAATATATTAAGAGGTAGAAAATTACTGAGTATTGAAACACAAAATATAAGATGTGCAAAGTAGAATAGACAGATGACTGAACATTTTAAATAATGCAGCCATAGTGTAACAGATGTGCAAAGATGTGTTTGTATGCGTACAGAGTCAGTGGGGGGAAGGAGGGGTTATGGCAGAGTCTGTGTTATCGGGGGTCTGGGGGCTTGTTGATGAGTTCAACTGCTGAAGGGAAGAAGCTGTTTTTGTGCCATGTGATTCTGGTTTTGATAGACCTCAGTCTCTTGCTGGAGGGTAGTGTATTGAACAGTCCATGTCCGGGATGGGAGGGGTCAGCCACAATCTTTCCTGCCTGCCTCAGGGTCCTGGCGGCATGCAGATCCTGAAGGGATGGCGGATTGCAGCCAATCACCGTCTCTGCAGAGCGGATGATACGCTGCAGTCTGCCCTTGTCCTTGGCAGTGGGGGCAGTATACCAGACGGTGATGGAGCAGGTGAGGATGGACTCGATGGTGGCAGTGTAGAACTGCACCATAATTGTCCTTGGAAGGTTGAACTTCTTCAGCTGCCGTAGGAAGTACATCCTCTTTTGCTTTGGCTTTTTTGATGAGGGAGCTTATGTCCAGCTCCCACTTGAGGTCCTGGGAGATGCTGATGCCCAGGAAGTGGAAGGACTCCACAGTGTTGACGCAAAGTGATGGGGGGGGGGGGGGGGGGGGGTCTGGGTTATGCCTGAAGTCCACTACCATCTCCACTGTCTTTAGAGTGTTGAGCTCCAGATTGTTCTGGCTACACCAGGTGATCAATTTCCCACCTGTAGATGGACTCATCCCCACCAGAGATGAGTCCAATGAGGGTGGTGTTGTCCGCAAACTTCAGGAGCTTGACAGAATCGTGACTGGAGGTGCAGCTGTTGGTGTACAGGGAGAAGAGTAGTGGTGTCAGGACACAGCCTTGAAGGGACCAGTGCTTATGATCAGGGGGTTGGAGATATGCTTCCCCAGCTTTACGTGCTGCTTCCTTTTAGACAGGAAGTCAGTGATCCACCTGCAGGTGGAGTTTGGCAACCCCAGTTGGGAGAGCTCGTACTGAAGCAGAGCTGGTATGATCGTATTGAATGCAGAACTGAAGTCTGCAAACAGGATCCTGGCATAGGACCCAGGAGAATCCAGGTGCTAGAGGATCAACTGAAGGGCCATGTTGACAGCATCGTCTGCAGACCTGTTGGCTCTGTAGGCGAACTGCACTGGGTCCAGGAGAGGGTCAGTGATAGATTTAAGATGGGACAGTACAAGGCGCTCAAATGACTTCATTGCTACAGAGGTCATGGCGATGGGTCTGTAGTCATTCAGTCCTGTGAACCTGGGCTTCTTGGGGATGGGAATGATGGTGGAGGTTTTGCACGTGGCATGTCTCCAGGGAGGTGTTGAAAATGCCTGTGAGCACTGGAGACAGCTGGTCAGTACAATGCTTCAGTGTGGAGGGGGAGACAGAGTCTGGGCCAGCTGCTTTGCGGGGGTTCTGATGCTTAAGCATCTTGTTAACGTTCTTCTCCGATATAAGGAGGGTCATTGTGGTGGAGGGGAGGGGGGGGGGGGGGGGGGGGCGTTCAAAGCGAATGGATGCGTAGTGGCCCCAGCCTCCATTGTGGTGATGGGTGGTTGAGTAGTAGTGCCGGTGGGCTGAAGCTGATGGCTGTGTACACTGGGGGTGGTGTCAGAACTGTCCCTTTGTCTTTCAAATCTACAGTAGAAGTTGTTCAGGTCGTTAGCAAGGCTCAGGTTGTTGATGGTGTGGGGGGTTCTGGGTTTGTAACCGGTGATTTGTTGGAGTCCTTTCCAGACAGTAGCAGAGTCATTCGTTGATTTTGTTGTTTCTCAGAATACAGGTGTTTGGCCTCCTTCACCGCCTTGCCAAATATGTATTTTGCCTCTTTAAACCCATCCTGAAAGCTTTTTCCTTCTCCAAATGTAGCCCTCTGAGTTTAGCTGTGAACCAGGGTTTTTCATTGTTATAACTCACCCTGGTGCGTGTTGGAATACAACAGTCTTCACAGAAGCTGATATATGACATCACAGCACCAGTGTACTCATCCAGGCTATAGTTTGCAGACCTGAAAGTGTCCCAATCAGTGCAATCCAAGCACACACACAACTCCTCCACCGCTTCACTACTCCACATTTTTGACCTCCTCACAACAGGTTTAGAAAGTTTTAATTGCTGCCTATATGCAGGAATCAAATGGACCATTGCATGATTGGAGTGTCCCAGTGCAGCGCAGGGCACAGCGTGATAACTGTTGCTGATAGTTGTGTAACAATGATCCAGAATGTTCTCCTCTCTGGTCGGACATTTAATAAACTGTTTGTATCTGGGGAGATCCTGACTTAAGTTACCTTTGTTAAAGTCGCCAAGGACGATAACCAGGGAGTTCGGGTTTGTCCACTCCACATCCAGTATCTGGTCAGCGAGCATCCGCTGTGCTCCACGCATGTTGACTTGCAGTGGAATGTAAACACAGATCAGTATGAAGGACATGAGCTCATGGGGGGGGGGGGGGGGGGGGTAAAATGGTCTACAGTTTATGAAAAATTATTATAAGTCAGGAGAACAGTAATGCTGAATCACTGTCACATCATTGCACCAGCCATCATTGATAAAAAAACAAATTCCACCACCTTTTGTTTTCCGTGAGAGTTCTGTGTCTTTCAGTGCGGAAAAGTCGAGTCTGGTACAGATCCACACAACCACGTTTCCGTGAAGCACAAAACACAGGACATGGAAATGTCTGTTTTTCTTCATCAGTAATTGTAATTTGTCCATTTTATTGCTCAGTGAACACACGTTGGAGAGGAATATTCCCGGTAGCGGTGTTCGTAGACCGCGCCTTCGGAGACGAACCAGAGCGCCAGCGCGCTCCCCCTTCACCTGTGTTTCACTATTCGGCCAAGAGCGAGACCACCTTTGACCAAAATGTCCAATAAATCCACGAATGAAGTGAGAAAAGTGGGAAATAAATCCACTGGAGTTGTTTCCCTGATGTTCAGGATCTTTTCTCTTGTAAAAACAGTCCGGGTATTTTCGCAACACACTGAATTAACAAACAAAACAAGACAAACAAGTGCGCACCAACAAACTGAGGCGACTGTGCGTGGCGCCATCTTGACTTATCAGGAACATCATCATCCTAAACAGAAATCACAGAAATACCTAGGTGTGATTAGGCCACACCTCAACAGTTTTTGATTGGGTTTAGACAGAGGCAGTGGACTACGGGTATCGATGTGTTAATGACTCTTTGTTCTAGTACAGTTCCTGTAACCAATTGGTGTGACCTTGTCCCAATATGGTGGTGACGCTTTGCCAGTTCCCACAGACTATTTGGTGTTGCCTGCCTTGGTATGGTAACAGAACTTTGCACTAGGTCAGTTCCTGCCGATGATTTGGTGTCATCTGCCTTGGTATGGTAATGGAACTTTACCCTGTAGTGACACTGGGACAGTTCCTGTGGATAATTAGATGCATACAATGTAGATCCTAACACACAGTGGCAGCCATACGCAGTGGCAGCTGTTCTAGTGTTGACTTGAGACTGTCATACCTAGAATGATTAATTGAGACGAAACAGCCTTTATCAAGGGGAAGACATTCATATGGAGTCACAAGAAAATTGTTCATCATTATCAGACCACCCAAGTAACTATCAATTGGATTAAAATTTTATACTCCTCTTCCACAGCAATGGTTTTTAATGGAATGATCTCTCCTCTGCTCCCCTTGGCCAGAGTTACATAGCAAGTCTGCCTCCCCTCCATATTACCAAACTTGCTTGCATGTGCCATATGTGAAATCAGTGCACTACACGGTGTTGAAACTGAGTCCACATGTCATGAAATAAACCTCTATGCTGATGACACTTTACTCTGTGTTCAGCAGCCACACAAAACACTTCTTCAAATTCTTCACTTAATTAACAGCTTGAGTCAAATGTGGGATCAGGTACTGTATCTTGGGATTCGAATCACTCCTTATGTGGGAATAGTTTAGCTGCAGCTTCAAAAAGGGTGGAAAAATGACAAAGCCGGACGCTGAACGGTCTTTTTAACTTTTACTGAGAGGAAATAAAAGGAATACACATAACAGACTGCTTTCAGTATCTTCATTCTGACCGTTACACTCTTCTTCTTCTTCTGTTCTAAAAAAGGGTTCTTTTTCTAACGGTTTTGTAAACACCAAACGCCACCTATTGGGCATTCTGAGTAACAACACCTAACGTTAACTCCATCAATACATGCAATAACTCAACAGTAATCACTTGCCTTTAACTGTATTTTTAACTCTGTTTACTATTTATCTTTTTAATCCAAATAATAATGAACTAATTAATAAACAATGAACTTAATGTGTTTTTACCAAAAAGGATACAACATCCTCCCCCCCATGAAGACAGTTCATAAAACTAAAGCTCTAGGGGGTACAGCAGTTGAACTGGTCTTCGTAATATTGTCCCGTCTGATGTGCGCACAGCACATGCTCTCACAAGTCCATCTCTTCCTGGAAAAAGCTCCTTGACGATTCCAGTCTTCCAGATCTGGCGCGGCGTCCTGTCCTCTCCAATGAGCACCAGATTTCCCTCCTTGAGAGGGGTAGAGTGTGAGCTCTTACTGGTGTGCGCAGATCTCAGCTCCAGTAAGTACTCCCCTTTCCATCGAGTCCAGAAGTCGTTCAGAAGACGCTGGCGATATTTCCATCTCCGTGTTAGCTCCTCTCTGCTGGAGCTGGGGGTGTGGCTGGCAACATGAAAGGACTTGGGCGGTAATGAAGTGATCCGCCTCCCGATCAGGAAGTGGGCTGGGGTGAGGGGCTGAGGCTCTTCAGGTTCATTGTAGACAAAGGTGAGAGGGCGTGAGTTTATTGTTGCTTCTGCTTCTGCCAATAGAGATGTCATCTCCTCAAAGTTCAGTGAAGCTCTTCCCATCACTTTCTTCAAACATGTTTTAACTGATCTGACCAGTCTCTCCCAGAACCCCCCCCCACCAGGCGGCTAGTTCTGCAGTGTATTTCCATGTGATGCCCTTTTCAGTGAAATACTTTAAGAGCTCAGGCTCCTTGATGCTCGCCCAGAGTTCTCTGAGGTCTTGATCCGCTCGCTTGAAGGTTCTGGCATTATCTGAATACACAATCCTGCAGTGGCCTCGTCTGGATATGAATCTCTTAAATGCCAGGAGGAATGTCTCTGTTGACATGTCGGACACCAGCTCCAGATGAACTGCACGTGTCACAGCACAGGTGAAAAGTGCTATGTATGTCTTTTCCACTTTGTCCTTTTCAGTCTTGACATAGAGAGGGCCTGCAAAGTCCACTCCAACAGTCTCAAATGGAGGTGATTCTGTAATCCGATCTCTCGGCAGGGGCGCTGTTGTCTGCTGCATCGCCTTTACTCTGTATCTTTTGCATGTGGTGCAGGTTGCAATGATTGTCTTTGTCATTTGTCGGGCTCTTGGAATCCAATATGTGTCTCTTAGTTGCATTAAAGTGTCTCTCGTACCTGAATGCATCACTTGGTCATGGCAGCGTTTGATCAACATTTCTGAGAGTCTGTGATCTGAAGGCAGGATGTATGGATGCCGCTCACTGAAGCTCATGTCTGAGTGTTGTAATCTTCCTCCCAGACGGATCAAACCGTGCTCATCCAGAAACGGTTTCATGTCTCTGATTCTCGAGCCTCTGTGAATGTCTTTTCCTGCTTTTAATTCACCTTTCTCCCTCTGGAAACCTTGATTTTGTGCCTCCAGAATCCAGTGTCTTTCAGATTCAGCCAACTCCTCGGCTGTCAGCTCTCCTTGCTTCTTTTCACTTGAGCGTAAGTTGTGCGTGAATCTTTTAATCCATACTGTGACTCTGAGAACTGTCTTGAACTTACTGTAGTTTTCCAGCTTTAACAGTGGATCTGGTGATGTTGGCTCCATGTTGTTGAGCTGGACGGTGACTTGACTTGGTCTGAGCTCAGTCTTTACCTCCTCTTCACAGAACTTTTCATCAGGAAACTCTTGTTGCACTGCTGATCTCAGGAACTGTGGCCCTGACCACCAAAGGCTCTCCTCCTTCAGCCTCGTGACTGACTGCCCCCTTGTAGTGAGATCTGCTGGATTGAGTTTTCCACTACAGTGGGACCAGGTTTCTGGTGTGGTCAGGGACTGAATCTCCATCACTCTGTTGGCAACAAACTGTTTCCATCTGTGTGGTGAGCTGGAAATCCATTGAAGCACAATCATGGAGTCTGTCCACATTCTGATTTGACTTGGCTGCATATTCAGTGCTTGAAGCAGATTGTTCCCCATCCTAGCAGCAATCAGAGCCCCCATTAGTTCAAGGCGCGGCAGTGTGAGTCTCTTTATGGGTGCAACTCTGGACTTGGACATGACCAGTCTAGTCATGGACTCTCCCTCAGCTGTCTGTCCTTGGAGATAAGCTGCTGCACCATACGCCCTTTCACTTGCGTCGCTGAAAACATGCAGAACTTGTGCTTGACTGTTTTGCAGTGTCTCTGTTCCGTACCACCTGGGAATGACGATTTGATGGAGCTGGAGGAGCTCCATGCACCACTGCTGCCACCTTTGTGAGAGATCATCTGGCAGCTCCTCGTCCCAGCTGATTCTTCTTTGCCACATGTCCTGAAAGAGACATTTTACTCTGATTGTGAATGGCGTCAGAAATCCAATGGGGTCGAACAATCTGGCTGAGGAGCCCAGGACACTCCTCTTTGTGTTCTCCCTGTCCTTGAAAATGTCCATAAGGTGCTTCAGGTTAAAAACAAAGTCATCAGTCTCTGGCCTCCTCACAAGGCCGAGCACCTTTAACACGCTGCTGCTTGTCTCAGGATCCATGATGAAGTCAAAGTCACTTTGCTGCCACTTAGCTTTCAGTTTAGGGGAATCAAGGCTGTTGAAACTCCACTTACAGAGGTTCATGCTTGCATCAGACATTATTTCCTTTGCACTTGCTGTCAATGCGTAAGCCTCCTCAACACTGCTTGAGCTGGCAATAAAGTCATCAACATACAGAGAGTTTTTCAGAGTGTCAATGAACTGTGTGTGGCTTGTTTGGTACCTTTCCAGGTGATTTCTGATGGTGGCTGCCAGCAAAAATGGACTTGACGACACACCGAACACCACACGTGTCATCCTCAGCACACGCAGTTTTGTGTCCTCAGCATCAGGGCGACCAGTGAGCCACAGGAACCTCAGCACATCTCTGTCCTCTTCTGCGATGGATATTTGTAGGAAAGCCTTTGTGATGTCTGCCATGAAGGCAATGGGGCGCAGCCTGAACCTGACGAGGACGTTGAGGAGGTCTGGGTTCAGGTTTGGTCCTGTGAGCAGACAGTCATTAAGCGATGGACAGCCATTCTCATGCGCAGAAGCATCAAAGACCCTCAGCTTGGTTGTTGCTTTGTCCTCCTTTATCACAGCATGGTGAGGTAAGTAGTATTGGATGTTGTTATTTTCTGCTCCAACTGTGCCCTTGGTCTGTGGGACGTCCTCACATATTCCTTGTTGAAGATAATCATCTATTACATCATTGTATCTCTTGAACAGTGTCACATCAGCTTTCAGTTTTCTTTTCAGGCCTTCAAATCTTTTCTGGGCAATTCTCAGGTTATCTGGAAGCTCTGTTCTGTCTTGACGCCATGGCAACTTAACTTCATATCGCCCTTCTTTGTAGCTGACTGACCTGTTGAAGTGCTCTCGAGCCTCAGTGTCTGCTGCCCGTTCCTCATCTTTGCAGGAGATGCCCAGAGACTCTATTTCCCAGAATGCACGCAGCTGGTTTGACACCTGCATGGTCTCTTCAGTGCAGATCTTCATGCATGAAGCCTCACTCATGCTTGACATGGACACTGGGCCTTGTACTGTCCAGCCAAACATTGTCTCTATGGCAACCAAGGTGTCCGACAGTCTTTCAACTCTACCAGAAACCATTTTCCAGTAGAAATCAGAACCTATCAATACGGACAGTTCCAGCTCCTGGTCAGTGCTGCCTGAGACATCTGCTGATGCCAGTCCTCTTTTGCTTGATTGAGAACTGTTGCTTGATTTGCTCTCCTGGAACCTGCATGGTGGCAGAGCTGACTCGTGGAGTTTCAACAGCCTCGATGACAAGGGTTTTCTCTTTTTCACAGATGTTTTGCAGAGTTAATTTCACAACATTTCGTTCCATTGTTACTGGGGAGTCACTGCCAAAGGTGTGGAGCTTTAAAGTCTCTTTTCTCACAACAAGTAATCCTAATGCCTTGACCTGCTTCTCCAGGATGAAGCTCCGCTGACTTCCACCATCCATCAGACAGCGTACTTTCCTCTTCCCCCTTGTTCCCTCTGCCAGTGCTGTTACTGTCTGCAGGAGGACTGTATTCGGCTTTGCTGTGCTTGTCTTTACTGTGTGTGGGGCGACAGCTTCAGTTGTTTCTTGAGCGCTGCTCTGGGTTTCACTGGGCCCACCTTTGTCACACATTGTGGGGTGGTTTCTCCGCCCACACACACCACACGACACTCCCTTGGTCTTGCAGAATTTGGCCATGTGTCGCTGTCCTAAGCATATGAAACACCGTCCCATTTTCTTCAGCTTCTCTTTCCGCAGGTTAAGTGTGCTGTCTGTACACAGTTCAGACTTATGACTTGTGCTGTCACAGAATATGCATCCAGGAGGGGGCTGTGAGCTGCTAGCGTAGAGCATGGCGGCTGATGGCAGACTTGGATTCCTGAATTTTCCACCTGCTGACTCAGGTTTGTATCTGTGCTGGTTGGGAGACTGTGATTCCTTGCTGTGGCTGCCTGCTTTGGTCAGGTTCATGGCACGCTCTCTGCTCTCAACTTCCTGCTGCAGGAAGGCAATGAGCTTTTTGACTTTAAGCTCATGGTCTGTGCCTATTTTGCGTGTGCAAGCAAGAGCAAGATCATCTGGAATCATCTGCAGTAATATGGGGCACAGCAATCCTCCATACGTGTTTGACACCACTCCCATAGCTTCCAAGCCTCTGATCTGGACTTCACACTCATCATAAAGTCTTCTGAGAGCAACAATGTCTGAAGATCTTTTTACTGGTGTCAAGGCCAACAATTTAGACATGTGTGCACTCACAATCAAGTCCTTTCTTCCAAATCTCTCTTTGAGCATGTCTATGGCAGCGTCGTAATTTCTCTCTGTTATCTTTAACCCCGCGGTGGCTCTGGCTGCTGGACCCACCAAATACGACTTCAGGTAAGTGAACTTTTCAGGTTTGCTTAGCTCATTATTCTCATGGATAGCGGCCTGAAACTGATCCCAGAATTCTTGCCACATCGATATTTCTCTGTCGTATTTGTTTATGTACCATTTAGGCAACTTTACCGTGGGTCTGCTGGTCATCCTGATCAAGTGGGTACTCACGTCGCTCAGCCGCAGCAAGGTCCGCTCGCCCGCAGCGGCTGCTTCTCTTTCAATCAGTCTCGTGGCTCGGGACTTCCAGAGTGTAAGCTGGTCCTGGTAATCTATTGTCTTGACGATGTCCGCGGCCAGCTCGTCCATCAGTATCTCCTCTTCTATCTCTTTATCCAGCTCCCGGAGATTCTCTTCCTTCACCGATAACATGGACAATAGCTCCCATATGCAGTCATGACTCACATCGTCCTTGGTTATTTCCTCTTCAATGTTCCGCAGTAGTTTCGTCGTGGAGGTTCTTACAACTCCGCGTCTTTGTTTGAGTCTCTGCAGCCGCTCCGCCATTGTTCCTGTTCCTGCCGTAGTTGCAGCTATCGGCTAACTGTCCCCGTTGTCGTCGTAGTCGTTTTGACCTTATTTTGATCTATTCTAGGCGGCAGTGTAGCATAGTGGTTAAGGAGCAGGACTCGTAACCAAAAGGTTGCCGGTTTGATCCCCACTGGGACACTGCTGCTGTACCCTAGGGCAAGGTACTTAACCCACAGTTGCCTCAGTAAATATCCAGCTGTATAAATGGATAAATTGACAACATTGTAATGAACGGTAACCTATGTAAGTTGCTTTGGATAAAAGCATCTGCCAAATGAATAAATGTAAATGTATTCATCTCAATTTCAAACCGCCTCTTAAGTCAATCACAAGAGAAGCCAGACAGTTGGGCTACAGCTGTTACTGTATTCTCACGCTGTACTGGTGCTGTGAGAAAGAGTTTAATACCAAAAATAAATTATTTTGTACGATTCCATTCATTCCCACAACATCTTGGGTCACATTATTAGAGAGAGCCATCACTTTATTTTATCAGAAAGACAAAATTCACCCACTGAATCAAACTCAAATCTCAATCATGGCCTTTCCTCCCCCAGTTTTTCCTGGTTACAGCACTGCATTCCAACTCCACCATACATGCTTAAATGGGTAAATTGCTCAACTAACACATCAGACTTCACATGTGCTTCACTTCATTCTCTAAAATATTCACTGTATCCTTCCAGGGAATTCTGTTTAAAGCATCATCCTTATTTAAGAACCAATTCCATACAAAAAATGTAATTGCTTGTCCCAGGTTTGCATCAGGTTTGTCTGGACTTAAGGTAAGGTAAATAATACAACAATTCAGTGATAATTTGAAGTGAACTGTTGTCACCCTTAATTACTATCCACCCCAAAAAGTTCAAAGCAAACATCTTTGTGTATGTAAAGTTTTCATACAGGCTTAGCTATTGTTGTACTGGTAATCTTCACTCTGCCTGTATTACATTATTGTCTAGTAGATGCTCTTGTTCAGAGCAACTTACATATGTTACAGTTTTATTCATTTATACAGCTGGGTATGTACTGAGGCAATTATGGGTTGAGTACCGTGCCCAAGGATACAACAGCAGTGCCCCAGCAGGGAATCAAACCAGCAACCCTTCAGACATAAGCACTGCTCCTTACCACTATGTCACACTGCTGTATGACTCATGGACTACAGTACTTAAGTATTTCAATAGTAATAGCATGTCAGGCTATTGGCTTATTTATATAGGTTCATTAGATGTCCGTTAAAAGACATCTTGTCATTTCTACCAGTTTCCACCTAAATTGGATTCCACCTAAATTGGATAAGCCATTTGCAGTATCAATGTGGGAATTTTTCTGTATGTTATCTATGGTAGACATGTGTGGTTATGCTTCAGATCTGTCAGATTTTGAACACAAGGTCAAGCCTAGTTTTGGGCGTGTAAATTTTGATATATTTTTATTAGCTTGGCAGATATTCATCTTAGTCTTGTCTTACAGGACCCAACTTCAAAAAGGACTTACTACTCACATCTAAACACACATCCTCGTAATGGCGATCAGTAAAGATGAAGTCAGTCTGTGATCAATGGAATGTATCCCACCAATCCTGTAGTGATGCCCTTTACGCCATGAGTGTGTGATGGAAAGCACAGTTTTCTTAACCATACATGCTACTACACCTGTCGCAGTCATCAAGGTTCCATTCAACAACGACGGGACCACACAAACTCTCACCCATGTAAAATCTGTTACACTTGACTACCGTTAAGAAACAGCATTATAGCATGACTGACACACACAAATTGTTATAAAACATTGCACCTTTTCATCATCATTTTATGCTGTCATTATGAAAAAGATGTGACGCCTCTTTAAAACTAGAGTTTTACGTTTACGTTTGTGGAGGCAGTTATGTCTGCCACCAAAGCCCTGACATGAGCTGTAGACGTACATTGAGCGGAGATACATCACATGATCTATCTCGTTATGGCATGACACTGACATTTCAAATGATATGATCTTGAGAGATTTATCCATTGACCTTGAGCTGCAGTGTAAGTCAATTTTAAACAGTGTTTGTGACACAATTTTTAAAATGGATCTTGAATGAAGGGTTGATAACCTATAAAACCTTGATTTACGTGCACATTTATATTTTGCGACATAAAAGATGAGTACATTTAACATTACAGTTACATTGTTGACTCCCAGCAGATGCTCTTATCCAGACGTCAAGCATCCAACAAAAATGAAATAAAATGTTATACAAACAAGAAAACGATCATCCACACATGAAAAAAGAGCCAGAGTCAAGCACACAAGTCTAACTGCAAACAACTCCTAACAAATTACAAATGCCTAACTGGCCCAACACACAGGTGCCATACAATTAGAGCCCGACTGACAAAGGATTTTTAAGATTGATACTGATTTCGATATTTGAGGATTTAAAAATCCGATAATGATATATCAGCTAATATTCTTTTTTTTTTCCAGAAACACATAACATAAACAAAGATTTTCCCTAACATTTGTTATGTGTAGTTATTTAAGAGTCCTCATCAAGATAACATGACATAATGCAGTTTAAAAATAAACTTGTTTTATTGTCATAAATAGTACTTTGAACAAAAGTACAACAAAATATATTAAAGTTTTGATAAATAAGAGTCAAATGTATAAAAATACAAAAAAGTTTTTAAAAATATCATGCCATCTTAAACTATGCAGTAAACTGATACAGTGACCTAGAGTAAACGCTGCTGTTGAATGCATCATAGTTCATAGTTCATCAATGTTCATAGTTCATCAATAGTTCTTCAATGTGGCCAGATAGTGTGGTCCACTAGGGTTACTTCACTAGAATTCACTAGAGTGTCACTAGCTCGGAACTGCAGCTCAATTTCTTTCTCTCTCTCTCTCTCTCACACACACACACACACACACACACACTGTACTGTACTGGAGAGACTTGGGTCTTGGGTCACTGTTTTCACTGTGTTGAACAATCAAAATATTTTCAGAAAATAAAGCTCAAGCACCAAGGAGATAAGATAGCATTTGTATGTGATAAAATTTGCATAGTTTATTTATGGAAGTAAATTTATAAAAAAAAAAAAAAAAAAAAAAAACACACACACACACACAGTGAAATTTGACATACCAGGTATAACCAACTTGTACAGACCTCTCTGATCTACCCAAGTCAAACAATGTTTTTTTTTTTTTTGTCTGACTGAAAATACAAGATATGCCTGCACAAAATATTATCAAGCATAAATTGACTTGAAAAATAAAAATAATTTTGGTGCCCACCAATATTACAAACTTAAACAATGTTCCCTGCAATTATTACAGGGTTGTTTTTATTCAAAAACTTATACTTTCTCAACAACCACCCCTATTTAACATATAATAAGTGCATTTTTGTTTGTTACTCAAGCTTACATATATTTTCCAGGCTTTGTTGCATATGTAACTTTGTTGTCCTGTTAGTTACTTATGCAACGAAATGGTAATGTTACTTTAACCCCCATTACTTTTCAACCTCTATTTCTCAGCCAATTTACACTGAATTGCAAAAATAAAACAGTCTATGGTTACATCTAAGCATCCAATTACCCACATTCTAGTCCAATCTCAATCTTAATTACAAACCCCCATTATCATAACCAGTATCGGATTTAGGTATGGGCGACATGGGCAGGTGCCCACACAAAAAAATTCAGAATGGTGACATTTGCGCGATCGTTTTAATATCGCTCAATTGCACGTCACATGATATCATGTCACCGTGTGGATCAATTAGCGTTGTTGGAGTGGACACACTGATTCTAGTTTGTGAGCTAGGCAGGCTACTGCCTGGGATTCTGGGAAGGTCTCCCACTCAGAAGTACGAGATGGGGAGAGGGGCGGGGGTAGGTTGACCTCAGGTCTCCCCTGAAGTAGGGGGAGCGGGGGAATCTATCAAATAGCTCACCTCTAACTTTGTACAGTACTAATGCAATTAGTAAAATCAGTCACACTACGAAATGCTACCAAATAAACCACAATTCATTCATAATACTGTGAATATATAGTTTCACAGACATATTGTTGCATTTTTTTGTGGTTTGTGCAAAATCATTAAGATTAATATAAAACCAGTCTGTACACCACCAAGGTGAAGTGGTTTAGTCTTGACTCTTGGTTGACAGTGTCGGAGGGATGGGTAATGTAGTGATGCTCAAGTGCCAAATCAACACAAATGAATAAGAAAAGGTCGAAGCCATCAGGTGCCCAGTTTAGGAAAAAGAGGAAAGAAGAGGAGGAGAAACGCGCAAAAGATGAAGGTATGCAGCTATGTATAACACTTGTGTTTGTTAGCCTATGTTGCTACGTTGCTTGCTATTAGGGTTGGGTATTGTTTGGGTTTTTTCCGATACCGATGTTAAAGCGATACTTTTAAAACAGTACCGGTGCCTAAACAGTGTCTGAACCGATACTTTAAAAAAAAGCACAGAACGACAGTCGACAACATTAAGGAACGGCTTTTTTATTTTTAAGTATATCTGAACTTGAAATTGAACAATAAATTAACTGTTAACAGTTTAAAGTATACTTAAATATATAAATATAAATAAATACAAAACACTTGACAAGTGTTTGCATTGTTAGCATATGTTTCCGCCAAGGTTATAATAGGTTTACATTTTCAAATTCGTTTTTATTTTGATAATATGTTTGTATTCAGTCTGAATTTCCGGTTAGTTTTAGTTAGTTTCACCAGTGTTTTCATTAGTTTCAGTTTAGTTTTTATTTCATGGACTCATTTCTATTTCGTTTTAGTTTATTATAGGGGGGGGGGGTGGGGGGGGGGGGGGGGCAATTGTTGCGATGATGGCTAAGCGGTGACCCGTTCAATGGGTAAATTAACAGCTAGCTAACTTGACCCCCCCCCCCCCCCCCCCCCCCCCATTTGTAGATACTTGCTTGATGTTAAATTTGGTCTGGGTGGTCCTAATTCTTTAGCTGCCAATTTATCCTGCTTACTACGACGACTGAACGGTATTTTTTTAATGCCACGATCGAGTTGCTCTGAGTTGAGGTAACATTAGCCATGTTGACTTTGAATGTGACAAGATCGCTGGCTGCCCCAGCGATCACTACATCAGGTTCCGTATGACGAAAGCACATTAGTGCAAGCCCACCCAGAACCCATACAGATTGCATTACAGCGCCTGCAGTTCGAAAAAATCTATCAAAGCGATCTGTGCGATTTTCAACCAGACTGAAATCGCCCGAAAGGGGCGGTACTCCACGGAACACGACTTGACACTGATTGGACTATGATATTCAGAGGCAGGACAAACTGTCTAGTACAGTCACCGTTAGCGTAGCACTGTGGTAGGATGTGTGATGTGAAAAATAATTCCCTCCCTTTCCTCCTTTGGTGGTGCCTCGCCCGATCGCCCTAAGGAACAAACCGCCCCTGAGTGTGACACCCGCCGCCTTGAATGGATACGACCTCCGCAGTCTTGCATACAATTATTTTTTGTCTTTTCATACTTTATTTTTATTAGTTTTTTAGCAATCATTCTTAGTTTCGTTTAGTTTTAGTTTTACATTTTCTTCGGGTAAATTATTTTATTTCAGTTTACGAAAATGTCTCAAAACCATTACTTTTCGTCTTAGTTTTAGTATACGATAATAACCCTGGTTTCCACTCTTTATCTTTTGTAGCCATGTGTTTCTGTGTACCACATGGAAGCAGCATAGCGCTGTTGCTGTGAAATCAACATCGAATAGATACCAGTTGCCATTTTTCCCCAGAAAGCATTTCACATGGCCTCGGAAAACTGGAGGTGTGCTCCCACATCAGGTGTGACTAAAGGGAAAAAAAATACAGGAAGAAACCGGGCGCCTTAACAACCCTTTCGCACACTTATTTTTTGTGTTTTCATTAGTGTTATTAAGCATCTCACAGTTTTCAGTTAGCATTTGCTATATATTTTAGAGTTATATCGCTGTTTCCTCAAAGCTAAAATTAGCTAGAAATTCTCCAATCTAGTGTTACTGTCGCACTGGTTTTAGCATACGCGCTAAATGGCTAATCACACCGGTGTGAAATGAGGGACCGAAATCTGTGCTGCGATTCGGTCCGGTAGATACCGGTCGTTTAGGAACACCGGGTTTCGGTACCCAACCCTACTTGCTATGCTATTACACATAGGGCAACAATATTCCGTTTTCTGTCCAGCTAGCATACATAACATTGGATATGCAGTAATTTCACACAGTTTCATCATGATAGTGTGTGCAGAAAACCTAAACCTGATGCTAAACCTTAAAACTTACTTCAAATTAGTGCTTTTGCCGCAGGTCTGACTACCACCCTAAAATTTCATTCGTGAATACTCGCAGTTGTTGATGCTGATTGACATCTCATTTCACCTCTTGTTGAAAGAAGTGTTTATTTTGATATCAGGTGGCGCCTTTTTCAAATCGAGGATGAGGAAGAGAGAATATTTCCACAGCTCACAGGTGAAATGAGATGTCAATCAGCATCAAGCTGCCAGTGATAGCAAATGAAATTTTAGGGTGGCACCTGGGGTGGCCAATCAGATATAAGGTGTGTCCAGTGCTACCCCGAACACCCCTCTGGCTCCGCCACTGGCGCAAGGGTTAATAATTTCCAATGCACCAACTGTAACTAGAGACATGTGAGTCGCAGATATATTTACCATTGCTTCATTTAGGCAAAATAAATTTACATTTACATTTGTTTATTTAGCAGACGCTTTTATCCAAAGCGACGTACGAAAGTGCATACAGTAAGTATAGCAGTACAGGGATGAGATGTGTACAGTTCCACAATGAGACAGTAGTTCTCAGCTGAGAGCAAAGTCTGTTTGAGGACACAGTACTGGATAATTTATACAACTACAGGGTATATGGCAACTAACAAGATCCAACTTCAAAACAGTGCAGTGAGTGCCTGAGTAAAGGCGGTAACAAGAAAACAAAAACACAAAAAACACACAGCAATTTTTAACAGCACTGATACAGATGGGGAGCTGAAAGATGATAGCAGACCGCAGTTGGGAATTGAATGGTTGGGGGGGGGGGGGGGGGTTGTGTGATAGGTCAGTCCAGGTAGAGTCTGAAGAGATGTGTCTTCAGACCACGTCTGAAGGATTGGAGTGATGGAGCTGTCCGTAGCGGGACAGGGAGTTCGTTCCACCACTGGGGAACGATGTAGGAGATACGTTGTTGCCTTGCAGAGCAAGAACCTCCTGCTTTGTCTGTGCGAGGAGTAGGGCTGTGACAATAACTGCATCACCACAATACCGCGGTCATGAGATGCCTACCACGGGGTTGAGCTCATTACCGCATCACCACAATTATTTGTTTATTCTAGGGCTGTCAACGGTAATGCATAAAAGCTCCTTTGCGATTAATCTGGAAACTGTAACGCTTTAATGTTTTAACGCAAATTAATCATATTATCAAGTTTGACCGCAACTTCCTTCCATAATTTCAGCGCGGATATTTACCTGGCTGAATTACTGAAAGGCGTGGCAAACGCTGAACGGCAAATTTCGTTTTAACCTTTTCGCATGTAACTTATTTGTTATGGTATGTATGTTACCTTATATGGTTTGTTATGTTTTCATTTGCGTTATTAAGTTTCTTATAGATTTAAGTTAGCATTTGCTATATTTTTAGAGTTAAATCGCTGTTTCCGCAAAGCTAAAATTAGCTAGAATTTCTCCAATCTAGTGTTCTAATCGCACCAGTTTTAGCATATGCGCTGTGGTGTATTGATTAACCACATATTTCTTGTATGGCAACAGTTTATTTAGACTTAAGGATCTATGTTACCAGGATCTATGTGAGCTCAGTGAGCGTTGGTGTAGCACGCATGCGCATTGTTCTTCGACCCTGAAGCGGGCTCAGTAAAGAAGCAGAACAGCGTGTCGATGTCCGTCTCATCAATACATATCATTGGCGACGAGGATGGGATACAAGTTTTCTTGACGGGGAAGGAGAGACACACGGTGTCGGTACTAGTGAGTACAATGGCCCTGTTTGGAGGAATGGGCGAGTTTCAGCCGGAAAATGAGCCGTGGTCGGCGTATGTGGAGCGGCTAGAACAGTTTTTTGAAGCTAACTACGTAGCCGAAGACAAGCAAGTGGCTACGCTGTTGAGTGTAATGGGCGCAACTACATATGGACTTTTGAGAAACTTAGTGCAGCCCCATAAGCCAAAAGACAAGACGTTTGATGAGATAGTGACGGTTTTAAAGGGACATTTTGAGCCAAAGCCGCTGTTGGTAGCAGAAAGGTTCCGCTTCAACCGATGTAATCAAAAAGCTAACCAGCCAGTTGCACAATACGTGGCAGAGTTGAAGCAGTGCGCCGCCAACTGCGAGTTCAGCGCGAACCTGGACTCATCACTACAAGATCGGTTCGTCAGTGGAATACGGAACGAAGCCTGCCAGAGGAGACTACTCGCCGAAAATGATCTCACGTTTGCCAAAGCGTTTGAGATCGCCCTCAACATGGAGACGGCCGACAGAGACGCACGTCAGTTGAGAGGAATGGAGAGCGAGAAGGCGGGAGTTGCCAGCGTCCACAAGGTGAAGCTGCAGGGGGCCAGGAACTGCTACAGGTGCAAAGGAAAAAATCACAATGCAAATGAGTGCCATTTCAAAGAGACCAAATGCCATAATTGTGGAAAAATAGGACACATCAAAAAGGCATGTCGTTCAAAGGCAAGTGCAGAGTGCACAAAATCAAGAGGAATTTGTCAGCAAAAGAAAAACACAAAATATGTCACAGCTGAAGAAGATTCAGACCTTGAAATGTTAACTGTTTTGACTGTCACAAGTGAAGATGCTGATACGTACAAAGCAACATTCTCATTCAATGATGTAGACTTAGAAATGGAGATTGATACTGGGGCCAGGAGGAGTGTCATTTCAGAGATAACCTACAGAAGGCAGTTTTCACACATGCCACTGGAAAAAGCTAAGGTTAAACTCAGAGCGTACAACGGAGGTCACATCCCTGTTTTAGGGCAGATCACAGCGACAGTGGGTTATCAGGGTCAGTCAGCGGTTTTGCCACTTATCGTTGTCAAAGGACATGGAGCCACATTATGTGGTAGAGATTGGTTAAAGCAAATTAGGCTGAACTGGGCAGAGATCAAGTATTTTAATGAACCCAAGTGTAGCTCACTTGAGGAGATGCTCAGTAAATATTCTGAGGTGTTTAATGATGAGTTAGGGACACTCAAAGATGTTAAAGCCTCAATCATAGTCCAAGCTGATGTGCCTCCTAGATTTTGCAAACACAGGCCCCTCCCATTTGCAATGAAGGAGAGAGTTGAAAAAGAGCTAAAAAGGCTGGAGGAAGCTAACATTATATCTCCAGTTAAGCATAGTGAGTGGGCGGCACCGATAGTCCCGGTGGAAAAAAAGGATAAGTCACTCCGCCTGTGTGGCGATTATAAGGTGTCAGTTAACCAGGCACTTGAAACAGACAGTTACCCCTTACCACGTTTAGAGGAGCTGTTAGCAACCCTTAGTGGGGGTAAGATCTTCTCTAAGATCGACTTAGCAGCAGCTTATCAGCAAGTTTTGTTAGATGACGACTCAAAGAAATACACAACCATTAACACCCACAGAGGACTGTTTGTGTATAATAGACTTCCTTTTGGGATCAGCTCCGCCCCCTCCATCTTCCAGAGGGTAATGGAAAACATTATGAAGGACTTACCAGTTGTAGTTTTCCTGGACGACCTTCTGATTATGGGATGCTCAGAGGAAGACCACCTCCTCAACCTTCAAAGAGTCCTTCAACGCTTGAAGGAAAACGGACTGCGAGTTAAACGCTCAAAGTGTGAGTTTGGAAAAACTCAGCTAGAGTACCTGGGCCATGTACTGGATGAGCGTGGCATTCATCCTGCTGAGGATAAAGTGAGAGCCATTCAGGAGGCTCCTGCTCCTACCAACGTTAAAGAGCTCCAGGCTTTTCTGGGACTTTTTAATTATTATGGAAGATTTGTGCCACAACAGAGCACAGTTTTGGCACCACTGTACAAACTGCTCAGAGAAAATGTGACGTGGAGGTGGACAGAGGCAGAACAGTCTGCTTTTGTGAAGTGTAAAAACCTTTTGACGAGTGACCAGGTTTTAGCACACTATGACCCCACCTTGCCACTCACCTTGGCATGTGATGCCTCTGCGTACGGCATTGGAGCAGTGATACAACACACCATGCCCAATGGAGAGGAGAGACCAATTGCTTATGCTTCCCGCACATTGTCTCCAGCGGAGAAAAAATATTCTCAAATAGATAAGGAAGCTCTTGGACTGATTTATGGTGTTACAACACACCATGCCCCTGGAGCCTGAAACTGTGGCTCTGAGGCGCTCAACGCGAGTGAGTAAACCGCCTAAGAGATATATGCAATGAGTCTGTGAACTTACACTGTATACATGATAATGTTCGTTTGTTTTCAATATACAGAGCATTTACCCTCTATGATGTTATAATGGCATAATGCCAAAATGTTCTTTGAGTTAATTGAAGCTAAATGTGGTAATGTGTCATCTGACAGTTGTGGTTCACTAACATAAAACAAAGGGAAAAGAAAGCGAAAGGGTTCAAACGAAATTTGCCATTCAGCACATCTGTGTTTGCCACGTAAAATAAAAAGACCGTAAAATAAAGAATGAGTACATTTCGATTTTTTTGCAGCACTTTATACAAGCAGTGATTGTAGTAGATAGCCTACCGACATCATGAATGTTCAATTATGTTGCATGTTTAACAACCATTAGCCTAATGTTCCCTTACCATCTTCTTATTTGTCATTTGATTTGAAAAATAATTAAAATTGTTTTAATGCGACTACATATAGCCTACCTGTTCATTCTGCTTCAGACGCCATTATTGTATAGCCTACAGAATTATGTGAATTAAAATATAAAATATTAAAATGTTAAATGTAAAATGTTAACATGTAAAATATTTGTAAGTTTGCAATCACTTTCTAAGTTGTAACCAGCCTTCCCGAGAATTTAGCAGAAAAATAAACAAGTTGTTCATGTGCAAACGTTATGGGTTGGTTTTTTGTGTTGCGCGGGGGTCGGAGGGTGGCCCCGGAGGTGGGTAATTTGTTGCTTTATTACCGCGGGAAGAAAAATCATTACCGTCACAGCCCTAGCGAGGAGCAAGACGTCCAGTTGCTGCTGAGTAAAGGGGCCAGGCAGGTGTGTAGGGCTGGATGAGGTCTTTTAGGTCTTAGTAGGGGCTGTCCTGTTGATTGCAGAGAAGGCAAGGGTCAGCGTTTTGAATCTGATCCTGGCTGTGACAGGTAGCCAGTGGAGGGACTTAAGCAGGGGAGTAACATGGGAGAATTTGGGGATGTTGAAGATTAGTCAGGCAGCTGCATTCTGAATGAGCTGCAGAGGCTGCAGGCTGGGAGGCCTGCGAGGAGAACTGTTGCAGTAGTCCAGGCGAGGGAGCACTGTGGCCTGGACAAGGAGCTGCGTGGTGTATGTTGTCAGGAACAGACGAATCCTCCTGATGTTGTGGAGGAGGAATTGGCAGCCCCGTGATGTGTGAGCAATGTACTCCTTGAAGTCTAGGTTGCTGTCAAGGATGACGCCCAAGCTCTTTGCTGATCGAGAGGATGGTATTGTGGTGCCATCGACGGTGGTGGAGAGATCTTGCAGGGGGAAGGGCCGGCTGGGATGAACAGCAGTTCTGTTTTCTTGAGGTTCAGCTTCAGATGGTGGGATGTCATCCATTTGGAGATGTCAGCCAGGCATGTGGAAATCCTTTCGTTGACCTGGGGGGTAGAGGGAGGGAAAGAGAAAAAGAGTTGGCATCAGAGTTGTCGTCAGCATAACAGTGATAGGAGAAACCGTGTGATTTGATAACTGAGCCAAGTGAGTTGATGTAAATTGAGAAAAGCAGGGGTCCCAATACTGAACCCTGTGGGACTGCTCTAGTGAGAGGGGTGGGTGCAAAGGTGGAACCTTTCCAGTAGGTCTGGGAGGATCTACCAGTCAGGTAGGACTTGAACCAAGAGAGGGCAGTCCCAGAGATGCCTATCTCTGACAGCTTTGAGATTAGTGTTTGGTGGTTGACTGTGTCAAAAGCAGCGGAGAGATCAAGGAGGATGAGGACGGATGACAGGTTGAAGGCTCTAGCAGTGTGGAGAGCCTCTGTCACTGCCAGGAGTGCAGTTTCTCTTGAGTGGCCAGCTCTGAAACCTGACTGGTGGGGGTCTAGGAGGTTGTTCCTGAGAAGAAAAGGGGACAGTTGGTTAAGTACTGCATGTTCCAGGGTTTTGGATAGAAATGAGAGGAGAGATGCTGCTTGGTGTTTCATAACATCTGATGGATTATTGGATGGTATCTCCAGGAGTGGAGTAACCAGAGCTTTCTTGAGGTCTGTGGGGACAATACCAGAGATTACTGAGGTGTTGATAATTGAGTAAAGAAATGGAGGCGATCTCACCAGATGTAAATTGGAGCAGAGTAGAGGGGATGGGGTCCAGAAGGCAGGTTGTGGCATGGTGGTCTGAGATGAGTTGAAGCACAGCCAAATTGTTGAGCGGCATGAAAGAGGACAGGTGGTTGATGCAGTTGGTTGTGGTAGTCAAGGGTGTTGTTGAGGGAGTGAGGGAGTCCGGATGCTGATCACCTTTTCCTCAAAGTAAACCCTAAAATCATTGGCAGAAAGGAGAGAGGGGGAGGGAGGAGGAGGAGGGGAGAGGAGGGTTGAGAAGGTGGAGAAAAGTTTTTGTGGGATAGTTATGTTATTATTAATTTTGCATTGGAAGAATGAGGACTTAGCTGATGTTGTTGCAGTTGTGAATGCTGTTAGCAGAGAGTGGTAGGTAGCCAGGTTCACAGAGGATCTAGATTTCCTCCACTTCCTCTCGGCAGCTCGTGGTACAGTCCTGTCTGAGCGGAGTGAGTCAGTCAGCCATGGACAGGAGGGTGACTGTCATGATGGCCTGGAGACAGTAGGGCAGAGTGCATCTAAGGATTGAGAGAGACGTGTTAAAGACTGATGTAGCAGACTCAGCAGCATGATGGAGAAGGAGGGAAGGGGAGGGAGGGTAGAGAAAACAATGGAGGTGAACGCAGAGTGGGAGAGATTGTGGAAGTTTCTCCTGAAAGTGGAGGTGGGGGGTCAGTAGGGGAGTTGAGGGTGGAGGGGAGAGTGAGGAAGAATGATGCGAAACAGTGGTCCGATACGTGGAGGGGAGTCACCATGGGGTGGGTTGTGGCACAGCTTCTGGTGAGTACAGGGTCTAGCTGGTTGCTGGTCTGTATGAGAAGGTTGGTTGGTCCTCTCTTTCAGAGAGACGTGATAGGCACTGGTATTTATTTATTTACAAAGCCCTTATTGGCAAATTACCGTCCTATATTACATCTCTTCTGGACAGATCAGTAGGGACTTAACTCGGACACATGACTGGCTCACACTCCATGTACCTAAAGTGAATTCTGAATTTGGAAAGACCGCATTTAGATTTTACACTCCATTCACATGGAATAAGCTACAGAGCACTTTAAAAATGGATAGTCTCATGAGTTATGAACAATTTAGAAGCAAGATTTTAAACCTTCCCAAAACAAAATGCAATCTGTGTATCAATCTTAAATGTCTTAAAGTACATTGAAAACTTTTAAGTTTTCTCTCTAAATTCTATCTGCCCAGTGCCGGCCAGAAGCAGATGGGCTCCCCCTCTGAGCCGCGTTCTGCTGAAGGTTTCTTCCTGTTATTAGGGAGTTTTTCCTTGCCACTGTTGCCGTAGCCAATATTGCATTCTTCTATTGTGTTTTGTTAATTAATCATACTGTAAATTCTGTTGATTACTTTTCCATGAATGTTTTTATTTTGTTTTATTTTTATTTATTTATTTTTATCTTCAGGTCTCTCTTGAAAATGAGATCTTTATCTCAATGGGATTTACCTGAATAAATGAAGGTTAATATAATATGTAATAGATCACTATGTACCAGAGCTGAAGTAAATAGCTCATGTGAGACCTGCGTAAAGCCTGTGGGGTCATGGGTAGCAGGTAACTGAGCGGTTGCAGCGACTACGTCACTCTCCGAGACCTGGCTAACTAGCGTTGTTGCCGACAGGGTAGAGGCAATTTGCCTTTAGCTCAACTGGCAACGATGCTGGTCATAAGGGGTCATACAGAACTTTGACATCACTGACTGCTAACTTCAGATTAAATTTCTTTTTGGGAGATATTCTGCTGTGCTCTCTGGTGGAAGCACTCAAATAAACTCATTAAATGTCTTCCTGTCATGTGGCCACTCTTGTACTGCAAAGACATTCATCTTCAATGAGGGCCATGTTCAGTTAAAAGCCAATAGAGATGTCCTTTGTGGACTTACACAAAGAAATATAACTTCTTACAAAGATGAAATTTCAGTGGGGGGGTTGATTAATTAAATCAAAATTCATGATTACAGGGATAGGTTTCTCAAAAAGTGAATAATCCCCTACTGTCCCAAAGAACAACTCTAGATTGCACAGTGAAAGACCATGGAGGCTATGTGGGTTTGAATTCATTCAACAGCATACTGAAAAAGAACATGACTAAACAGGACAAGATGGCCTCATTACCTAATTTGGAGTGAGCACAATGTTCAGAGCTGCCCTCCTCTGACTGTGCTAAACATCATGGAAGCCACCCAGGGAGCTCATCTCCAGTTAGTGTGTCTCATTTCAACCCCACTCAGCAATCTGATATCCTGTTCACTTCAATCCACATTAAATTATTGCTGTGTTCTTAATTCAAATTTGTGTATATGCTCGCACCAATAGATTCATGATCGTTCATTGATTCGATTGGAGCACTTCATTGTGTAATTCCTGCTGACTTCAGCCACACTGAAAATGTAGTGTTGCTTCAAGATTAAAATTTGAAGCCTTTGAATCATTTCCTGCATCAGTGAAGAACACTTGAGAATTCCTGGGGGGGAAAATGACCATGTTCAAGTGAATTTGAAACACAGTTATTAAATTCACACTTAATGTTAGGAGCTATTTGAATTAAATGGCATAAAGACAAGCTCTCCAGCACAGGCATCTACAGAAAATGACGTGGAGAAGTAACGTACATCCCATTCTGTTAACATATCACTGCGTTGGTAGATAAGAAGCGGCCATGAAAACAGATTCATCAGCAAAACGGTTTACCTGCAAAGCCTCAAATCTGATGAATGGACATTTCGGTTCCAGGAGTACGGGAGAATTAGCCGGTCGTATCAAAAAATGAGAATTCCTAAGCGATGCACCGCTCTCCAATTTGATGTGCCGCTTTTACATGTGTGCCAGGAGGAACTCACTGAGGAGTGTGTGGGGTGGGTATGAAAAGGCTGTTTACGAGAGACACAGAGTCATCTCACTTCATTTTTGTCACCTGAGGGGAAAATATTTTTGTTCAGGTGAGAGTGCAACGCTCTCACTCATTAGAATTACACGACAGAATGGCAGATTTTTGCACCCTAACAGAACGTTTGGGATACATTTTCACCGTTGCTCAATCGTAAAACCTGAGGTATTACTGCCTATCTGCTCTGTTTTAAACTGTTTCTTTATGGTGAATTAAGATAAAACAACCTAATGAAATGTATTACTTGCACTAGGGGTGTAAACCACTGGCCCAACAGTCGTACAATATTGATACATAAGCAACATTTCAATTTCGGGTACATTTCGATTAAATATGCTTTAATATGAAAAATATTCTGTGCTTTTAGAGAATTGCTGCGGATCAAAGCACTCAATGTTGAAGGATAACTAGGATTGTCGCAATTTTTTAATTTTAATTTTAATTTTAAAGAATGTAAGTAAAAGTGTGAATGTGGTATATAGGCCTACTGGTTGGGTGATTCTCATGAACTATGTCCAAGTGATGTCAAAATCTAAATAAGCAAACTTGAGTGATTTTTTTTTACTGCAATACATAAAATACAGTCTGTAGTTTTTAATTATGATAACATTTCACATGAAAAAAACATTTAAAGCATTTTATGAAAGTTTTATAAGGGCGTGCACCAGTAGCCTATAATTCTCATTACCGATATGTTTTATGATGAAGGAAAAAACTAAAAAGGTCTATTTTACTGAACTTTTCACATTTAGACAAACAAGTGCATGAAATGATCATAACAGTAGGCTACATTAAAAGTAGTTTTCAAAACATTTTAATATATTTTTTAAGTAAAATTTCTCTCATTGCCAGAATAAGCCATTTGAAGTACCATTTTTCAAATTATCTCTTTGTCAATTGAAACCGTTCTTAACATTTTTTTAAAGAATGCTCATCCAACTAAGGTTCTGTACGCTTATTTTTAGAATGTTCACTTAGCATTGTTGTGGCTAACATTTTGTCACCCCCATGTTAAGTCTATGGGCATTTCATCGCAGTTTGTTCAGAATTGTAAATGTTAATTCAAAAACTGTACATTACACAAAAACATGAGTTAGAAAAGGCACGAGCTACCTTAAATACATTGTGAGTGAGAAAGAAGTAGCTTAACAATTTAATGTATGCGTAGTGTAAAATTGTTGGAGTAATTGCAGTTTTGAACATGAAATTTCACTTGTTTTGTCACTGTATCTACTCGATAGCTAATTAGTTTTAATACTGTACTATACCTACTAGCCTACTAGCTAGCGAAACTATGTAAGATAGCTAGCTAGCTAGCAATATTAGCTTAAATAAAGAAAAAAAGAATTTACTTCAAGATGCTTCTTCAGGTTAGATGTCGACTCTTTTGAAGAGGATAGCAGTTTGGTTGCTGGCAAACACAGCTTGCATTGTACTGTTATGTTGCGACCTTTGCCAAATTAGTAAGTAAAATGGTCCCGGTATTTCCATGATATAAATGTGTTGTGCTGGTTGTTTTCTGTCTCACTCTCCATTCTACTGTCTTGTGAGTCAGGCAGGCTGCGTGCTTTTTCCTTTTTTTTTCGTGAGGGGCATATGGGAGATACACCCCGGAGTTGCCTATCATTGGATAGATTTTCCAACTGTCCAATAAACATTAAACAAAAAAATAAATGAAATTACATGAAATAAAATCCAATGTAATCCCTTCAGTAATCTAAATATTTTTAAAATGTAACTGTAATTTGATTACCATCAATTTAAATGATAACTGTAATGGAATACAGTTACTCATATTTTGTATTTGAAATACGTAACGCAGTTGCATGTATTCCGTTACTCCCCAACCCTGGTTGTTCCACCCCTTACTCACACTAATGCTAGGCTTCCACACAGCGAAACATCTCGCAAATGTTACCTGATGAATTTTTCACTCTGGGGGGGTGGTCGACAAGCACGTTTGACTGTCCTGTTAGTAGCAAGTGTAGTTGTGGTGCGGTGACATAGCGGGCTGGCACGCTAGCTAGCTAGCAAGCTATTGTAGCCAGCAAGCCAGCTAGCTAGCTATTGTAGCAAGTGATTCAGCTAGCGTGTGAAGTCAACCAGTCAACTGTGATGAAATGGCATAGACATTGCATTGTGTATGCTCTCCACCAATTTAATTACCTCCCATTTTCTATGCCGTTCATGTTCTGAATACAATGGTTTTATTAAGCCATTTAAATTATGTTGTGCACATCAGCATTTTGTACAACACCGTGAATAAAATTCACGTATGTGCTTTTGCTATTACCCCCTATAGCCTACCTCCCGCTTTAAAACATAAATTTTATTAAGCCAATTAAATTATACTGTGCACACATCAATATGTTCTAGAACAGTACATAGAATAAAATGCATAAATGTGGTAACCTCCCGCTCTTTTCGAGTTCATGTTATGAATAAATTAATTTTGTTAAGCCAATTAAATTATGTTCCACGAATATCGATGAAAATGCACTAATACGGCTATTTTGCGCTCATTTCAAGTTCATTTTGGGAGGCAATACTCCCAAAATAATGGATATAAAAATGGGTTTGCAATCCTCTTGTCATGTTCGTTGTCATTATGGACCGGCTGCGCAGAATATTGGCACTCACCCTCCTTTATTGCTGGAGAAGACGGCGACGTCACCACAGATATTGGGTTCATCCCATTCGTCAGCCCCACAAGACCATCTGCGAGTACCACCACCATGTACAAGAGCTGCACTTGGATGACGGCCTTTTCCAGCAATATTTCAGGCTCACTAAGGCGCAGTTTGATGACCTGCTAACCCGAGTTGGGCCCCGGATTGCCAGGAGAGACACTCAAATGTGCAAATCTGTTGGGCCACTATTTGCCTTCGGTGAGTATACATTGTCAAATCTGAATTACAGCATGACATTTTTTTGTTTTAACATCAATCCAGTAAACATGGTATGCAGGCCTACATTTATGGTTGTGCTGAGGGTTTCCTTCAGCAGTGGAACTTGCCGAACTGCTTTGGCGCCATTGATGGAAAGCATGTTGTCATCCAGGCCCCCTCCAATTCCGGATCTCTCTTCTGCAGCTACAAGCACACATTTTATATTGTGCTGCTTGCTGTTGTGGATTCAGAGTATTTATTCCGGATGGTGGATGTGGGTGGCTATGGCCAGAACAGTGATGGTGGGACACTGAACAACTCCCCCTTTGGTGAGGCCCTGAAAGATGGTACTCTGGACCTGCCAGAGGATGGCGTCATCACTGGAGCAGAACACTGTGGGCCTACTGCCATATGTGTTTGTGGGGGATGAGGCCTTTCCCCTGCGGCTGAACCTGCTGCGACCTTTCCCTGGCTCAAACCTCACCAGGGGGAGGAGGGTCTTCAATTACCGCCTTAGCCGTGCCAGGTTAACTGTGGAGTGCGCCTTTGGCATCCTCTCTGTCATCTGTGTCAGCCCGGCAAAGGCAGAGGCATGTGTGAAGGCTACCTGCATCCTCCACAATTTCATCCGCCTGTCAGGAAGGAGGACCACCAGCAGCCCAGCAGCATTGTCAGGGCAGGATGAAGGCACAGCAGCGCTCCAGGATGCCTCAAGTTGGCAGTAACAATGCTGCCAAAGTTGCCATCCGTGTCAGGGAGACATTGTCTGCATATTTCAATGCAGAGAGTGCTGTTCCCTGGCAACAACATGTGGTGTAGCCTATGAAACCAACCAAAGGCTCTTTTAAGAGCCACCCATATTACTCACAGAAAAGCAATTTCCACATGTTGCACAAGCATTTTAAGGATTTTAAATTTAATGTACATGGGACAGAGTATTCAGACAAGCAGTAAATTCTGTTGTGGTACGTTTAGTGGTAGTAATAGTACGAGTAAATCATAGTAACTCATTTTTGTAGTAGTGTAGTAGTAGTGGTTTCCATGAATTTATTTGTTTCATTCATTTACATTACTAACTATTATTTTTACATTGAATTTATTTACAGCTGGGACTGCTGCAGACCATCCTCCATTTCAGCCTGATAGACCATTCTGTTAAAACTGAATTTGATCTCTGAACGCTTGGCCAACAGCAACCTTTTGAGCGTTGGCAAAAGACTTTTAAAAAACAGCTCATCCTCATCTGGAGGGGCCGATTGAGCTGGGAGCCCCTCAACAGCAGAGAGAATCCTCTCTTCAAAACAGCTGAATCACTCCTTCCTCACTCTTTTCCGTGGTGGACCAGAGGGGGTGCTGGGTGGACCTGGGCCTGACCTGGGGGTCGGGGGACCTGTTGGGTTTGTGAAGCTAGTGGGGAATTACCTTCCACTGCCTCACTCTCCGTAGCCTGGCTGTCCATTTGATCCTGGCTCTCCTGGGGATCTGTCTTCATGGACAGACTGGCCTGACTCTCTGTCTGACTCTCCATGGGGCCGCCCTCCCTGCCTCCTGTGCAGAACTGGCTGAAGTTCCCTGATGTCTCCCTGTTCTCCAGGAAGGGCTCCAGAAAACCGATGACCGTGAAAAAACTTCCACGGGCTATGGTCAGCCAGCCCCGCACCGCTCCTGGACCTATCCTTCTCTTTATTCCTTTCTTTTTTGTAGGTGTCCCTGAGGCCCTTCCTTTTTTTTTTGCACACGTCCTCTATGGGCAAACAAGCATGCATATGGGAGACAAAAGATAATTATGGGTTACAAATAGTGCTGGGCGGTATGACCAAAAATTTGTATCACTGTATTTTTTAAGATTCTGGCGGTTTCATGGTATATCACTTTTTTTACGGCCTTTATATAGGTTTGTGGCTTATTCTACTGTAAGGAGTACATAGAATTTAAAAACATTTTAATTTCATCATGTAGCCTATATAATGAAGGCTTGGCCCAACAAAATAACACAATATATGAAGGAATCGGAATGCATGAAACAGTTGTAGAATGTAAACATTTTTTATTGTGCAAACTGCAATGTAGTAAAGACAGAACTTTAAAAAAAATAGATATGCCAACAACTTTAACATTGCTTCCTTTCAAAACAACATATTTTAAGATAGTTCAATAAACACTATAAACTGACCTAAAATATTCAAAGTGTTTAAGTATTGTTGGCTTTCGGTGAAATTGATGCACTTGCAGGCTAACTAATAAACTGTTACACAAAGAACTTCAGTCTGGACCGTGGTTGAAGGAGAGGTAGAAACAGGTTTATTGATGGTCTTCAATACAGCAAGGCTTCACACACGATGGTCGGCTCAGCAGAGTTTCAGATGTTACACGCACTAAGTCTCACTTAGAGTCTTACGCCTTACACACTCATCAACCTCTCACAGTCCAGTCTGTCTCTGCTGCAGGTGGGTGCTGGAACGCAGACACACGGACTGGAACTCTGCTTCACAAAGAAAATCTTATACCATCCTAAAGAGTGGGAAATTAATGACCTAAGCTGTCCAGATATTTGATTATACCTGACCTTGTATCATCTAGAGTCTGGCGCCTAATTGGAAAAAACACTGTTCCAAAGCGTATCCTTGGTGGATAGGGGAGTATACACTGACCCAACTCCTCTCTGTCACAAACACTGACATGGAAGACAGAGTAGGAGACAGTCTCACTGGATAGAAAATCCCCATATCCTCCAAGAATGTACACATTCCCACATGATTAAATATAAAGTGTCTAACCTACAGCTATATAAGTGCTCAGGATCATAGGCCTCTCCGTTGGAATGGCCTGGTACCACATACATACTTCAGTATGCCTGTGTGCATGATTATTTCAACATAGCAGCATCTCTTGGAATGTAGGCCACAGGTCACAACTCTGTGATCAGCCTAAAAACTACACAGACACAGTCACATTATACACTGTGCATACTAATTCTACCAAACTAATCAGTCTGTTGATATAATGATCACTAAATAATCACCACTACTCTTCAGTATTCAAAGAGATATTTCTCTAATATTCTACTGCAAAAGTAAGAAACAAGCTTAATATTATTTCACAGTATGTTATCCTTCAAGCTAAGGTATTAAAATTGCTGTTGATCAGTCACAATTCCCTTGGCTCTCCATTTAACAAATAAAACATTCCAACTCCTTTATCACTTTCTTCATCCTCCGTCTGTTTTCTGTTCTTTAACCTACCTCTCCCAGCTGTTAACACAATGTTATGTTACCTGGCTGGCTAGCTAGCGAGCTGTACCCAGTGTGCTGTTCAGAGGTCTGATTTTGTAAACATACAATTATTAGTCTTACACAGTGGCGGCGGGTGAGCTGGAAACAGGAAGCAGAAACACTACCTTTAAATCTATCATTACTGTCAACAATTACTTAAATACTTCACAAAATAATCGACACGACACCAATCGCGTAGCCTAATTAGAATAAATTAATATGCTCATGAAACACCGTAGATTGTCTGAAATTTGTGTGAAATCCCAAAGCTTTCTCTTAAATGTTTCACATTAGAGCTTTCTTGTGTTACAAAATTCAAATTACAAAACGGAGTTAAATTTAGTTAAATCGATTTAAATTACTGAGAATAAACTTTTATGTTAGGTTGGGTGCAATGAACAATAGCCTAACGTTTAGAACACAGACCTCACAAAAGCTGTGATGTGTCATGAGTATTTGACGATATTTAAATCGATAAATGCCATCCTTGTTAATTAAACAATCTCACGTTGTAGCTTTCGCAAGCACACAAACTACAGACAATCTGCGGTGTTTCGCGAGCATATTCATTTATTCTAATTGGACAATCTGCGTTTGAAGCCCGGCTGGGTGCATGTAAAAGTCAATAGTAGGAGCCGAATGGGCGGAGTTAATCTCTGCGAAACTGCGAGCAATGCGAAATGAGCGTTCGCAACGGTTCGCTTGAGTTAAAAAATGCTCAACTCGAGCGAAAAGACAATCACCTTCAAGTAGGGCTAAAACCACGCCCCCTCTCTTCAGCAACTTGCTAGCAGCGTTGGCAATCAATAATGCTTACTGTGACGGGATGGAAAATTCCGCTTCGTGTTCCGTTAGAACGCAGATTGTCTGTAGTTTGTGTGCTTGCGAAAGCTACAACGCGAGTTGTTTCAGCTATGCTACGGTATGGCGGTATATGAAAAATTCATACCGTAGGGAATGATGAACCGGTATACCGCCTAGCACTAGGATAATTATGTATCTTTTTTTGTTGGAAAGTCAAACAGCATATAACTGGGGAAATTTCCCTTGAATGTGCGAATTCCTCATACCAATGTCTCTGGGCACACACACACCACGAGTATGCAGTTCCTGTAGCCTGCATTGCAAATCATCAAGTATAGGCTACACACACACAAACTGAAGGCAAACTTTTATTTTTAATCTTCAAACACAGCAAAGTGGATACAACAGCCACTTTATTCAGGCATGCAAAAATAAAATGCAGTGGGCCTGTCAATGATAGCTAGGAAACGAGGTTAGCCAGCTAACGTTATAGCAACCTCTCGCGGTTCAAATTGATAGGGGCAATAATTAACAATAGGCCTAATAAACCCACTGGGAGCACCAACAATCTCTGCGACTTTCTCCCATGCCTGATTGTTTTTTAAAATGTCCTTGTAGTCGGACAACGACGTGTAGTACAAGACAGTGTAAGCAGAAACAGCGGTGATCAGCTTCTCCTCCATCTTCAATATTTGAATATTCCGGTAACATGTGACGTAGCGGTAGGTAGCACACACTTTGCGAGAAAGCCCATCAGATAATGTTAGCGGTTAGCCGGTCAGATAGCTCAAAAGTTAGAGTGTTTAAATGATGATCTACAGGGGTCTATTTGTCTCACTTAAGTTAATGTAACATACAAACACTGTGTATTCACACCTATGATTGCAGCCAAGCTGTGGTCTTTTTCTGTCACCATGCGAGGTACCCACACTGAGACATCGACTCCATTCTGAAAAGCAAGCACTGTATCGGCCATGGTTAGTTTCTGTATCTCCTAATCAGCAACAGCACTTAGTCAAGGATACAGTGTGATAGATTTTCTATCAAAATGGCCTCTGTCTATGTTTGCCTCCAGATTGTAATGGTCTCACAAGCTGGTTGGGGAAAAAACAATTACTAATGCAGCCTGTATGATCAATTAACAAACAGATTTTGCACATTGTGCTTATTTGATCTGATTAGTGTCTCATAATTGAGTTGCTGTGTGTCAAAGCAGTTTCTTGCATTCTTTTCCTGGAGGTACTTTAACTAGAATTGATTTGGCATTTAGGTCTCCCTGAAAATGTGAGTTTATTTGAGTTATCAGCATTACCATTCAGGACAAATGTGAAAACCCTGTCTGTGCTGCCTGCACTTGTAGGAGACAATATTAGGCCATGAATCTGTCATAATATTACAATATTAATGTGAAATTAAAGTTTAATAATTGAGGTTTGGGAGGACAGGAGACTCCTATATTTACACCTGCTTTCCTCAAACCAATCCAAATTGACAAATGATGTATGGAAAATCATCTACAGACCTCTCTTTCCTGTTGCATCCACTGTTCACATATCATACCTCCTCCCCTCTCTCCAGTTTTGCTCCTCTCCTCCGACCTGCAGGTCTCCTCCCCAGGCAGTGCTCAAGATTCTTCAGCCTGGCTTTGACTCTTTCCCTGGTCACAACCAGGGTTCTGCTGTCCAGGACCAGCCCATTCTGCTCCAGAATCTCAAAGCAGGGCCTCTTAGTGCTGTCTTATGGCCATGCAGATGTGCTCGCCTCCCTGGAGGACAAGTCAAACCAAAGATCCCAGCAGACCTACTTCATAGTCATGTTATTCTGACCCTTTTCACTAATAAATACCCTTAAATTTATTTCTTTCATCTTGGAATTTCTTGCCCCAGTGAATGGATTTCAAAGGAGGTTGTAGTTGAATATAGCTAAATATAGTAGAATAGTAGAGCTCATTGTAGGCACAAAATGAAGTAAAATGTTAGTAATATAAATTCATGCTATTCAGCAGCTCACTTAATTGCATATTGTCACACCACAACTCATCTGGAGCATAAATGGGTGGGGGATGTTATTACTTTATCACATTACCCCAAACTCAACCTCACCTCTTGCACATCAGTCACACAGCATTTAATTATGTAATTGCAGAGTAATTATACAGTCACAGCTTACAGGGCCCATGTGCAATGTTACATAACCTGAAACCTTAAACGGGTATGGTTTAATTACTCATTATTTCAAAGTAACCATTTATTCACTGCAGTGTGTGTGTAACAGCCACTTTGCACATTGTTTAAGCACATGGCTGAAGAGCTGGAAGCATGTAGTGTGAGGAGTGATGTATTCTACTGCATATACCTGTCTGAAGGCCCAGCATCTTAGATTCATTGCCTACATTGTTCCACATTTCTGGATTCTCACAGCTTCTTGGAGTGATTGTAACCACGTGAATGTATACAGTATATGACATTTCTAACCATGTGAATGTGTACAGCATATTGCAGTTCTAACCATGTGAATACATGTAGCATGTGGCAAGGGAGCAGAGGTGTCAGGCATACTGAGTGGTGAATGAATGGAAACACTCCAGCAGAAAAGGCAGCAAAATTGGCCAATGGCGGCCACTGTCACAGGTCTGATGGCCTTCCGTGCTGTGTCACCTAAACTGTCCTCTCAAAACTTCCCCTTTTTCCATCATTGAATCTGACAAAGACAAATAGCTGAGCATTATCAGTGGCATTTGCTGACTTGCCAACAGCTAATAAAATGAATGAGGTGTTCTTAATGGCCGTATCAAGTTGTGAGATCAAAGCCTCAGCTATAATTTCAGTTCTTCTTGCTAGCTAAAACAGCTACCAGTTGTTTCATGATATCTAAATTAATCAATACTAGCACCTTGTTGCTCCGTATTGGGTTTTAGATCTAAAATCAGTGTTTTGTATTCCAAAGAGGAAGTGCAGCCAGATTCATGATGTTATTTACATTTCTACTAACAAATTTGTGAATCTTATGTGAGGGACATGAGGGTTAGGCTTAGGGTTATTAGACACAGCAATGTCTTTATTGGGTCATGTGGGAAACAATCCCTTTGTTAATGTGATTTTTTTCTGTTAATGTGCACAAAAGTAGTAGAAATAAGTAAAAGTTTTAATCAAGCATACAAACACCAGTGGCACAAATGTAACAAAACTCCTCTAAATTTGGTACAGTGTGTAGCTTATACTAGCAACTACTACTAATGTAGTTAAAAGGGTTTCACGAACAAAACACAGCCAAGTGTATATATTATAAAAAGTCATAAGTGAACATTGTGCTGCACCCTGGATTAAACAGTAAAACTTTTGGGGGTGCTGTTGGAAGCCAACAGTAGTACCCGTCTCCCTATCGCTCCTGAGTCAGTGACCGAATTTATATATTTAACCTTGTAATATTGTATATATATTCATTTGGTTAGACGTCTGAGGAGACCTCTAAACAATTTGAGTCAAATTTGAGAAGTTTAAGTTTACGATGACATCTACTCAGCCAAAAATGGAATCTACAAGAGTGGGCCACAACAAGCCTGTACCCTCTCCTGATTCACCCCCGCCACCGGATGCTACAGCTAATGTGGATCCCACGGGAACACTGACTGTGGAGCTGCTACAGTCCATGATTGGCTCTTTCAAATCCGGTAAAATTGACTCTCTCTCTACCAATCTTAGGTCAGAGATGTCATTGGTTTAAGACGAGCTTAAAAAATCTCTTGAGAGTTTACAGAATAAGCTTGACGCTCATGGAGTAGCCCTATCGGAGCTGGAGCGCAAAGCTACAGATCACAGCACTTGCATTAGCGAGCTAGAGGCTAATGTCGGGTCACTAATGACCAGGGCGGCATTCCTGGACAACAGATGCAAGGATGTGGAAAGCAGAATGCGGAGGAACAACATTCATCTTCTGGGAGTACCAGAGGGGGCAGATGGCCCACAACCGACGGAGTTTGTAGTCCAGCTTCTTCAGGAGCTGCTCGGCCTGGAGGAGAAGCCGCTGCTAGACCGGGCCCACCACAACCTGCGTAGCTGACCCTGGGATGGAGAACCCCTGTGACCATTTGTCATCAGGGTGCATTTCTTTCACGTTCGCAATGACATACTGAGGAGATCTGGAGAAGCATCCCCTCTCCTCTACAAGGGTAGGAGAGTTTTGATATTTGCAGATTACACCACGGCTAGGAAGCGGGCTGGATTTCCGAGATGTGAAGCGCCAGCTACATGCTTGCCAGGGTGTGAAATTTGGCCTCATCTACCCTGCTGTTCTGAGATTGTCTGTTCTGGACGGCTCCACACACAGATTCGAGGACCCGGCTCTTGCAGCCGACTTCATCAAAAAAAAAGCCTGAAAACGACTGTTGCATTGCATGGCGTGGAACAAGTGGTTGGGTAGCTGATCTTGGTAGCGGGCTAGTTAGCAGGCAGGCTGGCAGGCTGGTTAGCTTGCGAATTTAGCTTTGCTGGGTTCATTGATACTGCAGATATGCAGATGCAGATACGCACGCTTATATATATATATATATATATATGCATATATATAATCTATTTCACTCACATTATTGCTTTCTATTTGTATTATTACTGTTTTATTTTGATATAAGCCGTCTACTCTCTGGGAAACTTTGAAAGCCTATGTCAGAGGCGAAATTATCTCCTACATCAAACACGAGAACAAACAAAAAGGATAGGCAATCTGTGCTGACACGCTGTATTGTCCAATTGGATGACATTTATGCCGTTTCACCATTTCCAGATATTTATAAGGACCGTTTAGCTTTGCAAGCAGAACTTAATGCATTACTAACAGATCAGGTTACTGAACTGCTTGCTAAGTCTAGAAGCACTTACTATGAACAAGGGGATAAAGCCAGTAAGTTATTAGCTCACAAATTACATCAAGTAATACCATCACATCAGATTCCTAAAATTCGCACATCATCTGGGATATCATTAGACCCTAGGGGGATCAATGATGAATTCAAGAGATTCTATGAGTCTTTATACACTTCTGAAAATGAGGCAGATGTACCAGAATTGGATGATTTCTTTCACTCTCTTGATGTGCCTTTAGTCAGCCAGGATTTGATTAGAAAATTATAACAACCAATCACAGTCAAAGAATTGTCCTCATGCTGTCAGTTCCCTTCAATCTGGGAGAAGTCCTGGTCCTGACGGCTACTCGGCAGAGTTCTACAAAAAGCTTTTTTCCACAATATCCCCTATTCTAATTGAAATGTACAATGAGACATCTGTAAATGGTGCTCTCCCACAGACTCTCACCCAGGCAACTATTTGTCTTAAAAAACAAAGACCCTCTTGACGGCGCATCATACCGTCCAATTAGTTTGTTAAATATCAACTATAAAATTCTAGCCAAACTCGCGCGTCTCGAAACAGTTCTCCTATCAATTATCTCCCCTGATCAAACAGGATTTATTAAAAACAGGCACTCATTTTTCAATCTTCGATGATTGTTTAATATTATATATAATCCCTCTGTCATGACCACTTCTGAGGCCATCATATCCCTAGACACAGAGAAAGCGTTCGACCGGGTGGAGTAGAAATACCTTTTTTACACCCTAAACAAATTCGGTTTTGGCTCCAAATTTGTTACTTGGATAGGACTTTTGTACTCATCCCCCCAAGTGTCTGTCAGGACCAATAACATTCAATCAAGGTGTTTCCCCCTGCAACGGTTGACACACCAGGGTTTCCCTTTAAGTCCCTTGTTGTTTGCCCTTGCCATAGAACCCCTGGAAATAGCACTTCATTCCAACCCTCTCATTAAAGGTATAGTCAGATAAGGACACAAACACAAACTGTCTCTATATGCAGATTATTTATTGTTGTACATATCCGACCTTTCTGTTTTCCGTTGCCCTTGCACGTCACAAACAGATTTGAAAACCTTTTTCAGGCCAACTTTGTCACCTTTTATCCCATACTAAGGACAATTTGGAAAGCTGGTCTTTGCTGCACCTCTCTTAGTCACATGAATTAATTCTATTAAAATGAATACCCTCCCTAAATTCCAATATCTCTTTCAGTGCCTACCGGTCTCTCTTCCCAATGTTTTTTTTTAAAAAGGTTGATGGCCTAATTCTACTTTTTATGTGGAATAAAAAATTCCTAGGATGACAGCTGTTGCAGAGGCCCAAACCAGATGGAGGTCTAGCACTACCAGATTTCAGGTCCTGCTACTGGGCTGCTAATCTCAGGATCGTTCAGTACTGGTTGCAGAGCAAAGAGATATCTACATGCCCAATTTGGCTAGAGATGGAGGGCGCCTCATCCGCACCAGCATCATTGTCTTCCCTCGCTCATTCTTCCATTACAGGCCCTTATCACTCCTTTGCTGAAAATTTATGTGTCAAAACAACATTGAGAATCTGGAACCAATTTAGATGCCATTTTGGGTTTCAGACAACCTCTTTTCTGGCCTGGTGGCCTCAAACCCGGCTTTTCCCCCATCTATGGCTGACAGTACCTTCTCAACATGGTCTAGTTTTGAAATTAAAAGGTTTAGAGGTCTCTATATTAACAATACGTTTCCTATGTTTAATCATCTGTCAGCTAAATTCGGTCTTCCCACGCATCATTTTTTTAGGTTCTTACTGTACGTTCACATCGGGAGCGGCAAGAGCGTCAAAATTCGCTCAGGCTGCCCTGCCGACAATACTGACGAAGAAGTGGACGCTCTGACGTAGATGAAATAGGCGGCTACAAGTTCGTTTGGAATGCTTGGGCTTGCAAACGTTATTTAAAGGGGCCGTAAGGCAAACAAATGTGTCAACCAGTATCTTTGTGCCGACTGATCACAAGTAGTGTAGTTAACCTCATGAAATCTTTTAAATGTTAAGGTAAGAAATTGATTGATGAAGGAAAGAAATGAACAATTATAATTACATGTTTGGTAACAAAATAAACTAATGAAATAAACTAATTAAAAGCCATTTGTGTGGTGTGACTTTTGTATTGATGCTAAATGCTAAGTCAAATTTCAACATGCAGTTTATAGGACACGTTTACCAGTCTTTAGTTAACATTAACGTTAATTTGTGTGTAGCCTACATTAATTAAATAAACCTCTCCTCCATTGTGCTTGGGAACTAATGTTTGGTGGGAACAAAAGTTTACACTGTTGTGTTCTTTAGAATTCCCTAGAGCGGAGCACTTCTATTCCGATTGGTTGCCGCCGAACCGCGTCATAGCTCATTACCATAAAGTTGCCCAGACTTCAACTTTATTCTGACGCCCACAACGCCCAAGACGTGCCGCCATTGGTCATGCCGCTGCTCGCCGCTGAGAGACGCTGACTCACATAGAAAATGAATAACTTCCAGTCGCTTTGACGCTCTCGCCGCTCCCGGTGTGAACATACGGTTACAGATCCGGAATTATATCCCCAGCGTAGATCCTCGATTCCCCATTCTTCCTGGTGATACACAGTTTTGACATTTTTCTTACCCCCTTCCTACTCTGAAAGGTACCCTGACAATAATCTATAGACAAATTTATTTACAGCCACCTCAATAAACAATATTAAATCTTCATGGGTGGAGGAACTGGGTGAGGAAATATCTGATCAATTATGGGTAGAGGCACTCAAAAGGGTACACACCTCCTTTATTTGTGCATGACTTTTGTGTTCCAATGCAAACTCATTCACAGAGCTCATTGGACCAAAGCAAGATTATCCAAAATTTACAAAGATGTTAGCCCTAACTGTGTATGATGTAACCAGTCTCCTGCAAATCATGTTCATATGTTTTGGGGTTGTCCATCTCTTGTTGGTTTTTGGAAAGATATATTTAATACTCTGTCTGAAATAAGTGGCACACAGACCCATTCATCGCACTATTTGGGGTTTCCTCACCCACATCACAACTAACCAAAATTCTGTGACAACTTCCAGAATGCTGCTTTCTCCATAACGAAGAAAGTGGGTTCTACTGTGCTACGTTTTGCTGGTTGGTGCCCTGAAAAAAAACTTTGGCATTACATTATTTCCTGATAGGCCTACACAGAGCGCTTCAATGCCAAGAGCAATAACATTACATGGGATCCCAGTAAACTTACGTTGCAGCGCTATTTGGAAATATCCAACACTTAAAAATGACAAGCACTTGTAGCTATTTTTTAAGTCAGCTAATTACTTACAAGGCCTGAGTTGCATTTGCTAATTAGCTGGTTAACGTTAGTTACATAGTAGCCGTCAAATTAATTAATGTCGTGTCATTAACGTTAGGTAAAAATAATACATTAACGCTGGCAGTAAAACACACAAAAATAAATGCGCTTTATATATAACTTGAAGGTGTCTGATATTTGTCCTACTTTTTAAGTTACTTACATCTAGTCAGTAGCTCAGATTTGACGCGAATAACGTAGCTCATGCAGCACTAGAACCTGGACAAAGTTGTAGGCCTAATCGGCTCAGAGGGAGCTAATTGTGTTGTAAAACGTAAGGGTAGGTGTGTAATGATTCACAAATTGTCCAAAATAAATAGCTAGCTAACTAACTATACGTTTGTATGTTTTGTTTACGCTGCTATGTTTTCATTTTTTTAAAGACATAGGCTAAACATTATATTTTCTGGACTGTGATGTCACCAGCACCCCGACGTTTGTGCCGTAGGCTAAACATCTTTGTTCGTGCTGCTGTTTTTTTAGATGGATATAACATGATCATTGCTGACGCCATTCAAACTTTATTGAAAACAACCCAAAATAGCCTCTGTGGGTTGGGTTGGATTCAGATATTAACTGCAGGCTAAGATATCATTAAATGTGACATTGCCCCAGCCTTTCCCTTTTAGACGGTGATCACGGCACTATAGGTCAAGAGGGACCGCACGCAATCCAAACATCATTCCCCGAAAGAAGTTCCAAGTGCAGATGCAAGCTACGTCATTCACATAAAACTGGAAATTGCAAAGCACCTCTAATGTAAATGTGATGAGCTTTATCAATACCATGATCAAGTTTCAAAACGGTTGTAAATTCAAATTCAAATTTGTGCTGCATTTCCCTCAATTACACCATTAAATGGTTTAGAATTATTTAAATTTAAGCCTTTGCAGTGTGGTTCTTTGACAATACATATATTGAAGTTTCTGCAGTGTTGCTTTACAACCACCATCAGTAAATCAATACAACCTCCATGAATTCTTCAGGCAGACTTTCTTCAGAGGTAACGCTAAAATATTGTATCAAATTTATCACATGTATTGCAAGGCATTTTGGGAACAAGGAAGTTTAGAACATAAAGTGTACTGTACATCAATGTGACAGCATTGACATTCTGAAAATTTTCAACATCGCTTTCAAATTCTCTTTTTTCTTAAATCAGTTCTCCTTCTCAGAACAAGAGCATAACATAATGTAGAGGGTATTTCAGGGTCCTCTGGAAACAAGTTATTTGAATCTTGTACAGTTTTGTATGATTAGCAGCAGGAAGATAAGGTAACGTGCTGAATCAATCACAGTTCTTTTCTAACTTAAAAGTCTATTAGTGTTAATGTATGTATTAATGTATACATACATGGTACTCCAGTACACCTACATAAATGCATAATTATGAAAGTTTAAAAAAATCTGACTTGTGTATTTGTAATAAAATAACAACAGAGCAATACTCTCTCAATAATACTTCTATTTTCCAAATGTGGCTACACCATTTCAGGGGTGCCACAATGTACCAACCAGTACAATGTTGCACAGCAGACCACTTTCTTCGCTCTGTAGAAAACGCGTTCATGACATTGTCATAGAACTGTAGCCACGAATACAGTGTTTAGGCCTACATCTTAAGGCTGACCGCACAAACGAATTTTTTTGTAGCACAAACAAATGAGGCAATTTTAGAGCAATTCAGAGATGGTTGGGGTGTTGACATCATCGTCAACACATTTCATATCTATATCTAAAAAACCATAGCAGCACAAACGAAAATTTTTACGGCACAAACCAGCACAAACGTAGCACAAACAAGTGAGACCATTTAGGAGCATTTCGGAGAAGGTTGGGGTGCTGGGCGATGTCATCGACCAAAAATACAATGTTTATATCTACAAATCCATAGCAGCACAAACAAATTTTTTTACGGCACAAACCAGCACAAACGTGGCACAAATGAATGAGACCGTTTTGGAGCAATTCCGAGAAGGTTGGGGTGCTGGGTGACGTCATCGCCCAAAAATACAATGTTTATATCTAGAAACCCATATCAGCACAAACGAAATTTTTACGGCACAAACCGGCACAAACGTAGCACAAACGAACGAGACAATTTTGGAGCAATTCGGAGGAGGTTGGGGTGCTGGGTGACGTCACAGCACATACAATATAATTTGTTATATCTAAAAAACCATAGCAGCACAAACGAAAATTTTTAAGGCACAAACCGGCACAAACGTACAGTAATACCATTTCGAACTTTTTAAATACTTGGGGTGCCAACTTCACACATGTTGCCTGACCTTCTGCCTTCTGTATGATGTGGGGAAAGCAAGGAGCAGTAGTCGTGTCTTCTCCCACAACAGCGGGAAACCCTGACCATGCTGTCAGAGCCGTCAGAAGTTTATAGGCGTTGCTATGGAGATCATTTGCCGGTAGTGTATGAGAAGTCAGAGCACCGGCAGCATGAAAATATTATAATTGTAACCGAGCATTCTGTTGTATGCCTATACTTTTAATAATAATTAATTAAACAAGGATACGGAAGCTCCGAACCGATCGACAAGCTTTATTAACTTCTTCATTCATCAGTCAAAACCGCGTAACTCATTACCATCACTTCCAGTGTGACCTTTCTAAATAAAAGCAGTGAAAAATCACTTACATAGCTTAATCATTCGCACAAAGACATCAGAATATCTTTTATTTCAAATTCAAATGAACACCGTTGTCAGGGCACAGGCAAGGACTCAGGCGCGGACCACGAGAACTCCAGAATCCAGGCGTTTATTAACAGAATCGCAGAACAAGCAGGCAGTCCAAAACAGGCAGGGTCAAAATACCAGGAAGGCAGTCCAAACACAGTCAGGAATCAAAGCCGGGGACAGGCAGGGTCAAACCAGGTAGTCAGGAAGATCAGGTCAACAAGGCAGGACAGCAGGCAGGAGCAAGGTCGAAGAGCAGGCAGGGTCGATTCGGGGAACAGCGATCAGGCAGAAAACACGGCGGGAACGAGACAGGCAAAAACACACTGCGACGAACTGGCAACAAGACAGAGACAAGCAGGGTAGATATAGGGCTGGGCTGACGAGGAGATGGGAAGCAGGTGTGTAAGCAGGCAGGAGGGGATGATCGGGTGGGCGGAGACAGGGCGGAGAGTAGGGCAGGGCTAGAACACAAGGAACACAAAAGCACATGGACAGGGAAAAACAAAACACAATAGCTAGGGGGCGGGAGCACTGACAACCGTTTGTACTGACAGAAGCTTAAAAGTTGTGAATAACTGTCACTAACGCCCCTCATTTATGCCTTAGCGCCCCCTTTTCAGCTACCCCCCAGCATTGCCCGAACGCCCCCTGGGGGGCGGTACCGCCCCCGTTGAGAAACTCTGTCATAAATGCTCTACAGAATGAATAGGCACAAATTCCCACAGAAACACTCCAAAATCTTGTGGAAAGCCTTCCAAGAAGGAAGTGGAATCTGTTATAGCTGCAAAGGGGGACCAACTCCATATTGAAGTATATGTATTTGAATACAATGCCATTACAATGTAATGGTCAGGCGTCCGAATACTTTTGTCCATATTGTGTATATATATATATATATATTTTGTAATGTTCTTGTCTCACATTCTGTTTTGGTGTTTTGTTGTATGGATGTGTTGCTTTGTACTCTTACTAAATAATTTACCAGTGTGATTATTTTGTAAATGCTGGCTATGTTGAAAATCCAATAAACAAAGCTATATTAAAAAAAAAACAGTAAAACTTTGATCCAACTGAAATCTTTTTTTTTCCCCCACAATCCCTGTACTGGGATGCTAACTGCTTGGCCAGGAATTATGGGTAAACAGCCATGCAGCTAGAGGGTTGCACAAAATAAAAATGTGGACTACTTCGATTTTTTTTGAGTCATTATTCTTGCTTTTAATATTTTTTCCTTAGTCCGCATGAACCTTAAAATCTATTTCTTCCTATTTATTTGACACAAAAAGACCCATGAGGACAGAACACAGTAGTGTGAGGCTATAGCAAACACCAATCGCAAAAACAAATGTTGTGGTGTTGCATTTTTGGCAGTGCAAAGGAGAACTTTGTTGGCAGATAATTTGTGTGTTGGCAGATTTCTGCCCATTTTACAATGGATTAAATTCCCCTGAGGAGAGTACATTGGCCTGAAGTCCTGCTGTGCATATTCAGGAACTAGAACCAAGTACATATTGTGATGTAACTGATTACATTCCTTGAGTTTCAGCTGTTATGCAAGCCCACTTGGACTGAAAGAGCTGGCAGCTGCTCAAAAGCCAGTCCAGATGGATTTCCCTTTAATGCAGGCTTAAGGTTTTGCTTGGCAGTGCGAGCGTAACAACCAGACTTTTACAAGGAGCTTTCCTGGCCTGTTTCTTGCTGCTGATTTTGTAGGTTGTCCCAGATAAGTCAAAGACGACTTCTCTTGATGTGAAGTTTATTTAAATTTGAGCCCTTGGTGTAGACTTACGATGCATTTAAACTGGACAGTACCTTCTCACACTGCACGATTAAGAATTGATCCTTTTTTAGGACAGCATTCAGCCCCTCTCCCACTACCCCTTCCTGTTGCTATGACAACAGCCATATGGCTGACACCTCAGTTACCCCATCCACAGATAGACAGTCTAATTTTGGAGAAGCAAAGATATTTTTTTCAGATAGAAGGGACTTAAAAGGGTTTTGTTATGCTGTGCAGAGGCCTATCATGAGTGTGTTCACAGATTGTGTTCTACATCATGATCAGATACACATCTGCTGTCTCTGGTCTGCCCTATAATGTTGAAGAGGAGATTCTTATGATGTCTGCCTTCCTATGCTAATTATGGATGTTCAGTTTTATACCATGCCTCCTTAGAGTGTTCAGAATTAGTTAGCGACTCAGAACACATGTAGCTTCAACCACTGCAGAAATGGAACTTTCAGTGCAAAGGGGAGCTATATCTGGTCAATATGTAAAACAAACTCTGTGGTACATTTGGTTTTCAGGAAGTGACCTCATCACCATAGGAAAGCAGGGAGCTCACAGCATGTGACCAATTACAGCCTAATGAAGAACTTGTACATTCCTCCAGCAAGACATTAGATACTCTTGAACAATTTTGTTGATCGACACTGGACACATTCATTGCAATAGCGTATGTACAGTAGTTGGTCCAGAACGATGACTTTGAGCAGACAGATCATGTGTATGTAAAGGGTTGAAAACGTAATGCCGATTATAACACAGAAAAAAACCCACCCCTATTTTTTTGTTATTATTTGTTTAGATACACAGTGAATACAACTGTATTTTACTTGCTCGTCATTACCTCATAGTTCACCACTCTCAGGTTGCTAGATGGCGCATGCCGCTCTGGAGGAACGTTAGGCCAGGGCCACACCAGTTGCGTCGCGTGTGCGCAACGGCTACGTTGCTGAACTGCTGCGGCTCGCATGCGTGTGTTTGTCCACACCGCCAGTGTTGCTGCTGCAGAGTTAGCCGTTGACAATAGGCATCAATAATAGAATGTTTGATTTAATTTCATTATAAGTTTCATTTATATTTAGACAGAATTTGAAACGGATACAGGAAGTGTTGAGTTTAAAAAATATATATATTTTCATGTTTGTGACATATTCTACAGATATAGACATTGAAACTAAAGGTGTAATGTTGCTGGTATGATGTCAATATGACTATCAACAGATCATTTTAACTGCCTACAGTGGCGATTCTAGACCTTTTTGATTGGGGTGGCCCAAGTGGAGCACTGATTCATTCAAGGGTGGCGTGAGGATAACTCAACATCCACAATAACAGAAATAGACACATAATGAATATTTACAATGCCCCCCAAAAGCACTGCAAGATGTTAAATTAGCACAAATACAATACAGGAGCTAAACCATAAACCATGAACTAGCCACATGAACACCATATTCAGAGGATGAAACTGCAAAGAAGCACAAACACCATATTCTCACGTCATCTTTTTTATTTGAAGAAATTCAAATACAAATCAACAAACACAAGCCAACTAAATAATGAAAAGATCCTACTCCTGCAAGGCTTTTTTGTACAATATTGATTTACATTTAACTAGCTAGCTGCCTGGTGAGCTTTGTAGTTCATTATCAAGCTAGCTGACATTAGCTAGCTAGCTAGATAACGTTAGGTAGCTAGCTAGCTAGTTCCCTTGCTAGATGGGCAGACAGCTAGATAGCTAGTTAGCTAGCTAGATAACTTTGCTTGCTAGCAATAATGTTGTAAACTAACTCACATGCTAACAACCAATTACACATATTACAACAACCAGGATGGCCCGTGCCCCCCGAAGCCCTGCCTCTGGCCCCGCCCCCAACTGTCTGTTTTTGCTGAGAACCACGCATGTCACGCGGAAATAATAGGCGACAGGCCGGGGCCACACCAATTGCGTTGCGTGTGCGTGACGGTCGCGGAAAGTCTCGATTTTCATTTTGGCGCATGTGTAACGGGTACCGTGACAACGGCACCGTGCGTGAACAGATTGACTCCTGTAGCACAGGAGAGAAATGAGGAGGCAGCGTGTCAGGTTCACAAACTCTGCAGTAATTTATTTAAGAATTCCATTAAACAAATGTATCTCTGTTACTTATTTCATTTGTAATATGTGAATCATAAAATGAGTTTGTCTTTTTAACACTACCATGAATTTCAGTATCTATATCCATACAAAACTCTAAACAAACATTCCAGCACCACATACGTATTCACTCACTCTTCATACTGATATTTTACACTATTTATCAAATGAAATGTATAGACAATGGTAATATTAACCAGCTAAGTGACTAGGATACTTGCAAACTTGCAAACAATTACAATGGCTTTTACCATCGCAGCACTGCAAAGCATACGTTAAACCAACATGAAGTGCTTCGTTTGTAACTTCATATATTCATAACTTCACATACATATACTTCAAATATCATTTTTAAATCATAACAGTTCTTATATAGACTCGTTGAGCAGAACAATTTTCTAAAATGGTGGGGAGCTAACATACAGTGAGCTAAACGATACACTCTAACAAGGTAAGCTCATAAAACATTTTCGCGTGCACACGCGCGTGGGGAAAGTGTGGATGTTGAGCTGATTAGCTCTAACAAAATGCATATGTCGTCAGTAAACGGCTATTTCACCGGCGCTTGCTCTCTCGATTCAAACTCTTTACGTACACAGTCAAAACAAAGCGCTAACGAAAATTAATCGGCTAAAACAGTTCACTTACATTCCAAACACATTTCTATGTGACTAAACCCTAGTTTTGTGACAGTTTAGTATATTAACCCACCTGTAGCACAGGAGAGAAATGAGGAGGCAGCGTGTCAAGTTCACAAACTCTGCAGTAATGAGGAAACCCACCATTCACGCAGCTACCCGTCACCCGACCCTGCCCCCTGCTGGTCCGGAGCAAATATATCTCACTTCACATGGGGTAGAAAACCAGCTAGAATGCATAAATTTGGGGGATACCTTTTTTCCCAAAATAAAATACATTAAATTGTATTAAGAGAAAGACAAAGATTCTTCACATTTTCATATTTCAAACACAAATGTGACACTTTTGTGGTCGTCACACACGTGTTAGCAGATTAGAGCAGCCACACAGCCCGCGTGAGCAGCGGGGCTCAGGCGCGACTCGAGCCTCGCTGCAGCCGCTAATCATCTAGGCCCAGTTTTTCAAAAAGTTTAATCTGGATCAGAATGATCCAGATTTGGAAATCCCATGTTTTGCTATCCAGGATCAGGTAATCCATTTTACTTTTGTGCCGGTTTTTCAAAGAAACATTAGATTGGATCACCCTGATCCAGATACAAATTTTTCAAGATTACCAAATCCGGATTACCAATGGGACTACATATCACAATGTAGGCTACTAGCTATGTAAAAACAACAGATAGAATAGCCAGCGTGGGGTCACTTTAAGTGTTTTTATTTGAGGAGACAGAAAACAGCACAGGGAGCGTGCAACATAATACTTGCCTGTATTGTCCTGCACAACATCGCTACCAGGCGCAATGTCCCTCTCTGTGATGACGTTTATGATGCACCTGAGCCTGTTGAAGACCCGGACCAACCTCCAGCGTTCTCTCAGAATGAGGGACTGACTGGACGTGCAATAAAGGATGCAATTGTTAGTAACTACTTTTGACTGGTACATCTCTGTTGATTGTGTCATTGTAAATAATATAAACTGATAAATGACAGTTAAAATTAAATATATTATTTTTGTTTGATATTGACAGCTGTTTGGGAGATTATTTTATGGGGACAAAATCTTTTTTTTTACTTTACTGTATTGAAAGGCTTAATAGGTAGCCTAATGTCTACTGTTACGACCCCATCTAGTTTGGGGTGAACATAAACTGGACGTCTTCTGACCCCTGCTACCTGAACAACACACACACACTGCGTCTTCACGTCAGCCTTTTTCATTTATTATTTTTTTTCTTTTGAACAAATAATACTTCAGGGGTGAGCCAGGCCAAAATAATAAACAAAACACAACTAACTGGGGAAGTGGGAAGCTAGCTAACCTACCGAGAAAAAAACAAAACACAAAACAACTTCCCTAACTAACAAAAACAGGGGAAAATGGTCATAAAAAAATAATTGCGCCGTAACTTGGACGTGGAGCAAGAGGGAGAGAGAGAGAGAAAACATACGCAAATACGTCCTAAGACGTAACAGTACTTTATCTACTTTATCACTGTACTGGTTAAACACATCATGTGCAAAATATAAATAAACGTATATATACTACATGATACAAATCTTGTATTATTTGACCAATTTTAAAGTTTTATTACATTTTGTTCCTGAAATCCACCCTGAATCCACCCTTCTGCTGGGATCAGGATAATCCTGTTTTTTTGGATCAAAGGTATCCCAATCCTACTAAAAAGTTTTGAACAACACTTACTGAAGGTTTGATCCAGATCAAAACCAAGACTGGATTACGTGATGTAATCCGATTTCAGAATCCTTTTTTTTTTCTTTTGAAGAACCCATTTTCAAAATTTGATCCAATTTTTTTTTGATCCAACTTTTCTTGATGTACTCAGTGGTTCAAATCAGCACGGGAGTTGGGAGTGACTGACTTCAAAAATTTCAGTACACGTTTTGATATAGCCAAGAAACAGCAGTTCTATATGTGTAATTGGTTGTTAGCATGTGAGTTAGTTTACAACACTATTGCTATTTCTAGCAAGCAAAGTTATCTAGCTAGCTAGCTAGCTAGCTATCTGCCCATCTAAGAAGGTAGCTAGACAGATAGATTAGCTAGCTAGCTAGCTACCTTGCTCGATGAACTACAAAGCTCACCAGGCAGCTAGCTAGTTAAATGTAAATCAATATTGTAAAAAAGGCTCGTAGGAGTAGGATTTACATCATCTAGTTGGCATGTGTTTGTTGATTGTATTTGAATTTCATCAAATAAAAAAAGATGACGTGAGAATATGGTGTTTGTCCTTCTGTGCAGTTTCATCCTCTGAATATGGTGTTCATATGGTTAGTTCATGATTTATGGTTTACCTCCTGTATTGTATTTGTGCTAATTTCACATCTTGCACTGCTTTTAGTGTATGGGGAGCATTATAAACATTCGTTATGCGCCTGTTTCTGTTATTGGGAATGTTGCGTTATCCTCATGCCACTCTTGAATGAATCAGTGCTCCACTTAGGCCACCCCAGTCAAAAAGGTCTAGAATCGCCACTGTAGGCAGTGAAAATGATCTGTTGATAGTCATATTGACATCATACCAGCAACATTACACCTTTAATTGCAATGTCTATATCTGCAGAATATGCCACAGACATGAAAAAAAAAAAAAAAAAAAATATATATATATATATATATATATATATATATATATATATATATAGCAGCAACACTGGCAGTGTGAACAAACTCACGCCTGCGAACGAACCGCAGCAGTTCAGCGACGTACCGTTACTCACACACGACGCAACCGGTGTGGCTCCGGCCTAAATCCTGCGGTCAAGCTAATTGGAGGTTAGTTAATATTCCTCAAAATGAAATATGCCCTATCCTACATGTTAAGCATGTTATTCATCTTATCGGTGCACTGAATGTCAGTTATAGTAGCCTAGTTTTTTGAAAATAAGGTAAATTCCAGAACGAAGGATATGTTACATGCTAGTATGTTAAAACTAATGGACCTGTTGATAGTGGAACTAAGCGGGATGACAAATAACGCGATTAAGACGCTAATATGTTATTTAAAAGCGTTACCGTAAAAACCTTGAGTTGTACAAATCATAAAGGTTTATGCACATACTAAACTGTTTAACAGAGCCGGTTTAGCTGCGTTAACAGGACAGATATTTTCTTTCGACTAACATAAAGGGTAGTAAATAGCGGGCGCATATGCTAAGGAAACTGGCTTGGAATGAATAGTGATGTCACCGTGTCCTTAAAGGCATTTGATATGTGATGTTGATGATTTGTGAAGATGTGAACATATGATATTGTTCATGATTTTTTGCTTAACTGAAACACTGCTAAAGACCAAGGATAATAAATACCAATACTGTTGTTTTACAACTGATAAAGGAAAATACTTTACGGACTGTGGTAAGTGGTTTAGGTTGACAGAATAATGGGAAATGTGGAGAACAAAGTATTTTGCATTAAAGAATGATTAAGTGTTATGATACTGGAAAGAAGGGTTTTTTTGCAGTTAGAGAGAAACTGAAATTGAAATACACATAGAATCAGTGGCGGAGCCGATGGCTCATTGCAGAGGGGGCGAGGACCTGTAGTGGGCCCTTATACAGCCAATAGAGGTTATTCACGTGACGTCTGAGTAGGCGGAGTCACTGCGGGTTACACCCACTGAGTGGCAGAAAGACTTACTGAGTGGCAACGTTAGTGTTCAGCTTGAATGCCGCGAAAACACAAAAAAACGCATCTATAATGGGACAGAGCTGTTGTGCGATTGACTGTACAAATAGATTCAACAAGAAATCGGAGCAATCTTTTTACAGACTTTAGAAAACTACAGAAAAGAGACGCAAATGGATCGCTTCAATTCGCAGAAACAGCTGGAATCCAGGCACCGAAACGTGTAGCTTACAGCTTTCAAAATAAAATTTGTAATAAAATAAAAATATTTGTACAAACCTGTCCACATACAACCAGAATATCCATTAGCGTCTTCGTCACTTTAATTTCGCCAACAAATCCCGCCTTGAAGTAGGCTACGCCCAAGCTTTTGCGGACATTCTAAAACGCTTAACGTGAAACGGCTTAACGTGGCTTAATGTTCCAAAACAGCGATCAATGATCACCAAATTTCTCTCAGACGTCTCTTGTCGTAACACTTCAACCTGTCAAAAAATCAAAGTTTTCCAAACTTTTTTTCAAATAAAAGTTGTAATAGAATATAAATATTTGTGCAAACCTGTCGACATACAACAAGAATATCCATTGGTGTCCTCGTCACTTTCGCCAACAAATCCCGTCTTGAAGTAAGACCAAGCATCAAGGCGTTTTAGGAAAACTTCCTTCTTATTTATGTAATTATATGTCACAAAAATGCGAAGGCACTTATAGGTTAGGGCTAGAAGGCTTGGAAGAGTTTGGCAAGAAGGCTTTCATGTATTTCATGCACCCTCTGCCTGGAATAGCCTGCAAAAAGAGTTAAAACTTAAGGACTTGGTCACGCTCAATGAATTTAAAGCTATTGTTAAGAGTTGGGAAACAGTCTATTGGGAATTGCAAACGTTTTTAGCTGAAAATTGATTGCTTTTGCACTTATAGCACTTTGCACTTTCTACTTGTCCTTGTCCTTGTCCTGCTCATTCAAAATAAATATCGCAGCGAGAAACTTAGCTAGAGGTTAGTCAAAACCATTACGCCCTCAGTCTGACTTTTTATTTTATTTATTTATTTATTTTTTGTGGCAATACACACAAACAAACTGTATTCATAATATTAAACTAAACAACAAAAATGCATGTTCAGTCAGGGAGACTGGGCTCAAGGTGGGCCCCTTTGTTACTGGGCAGAACCGTGGGCCCGGAGCAGCTGCACCCTCTGCCCCCTTCTGTGTGTATTGTTTATTGTTATTTGATAACTTTATAGAAAATGTTCAGTACTGGCTATGGACTTACATCAAGTGGTTATGCTTTCAGTGACTATATGACAAGATTATTACAAATGAGACAATGTGTCATGATGCGTTTTGCAAAGTAAAGAAAAACAAAAAAGGTAATGGATAGAATAAATCCTGCGGTCAAGCTGAACACAAGCATATGTTGTGTGCCTCGTCTTTTGTACTCACCTCAACACCCACCAAATCAGGGAGATAACATGTACTCTCATATTTGAACTTTGAAAAGTGCTTTAGTATTTATAAAAGTCTCTTTTTATTGCCACCATTGTGATCTGTCATGTATTTGCTATGGACCATTTACAGAAACTTGAAATTTGAATTCTGCTTAAATTACCACATGTAAATTTACTGCATTTAAAAGAAAATTAAGGGTTGCACACAGAAATTGTTTTTCAATTCAATTTATTTTTATTTGTATAGCGCTTTTTACAACACAAGTTGTCACAAAGCAGCTTTACATTGTTCCCAGGCCGGAGACCCCCTGAGAGCAAGCCTAAGGCAACAGTGGCAAGGAAAAACTCCCTATCAGGCAGAAACCTTGAGCAGTTATTTTTAGGTTGTTTGTCCAAATTAGTCCCTTTCCACTAACAAAGTGCAAAGTATGTTGTACATTTTCTTAATTGCAATTAGTATCACTGATGGTCTAAAACTGATGGAAATCACTAACAGATTTTGAAATATTAATGTTTCTGCAAAAAGCATGCATGGAATTTTGCCCTGTGCCCCTGCTCTTTGCACTTTGCTAAGATGTGCCAGAATTCAGTATGCGGCAATTACCATGATTTGCTCCTGGAATGTGCGGTGCTTGCAATCAGCTTTTAATGAAAGGAATGATAATGCAAGAGTTCAAATTTGTGTCACAAGGTCACCCCTTATACATTAAACATGGATATAAAATTACACTGCACACTCCAGTGCATGGACCACTATATCATGATCACTATGCATTATGAGGATGAAACATACACACTATTCCAATATTGTTTTTTTCCACACTTTATTTATGGTCCCCCTGATAAAATGCTACATTCATTGTTTTGTGAAGGTCACACTGGTCATTTGTCAAGAGTAAACCTGCTTTTTCATATTTGCATGCATGTTATTCCACTTATTGAAGCTCCAGCTGTGTTATTTTTCAGAGGAGTCTGTATAATCTGAAAGAGTATATAAAGCTCCTTATGTCACATTGATATTTGGATTATTGATCAATCTGGAATGGACACAGAAACATCATAACTTGCAAATGAGGGAGCTGGAGTTAGAGGATATACACAGACTTTATGTCTGGAAACATTCTCTGAATGAGTACAAGACAAAGATCAAGTTAAATCTACATATTCCACGTAAGTTTACACTCAAAGAAAAAAAGATTATTGTGTGCCATTAAATCAGTGATGACTGGAACAGGTCCATTCAACAGAAGAATTTGATTCTGCTGCTTTGTGCACGTTCAGTAATAGCTTCCCATTCAAAAGCCTGTCTGTGCTGAGCAGTCCTGTGCGATTTACACTTTTTAACATGCCATTTCTATCTTTACATGCTTGTAACATTTAATAGTTTCATCAGCATTATACATTTTTAAAATAGAATTTGCATTCTAGCCACATAATGATGCAGTTTATGAGAAACAATAACAAAAAATAGTGGCAAAGTTTGAAAACTATATCAATAATATCACCATTGACACAATCTGCCTGGTCAAGACAGAGTTATATAAAATGGCTAGTAATCAAAGGAGGACCTGAAATTACATCATGACTATTGTAGGCTTTATAATGCTGTAAAAGCATTTACTTTAACTCATCATAATCAAAATAATGTCAAAACTGTGGACATGCTAATTATTTTTTCTCTTTTTATGCTTAACGCTTAAAAATATGTTTTTCTCTTTTCCTTAAAAAAAAAACAAAAGGTTGAAAATGTTAAATGTGTTAAATGCCTGACTGATTGTGCCTTTGCATCCACCTTCAGTAAGTATCTTTTTATATATATATATACATATACACGTATGTATTTTTTTCATCCATGTTTACAGAGCTATGTGAAAGCTAGTATCCACAGCCTACTTTGTTAATTTTGTATTGACCAGACAGCTTGCCTAAAATTTATGAACAAGTGAAAGAAAGCAGAAGTCCCCCTACATCCATCCTTAATCTAAACCGTATCCTTAAACTACATGACTTATTCATTCACCAAATGCTTTTTTTCCAGGGCACCTCACCTGGTTTATTTTTTGTATTTACTGTAACATGCATTTATAGAGTAGTTAAAATAGTTAGCAAAGCTTTTCAGGTTAAGTACCACAGGAAACATGTAGTGGCATTGCCCCAGCTGTGAATCCTGAAAACTGCAACCTTAAATTCAAAGACGCACCACCTTAACCCCTTCACTGTACCGCATTTAAATGTTATGTTTTGTCACAAGCTGTATTCTTTTAACTTGTGCCTGTTCAAGATCTGAACTTACGTCTTCTAATTATTTTGACATTCATACCACCATCAGAGCAGCAAGCTCTGTCAGGAAGGATAATCTTTACCACATAATGCTGTACAGAAATGTAGTGCAAAAATGTGACAACAATGTACAGCTGTGCAGAAAGTTAGAGTAATGTTCTGATTCAAAGAGTTGCAACGAATGTATTTTATTTCATTATCTGTTTGCTACATGACTACATTCCATGGTGTATTTGTTGATGTAATGAGTAATAACCGAGTAATAATGGTGTTTTGCTTATAGGTATAATTGGATTTCATGACCGCTACATTTAAAATATTATAAATTAAATAACACTCCCAAAAGGTCTCAATGACTGATGGTTTCTGATATACTTGGTAGGCTGGTATTTTGAACGAATGACAAGGCTGTGCAAAGTACTTCCTTAAAACTCATGTAAATTCACTTTACTTCTTCGGCTGAATAGACTTGATAGACTCACATAAAGGACACTGTCCAAAAGAAATATTCAAAAGACTGTAATTTGTATTTTAATTTACAATCCAGGTTATAGCTACCGGTTTTAAAACCATCATGGCATACATTCTTCAGGTCATGTTTTGTTGGATTGAGTCATTGAGTTCGGTTTCATGCTTTGGGTTCAATCAGAGTTCGGTTTCATGCTTTGGAATGGATTAGAGTTCAGTTTCATGCTTCGTCTCCACACCGATGTCTGGAGTGTTGCCCATACTGCTTTTCCTGCTTCCTGAGTCTGTCTCAAATGACAGTGGGTCAGCTCGTATGATGTACCTGAAAATCACACACACACAAACACACCACAATTTAGACTGATCATGCATTCTGAGGTGTGTTCCACTCTGGTGCACAGTATGGAGGCCTCTAGTTAGTCTAATTACAATGTTCTCTGAATTTATCGTCAGCTAATGAATTTCAACATGCGTTGCTGGCCCCAATCCCCAGTGACAGCCAAACCCATTTTGTGCGAGAACCTTAAAAATACTAAAAAAGGTAGCACTTGCCCCTCTCTAAAATGGAGAGACACAGTTGGATGTCAATACTATCTCCTTATAAGCCGTCTGCAATGCCACTGGCTACAGTTTTGGCACTGGCTTCTGAGGTGCAGCTGTTCCCTGCTTACAGCCTGGTGGTGCTGCCTATTTAAGAAATTCAGCAAAAAAAGACTACTCCCTCCTTCTCTGTCCACTGTAGCAATGTATATACGAATGTAAAAACTGTATCTTAAAAGCAAACCCCAAAAAATTCATAAAAGAAATGCAAGCATTAAAGTTATCTAAAGTCACTCCATCATATGTTAAAATTATGTCCGCTGCATGTGCATGTTGATGTTTCTGTGTGTGCATGCGTGTAATAAATTACTTGCAAGATGTGTAACGGAACTCCTGTGGCTCTGTGAAAGGCTGAATATGACTGTGACATACGTTTTTATAGTCTTCATTGTACTCACACAATGTCATTAAGCTCCAGTCGTGTGTCAGGCGATGGGTTGATTAAAACGTACGAGTGCGTGCTCTGGTGATCGCTCATTTCATCTAGATCAAAAAAAGAAATGAGGAAGAGCATCGAGACCAAGTCACAGCCTGAGTGGTAAATCAGCATCAAAACATATGAGCCCCTGTTGAGACTGTAGTATCTCACATTTTTAAAGAAATGTAAAATGAATATAATTCAATTCAATACAAGGTCCAAAAGGATCAAGTACAAACAAAATAAATGTCACCTGCTATAGGTAATTTTATGGTTAAAATTTGAATTCATTTTCCAATTCATTTTGACCAAGAAAGAAATTGAGGCCTTACTTTAATTACATTACATGCAAGTAGGCCAAGATATACCTGCTATCCACATATATAACTGCATATAAGAGGAACAAAAGATCACTATTCAGCAATTTTACGCCATTCAACAAAGACCTCCCAATGTGACATGAAAATGTTAAATTAAGATTTAGTTTTAAAGTTTTTAAAGCTTTTTTCCTTGTACATGATGTTTCAGAAGTGTTATAATGTATAATATGTAAGCAAAAAAATGCCAGACTAAAGCACTCTTTTGTGCATCAGTCAATCCTAGAATTAAACAAGGAGCTTAATCCCAGATCAAATGTACATTGAATATTGTCCTTTGTGATGGTTATGTTAAATGTATGTATCTTTGTTTCATTGTCCCAATTCTTGTCTTCTCTGTGATGTTGCAAATGGAGCTGCTGTAATGCAAAAAAAAATTTCAGACTTGTCTGACAATAAAGTATCATCATCATCATCATCATCATCGTGTACAACACTGAATCAAACTTCAAACCAGACGCATATCTCCCTCCTCACCACTACCAGATTGGTGTACCTTTTCCCATTACCAATGACAGAGTGAAGGTCCATTAATGACATAACAGGAAAAACTGCTGTACCGTGCACTGTCAATTGCTGGCTCTATCTGAAACAGTCAAAAGCCTTTGCATCTACACAGCACAGTGTTATGACTTTCTGGCAGGAGTGTAGTGTAGTGGTAAGGAGCTGGGCTCCAAAGGTTGTTGTTTCCACTGTCCACTAAGCTGATATAATGGTGAAGAATCAAATCAGTGAGCATTTGGTAACTCCACAAACAGCCCTGCACCCCAGTTACTTACCGTATCCAGCCGTGGAGAGGCCTAGGTTCTTCATGCGGCTCTTGACCAGCTCAGCCAGCTCCTGGCGCTCAGAGCGGCGGTACAGGCTCATGCGCTGCTGGCTGAACCTCTCCCCACTGCGGTTGAGACCTCGCGGCACCCTGCGGCTCAGGCGTCGTGCCCACTGCATGCTCTTCTTCCGCAGAAGTGGCCGGTCCGACTGCTCGCTTGACATCGAGCTGTGGTGACTGCTGCGGAGCTCCTTCACCTCTTTTGTATCATCAAAGTCATCCACGCTCACTGAAATTTGAGACTACATTGTGGGGGGCAAGGGGGGAAGGGGTGTGATCATTCAAAATCTATACTTAAATCTACACTTACCATGATAAAATGGTCAAAAGCGAGCTTACTGTATGTTTTTTATAGTTTATTGTTGACCATCAAGATTTTTGTTTGTATATTGTGAGGAAAAATGCTTGCAAGTGTACAATCTTTCCTAATAAGCACTTGTCAAATTAAAAAGCTTCAAAAATGTTATGATATTAAATTATTAGGTTCGTTGTGTGACAAAAAAGCTGTTTCCCTGGAGAGGCAAATTGCTGTATCCTTTGACATTGCTGAATTAAATTGATTCCTTAGAGACATTATCAATAGTGGCAGCTGTTTGTATGGTCTATCAAGCAGAATACCAACTTAATCTCTGAGCTGAATACTTTAGACTTGTAAATCCAACTTAATTAGTTTGCGGCATAATTTATGGAGCATTGCTGAAATTACACGGCAAAAAGGTTTACCAGTGGCCAGAAAATAAATGTGTTTTTGGATGTGCTTGATTAATATTGAAAATCCGCTAGGCTGACACAATTGATGGGGAAGAATGTGTCCACTCCAGCAGTGACTCACCCAAGACTCGATTGAAAAATCCTGATTGCTCTCTGAGTCATGCCACGATAAAAACACTGTTTAGTTAGATATTAAAAGCAATATACTGAAATGTTACAATTTCCTTAAAAGACAGAACTCCATCTATTATGACTCAGTGTGAGCAGTGTGCATCCAGTATGGATCCAGTATGGAGAACAGGGGAAAAATTTAATCAAGTTAATCAAAAATCAAGGCCAACAATCAACTAACTGCAAAGGACTTTGTCCTTCACTTTGAGAAACAAACTCTTGATGTCAATCAAGATGTCATTATCTGCCAAGTGAATAAATGTAAATATAAATATAAAAAGGAGCTACTGAATTGCCACTCAGAGTTAAGGAGAACACAAATTACAATCAGATCGGTGCTCACTGAGGCATGCATATAGGTCTTTTTGCAGTTCAGATTTGAAAATTATGTAATGCAGGTGCCCAGACACTAAGGAATTGTAGATAATTCTTTCAATATAACACTTAAACAAGTAATTTAAACTTTGTTTTGGTGCATCATAGTTTTGTGAGGTCAAGACGTGCATCAGAAAATGAAATTGTGGTTCAGCAGGGTTCACACAGATCTGAATTTGTTTTAAATGAGCTGTCACTTTCACATTTAGCAGGGCATCAAAGATGTGACATTTTTGTCTCAAATCAAATATATGGTGTCCATATAAGAAACGCCTCAGCCTTTGATCATTTTGGAATTGTCTGGACTTAATGACATACCTCAGACATCAAGCATGTGCCGCTTTCAGATGTCTGATGCTTTCCAAAACTCCACCAAATGGAGCTACTGTCAACAAATACGATGACCACTCTGAAATACCCACATCAAAAATGCCACCATTCCTCTTCCAGGTGGCTTCAGCCTAAATAGCTAATGTCGAAACTTGGTGTTTAGAAAACACCATCCTTTATCTGAGGCGGTTAGCACAGAAGACTACAGACCAAAATAGCTCTCAAATGACACCACATTTTTGTCTTTAAACTTAAATCTCAAAATTAAGCCAAGGTGATGTTTTCCAGTCTTAATATTTTTGTTGTTCATTAGTTGCTTAACTTCATAGGTTTGTACTGTAATGTAATATATTGGGGAGGAAAGTAACATTTACTTAATTTCAGCAGCAAAGTTAAGGAAATACTATTAAGATGAAGGACTGAATATCCCTTAACCCTAAAAGAAACTCACCTGTGAGGTCAGATCGTTCGGCTTATTGTTGGGGAGAGAAAAGGAGACACCAATTAAAGGAACATTAAAGAGCAGAAATGAAAAGGGGTTAAATCCATGAGAAATGGTTTGGATGTAACAATGTGAACAAAGCTGAAACGCCTGACATTTCATGAGAAAAATCTTAAGTTGTAATGGGAGCTAGTTACATTGGGTATCTGTGTATGAAAACATCATAAACCCAGTGACAATAACAGAGCTAACATAACTAAGAAACTATCTACAAGATTACGAACCAGTTGGCTAGCTTACTACAACTCATAACTAGATGCAGCATGCTGTGGCTGAACAAAGATGAAACAGTTGGCTAGATGGATAGCAAGCATGTTATCTAGCTGAGTGGTAAGAAGTAGATGTGTGGCTACATTTGCTAGTTGGCTGTCTAGCATTGCTAGTCCCTGATATTGCCAAGTAATGGTTAAAAAATAATTGGTACTCTTCGGGGAATTTAAATAACTATGTCTGTGTAGTTTTAACTAGAAAACTGGCAATATAATAAAACTGTTGTTTCATTATGTTGAAGCTTTAAGTGCCCATAAATGAAGAAAATGATACATTTATTTTAAAAAAAATCTGTGGAACATTAAGTTTGGCATTTTGTGAACATATGTAATTTTAAAGCTGCCAGAGTAGTCACAGTTTATTTTATTTGATTAGGAAACCATTACTATAAGTAATCCTGACTTACACACGCACACATCATATATATACATATATATACACACACACACACACACACTATATGGAAGTATTTGGCCACACCTGTTTTTCAGGGTTTGGGCTAAGCCCCTTATCTCCAGTGAAGGGCAATCTTAATGCTTCAGCACACCAGGACATTTTGGACAATACTATGCTTCCAACTTTGTGGCAACAGTTTGAGGAAGGCCCTTTTCTATTCCAACATGACTGTGTACAATGTAATGGTAATGGTCAGGTGTCCGAATACTTTTGTCCATATAGTGTGTATGTGCGCATATATATATATATATATATATATATATATATATATATATATATGTACACACACTTTCAGGAACTGCAACATACTGCAAACCTTTGAATGTTGATTTTTTCTGCATTTTTTTTTTGTTCAAGCGTGAATAACAAATCCACTGGCCTTGAGCTACCCCAGACATGGCTGTACCTCTGACTTTGGCGATATCTGGGGTTCTGTCCTATAGACCCCAATGGGAATGTCTCCACTGGAGGAGCAGAGCTTTTGGTAGAGTCTGCCATATGTCCTGATCCATAGGTCATCCTCTGTGATTGTCATCTACAGCAGAAATGGCCAGGAAAAACAGACAGGTACATCAAGTCAGTCAGAGCACAGATTTATGGAGCAGATATTCCACTCCTTACCTTCCATGCTGAGAAGTCTGCCTCTGCAGTTGCTGAAGCTGCTAACTATTCTAATTTGCTAGCATACATCTAAGAACATTTTAAAAATCAAATGTCCATAGGTAGCAAAGCAATGCAGACAGCATTGGAATCTGTGTTTAGTCTGAACCCTCTAAGGAAGTAATGAGGGATGGAGGAATGCATCAGCCAAATATCTGGTCCTTACATCTATAGTCAGGAAGCTCAGGGAACAGAAGGTACAAGATACAATACAATCACAATAACAGTTACTTCATTATAATGTAAAATCAATTATGTAAATCCACTCTGGCTATAACATAATCTTATTAATAAAAAGTGTCATCTGCAACAACTTCACAATTAAAACTATGGCAGCAGTGCCCACTTACTGCACACAGAAATCCAGATCCTGGAGTCGTGTCCAAACCAAGAAGAAGCCTGGTTATTGAAATCATATAGTCCTTGACAAATGACTGTAACAAGACAGAAAATGTAATTGCACAACCAGTGTGTTTATTTTGATGCTGTTTACTCTCAATATATGCATATTAACACATGGAAACCACTCACTTTAATTATTTTGATCAGTGTGCCCATTACTCGTGAGGCAAACTGCATCAACCTCTTAGTCACAACAATACAAGCTATACTGAAAAAAGGCAGAAATAAATAATAACAAGACAGTATTTTTAATATTGATAATCATATTATTGATATTGGTGTATGCTAATGTTATATATATTATTGATGATAGTGTCATTCTACGCCCAAAATTTGTTATTACAGTAAAATCAAGAGCACATCTTATATCAGAAATGGAATGTATACACTATACTTGGGCAAAATATGTCCAAACCCAGACTGTTCAATATGGTAAAGCTAAAATTAGCAATGAAACATTGGAATCATAGCAATAGGACTGAATCCATGCCTACAGTGACAGACGTTTCCAACAATACCATCTGAAATGCAATGACATTGGAGTCTCCACCTCACCATCCAACAGAGATGCAAAAATTCTGTCTGGGATCATGTGGCCCTCGGCCGCGAAAAAAACAGGAGGCATCCGCAGGCACATTCATGCTTCATACAGTGTGTTCCACATCTTGTGATCATCAGAGAAAAACATGCCATTTACACGGTGGAGTCATGGAGGAAAATTAGCCTAAATTAGGTCTATCTCAGTCCATAGATGCATCCTTGTGGAACCCTCGAGGGCCAAAAGATAAGGAATGTAATGCAAGAAAATGTGCACACAGGTGTCAGAGTGTGTGTGCATCAAGAGAGGGTGGCACATATATTAACATTGTGTGGAGGATGCAAACATACATATGTAGGCCTTTTTTCATTTCCAATTTTCTTATGGTTGAATGGATACTTTGTCATTGTGTAATATGTGCCTACACTATATACACAGATATATGATTATGATTCAAATATGAGCATTCTGGCTCTGTTTCAGTGTGACATAAATTTGCATTTAAGCAAATGTTTCCTCTTCTTGCTATATTAAATATGTTTAAGAGTGTGCAATAATAACAAATTGTGGTAATGCCTTGTCAAACGCTGAGTGATGTGATCTAATTTTACATGCACAAATATAACTTTAGTAAGCTTGAGGATGAATTTCAGCCCTGTTCTTCTCTGACTGGTTAATGAATGAGAGGCCAGGTGTTGTTGCAGGAGGAAATCATATGATTGGCAGGTTCATTCTGAACGGCATCTGATTGATTGAAATCTGCTTAATGAGAGCAACCGGCTCAAAGCGTTAAGTAGGAAGACAGGCTGGCAAGAGATCAGAGCGAAGTGCAATCATTTACAGGTGCTAACAGACGTGAGTGAAACCCGTTTGTAAATTGGGAATACATTACCTGGTAAAGGAGTGTGTCCAGCATGCTAACGCTGAACACTCTTCCAGCAGCGAATGGCAAGCGGAACATGAAAGCCAGATTGGAACCTTTCTCACGTTCTTTCTGCAAAGGGAGACAAGGCTTAGGTTTTGTTGTGGTAAGAGGGAAAAACAACACTGTCCTCTAGTGGTCTTTATGTCACAGTACTGCTATTACAGATTTTGTATTATTTTTGTATTATTTTGTTCGTTATAACATAAAGGAGACAAAGCTTTATTAAGCATTTTAACTGCTTTGTCTTGCAGTAGGCCAGTTCTCAATCCATAGATCTGAATATATGAAACCGTCTGTTTCATCAGGTTGGTCTCATTTTCTGTCAGAGTTCTTACATGAATATTAATTGTCAATAAAGTAATATGGGATGTACAAAACACTAGTGAACTGTCCCAGTGTCCTGAGATAGAGGAATAACAAAAAGGAAAAACCAAATACCGTTGCTATTCACATATAACAGTGAAGATGATAAGCCTCGCATGTGCTGTGTGTCCTGTTGAAATGTTGCATCTCAGCTGATGTGACCTATTCATCTATTCACCCATACGGAGCGAAAACAGACATCTCACAAGACGCTGTGGTTCAAGTGCCCATTGCACACACTTATACCTGCAGCAGATTTGTCCCGCAGTGTGAGACAAATGCTGTTAGTTTTTCTCCATTGCCACCCCATATCAGAATTAATGGTTTGCATTCCGTATGTCGCGGTTGCAGGGGTAACGAGAACGTTTTTTGAAATGGAATGTAGCGTTTAGAAAGTGGATACTAGGCATTCGGAGACTGAATCGTCAACGTTGGTGGTGGTGGTGGTGGTTTGAGGGATGGCCCACTGGTAGCATTTTGATTTTACTGTGCTGACCAACCTTTGGACAGATCATGACAACAGAGCAGTACTGCTATGCCCCACATCAGCAACATATGGTCATATTTGCCTAAGGAAATACACTTCAGTTTTTAAGTAGTAAGCATGTTGTCCTATTTTTTACAGATTTCTGCATATTTGATGTGGTTAGGCTGGCTGCAGGCAATTGGCCGTTGTGTCTTTCTTAACCACACACTTGGCCATGACAGAGGTATTCACTGCTTTGATACACATTTGATTAAAATGAAAAAGAACCCTTGGAGTGTATGATTTTTCCACATCTATGATTTTATTGGCAAGATTTTTTTCCTTCTGCCCATATCATACTGCGGGAATGCAGTGCAGTTTTTTCCACCCCAGTGCAGCATGGGACAGCAAAATATTGAGTGACATCACGTCACACAAACAATCTATCTCTTCTTCCAAGTAACGTAAGCCGGAGTTATACCCTTTCCTCCCATGTTAAATGTTGCCACAGTAAAAGAATGCTCCTACCTTCTCCAGTTTGGAAAGGGCCAAGGAATAACAGTCTTTAGCTCTGAATTGCATAAACCTCATGTTGGCAGGATGTGTGAGTTCTGTGATAATACTGAGACCTGAAAACAACCTGAGGGAGAGAGGAAAAAGAACCACAGATCTTCATTAGTTATAACAGACACATAGATATACATCATAACAGATAAACATTAAAATGTATTAGAATATTTAAGTGGTAATAACACGTCTTGCAGTCGTTGTCAACCGACCATGTCTAACGCGAAAGCTTAGTGCTTCAGCTGCTTCTTGTTTTTAAACATTAGTTATAGCTGCTCATTGGCGCAGAAGGGTCCTTTTTTAGGATCCAAGAGCTAAGTATACTAGTGATGTGCAGTTCGTGAACGAACGAATCTTTTTTAACGAATCTTTCAGGTGAACTGAGTGTACTGAATCACTAGTCTAAAAGATTCGTTCCTTCCCTTTTGCAAACACGCGCCCTTATTAGCTGGCATAGCAGCTATAACTCTCCCTCCAGTGGATATTAGCTATGCAGTCTATCCATGAAGCAGCCTATCACAAAACTGTATCAGCAGTACGATCATGACGACAACTAGCCAATGGCTGAAATGCTAACACTCGAAGCACCTCCCACTGGCCATCTCGGCACAGCTGACGATGTGGGACAATGCAAAAGATCCGGTGACTACGAAGACTCCAAACTGCCCTTACTGACCTGATGAACTGTTGACAAGTTCTCAGTACAACCGTTCCTTCAGACTCCAAAGATTCACTGACTATGCTGACAAGTTCCCAGTACACCGGTTCCGTTCCTCTCAAAAGAGTCACTGACTATGAAGGTCTGGTGACTACGTGTTGCCAGAATTACTAGTTCTCAGTATAGCAGGCTTGGGCTACATCCACCATTGACTGTGACGATGCAAAAGGAATCAGAGCGCTTCCATGACATTATTTATAGGAATTAAAAATATTATTAAATATTATTTTGCTCATCTACCTGGAATATTATTTTATATTTACACAGTAGCATATTTTAGGTGCGCACAATATATCGTAGTTCTTTGTTTATCACAACTGCAATTTTACGTAGGCTACGATTTATTTAATGATGACATCACATTTCCTTTTAACGTGAATAAAGTCCTTATTAATAAATACTGACAAATGAACATAGTAGGCTACAAATCAAAACAGAAACGTGATACATAAGCCTATGGCCACTATGTCTACATTAACGACAAATAAAATTACGACATCACTGATTAGGCCTACAAGTATATTAAAATGTTTGGGCTCGGTTAGTTCAAAACTTGTAAAAGGACGTTTTTCGCTTCGGATATAAGCCTGGCTCTTTTTTCCTCAGTTTTTTTTAGTTTTAGCAAATGACATGTACTTAGGCTATTATATGAGTTAAAATGTGGGTTTCTATTACCTTCCTAAAGACGAAGTATAGGCTACTTTGCGGATGCATGATTGTTTGAATAGCATTGTGCAGTTTCACGTAATGAATATTACGATTTAATTATTATTAACTTCACTGACATTTGGTCGTTCAGACCATGACATTTTGGTTCAGACGTGCTGTTTTGCCACAGAGCAGGCTAATAATGGACATTATGTTTGGAACGTAGAGTAATTTTTAAAATACAATAAAACTATTTATAGATTCGTGTATGCCGCCCGATATGGAAGTGAATGAATCAGTGAGTCAAAGATTCGAATCATTTGAACGAAAGGAACCGAATCACTACAAAGAATCGTTTTGAACACCACTAAAGTATACGCTTGTTTTACCGAAGTACAAAAAAGCCCGTGACATTTTGACCCTGGGGCGACCGGAGCATAACTTTTATTTAAAATAAAGAAATTGCTTAAACGGGTGCTATCAGACGAATCTCGTCTGTTTTGTGCGTTTATTGATGGCTCCCTGAATAGGCCTATTTGCCGTCTGAGAATCTCGAGTATTTGAATGTAACGACTCTTGTTTATTGACAATATACTGACATTACCATCTGTTGTTTACTGCTAAATGACGTATAAGTATCGTTCTGCAACACTCTTTTGGTTATGAAATATAACATAACTGTTTCATTTAATTTTGTAGCCTACACAGAGTAGCCTAGTAACAGACGTAACTGGTGAAATCGGTCAAGTCCATCAGGGATCACCCAGATATTTTCTATCAAGCTATAATAAATAGACTGCCTCTCAGGTGGTTCAGATTGTTCAACAGGACGTATCTATGTATTCAATGTATTCTGAGTTAACTTCATACAGAATACTGTCCACAATTTCAATTCAGCGCTTCCAACAGAATGTTGCATTTCACAAACCATTACGTCGGGCAATCTGCCGTCTCTAGTATCAAATTCACTGTAGTGCTATGAGAAGGTTGCCAGGGAAACGGGCTCAGCGAAAGCTGGCCCTTTCTTCTGCTTTTCTGTCACTGACCCCCCTCCTCCGTACAACAGCTGTTGATGAGGACAATCTGCCTTGTTTTCAACTCAGAACAATTCTACTCCAAGTGGTGCAGCACTGACAGACTCGTTCTTTGATATTTGAACGTCTGCTTAACGTCCCCCTTTCCATTGGTACATTGTCTAGACGTAGCCGCTAGTGCGTTATTTGGCAGCAATATATGTGGTAAAGTCTACAAGACACAGGTCACCGCCGTTTTGACTTTGACGTCTGCTTAGTCGAGCTACAAAGCTCTTAATACTGCCGAAGCAAGCGTTCTGTTCTTTCCCCTCATTCCGTGCACATTTTTCACCAATAACAGCGACTGCCAAGCTTGTAATGCTGTGTATCATTAGGAACACATACATAAATTAATGTTAATGACAAGGAGCGTCATGGTTCGACAGAAAAGAGGCACACTGTCAAGAGATACTGTATATTGTAGCATGCGTTTTATAAAATAACGTACTTTTAATGAAACATGTGAAATGTTTCTTGGAATATACTACAATATAAACCACATATATAGAAAAGAATGTGCGTGTAGTAGAATGCATCTGAGATTTGCAGTTTATGACAACATTTTTTTTCTTTTTTGGGCTATAATTGTGACTAACCCTAGTCATTTCACAGTTGTGAAGTGATTTCCCTGGATCGAGCCAAAACTGCTAGGTTTATGGTTCAATAAACAGTTTAATCCGGAAAACCTTCAAGGGAGAGAGTTGCTCTGCTTTAACACAGTGCTGGGTTATTGTGTAGGTTTTTTCATTCAATATCAGTTTGCCTTAAGAAAACTTGGCGGGTTTTGATCCAAGGGTTTTACATTGGACAGTAGGATCCCTGGGTTCTGTCACCTGAACAATGTCTGGACGTTGACGATGGTTTTGGCGTCGGCCATGTAGTCCTCCTCCGCGCTCATCGTGCTCTCCTTGTCCACCACCACCATGTTGGCGGCGAAAGAGACGCCGCAGCGAAGGAGGTCATCGAGACTGTGGAGACACACGAGGCGCATCCCGGTTACCCTACACGGGTTAAAACTGGGCAACCCCCCTCGTGGACCCACGTTTCTAGACGGTCGCGGAAGCTGTCAAATTTATGCTAAAAAAAATTTCACTCCGGCCACACAATGCGCTTCGCTCTTATCTCGAACTGAGAAATTTTAAGAAAATGTTTTGTATTTTAAGCAAACGATTAAAAAGAGTACAAGAAAATAATGAAGGTCTTCCATTTATTTCACAAAGTAGAGAAATGTGACAAAGTCTAAGGAAAGTATGCTAGATTGACACTCACAGATGTGACCAGATGTGCACATGGAATTAGTACATGCAGTTTTGCACCTTTTGCTTTGTGTCTACTAAATGAATGAATTAAAATTTAAGGACAAAGGCTCAGATTAAATCTAACTGCAATGCCTAAGTGAGCACATTAGCCATAATAATTTAACTAAATTATTATCATTATTATTATCATTTCCAGCATAGTCACATTACTAACACGCATGAATATATTGTGTGTGATTGTGTCCAGTCAGAATATGTGTAGCTAGTGTGATGTAAAGCAATTTTGTCTGTAGCAGCCACAGGCCAACAACCTTTGCATCCACACTGTGGACCATTTCATCAAGGCAGTGGAATCCTTCTCACTGCACAGTACATTGAGAGCATAGGTAACACAGAAATGCAATGTAAGGGAAGGCCACTGTCACAATCACAGATTGTGATCAAAGTGGAATGCATCACGCGATCTCCGGATCTATGGTCCTGTGTCTGTCGCATTTGAGTGAAGTGGTCAGTTGAGTTGGCCCCCTCATTACACGTTACCATAGCAAGGAGAGACTGTCTTGAGAGGATGAATGTTATCTTCCCATAAACAAAAGGCACTCCTGGGTCTACCTTGCACATATCAGTGTATGGAGGAGCTCACAGTGGACAGGAAGCTTACATGTGCGTGTGTAACATTTCAGTCAGAGTGCACATGAGTCAGTCCTTAATGTCAAGTTTCTAGTTACAGGAATTTGTTGAAAGCATTTACCTCACAATGTTAGATTACTCATGAATACATGTACACTTACATTTCTGTAAATTAACAATTCAGTAATTCACCTGTGCAATTCACATGCAGTCATACTTGCCTGGTATGCCAGATTTGATGCAGGAAAGAAACAGACAAACATTTTATGAAATATGATTTGGAAGAAAAATGATGAAAAAACTCAATAGTGCTGAAGTGCCTTTTTGCCATCTAGTGGCAAAATGAAGGTATTGCCCTGACTTTAGGGAGCCGCAAAATCAGTCAGTGAGTGAGTGAGAAAATATACTGTTTTTAGGGCTTCTGCATAAAGGCCAAAAGACTTATAACCAAAAGAATGAATGTCCTCTTGAATATGCATTGTTTTAATTTCTGTATGACTACTTATGGAAGTGGAATGGTGAGGTGACTAAGACAAAGGCCCGTATAAACACTGCTGGACTGTTGTATGGATCTCAGTTGGCACACATAACCATTCTTTTTTCAGACTGAACAAATGATATGTCATATTTAAAAGCCTCAGTGCCTGTATTTGCAATAAAGCTAAACTTCATATTGTTAATATAGCCTATATGGTAATATTCCAAAATGCATAGAAAATAAAGATCACAAAGGGGTCTTTCATTTCTTTCTGAGCATCTTTTTATCAATGTACTCCATTGAGCAAATGGGCCCAGCCCAAGTTTTAAGGAGATCTCCGCACCCAAGGTTCATATTGTAACTCCTCTTTCTATGCATTAAAAGCTAACTGGGCAATTAGTTGGGCTTATTGTAACACGATGGCTGTACTGTTTTTGGCTTGGTAACCATATTAAATATGAGCTGCTGCACTTAATAAGAAATACAATACATTCTTGGATGTGAACTAGACCTTCAAATGCACTTCATTACACACACCATTTCTCAGGTAGGGACATTCACAAGGATCAAAGCCTGCTGTGTTTGACACTGCTGAATCCCTGTAACAAGAGACACTGATCACAGAGATTCTATACGTTCACTAGATATTCAGCTCCATGCACTTCACACTGTAATTTCTGTCTCTGGTATTGCTGAAGCTAAAATTGTGTCAATTGTTCAGCTGGATATAAAATTCTTGGTTTAAAACAGAATGTTCTATTGCCAGAACCTAGATGGGGGGACAGGCAGAATGCAGGAGCGGAATATCTGGTCATAGTAAATAGTAATAAGAACTTCTGTGTCTTGACTCAGCGGAGTGCCAGTGCTTGTAGCTTACTATTTGCCAATCCCTAGTTGGTTTTTAATGTGCTTCAACTGCTTAAGAGCCTGCAAAATTTTGTGTCACCAAATCCTATCGATATCAGCCAAAAGGTGGCAACTGGGGGTGGCCCTGTGCCCCTTCATTCCTGAACATTGCCTGGGTGCTCCCCTGGAAAGAGCTACACCCAGGTTTTACAGCATGGATTGACTTGCCTCAGCTATGATCCTTGTGAATGTGCAAACAGAGAGAAGAGCTGAAACACGCACACAGGCATCTGGCTCGCTCACAGGGGAGCAGCAGTGTTGTGTCCAGAGGCAAAGAGGATTTAAAAGGACTGCACTTTCCATCATGACTGTAGAATGCACAGAGCAGAAAACATTCCCTTAAGTGTAAATCATGCTGGTGCATGCAGTGATCACAGTAGCACATGAACTAACATCGGTTATTCAGATTCCACAACATGGCATGAATAAAATAATGCATTTAGAAGGGTGGACGTCATGCCTTGTCACAAAACACTAGACCGATATAAAACTGAATGTAGACAATACACACAGGGAGCACTGAGATGAATAAACAAATATTTAAAATGTCAAACATATAATGAATAATATTCATGCAGAAAAATCCCACCAAATGTTTAAAAGAACACAAGGACTTGTCACATACTTGTCAATAGAGCCAACCATGTAGTAAACCATGGGAAACCAACAGATTGCCTCGAGAAAGTGTGAGTCTGGCCTAGAAAATGCAGGGGCAATTCAAGTTCTCTTACAATCATGCTTGGAGCAGACAACATAACGCCTACTTAGAAACAAAGACAGATATATTACTCATACATAAAGACAGTCCATCACAAACAAAAGGATTTTTTTTTTTTTCTGAAGACCATTCCTGCTTTTCAGAAAATAGAACATCTTTGGTAGGTATTCCCAGTGATTATTTATTTATTGCAATGGCAAAATTGTTACACTATGCACACAAAGGTAGAAGACTTTGGAAAACAATGATAATGTATAACAATACGACAACAGTTATGACTATTAATACCACAGAACATATTAATGCCAAATTGTACAAATTAACAGCACAAAAAGGCTGTATGCAGAACAGCAGGATGGTGATGATAATAATGGTGGTGGTGATGTCATAATGGTCATTATTGTAGAGAATCTGAATGGTGACTTACTGATTGTCTAGGAGTAGCACTATGGGGTTGAGCTCTTTCTTGGGCCTGAAGTACGCTCGCAAGGGAACGATGAAGTTGTACAGGCCATTGCCTGCAGTCTCCGCTGACACTATGATCGCCTTGTTCTGGAAGCTGTATGCTTTGGCATCTACATGACTGTTGTGATCGCAACTCTAATACGGTGCAACATATCAAGTCAATCACCCACCATGCACACATACACAAAAAAGAAACACAAGTTCTCCATTTTTAAATGTACTAACTTCTGGTTTACTGCATGCTTCATCTGTAAGAGGCAGTGGAGGTTTCAAAGGTGGTAGAACAAACACACTGAACTCATCAAAGTTGACTGAATTGATCAGGAATGGCATTCATTGTTACCTTTTCCAGCCTGAGGCAGCAGAATGGCACTCTTTCCTTGAGTAAATGGCAAAATGTCTGAGAACTTCCGATATAAGGCAGATTTGGAGGATATCCTTTAACATAGCTTACAACAAGAAAAAACACTGCATTAGTACACTGAATTACACTCCAGTCATAACAGAATTTGAATCCTGTGGTGTATTCACATTGTCTCATTCTGAACTTGGGATAAATCTTGTGATTTCAAAGGAAGCATTCATGATACTCTTAACTTAATTGAAGTCAGTAATATCCCACAGTCCCTCAGGTCATACAGGACAGGTGTATTTGTCTCCTGTTTCCTCCTGTCTCCTATTCCCAGGTGAAATGATTTGAATCAGCTGAACTCTACAGTCACCACTGTGTCCAGCTCACCCGTTGGCTGAGAGCTCGCTGTCGGAGGGCGAAGTTTCATCCTCCGATTGGTCACTCAAGAGGTCACATGACTGGATGCAGGAGGCATCCGCCACCTCCAGCACGGTGGCTATGCTGGGCCTCCTGCTTCCTGCTTTGCCACTGTCCGTGGGAAGCAGCAGGGTGGGGCCACACTCAGATCTACAGCTCGTGTCTTGCAGATCTATTGCCACTGTGCCTTTAAGAAAATCCAGGGAAAGGGTTTGGTTGGATGTGCCATGCAATCACACCAGATGAAATTAGCAGGATGATGACACTGACTGCAGGTGGTCCCTTTAGCACTGATATCCTCATATTTACTGTTGATACGTGATGTTTAATTTAAATATGCTGTTGTGTGTTGGTTTAGATATAGCCATTTGTAAGTGATCAACTGCAAGCAAATCTTGTGTCTTTGATAATAAAGATCAACTCGAATAACAAATCAGTCTCCTATGGGCTACTACTTGTATGTATGACTTAATTTCCTACAAATATGCTTTCAAATGAACTGAAAATATCAAATCATACGGAAAATACAGTCAATATATTAGAGATAATTTAAATAAGAAATAATGAAAGGAAATTGAATGTTTTTTGTTAAGTTTTCCATATGGAGTAAATTTGCTACTTTCCCATGTATCAAGCACATATATATATGCACATGAAAAGACAACTGTGTGATAAAACCTCAGGGAAATAGCCTGGTTGGATGTACTATACGGTTCTAAATCAGCCCTCTATGGGCCATTGACTTGACGTGCCTTTGGTACAAGCAGCTAAATGCTTTCACAGCAGTTCACCATCAGATGCTTACTGATGAAAGATGATAGATTGATTGGAGAAAATCTAGGCAATAGTGATAAATAAAATACAAAATGGCCCTCAGTGACCTTTAAATCACTTACAATTTCCATGTGGGGTAAACTTGCCCTGATATGCAGTACAGGTAAAAATATAACTAATTTAAGGCAGTTCCTCCACAGTGAATCTCCCAAAAAGCAGTGGAGCATGTGACCGCCAGGTGAAACTTGCATATCAAGTAGGGGTGTAAACCTCTGGCTGAGCAACTCTATGATACGAATATTGGTATCTAAGCAATGATACCATATATCACATATCAATTGATTGTATATGTTTATGTTTAAGAATTCACATTATTATATTATTATTATATTATATGGTATAATATATATATTATATAGTATCAAATATGATACATTTGATACTATATAATTCAATGCAACCTTAAAATTATTCTGAGCTTATTTAAAAAGGAGAGTATCAAAGAGTATCAAATAGTTTCATCCAAATTACTGCAATACCATGAATAAAAATAAAAGTAAAAAATCACTGATATGAATTCTCACATGACACATCAATACTGTATCAATACTGTATTGTTGCCTTTGTTTTACAGCAATGAAATGAATAAATGATTTGATACAGAGCAGGAGCGGCAAGCAGGGACAGGGGGGAGCAGGAATGAGAAGTGGGGAGCAGGAGTGGGAGTGGGGAGCAGGAGTGGAGATTAGGGAGCAGGAGTGGGAGTGGGGAGCAGTAGTGGGAGTGGGGAGCAGGAGTGGGAGTGGGAACAGCGAGCATAGTGTGTTGGCCTTACCCACACTAGCGATGATGCTGTGCACCGGAAGCCCAGTGGGGCCATGGCAGCCCGCCAGCAGGGGCCGGCCCCTCCCCTTCTCCTCATGTGTCTTCACCGTGGAGTTCTCCTCCTTGGTGATGTTGATGTAGAAACAGGTGTCGCTGCCGCTCATGATGTGCTGGGGTCCCGGGTTCAGTAGGATGTTTTTACTGTCCTCCCGACGTACACCAATCAGGCACACCCCGTACCTGCAGAGAGAAAAGCAGCCGATCACCATCAGAAGTGTCTACCATGTTAATCAGGGACAGACCTTTGCTCTGCTTTCCTGCTTTCCCTACAATTGAATTGAATTTAATTGACTGAATTGGAATGGAATTGACTGACTCTGACTCCAACTCTCTGAAAGATCTGCATGCTTAACAAAAGAAATTGTGCAGATGCATGGTAACTAAAATATACTCACACAAACTGACTGGACTTGCTGAGCTTTTGGTTAGTGTGCCCTAGTCAGAGCACTGAGCACACACTACACTGTTGCATACTCTATCTGTGCATGCAATGTGTGTTGTACAGGACCACGGACAGCACCACTGCTACTCACAAGAGTGCTACAGGACCACACATTCACAGGAGTGATGCAGGACAACGGTATCACCGGTGTATTATATAAACACAGATTCACCTCACAGGAGTGTTATAGAACAACAGACTCACTTCACAGGAGCGCTAAAGGACCACAGACTCACCTCACAGAAGTGCTACAGGACCACAGACTCACCTCACAGGAGTGCTACAGGACCACAGACTCATCTCGCAGGGGTGCTACAGGCCCACAGACTCACCTCACAGGAGTGTTACAGAACCACAGATTTACCTCACAGGATTGCTACAGAAACATAGACTCACAGGAGTGCTACAGAACCACAGACTCTCAGGAGTGCTACAGGATCACAGACTCACAGGAGTGCTACAGGACAACACACACTCACAGGAGTTCTGCAGGACAACAGACTCACCGGGGTATTACAGGACTACAGACTCACAGGAGTGCTGCAAGGAGTTATTGTCTGATATCTCTTTCTCTGTAGATATGATATCATTGTGGTGACATATTATATACAGTATATGGACAAAAGTATTTGGCCACACCTATTTTTCAGCATTTGGGCTAGGCCCCTTATCTCCAGTGAAGGGCAATCTTAATGCTTCAGCATACCAGGACATTTTGGACAATGCTATGCTTCCAACTTTGTGGCAACAGTTTGAGGAAGGCCCTTTTCTATTCCAACATGACTGTGCCCCAGTGCACAAAGCAAGGACTATAAAGACATGGTTTGATGAGTTTGGTCTGGAAGAACTTGACTGGCCCGCACAGACCCCTGACCTCAACCCCATCGAGCACCTTTGAGATGAATTGGAACGGAGATTGCGAGCCAAGCCAGTCCAACATCAGTGCCTGACTTCATAAATGCTCTACAGAATGAATGGGCACAAATTCCCACAGAAACACTCCAAAATCTTGTGGAAAGCCTTCCAAGAAGAGTGGAAGCTGTTATAGCAGCAAAAGGGGGACCAACTCCATATTAAATTTATTATTAAAGTATACATATTTGAATACAATGTCATTACAATGTAATGGTCAGGCATCCGAATACTTTTGTCCATATAGTGTACATTGTATTGCTATAATGGTAAGGCATACAGTGTAAAGTGCTTTTGGTCTGCTTTAAAAGACAGGAAAGTTTGTTCTCTCTGTCCCATCAACACTTGACCTAACAACCATCCTTTACAATATCATTTTTACAACTGGTGCCATTCATTTCAAGATCTCTGTAAGAAGGATGTAGGCTAGAAAGTGTGGTTGTACCCATCAAGTAGATGACCCTTATCACTGAACAGTGCTGGGAAACAGGTTCACCCTTCAGCTCATGAGATGGCCTGAGGATGCTTTGAGTCATTGCACACATGTGGTTACAGCTTATTGGTAATACACTGCAATTTGACACTTTTCAGTTGTTTGGCCGACTTTTGAAACATCCTGTTCTTCACAACCACAAGGCTGAGGTGGAAAGTACATAACTGAAGTTATGGGAATAGACAGTCAAGTGAGCAGTGCTTCTGAGTCTGAAGAGATGGGGAAACTATGGTGTCAAAACCATGCTGAAAGCCATGATCCAGTGAGCATATAGAGAGGTGGCCCTGTGAGGCCACCTACAGAGACAATATCTAACAGTAGGTGAGACCGTGGCTCAGTAGGGGGTGCTCTCATCACTCACTTCTTGTGTACGTGGAATGAGGCGTAGGTGAAGCTCTTCCCCTCAAACTCGGAGAAGAAGACGCTCTCCTCCAGGATGATGCTGTACACCTCATTGCCCGAGCAACGACCACTCATTCTGTGCCACTGCTCCGGGGACTGTTGCCCTTCCCTGGAAATCAAGGACACACATTGTGCACGTCCTGTGATCCACTCCCCGCTGAACTGCTCAGTGGAACCGCCCCCCCAGTCTCAGATTAACTACTGCTCTTCCTTATCCAAGATGGCCAAACCTACTATTTTACATTGCAGATATTTAATAACTTGTAAATGACACTGGGCCAGTTGGAGTTTAAAGACTTTGAGGGCCTCAGGAGCACAATAAAATATTTAAATTAGGACTTGAAACAACAACCCCCAGGTCCAGAGCCCAGTACAACCCCTTACCAAAGATCACAAAGGTTACCATTTCAAACACAGCTGGGAATCCTTTTGTATCGGTTGAATTTTAACAGGTTTTAACAGAGCACTTCACTTAAGGACTCAAGCAGGATTTAAACTCAGGACTCTCACACCGTGGAGCTAGCACTCTAACTACTGCACCACATGACACAGGTCACACACTCACAGTCCCTGGGAAGTGTGGACCAGCAGGGTGATGAAGGTGGATGTTGCCGGGCAGACACAGTTCAGAGCCAACATGGCATACTTGAACTCCTCTTCACAGACCACGTGATCTGGATCAGGTGACCCGGGTTACATTGTGGGTTTGTTCAGGAGGAAGAAAAAACAACAGATCACCAAGCAGTAACAATAAGTGAGGGAGCATTTTATGTTTACAAATACAAAAATTATCCAGGGAAACTCGCTCTGCATGGCAACATGCGGCTGAGTTTGAAGGTGCTTTTCTTACCTGCAAACTTGACATGAAATTTGTTTTCTGGCTTAAGAATCTGGACATAGAGGGGGCAGTTAGGAGCAAAATCCTTTACTGCCCAAGCTCTTAAAATCGTCTGATGATCCTGAAATATAAGATTATCCACAGTAAATAACCCATAATTACGTGTGCTTATCTTAACAGCACTGCATTAAACATTAGTAAGCACCATGGGTAGTGGTCTCCTTCCTTCTGCACCTGTCCCCTTTTGTGGATATATTTATGCATACAATATATATTTATGTGTCTCCCTGTTGTTATTCATTGGTGATAACCTCATTGGGTGCCCTGTGCTGTCACAGTGAACTGGGACCTAGTATGAAGGCCAAGGAAGATAGCAGAAACAGCCTAATTTAATGTAATGGGGTTCAGAGATGAGGCAGTGGTGACTCATGCCCTGGAGTGAGTCCTAATGCGAGGATGTCTGCTCCTGTGTGCTACACTGAGGATGATGGCTCATCTCTCAGTTTCCCTGAAAGAGCACAAAAGCAATCCCCCATCTTACATAACCTATGTGTCCTCTCTGATGACTGGTCAATCTGACTTCAACGCGCCACAGAGCATGTTTCTTTCAAAGAGTTTCTCCCTTTTTGGTGACATCTGAACTTGTGCCACCCCTACCAGTCTAGAGAAAGGTAACGTTGGCTGATATGACTCCAAGTCAGGTAGGGAAACATGCAGATGTGCCAATTGCATCAGTTAATCATGACTGGAGCATAATATTCTGATCTCTTTCACAAAGTCAGAAAAGCTATTTTCTATTTTAACACTGTGCTAAGGGAAGGATATGGAATCAGACATTTAGTGTTGCTGGGAATTAATGAGATCCACTTTGCATCCTATCTTCTGTACAGGAAACAGCGAAGTGAACAACGGTCTGGCTTTCCAAATGCTGTGGCTTTGTGTGCCCACACCAACTTGGCAAATCAAATCTAGAGGGGCAGTTTTCTGGTCAACTCACCGCAGCTGTGCGGTCCACTTCACATCGGCTACTGAGGATGAAGCAGCCCTCTGCGTTATCCAGCCTGGAACAAGAAAATGCCCAAAAAACCAAAAACCAAAATTAATCGACTGGAAAACAACAGGAGATCCAATAAGCATGCAGTAAGCCTCATAAATGAAACATATTTCTCTACGTGTAGTCTGGAAATAATGAGGTCTTTTGTTGGGCAACTTATTTCCTCTGGAGGTTGCTGCAGCAACATTAGGTTATAGGAGGACAATGTTCGAGCAAACTAGGGTTGTCCTACCAATACAGCAGGGTACTTGCTGTATTGGTAAAGGTAGTGTTGCCTAGGGATTGCATTGATTTTATATTAAGAACAATACATTTATTGCAGTCTTAGTCAATACAGTATTTACAATCTACTGAATTTTTCTAGAAGCATCTTTGTGTGAACCAGCAGCAGAGCTCTGAAGAAACAGGACTGAAATGCAGTGTTTTCAGACATTATTCCATTATTCCAGCATTTCTCAAACCTCTCCTGGAGTACCACTTGTCCTGTATGTTTTAGATCTCTCCCTGCTCCAACACAGCTGATTCAAATGATCAGTTTGTTACTAGGCAGCTTCAGGAGTTCATAACAAGTTGATCATTTGAATCAGCTGTGTTGGAGCAGGGAGCAATCTAAAACATACAGGACAAGTGGTACTCCAGGAGAGGTTTGAGAAATGCTGCATTATTCCATTATCTCTTTATTACTGCCTCTGAAGGCAGTAAACCTGTCATTTGTTTTCGCACTTAATGCAAATTAGAGGAATTCACTCAATCTGCAGAGACAAAATAAGCACAAACTAAAATTAGTTACAATTCCCATTCTGAGACTGACCAGAAGATGGCAGTAAAATTCAACTGCTGCAATTTGTTCCACTGTGGCCAGTATTCACAAATTAAGATTCTCCTAAGCTTTAGGATTTCATTTCTCACTTCATCATGATAAGCACATGTTCTTTCTTTGGGGAATTAATGTCTGACTGAGGAAAAAAGATACTTTTGTTGAAATATGAAGCACACATGAGAACAGAGAGGTCACCTAAGTGTTACCACTCACTTGGCCCTGAGCAGGTCCTGGTCCTTCAGAGCAGACCCCTGGAGGTAAATGACTCTCTGACACCACATTGGGATCTGCAGAACTCTCCGGACCTGGGCATCCATCTCCGTTGGGCAGAGTATGACCACATAGTAGTCCTGTCGGACAGAGGGTGCCAGACCCAATAGGATTGACTGATTGGTTTGGGGAGGGGCCGGGGAGGGGGCAGGGAGAACAGTTCCAGCGCAGATCATATTAGGACAAACAAGCTTCCTATCCTCTACTGCGGTCTGTCTTTGCATGCCCTGGAGATAGCTGGGAGCAGTGCAGCACTTAAGAGCTCTGAGACGTACTTCAGCCCTTCAAAATCTGAAGCTCTGGATGTAATAAATACAGCATTACCATTATCATAGATCAACATCTCTGTCCTTGATAGAAAAATATATGTGTTAAATGCCAGCTGAACCTGATGGTAGTTACCAGTATTTTGGAGCATTGCCCCACGTGACCTTTCAGCTTATCAGCAGTCTGTTTTCTTATCAAAAAGCATGATATCTGTACATTATGTAAAACTGTCCCCTACACAACCCAAAGGAATATATATAAAACTCAAAGGAATATTAGTGTTTTATGTAGTACAGAATATGCACAATATATAGCAAATAACATTAGAGGCCCTTATACTGTAGTTTACAGTACATAGCACACATGTATCCATTTATATAGCTGGATATTTACTGAGACAGTTCAGCTTAAGTACCTTTCTCAAGTATACACGTACTCAAGTTACTCCCCTCCTCACATCACTTCACTGGCTTCCTGTTATTGCTCACATCAAGTTCATCACCTTGGTTCTGGCATACAGGACAGTGAATGGGACAGCCCCCTCATACCTACGACCCCTCTTCAAACACTATGTTCTGTCCCAACCCGGCAGGGTCACTCTTCTCAGTCACATTCCCTGTCTGTACTGGTCCCTCAGTGGTGAAATGAACTCCGCATGGAGGTTAGGACAGCGGAATGACTGGCCATCTTCTGTAAACCCACCTTTCAGACTGCATCTCAGTTCCACTTCTATCCCTACCCCCTAACACCTGCTACTTGTTGCATTTGATGTTAATTTTATGTGCAGTGTTATGATGTATCATGAATTTGTGTTCTAGGAACTGTTGTTTTGTAGTATACTTGGCTTTTGTCAGAGTGCACAAGTTAACTTGTGGTAGGGTTTGAATAGCGTTATACTCACACAGTTGTCTGGGAGCGTTGTTATCCTGGTTTGACACTGTTGCTCATTTAAATTGAAAGGATACACTTATATTCTATTGTGATGGAAGTCGCTCTGGATAAGAGCGTCTGCTAAATGCATGTAATGTAATGTAATGTAATACAACAATGGACCGTCACCTGGGAATCGAACCAGCAACCTTTAGGTTAGGAACCCAGCTCCCCACTGCCATGGGCTCCAGCTGAGACCTGCAGGCATGGTGTTCTGCCCTGAGGGCTCACCTGTAACCTGGCATGGGCGTAGAACTCGTTAAGGAAATCCATGAGCAGGTCAATCTTGAGTGAGCTGACGCAGAGCACCACGTGCCTTTCCGTCTCTGCCCGGTGCCGGCTGTAGTTCCCGCCTGACTTCTGCCGCTCCATCCACAGGTACGCCAGCTGCTCAAACTGCCCGTGGCACAGACGGTTGCACCAAAAGAAGAGCACCAACAAAAATAATAAGTTGTTATTACCCATATAAACAAACATACTGTAGCTAGGTTATCAGAGCAGTCTTTATGTAGCTATGAGTTTGCCTCTAATGAAGGTAATCTGCTGGTATTGATTTCCTGTAGGAAGCAGACTTAGGGGTGGGGGCTTGGGGAGAGGGGGCTAGTGCAGACCTGCATGGGCAGAACAACGAGGGCCACGCAGATCATGATGACCACCAGCAGCTTGGAGGGCCAGATTCTGGGTGTGACGTCGCCGAAGCCCACGGTGGAGAAGGTGACAATGCAAAAGTAGAAGGAGTCGAAGAGGGTGAGCCGCTGCCCCGCCCGTTCCAGGTGCTGAATCCCACAGATGCTGTGGAGGACACACGCGCATGACTACAAGGAAGACCTGCTCACACATGCAGCTGCATGGCAGCACCCTGAGTGCACCCCATCATTGCATCTCTGACACATGTGGGCAGATCAGACCCTAACACAGAAACATGCGCGGTTTATACTACTGCAGCCAGACGCAGTCTGATCATCTTATCACGCAGAGGTCAACGGTCAGGGTGACCTTCAGCAATGGCTCATCTGTCATCCCAGCTTCAAATCAAATGGGGAATATGTCCGCTAAGTAAACGTATAGTTTGTTGGAGGATTACTTCAAGCAGATGTATTTGACATAAATGATCAGTGAAACCTCTATTGTATTCTAAACAATTATACAGAATTGCATGCATTGCCTCAATAACATGACGCATCATCATTTACATTTAAAATAATAGAGTCAAAGCCATTGAGTAAAGAGCCTGGTAATATGTTTAATCATCATAGTGATCCAATTAGTTCTTTGGTCACTTTTGTATCACTTGCTTTTGAACACTATTGAATATCTTTTATGGAGGACAATAGCTGACTGATTTAAAAATAGATAAACAAAAAAATAAATAAATGGACAGAATAAATTAATCAATAAATAAATACTGAGGATAAATGAATAAATAAATGAATGCTTGTTTATTTATTTATTTGTGTATGTGTGTGTGTGTGTGTGTGTGTGTGTGTGTGTGCATGTAAGTATGTATGTGTGCATGTGTGTATGTATTTATTTATAAATAAGTCAGCTATCATCCTCAATAGTCCTGAGTTTTAATATGTATATATAATTTAACCTCTGGCCTCATCCGTCCAGGACCGGATTCCAGTAACTAAGCTGAATGAATCTTGCACAAAGGCTTCTTAGTGTTTGCTTAGTGGATTTTTTTTATGGTTATCAGGAACAGCCTTGGGCTTTGCACCCTTTGTGCCAAAACAAATAGTCCAGTTTACAGGAATATTCTATTTGTTTAGTAAACACACATATTCCCATGCTACCTTTGAAAGTTGCTGTCAGCATAAAGTTGTGTGAATGGATTAGCTGGAGTGCATGCAATATTTTGCAAGCCAGGTTTTGTTTACATTTTTTCTGATATTTCATGTTTGAAATTTAAGGTATTGATGTGGCAATGGTGATGAGTGTTGAAGTGGACACACTCATTCTGAGGCTGTACAACTAATACTGTGGCAGTTCCAAAACACACTGCAATACTAACCATGCTGTTTAGATCTGACCCACAGTGAAATCATAGTCATGCCATTTAGATCAGAACCACACTGAAATCCAAGCCATGCGGTTTAGATCTGAACCACAATGAAATACTGCCCCATGCGGTTTACCCACACCTGTACCACTCTAAAATCCTGCCCAGTGCAGTTCAGACCTCAAACACACAACATTAATGCAGTTCAGACACTGAAGACAGTGGCTACACACTAGTAAGTCTAATAGATTATTTTCACCCAAAAATCTCCTAAAATAACTCCAGGGCTTTCACTAAGAATGACATAAAGTGACTATTAATTTAAGAGTTGGGTCAAATGGGTCTGTTAACCAAAGGTACAGCTGAATTTGTAGAATTTGTATTGTTGTATTTTTTGATTTACCAGTGGGGACTGTAAAACATTTATTGGTTACCATCCTTATTCACTGTTGAACTTCATCCCCTTTCATTTCCCACTAATGCCGTGACACCACTAGCCATATGGCACCAGTGATGCAATTTTATGGGGTCTGCTGTTGCCAGTAAGCTCATTAGCCACATTTCTGCTTCGTGAGTGATGTGATCGAGAGCTTTTACTTTTTAAAGTCCTCCTCTCTCTCTCTCTCTCTCTCTCTCTCTCTCTCTCTCTCTCTCTCTCTCTCTCTCTCTCTCTCTCTCTCTCTCTCTCTCAGGGGAAGATGAAATGACTTCAGTGTGCATGCTTGCACCTGCCCACTTCTCCCATATCGATCCAACACTAATCTCATCTTGAAAAAAAGCACTCAATTTACACTGCTTGCTAAACTAACTTTAACTTGCCCTGTACATAAATTCTGAAGTGAATAAGGTGGATGTGCGAGTATGTTTATGCTCGGTAGTTTTTGGAACACTGTACCATGCACAGCTTCATGTGACCTTTAGTTATTCATGTAACAGCTGGGCAGGCTTGCACCAAGAGACACTCTCTGGACAGAACTTGCACAACAATGATTTGAGGCTGGATAAATATTCATGAAAATCTGGTAAATATTGACAACAGAAATATTCTGGAAAGCCAAATACACCTTCTCAATCTTATCTGGCCATTTGGGGAATGGTGTATGGTGAGGGTCCAAACACAGAGGAGAGGAAAGAATGGGGGGGGGGGGGGGTGATATCTTAATTACAATCTGGGGAACCTGAGGAGTAGACACATCCCCAGTCACACCAGCGGGAGTTTCTGGTGGGTCCCCGAAGGCCCCAGTGGGTTTTGTCAATGGAGTCATAGCCGCAGCAGGGATTCCTCCAGCTTCACACAAATTCTCTGCCAGTTGCTCAGAACAACACTCTGTTTAGCCTGGGAGGAGCATCAGCGCTGCTATTGAAGGGACAGGGATGCAGAACTTAACTCTACAGTAGATTTTAGTCACTGGCAAGGCCAAGAAAAGCTTGGATTCCAATTAGGATTCCAGTCATTTTAATTGTTTAAAGTAAGTCAGAAACTGTACATATTTCTCTTTTCCAGATTCATTTCAAATATACAATCAGGCCATCTTTCATCTATTATTATTAATATCATATCGAGCAAGATACAATAATATGGTTAATCACCTCTTTACTACTTTATTTTGAATATTCTGTATGGATCAAATTAATCTATTAAAAACAAGTACAATTAACCCAGAAATGATAAAGGTTAAAAATGGGCTTATCCTTTATCCATCTGCAATGGAGTCGGCAACTATATTATAGGACGTACCACTGCGTAATACAGAGGGAATCATCTCAGCAGGAAAGGCGAGTCGTGGACAAACTATCGTAATATACAGTATATTTCTGCAGTATATTCTATATATTTTATCACCTGTGTGTTTCCTCTCTCGACACAGGACAGAGCGGAAACACATTCACTTTGGCTTAAGAGCAAGTTCTACCAATACAGGCAGACTGGGAGGTGGGAAATTGGCTGAAGGGAAGGTTCCCCTGCAAAGCCTCACCTATTTGTCAAGAACAAAGTGAAATCCCATTGGCTCATTCCCAAAATGCCACCTTAAAGCTCCATGCCAGTGGATCCACAGCTGACAGATATTACAGGAACTGCCTTGTGGAAATAGGCAATATTTTTTTTTCCAGTAAACAGGATGCTAAACATCCAAATAATGGTCAAGCAGGAAAATAATGGTCTTTATAGCATTTGCGTGCAGATTGCATTAGTGGAAACAGAAACCTCACCCTGTGTTTTTTATGGGCATGCAGGGTTATGAAGTCAGTCAAATGCATTTGTGGCAAAGGACACTAAGTGCTTTGTGGCGAGGAGAGGAAACCAAAGACAATTAGCAGGCCACTCACTCTGTAAACAACCTCTTGCAGCCTCACACAGGGATTGTGGTGAGGGTATGAAAAACTGCTTTGTCCACTCATCCACTAAATGCCTTTGGGATTTAGCAGGGAGCGATGGTGTGTTTTTTCACTCACCCAGTGAATATCAGGCAGAGCAGTGTGGAGATCAGCACGAGGACCTGATTGAACATGGCCGACTGGGTCCGCTGTATTGCACGGTGGAAGTCGTTCTAGGGAAGATGTGCAGTGCAGCTTGGGTCAGGAACAGTGAACATGCTCTGTGTCCGGTGCTGTCTGATCCACTTAAGTCTACAGGCCACTGTCAACTGACTAAACCCTTGAGCAAATGTGCCTGTCTTTAGGGATGGCACTGGAGTGACATTTCCAAGTAATAATCACGTCAGCCCAATTCAAGGAAAAGCATACAGATGCCAAATAATGTATAAATATCCCTCTGAAACACAAATATTTTTACTGAAGTGCAGACTGCCAACCATGTGTATGGTAAACAATTTCTTGGGTTTATTGGGACAATATCTAGTCTAATCTTGTATGTGTACGTATATGTACTTCTCATAAATAAGTGGATACCTTGTTTGAAAAAAAAAATGGATTGTACCTTGTTACCATCAAATCTAAGAATTATAATTCGAAGTGCCCCAGGGTTAGGTAATCAAGTGAATGCAGTTTCTTGTGAAACATTGAATATACAATACTCCATTCATGACTAGGTTCCTTCAAGTCAGTGAAAAAAGAGGAGGGCTCGCTTCACTTACATATTTAATGAATGCGGTCTAAAACAGTTGAGATTGCTCAGCTCTTTTGACTCCAAATGGATAGGGAGGTAAATTTAGCACGGAGATGAACAGGGATGTTTGGTCTGAAGATGATTGCTCATCTCTAAAGCTAGCCAGGCATGGGTATTCCTGGGATATTTCCACTAGCTGAGAGCCATTTGACGGCAATTCTTAGCTGTTGACTTGGATGATTTTAAATGTGTACTTAATGTCAAACTTTAAATTTCATTTAAAAACATCACTATCAATGAAAATAAAAAAAGAAATAGTGAATTCACATGGGGTGTTAACATCAAACCTTCTTTACTAAAATCTTTTTAGATGTAAATGCGGTGCAAAAATACAGTATATAAATCTATGAAATGTATGAAATAAACAGGGGTGTTGCACTCACTATCATATTTTCGAAGGTATGCTTGGCCAGCCAGCAGTTTAGAAACACAGGAATGAAGAGGTTTCGTAAAGGGTACCACATTATCTGAAAGAGGGCAGAGACAGAGTACACAATGTAGGCACACTCAACATTCACCTGCCATACTGTTACCTTACATATTACCTTTGCTTTGCAGATACTTTTATGCAAAGTGATATACATAGCTTACAATTTTTACATTATTAACATGATCCATTTATACAGCTGGATATATACTGAGGAGATTTGGTTGGGTTGAGTGTCCTCCCCAAGGGAGGCTCCAGTAGCTACAAGTGTTGTGATCTGCTGGATTACTATGAACATCCTTAAAGGGAGGTGGTGAAAAAACAGAACATCCATGGGTATATACAGGAATGCAGACTGCCCCCAAACTTGCCTGTAACCTGCTAAAGGGAGAATGGGAGGAACTTGGACTGGAACCAATGGTAAGTGATTTTGCAATGCTGAGTCTTTTATGTGAGTCAGTGAGTGACTCATAGTGACTGACATCTCATAGTGGCGCCACCCACTGTGCGACTCATAAGCATGACAAGCTACATTTGTCACCCTAGATGAGTGTCTACTGAACATATGAAATACATAGCATAAAGATTCCCTTACCATGAACACAAATACAAACCACAAAAACTCCCTAACCATGAATACAAATGATGAGCATAGACTCCCTTACTGTGGACACAAAGGGCACAGTGTAAAGACTCCCATACTGTGAACAGAAATGCAGAGCTTAAAGACTCCATTACCATGAGCAAAAAGGGCACAGTATAGATTCCCTTACCATGAACACAAATACAGAGCACAGACCCCCTTACCATGAACACAGTTTCAGAGCACAATGCACCCTTACCGCGAAAACAGATACAGAGTGTAAAGACTCCCTTACCGTGAATAGAAAGGGCACAGTGTTTATCATCTCTAGGATGAACGGCATTCGGAGCACCTGGTCCCAGACATTTCCCTGATGAAAATGAACACAAATCAGCAACAACAGCAACGGCAGCATTCAGGTACTGTATTTACAGAGAACTTTCCTAGATCTAATGCCGAATCTTGAAATGCCTGACACAATGGAAAATGTTACATTGTATATTGTATTATTTCAGCAAGTTTTATATGTTTTGATGCTACTGTCCTATTGTCTTATTGTTTAAGCTTTCAGAGGAGGTAGATTTTTACAAGATGATGGTGAAAGTATTTTACATTTACAATACCACAGGGGAAATTCTGTTCATTTTCAATTTACAGTGGAGCGGAAGGTGGGCACATTCTTCACAAAATGTTTCAGACATATGCCAGTGGCCCACAGAAATGTATGCATCCAGACAGCATAGTGGTGTTAATACACACTGTGATGTGCAGCAGTGGAAAGGCTCATTTAGTCTCCCGTTCTGACATTATGTGCCCTTTATCTTTCCGTCGGTTTGAGAAATAAGCGTACTGTTTATCCCCCGCATTCACAAAGTTCATGGAAAGACGTTTCCAAGGCAACCTTTGGAGTAAGATGGCTTACCTTGTAGCTCAGATAAGTCAGCAGGATTGTTTCAAAAAGGCTGATCACTGCTACAGAGACCTGTGAGGGAGAGAGTGTAGAAGAGCTTCATGAAGGTCACACATACAGAATGCAGTGGCAACATCTGACACTGCCACACACTCTGTTGTTAATGTTTCACAGGGCAGGTTTTTACCTGAAAACCATAAACTCAGATGAGAGGAATGTGCTGGTGTGAATTTAGACTACAGCACATTTGTGACCACCTAGCCACCTGCCTGTACATCTGTTGTTACTGTACATTGTCAGAATGTAAATTGAGACTACTTGATTTAGCCTCACTAATTATTTGACATGTTTAACAACTACAGTGTCATCAGAATTAACATTAAAAGTAAATAAGCAGAACTGTGAAATACAGACAATTTGCCTGTGTGGCTGACAATGCTATGACAACAACAGGGATAGGTTCAGCAAACCAGATGAATCAGATGTTGGCAAAATGGCTACGGTAGCACTGTGGTGAAGACCAAAAAAATTGTAGCAAAAATCAATAAAAATTCTATGCATCACAGCAGGAAAAGCAGACATAGGGGACTTAATTTCCACAGTTTCATCATAATGTAGCAAAGAATTACATCTTTAATTTAGAAAAGTCTCAATAGGAAACCTCTGGTTCATAACTCCCCCAACCACACCACCATCACCCAAGATTATATGAAATAAGCAGAGTCTGTCCAGAGTGCTGCATGACATCTCACTATTGGTTACAAAACATATAATATGTTAACTGTATATACTATTTGAGAACTATGTATAATATGTATATGTATATATAATACTTTTATATATTATGTAAAAAGAGTGGGATCAGTAGCTTTTCAACAGACAGGATACTTCATGTAAATTTACTATTCTAAAGGTTTTGTGGAGGACTGTCTGGGCCATCACTTTGCATGACTCTTTTTACTGACAGTTACATTTAATGAGGTAAAGAAAAGCAAGCTGATTTCTGTCATGTGTGTTCACCTCGCAGCCCTTCTATCTAGGATTGTGTGCTCTTGGCAGGCATTGGGTCTGTGCTGCTCCAAAAACACGGGCACTTGTTTGGCAGCTCTCCCCCTGCAAGTTTATTTGGCAAAGCACAGATCAAAGACGCATCCTGGACTCAATTTAAATACAAATGTCAGGTTCAGAATGGCAGATGCACATTAATGGTTAATCCAGGCGCCTGGCAACAGTAATGTAATGCAATAAAGAGGGTACCCGCACTCTGATGTAATGCTCCCAGAAAATGTCCCAATTGAGAGGAGACAAATAAGCAGCATGCCAATCTCTTGGGTTGTCATGACCTGACAGCTGTGGAAGCTGTACATTGCTGTGAGGGCACTGTGAGGTCATTATGTGAATTCAGTTGATGAGGGCTTTCAGTTCTGGAGCCTCTTCCAACTGAGATTTTTGAAAGACATGGAGTAAGACACAGGCTTCATTACATCATCAGGTTAAACCTTTGATGTTTTTGATCATTTACTGCAGTTCTGACTTCAAGGTGACAGAAAGCTATATGTTACATAATTAAACTTACACTGTGAAAATATGCAAAATCTTAGATAAAAGAAATGAAAAATCTATTGAACTCTGACCTTGGCAGTATACTAAGAAATGTAAAGCAATGCTGACGGCCACTTCTGCACAGTTATAGCCACATAAACACCCTCGTGAGAACTACATAACACACTCATAAGAACATATTATGACAAGAACAGACCATTCGGCCCAACTAAGCTCGCTATTTCATTTGATAACTCTTTGTGTAAAATAATACTTGCTTATATCAGTGCAGAACTTACTCTTAACTAGTTTTCATTTATGTCCCCTTGTTCTACAGACTAAACTCACCCTAAAAAAATTATTGTAGTTGAACTTATTGAGTCCTTTAATTAATTTAAAATACCTCTGTTAAATCACCCCTAAGCCTCCTCTCACTAATTCTAAATAGGTTAAGTAACTTGAGTCTTTCCTCGTAGCTTTTATATTTTAGTTGCCCTTCTTTGAACTTTTTCAAGAACCTCAATATCTTTGTTATAGTGCAGTGCCCAGAACTGCACACAGTATTCCAAGTGTATTCAGTAATCAATTCCATTTCAGAAACTGAATTCAGATTGAATTCAGAAATTCAGTTCCAGTATTCATAAGCACTGCATGAGGCCTGCATATATTGCCAAGTGTGCTATGCTACCATGAATGTCAAATATGTCATGACATTCTAAATCAGAATATCATGTTAATGTTAGACCCCAACAAATTTGCTTGACAATTAGTTGTTCATAAATCAGAAGGGTATGACAAAATAACTGAGATTACTAACTGAGATAACTAAAATAGCCGACATTTTCAACTCATTTTTGCCGATTGCTGATGCTGATACCGATATAGTGTAGATGTAGGTGCCGCATAATTTAAAAATGGTCTCACATAACTAGCATCCTCACAGGGTGAGAAACCTAGCCAGCGGTCGGTCGAAACCATAGGCCCTCCGTTCAATTCCCAAAGCACGAGCTCGGTAATCGCGGGCTCTTATTTCCGCGATATTTATTTTGAATGAGCAGAGACAGAATAAAGTTACAGAAAATGTTAGCGTACCCGCTGTCCAGTGTCATTGTGCAAGTGTACAAACACAAAAATTACGCCCTCTGTTCGAGTCCCAAAGCAGGAACTAGGCGATCGCGAGTTGTCTTGTTTTGTTTCCCATTGCCATCTCCGCTTCCGGAGCCGCGTAATTTAATTTTTTTCTCACGCCCCCTCCAGAAGCAGAGAAAAGCTTAGCAGCACACAACTAGCATCCTACCAGGGTGAGAAACTTAGCTAGGGGTCGGTCGAAACCATTAGGACCTCCGTTCGAGTGACAAAGCACGAGCTCCGCGATCACGGGCTATCTTGTTTTATTTCCGATCGCATTCTCTACTTACCAAGCCGCGATGTTAAACAATGGTCTCACGCCCCTCCAGAAGCAGAGAAAAGCTTAGCGGCACACAGCTAGTGTCCTCCCAGAGTGAGAAACTTATTTTACCGCTCCTCGCATCACTGGTGCTTTACAAACATTGCAAATAGCAATTTTGTTATCTGTTTCAGATACTTTAAAATAGACTACTTCCATACAGCTGACATGTCGAAGCTTGTTGCTGGCGCTCATAATAAACATTTAGCGTCACCTTATCGGCCAGGCACCTGCCGATGGCGATAATTAACTTCTTAAGTTTTTGTGTAGTGCCGATATCATCGTGCATCCCTACCATAACAATCAAAAATATGACCTAATGAACTGAGGAAATAAAAAATCAGAAATGTTTCAACAAGAACAATGATGGAAATAAGGCCATAAGTTTCTCATTTTATCCTTGACATTGTAATGATTGTCAATGTGTCATATTTTAGATGACAAAAAGAACTAAACTAAAATCAGGCAACATACACCAACAGTAATATATGGTGGAGATATTATATATATATATATATATATATATATATATATATAGCTCGCTAGTGTGTAGTGGGCTATGATTAAAAGCGGCTTGCTTGCCTACCGTCTAGCTAGCATTTACGTGTATGACAAAAAGTAGCTGGCGAGCCTGCTGTCAGGTATGAAAAAAGTAGCTAGCTAGCCTTTTTGTGTATGATATAAAAGCAGGAAGTTAGCTAGCTAGCTAACCTCACTGTAGTAAACAGTAACAGTAAATATCCAACTGTATGAATGGATAACATTGTAAAAAAAACTGTAACCAATGTAAGTCGCTCTGGAAAAGAGCGTCTGCTAAATGCCAATAATGTAATGTAACCTGCAGGCAAGAAACTGTTTATGTGTTGTTTGACAACACGTGTAAATGTAATCCTGAAGGAACTATTTTTGTCGGCGGAGCCGAATAAATGATAAAAAAAAAACATAATTTGTTGTTTCAAATTATCGTTACTTTATAAACAGCCTTGTTTGTAGAACTGTTGTATAAAACCAGTATCACACTCGAGGTTGTGCTGTTATCAACACTACCTCTCACGTGATATTGCTTAAATGGACAATGCACACGTATGGGGTCAAGGGGCATCATAGAGTGCGATTAATCTGCATTAATTTTTTGGACGCGCTATTTTTCTCTATAACTAATTTATAGAAATTAACGCGTTATTTTGACAATCCTAAATATAATACATCACAAAAAAAAAAAAAAAATCAAGCTCTCTTGTGGGACATTTCAAGCGCTCTTGGGGGCCCCCATGGCCAGCAGCCGCTTAGTTCGCTTATGCGTCAGGCCTACCTGGAGGTCACCTTTTTGGCAGGAATCCAAGTAGATGTATAACAGTGACTATCTCTTGCCATGTCATTATCCAATATCAAGGAGACACCCTTGATGGGTAACTTTGACATATACCCAACAATCATTCAGTAATTAGTATTGTATGGACTTAGTAAAGGGGTACAAAACTAAACTTCCTACTCATCCCCTGTTTTAAGGCATAAGAATAAAGAGAACTAATGAGTCAGGTAGTTCAAGAACATCAGTCAGCAATAGCAGCTACGCTACACCTGTATCCTGCTAAAAACCACAGGAAATACATCTCCATCTGCACCCTGAGACAATCCTTGGATGAAAAGCTGCTGTATTCTGTAGGCATAACCAGATTTCTCCATCTTCTGAGAAGTGAACAAAAGAACTGGCATTCACCCTCCACCACCCCCAGGGAAATAAGGCAGGATATCAACATTATGGCCTTGCTCTGACCACTATCTTTATCTTTCTTTTCCAGCAATAAGACTTTAGGTGCCCCATTTCAGACCACAACATTGCCTGTCTAACGTACACATCTCTTGCCTTTCAAGTTCTAAATGGATTTTTTCCTTATCGCCTCACTGAGACTAAATGAGTGCTGCCAACTCCCAGGAACACACTCTGCTTCACTATAGCCAACCAGAACAAGGATTAAATAACCATGTCAGTCTTTCTCATCTTTGCTGATATATCAGAATCAGAATCAGATTTATTGGCCAAGTATGTTAGCACACACAAGGAATTTGGTTCTGGCCGTTGGTGTCTCTCAATAGTACAGACAATATACAGATAATATAAAAGACAAAAAATATACATAAAGTGTGAAACAGTGAAAGTAGTCGGGTTTGAGTAACCGAACACAAAGAATAAACAAAAACAAAGAAAGTACTAGAGAGCGCTGTACAGAGGCTGCCATCCGCGGCACCATCTTCGTGCTATATTCATATCAGGATGTTCAGCTAAAAGCAGACTTCAGTTTGTTTGTAGTCACTCCAAAGAAACTTAACCAGGTCCAGTTCATTCATGATTAAGGTCATCTAACAGACCCACCAGTGGAGGAGGGATTTATAAATTACAAAGCAGGAGGGACAGCAAGAAAATATATACTGTACACTGTGCCCTACAACAACAGATTCACAGAAGTCTGAGTGGTGTTGATCAGTGCATAACTCAACCCTCAAAGGAACCAAAAAAGATCCAGAATGACTCCCCACTGTCACAGCTCCCTCCCTTTACCTCTGAGGCCCTTACAAGTTAGCTATCTAGCATACTTAAATCTAACATGCTCACCTAAGGGCTATCTGGAGAAGCCTAACCTACATGTCTTATATGTGTATAAGTGGATGCCAAAGCAAAAAAAAAAATGAAATAGGAGACAGCAGCACAACTCCACCTACTCTGCCTCACTTGTAAGTTGCTTTGCATAAAAGCATCTGCCAAATGAATAAATGTAAATGTAATGTAAATGTAGATGATGCATGAACTCTGGGAATTAAAGCAGATCACACAGGTGCCCCTCTCCCAAGCTGGGTCAGATCGGACAGCCCATTTCCAACATGGAGACTTGTGTGACTTGGTCTTTAATTGTCTGGTCAGAGTCTTATAGTTTGTAAAACAACCATTGTTAGTGGTCCTACCGTGCCACTGTACCACTTAGTGGTACTACTGTAACTCCCTATTTGCTCGCCTTCCCACCTGTGCAATCACGACAACTAATCCAGAATGCCAAGTTGCTCCCCTCCTCACCTCACTTCATTGGCTTCCTGTTATCGCTCGCATCAAGTTCAACACCTTGGTGCTGGCACACAGGACAGTGAATGGGACAGGCCCCTCATACCTACGGCCACTCTTCACTCGTTTCCCTCGCTGCACTCTGAGTCTATGGTGCAACTGACCTGACAGGGTTGCTCTTCTAAGACACGATCCCTGTCTGTACTGGTCCCTCAGTGGTGGAAATGAACTCCCCTGAGAACTCAGAATGAACTTCTGATGCAGACTGAAGACTCACCTCTTCACACTGCATCTCAGTTCCACTTAAATCCCCACCCCTAACACCTGATACCTCTAGAATTCCATACAATAATTCACGTTAAATAAGTGATATATTTTGTATTCTGTGTTTTAGGGACTGTTGTATTGTAGTATACTTGGCTTCTGTCAGATTGCACACTTGTGGTAGGGCTCAAATAGTGGTATGCTCACATTCACTGGTCTGGGAGTGTTATTAGCCTGGTCTGACACTGTTGTTTGTTTAAATTGAATGGATACACTTATGTTCTATTGTGCTGGAAGTTGCTCTGGATAAGAGCATCTGCTAAATGCATGCAATGCAATGGTCTGAGTGCAGCAGTAGTAGTCACCCACATGACTGGTATGACATATCAAACAAAAAGAAGAACAAAAACAACGAACTCAACATTTTTCCAAGGCAAAAAACAGGTGTAAGCCAAAAGACCACATAACCACTAAATCCTGATAAAATGTGTAAAAAAAGATATTTCAATGCCTATTTATTTTGAGTATTTTCACCCTGACACAGAGCCACTCTGCTATGTAACTTGAATTTAACCTGACCTCCTCTTCAAGTTTCCTCATTGTTTTTGCTCCCTTAAGAAGTGCCACCATCTCCCAGTATATTGTCTATCTGATGCACAGTCCCAAAAAATAATTATAGGGGTGGCTAAGGGAATTAGAATATGCATACATAATCCTATGAGGGTAATTATAGTTCTTAAGAACTATATTACGTACCACATATACTTTGTTGTGCACCACTTATTGTAATGTAGGACCCTTCTCTGTAAATGTTGTGGGATCCAAGGCTGCATAATACAAGAGGAATGCACAGCAGAACAGCACGCCTACAGTGCTACAGACACTCTGCTATTTCTACTGGTGTCACATGGGTTGATAGGCCCAGCATTCAGTACTTGTAAGAGCTTTATTTTACACCCTCTTTTAATTTGTCTGTGTTCAATGCATAAGGGTGTCAATACAGAGCCTCTGTTGAAGTGGAAGTCTTGTGCCCTGCATTGCACCTGAAGACACACTAAAGCAACGCCCGGCAATCCAAGATTTATTGGTGCCAGCATGATTTCATCTGGAGCCATTCCAGTGTTTCTGTAAGATTTAATTGGGTAAACTCTCACATCTGCAGTGATTTAGACCAATAAGTACTGATTGGATCATTTTCCCTGTGTCTTCCCCTCAGCATTAAGGCATATAACTTAATATTTTCCAATGTGATATTGATCCACTGGTTGTCAGTTTCCTTTGACGAATCCATTAACTGTCAAACAGTGGCTGAAATAAGGATGTGTGGCATCACAATGCAGTAAACTCTTGATGATTATATAATGTCATTCTCCAGTTGAGTAATTCATCATTGTGTTTAAAAGAGCCACAATGTTTTTTGTTTCATGATAGTATGTTGACTTTTGTACTCCAACCAGCATGATACATTTACATTTATTCATTTGGGAGACGCTTTTATCCAAAGCGACTTACATAGGTTACAGTTCTTTACAATGTTATCCATTTATACAGCTGGATATTTACTGAGACAACTGTGGGTTAAGTACCTTGCCCAAGGGTACAGCAGCAGTGTCCCAGCGGGGATTGAACCGGCAACCTTTCGGTTACAAGTCCTGCTCCTTAACCACTATGCTACACTGCCGCCCATGATACAAAACATGGCCCTTCCACTGAAACCAAGGCTTATTACCTCAGGGTTGCAATCTCAATTTTCACTGCCGCCCATGATACAAAACATGGCCCTTCCACTGAAACCAAGGCTTATTACCTCAGGGTTGCAATCTCAATTTTCATGTAGGCCACTGCTATTGGCCCTAGGCCTTGGGCAGACTACTTATCCAGAATTGCAACAGTTGCATCAAGGGATAACATGTAAAAATTGTAAGATATGGAAGTCACTCTGGATAAGAGCATCTGCTAAGCGTGATGAAATGTATACATACAGTAAGTTCCATGTCAGAGAAGCGTAACAGTAAAGCCACTTTCAGTGTTCATTATGCACTGTTACGTGCTTTACCACTGGTGTACAAAATGACTGGTAAACATCAAATGTTTTAAAACATGCAACGTGTACAGAATCACTTGCCAATTTAGACAAGATGCAAACATTTTAACCTGGTGCAAATGATTTGAGGTTTAGTGGTCATTATATACAAAATGCAGTATCACATAGGCTGTCAAGCATATTATAATCCCATATGAATTCTTTTCCAAGCTATAATGTCACTCTTATTTACCATTCAGGATGATTTACATTTATTCATTTGGCAGATGTTTTTTTTTTTTATCCAAATTGACTTACAAGTGAGGGAGAGTACAACACAAGCAAAAAACCATAAGGAGTCAAGATGTTATGTATGAATTACAAAGATGCAATTAATTTAAGGTATTGCCTCTCAGCATGCATTGTTGTTAATATGTGGAATGTGATAGTTTTTCAAATTCCTCTTTGATTTCACTGTCCAGATTTGGCCAACTCCAACATGAAAGAATTTTTCTCACTTTCCTGGTAACACACAAAATTCTGGTTTGTGTGATTACTAGTGTAACTTTTAATGGTATAAACAAAATGGTTGGATTTACCTGTAATATCCATATAGCAAGACCTCTGTTCACCCAGATTATAGGAGACCTGTTGGTACAATGACACACAAGAAGAATTTATGTAAGGATTCAGTTCAACTGACAGCTGAATGACACATCTTCCAACATGGGTTACAGGTTAAACGTAATTGCTGCATGTCCAAAACACACCTTCTCCCTCTGTCCCTGTTTATGACAGGGGTAATGCATCACATTGAAGCATGCCTGCAAAAATTACAACATGAAACTTCCCTATTAAATTCCCTTCTATTAATGCAATCCTCTTTCTGCGAGTGTCACAGCAACAAACAGCAAGAAAAACAATCAAAAACAAAAGGAAAAATGATGCCAACAATGGCATTGAAAACAGATTCTTCTACTTACCAGTCAATCATGAATAGATTATATGTCTGATTGGTGCATCCCAAACTTGAAAAGACATGGATGGAAACAAGAAACTCAGATTACCTTCACAGCTGACCACATTCATATCATCAGCATGCCTCTGTCTACACATGAGCACTTGAATGTTGATCTGAAATAGCATTTCATTTGAAGTAATCAAGTTAACAGAGGCAGGGGCATGTACAGTGTGTTTAGTCCATGTTAATTCTTCCACCTCCACCTTTCAATAACCAATCCCATTGCAAGATGGAAGCAGTATTCCCAGTGCATAGCATTTTAAGCCATTCCACGATTTTCTAGCAACCTTTGGATGGTAAATTGACTTGCTTCTGTTGGACTGCAGTGTGATGTGGTGGTTAAGGCTTGTAACCCAGCAGTTGCCAGTTTGATTCCCATATGATGTTGTCACCTTCAACAAACTTCTTAACTCATAATGCTTCAACGGGAATCTAGTTATAAAATGACATTTCAGTTGTATGCTTAGAAAAGTAATAGTAATTAACAAGCTATTTCCTTGTCAGCATTACTTTGGCAAAGTCATATAGTCTATGGCCACCATAATTACCAGTATGGATACAGGGAAAATGGAGAAATACATGCTAGTGCTGAATTATTCTGCTGCTTTACAGTTCTGAGGGCTTCATCTTTTTCCACAGTGTGTCAGGGCTCTGACAGTTCCATGCATTTCAGAAGTGACACTGAATGGGCTACTTCATGGGGATAAAAAGTAGAGCACGCGGAGAGTAAGGACAAGCTTGTGCAAGTACCCAATCCACATGGCAATGAACGTCAAGTGCAGATAGCCGTGCAAGCACAACAGATGCACCGTACACTGCTGTCCACCCCATCATTACGCCCACACGCTAAGGCACTTGACATCTTGCGATTACTATCTGGATTGTACTCGTTGTGCTAGTTTAACATAATGTGCTGATATTTTATATACAAGTGTACTGATATTTGGATATGGATACAGTGTTTCTACCGCTTGCTGTGAGTCCCCTCGCATAAAGAGACTCATCATGTCCTCAAATCATGTAAAATAAAATGGTTTAGAAAAAAGCATTTTAAAGTCAGATAAAGAATTTCACCGTTATCTTTCATAGTCGTGAGAACTGGGCTCGCGGTGATACTATATATGATAGTGCAATAAAATTCAGCAGGAATAATTTAATGTTCATAAACATTAATTCTGAGTGAAACGTCGTATTGAGCCGGTTTGTTTTAATCATTCTTATTGTAGTAACATTATTTCAGTTACCGAGTTAAAACGTGTATCTTTTAAAATCGTTTTCCGATTTCCGTTTCCGCATTTCAACAAGCACAGCTGCGTCATTTACTTAAGCTTCGTAATTTTCTCCAGTGGCAGGAATAGACCGCTGACTCGCGGCCCCTCTGCGGCCACTCTGTTAAGAGAGCGGTGCGAGCTTTCTGAAACAGACCTTAGCTTTTCAAATGTGCCACACGCAAAGGGGGAGATGCGGAGCACATGCTGTTTTGAACTGGCAGCACTGTGTTCTCTAGACGGCGGACAGATCCGCTTTGAACGCCATTTTTTGCGAAAATGCAGGAGCACGATTACCATCCATGTCCAGCTATCGGATCATCCAGTTGCACCCGGCATATGTACAAAAGGCAGCTCAAAAACTTGAGTGAGAAGTAAAATACGCGTATCCTAAGGCCTGGAAAAAAGAAGAAAGAAACTGTTAATACGTTGCACTTTCCTTTCGAATAGCACTCGCTACTTGTGAAGTCGCGTATGGCATTTGTACTGTATAAAAGCAATGTAAGCGTAAGGGGGAAAATGTTTTACACTTAATTACCCTGTTGTATATGAAGGATTCAACAGTTATGCTTACTTGATCTTTTGTTTTTGATGAAAAACAGTTTGAGTCTCTCCTTGAAAGTATTTTCATTGACGTAGAATTCAACTTGCACCCTATGAGGAACAAGTAACATGGTGAGGATAATTTATAGATCTGCACAAATGTGCATGCTCATATACATACATACATACACCCATGCAAACAGTACATGCACACACACACACACGCATATATATGACATGATAGCATCACGCAGTTACTGTAGATTTGTTTGCTGCACATTCATGCTACGAATGTCCTGTTCCACCACATCCCAAAGGTGCTCTATTGGATTGACTGTGGAGGCCATTGGAGTACATTGAACTCATTGTCATGTTCCTGGAACCAGTTTGAGATGACATGTGCTTTGTGGCATGGGGCATTATCCTGCTGGAAGTAGCCATTAGAAGATGGGTAGACCATGGTCATAAAGGGATGCACATGGTCGGCAACAATAATCAGGTAGGCTGTGGCATTTAAACAATGCTCAGTTGGTATTAAGGTGCCTAATGTGTGCCAAGATAATGATCCCCACACCATTACACCACCACCTCCAGCCTGAACCGTTGACACAAAGCAGGATGGATCCATGGATTCATGTTGTTTACTTTACGCCAAATTCTGACCCTACCATCTGCATGTCGCAGCAGAAATTGAGATTCATTAGACCAGGCGATGTTTTTCCCTTCGTCTAACGTCCAGTTTTGGTGAGCCTGTGCCCACTGTAGCCTCAGTTTCCTGTTCTTAGCTGACAGGAGTGGTACCCGGAGGGGACCTCTGTTGCTGTAGCCCATCCACCTCAATGTTCGACGTGTTGTATGTTCAGAAATGCTTTTCTGCATAGCACTGTTGTAACGTGGTTATATTATATTTTTCTGTCAGCTTGGACCAGTCTGGCCATTCTCCTCTGACCTCTGACATAATTAACAAGGCATTTTTGCCCACAGAACTGCTGCTCGCTGGATGTTTTTTGTTTTTCGGGGAGGCTGAAACATTACCTTTAAATCTATCATTACTTTCAACATGTTCCCCTTTATCCTCCTTGATTACCAATAAAAGAAATAATTCACAGAATAATTGACACCAATGCATAAATGATTATGCTCGCAAAACAGCGCAGATTGTCTGTAGTTTGTGCACTATTGCGAAAGCTACAGCATGAGGTTGTTTAATTAACAAGGATGGCAATTTGAACAATTAAGTGGCAAGTAATCTCAGCTTTCTTGTGTTACAAAATTCAAATTACAAAACGGAGCTAAATTTAGTTAGAAGGATTTAAATGACTGAGAATAAACTTTTAGATTAGGATGAGTGCAATGACCAATAACGTTTAGAACATAGACCTCACAAAAGCGGTGATGTGTCATGAGCATTTAATGTAATTTAAATCGATAAATGCCATCCTTGTTAAACAATCTCACATTGTAGCTTTCGCAAGCACACAAACTACAGACAATCTGTGCTGTTTCGCGAGCATAATCATTTACTCCATTTACGCAATTGGTGTCAATTATTCTGTGAATTATTTGTTTTATCTTCCTTGATTAACAATAAAGGGGAACAGGTTGAAAGTAATGATAGATTTAAAGATAATGTTTCAGCCTCCCCTGTTTCCAGCTCACCAGCCACCACTGTAATATATATAAACATCCAAGTCAGCTACCAAACTCAACTAGCTGGGAAGGACTCCACCTCAAGATAAGAACAGAGCACAAAATTGCAATTACAAAACATTTCTGAATGTGGCTAACTTACTGACTTCTAGTGTGATGTACATGTATGGTATTATTATAACAATATAACTAACACTGTTTATGTCAGCAGCCATCCCTTTTCATGTTTTAAATCCAGAACTCTGATTGTGATGCCTCATTAAAGGAGTCCAAATTGCAGATTCACAGCAATCAAGTATATGATTTTCTGGTCCTTAAATTTGAAAGCCAGCAGTGATTGTCATCATTGCATGCCTGAAGTCTTCCCTTTTAAGACCCCTGCTCAGTAATGCATTATGCCCTTACCTGTGTGGTGTCAATGCACCTCATTTAAGCAACTGTTACATTCTTTAGATTCAAACACCTTTTTCATTGGTGAGTATTAAGGGGAAAATGGACTGCTCAATGACCCAGATTCACTCTAATTGCTAATAATTTCACTTATATGACCTTGTAGGCTTTTTTGAGAGAGCATGGTGCTCCATGTGCTTGTTAGGTCTGGGTTCCCACTCAAATCAGAGGACCTTTCAAGACCTTCACATGATGCTTGAAGGATGCATACAATAAATATAATCTTTGCAAGGATTTTATCCCTCAACAGTCAAAATCCCCTGAAATCTGACTACTCTGATGATGGCAATGCAGGGAGGGAATTCATTTGCTTTTTCACTTTAAAAATATTAAGTGTCTATCTCCACGCAGACTTGTGGATGCTCTTGGCTGCAAGCACCAGTCAGCGCTGACTTTTAGCAATGGACTGAATGTACAATCCACAGAACAAGCCAAGCCAAAGGAACCCAGTAGCCTTACACTGGCAGAATAGCAAATGACATCCAGCAACTCCGTTACCAAGAACACCATATGCAATTCACTGGCTGCAACAGCAAAATAAATCAATAAATCAGAATCAACTTTTCCATGATTTCTCCAGGGACCATGGGGATGTTTGGCCACTTTCCTTGACTTTTCTGTGCCTTTTTCAGGAGTTTCAAGCATAGGAAGGCGGGGGAACCCTTGGGATTCATTCATTTCATTACCATTTGAATTTGTCATGCTTCTCTGGGAATGCACCGGTCATTTATCTTATATCCCACAACAACACACACACAAGACAATGAGGTCTGAGTGACATCAGAGCTACCCACTGTATGCCCCTCCAGAGGGTCATCTCGACCTTGCTTTTTTTAGTGAATTAAGTGAAGCAATCAGGGAGAAGTCTTATCCTAGTGATCACCTGCTCCAAAGAAATCAATGAAAATATACGCACTGTGATGCCTTAACAAATAATGCAATCAAAAGACTTTAATGACAAATCTCAACACACACTTCCTTAGAGGAAAAAATTATCATTCCTCAAAAAAGTTCATAAAGAGATATTGAGCATGTGTTTGAAATAATTATTTCTTAGCACTAATTGATTATATATTAGCATTAAAAATCCTGAGGGGATTTGCTGATACATACATTCAAGTTATGATGCTATCAAATGTATTTACAGGAGCAAAACTGATCAAACACTCTTGTTTGACATTCATTCAAACAACCTGTTGCAGAAATATTTGTTCAGGAAAGTGCATGTAAATTAGGACTGATTGCATTACATTTATCAAAGCTGGTGTTTTCTGGTCAGTCACATGTATACACATTAATGTCTGTCTCCTTGTAAATAAAACAGCAGACAACTCAACCAGAGCACTGACCACACAGTCCAGAGGACTAATAATGCTAATGTAAATGTTTTCATTGTCGACATTCATGGGCCTTACCCGATGTAGCTAAAGATCTTTATCTCAAGCAGGAAGCACAATTAGCCACACATATGTTAACTGCTTGCTATGTATCAAATTAATAATAATGTGCTGAGATTTACACTCACAATGAGAACATGTGGCTTTTAACAATCAATTCAGTATATCTGTAGAGCACCTGTCATACATGGTTTGTGTAATGTTTGGAGTTATATCTGCTAGCAAACAAAAAGACAGTTTCTCTGCTGGAAATAATACACTTGATTTTTTGTAACCTAGCCAAAGAGTACAAATTTTGCTCTAGAAAAGCAGTAGTTGGGTCAACAGCGTATGTCAAAACAGGTGTGGCCAAACTACGTAATAAGTAACTTCAACTAACAGTAGCCAACTCGTAATAGTAAAAAATTAAGCCAGAAAAAAATCAAGTAAGATGAGAAAGCACACAATTTAATAATAAGGGCTGATAGCAGGGTAAGGGCAATGTAGGGTAGTGTGAACATGTTTGCATTTATTCCTTAAATCCCACAAAATGAGAAGAGACTGTTATCAATTAGTTAGTATACTTGGCTCATTTCTGGACAAGCTCTTTGCCGTGCTTGGAGCTTTACTGCATAGACACCATGCAGTACACTTACATCTCAGCCAAAAAATTCAGAATTCAGTCTGCAGCAGTTAGATCTAAGGCTAAATGTAAGAGTGCATCAGTTTTTCTAGAAGTGGCTGTGCAGCTGACAACACATTCATAAACACTGCCAATTGTAGTTTGTGGGCACTGGGGCATTTCTGTGGCAGTGGAGCTGATCTCCACCACCTTTCCTCTAAACAACCTAAAACATGATTGTGACAAGGGATGTACGTTGCAGTGGTTGGGCATACCTACCGGACATCAGAGAAAATAAGCCACAAGTGATGCTTTCATATTAACAATTACAGTAACCTGAGTTCTCATCCACACGTGCCATTCAACCAGTGATCGACATCCTCAGCTCATCTCATGCAGCCTAGCTTTCTACAGTGGTTCCTGCTTCATCATCACTGATACTAATAATCACCAAGATCTATTATTATCATAGGCTCCCAGGAACTTTGCTTTACATGGGAATCTGGTAGTCACGAACGTGTGTCTCATCATTTTCTACAGCTCTCCCACAATTTTTCTTGCCAGAGACAGAGCAGCCTCTGAGTTCAACAGTTTGTGTTAGTGTTTCTGGATGTCCTGGAGAGGAGAGGGACCTCTGGAGGATAGAGTGCTCACTGCGGAACAGGGCAATGGGTCCTCAAGTGTTCACAGGCTGCATGCTATAAACACATTCTTGACTCAGCGTGACATTCAGCGCCCACTGTATTAGCCTCCTCTGAATTAGACATTTGCTATATCTAAAGTACTCCCCTGGCAACTGTGAGCATAGCAAATTTATACACATCTTCTACTTGCATCCCTGCTGGATGGTGTCGAAGGTGGTCTTTCACCCAGCTGCTCACTGTTTAGCCAGCTGCGCAGGAAGCCAATGCAAAACCTATGCCCATTCTCATGTGTAAATTTCCCCTCAAAAAACGATGCTGTGGGAAAGCTCCAGGATTAGAAAGCTTCAAAATATTTTAATATTTTATTTTGTTATATCCAGGCTTCACAAGCTAAAATCCAAGTCGGTCCCATGATTTGCCAATCAGGACTCCCCTTTATGGTGGGCAGTCTTGTTTTTAGACATAAGATTGGAATGGATTTGGGCCGGGGTTGGGGGGCAACAGGGCACGAGCTACTCAGTAGTGTGTACCTATGGTACATGCACCTATAGTACTTGGTGTGTTTGCTCCTCCCTCCCTCCCTTCTCCTAAGGGAGAAGCCCTGTACTTAGCAGACTGGGGTCTGGCCAAGCTATGGCCTGGATGTGCTCAGCACAAGTAACCTAAAATAACAAAAATAACAGCTGATACTATCCTCTTATTTCTATAGTCAGTCCTGACATGGACCATGTTAACAGGAACGTCTAGTTCCAGTAAATGAAATGAAATTAATATGCTTCCAAGCAATACAGCAATTTTTTTGTATCCTACAAGGATTAAATATTTATTTTCCATGCCATGCTGTTGGTGAAGTAAATTATTACTGCATTCATAACAATATTGGGTGAATTATGTTACATTTGAAGTAGTAGAACTCAATTTTTTTTGTTAAGGAGTAACCGAATTGGTCATTCACCTTGACCAAATAATTGATCAGCTGTTGTTGACATGTCTATCTTGTACACACTGTATTTGACTTCTCCTAATTGACCCAAAATTTATTTACATTTACATTTATTCATTTGGCAGACGCTTTTATCCAAAGCGACTTACACAGGTTACAGTTCGAAACAAAATCTCAAAATCTCAGAAGAGGAGTGTGTTGAACACCTAGCAACGAACAACTTACCTTAATAATGTTTGTTTTTGACTGATTTTGAAAAAAGAAAGTGCCTGGACACAATTGTAAGCATGCCACTGGTACAGAATTTTTGCAAATAAATGTCATTAAAATCATACTATGGCAGCCATCTTTTTCAGCAGAGCATTTTGTCTTTAACAAGTAAGTCTGGAACTACATGTTTTTCAATTCTGGTGCAAAGACAGCCTCTCTGATCATTTCAATGCAAGAGAACCCTGTCACTAAAAGCATTCAAAGAGCAGCAATCTTAATATATTGCCACCATATTGAAATTCTGGAATTTTAAGATGTCTTGTTGAGCTGTAAAGTGGACAGTGTAACAGGTGCCAAGAACAGGAGTGGATTGTGATTATTTTTAAATGGCAAAGCATTTGCAGTAAAGCATACTGGGTCATATACGCACAGCTAAAAGCTTCGTGTTAGCTATGTAAGGACCTCCCTGCACAACATATTTCAAAATGAGAAACCTTGAATTAAAAAGAGATTACTACACATCACATCTGATGTGAAGACAGTCAGAGTAAACATATCCAAGTGTTCTGTGTTTTTGTCCAGGTTTTTTCCCTTAATTAATAAAGGAGGCATGTCCATGCTGAGGATTCCAATGATTACCTCATTGCTGTAACATGAAACGGATGATAAACGAGTGCTTCCATTGGACAGGACATTGTGCTGTCAGTGGTCTAATTACCCACAGTCTTTCTCTATATATGCCAGGACCCATTTGGAGAGGCAAGAGGCATCAGTTTCAAATAGACTCCACTGGGGATTCGACCTGACAATCTTCTGGGGCCTGGGTGGACACTGAACCAGTTGGAGCTTAGCATGTGCCGAGAGGATCTCAGATCAGCCTCACTGGAAAGCTGTAATTCACACACATGATGCTCCCCATGGCTAAGATAAAAAGGTAGCAGATACACTATTTATAAATTGTTACTCTTTTTGTGCACTTTACAGACATGCTTTTGGCTTAAATGTAGTGCCACTTGCCTTACCTGAGTATCTGTCATGTCAGAAGAAAATGCAGCCAAGAATAAAAATCCATTTATAACAGTTCAGGGGAGCATCTTATGACACTTCTGTAGAAATATTATTTTTCTTTTTAGATACAGAGGATTTGACTGTATGAGTAAAGATATGGAATTTGGCTGTGTGACAATTTATGTAAACTAACCATCAACAACTTTAATATACAAGCAGATTGTGGCCTAGGCCAATGGTTAGAGACTCTAGCTGCTCAGCCGCCCACATAATGGCTAGATGACACTGAATGATGTAAATTAGTTTGTGTGCCAGTAATCGTATCAAAGAGGGTTTTGTGTGTTGGAAAAGGTGTAGCTTGAAGGGATATGCAAATAGGGGGAAAATTAGCCAAGGTTTTTCTCTTTTCTGTCTAGTAGGCATAGGTTGGCCATGTTCCAAAGTAAGCATTCTCTTCAAATCAAATAAGATAACAATTGTCTAATTAACAAAAAGAAGCCACACGACACTGTGATGACGACAGGTGGTGTTGTACTTGCCTCGTGCTCATTTCGAGTTCTGTCTGTTGCACATGTCTAGTACTGTAGGCTATTACTTTTGTACTTGTGTCATGTATTATGCATGATGCATACTTCTTTTGTACTGGAACTTAAGTGATGTATGGTGTTTCAGCTACCACAGAAGTTCCCGTGAGGGAAACCACCTTTCTGAGGTTAATAGAGTAAAACCATAACCGGCGTATGTAGGTTTCAAGAAAACAACTATGCGTTAAATCGAATCGCTAAAATGAAATTTTGCGTATCATTTTACATGTAACCAAAATAACGGTCCAAATGGTAATTCGCATGCACTTAAAATGCCCTACAGTCATATACAGTATATGCAAAATACAGTGGTGTAAATTACACGAACGTCAACCGATGTGTTTTTCCAAACCTTGTGGCAAAGACTGTGAGTATCGTGAAGCTCCGACTGCTCGAAACTTACCTGTCATCGTTTATCCAGCCTTGGTCCCCAAGTAGCAAATCCCTAAATCTATATCGCGGAGGAAGAGGGGGCACCTCGCTTTCTAGGTCAACCATCTTCGTCTGAAATATGCTCCAGTCGCGTGGAAAGAAATTAAGTCGAAGATTCCGAACTTAAATTTTAAACGCCTTGATCATGAATGGCAAACAACTCTCGGACAATTGTTGCACACGAACAGAGCGGTGCATCTTTCTGTGCGAGAAAAAGACAGACAAATGCTTGATTCTGTGAAATATTGTTTATCTAGTCAAAATAAACAGATATCAGCCTAACCTCCCATGAGTACACTCATCTTCATTTGTTGCTGCTAAATGGCACTGCATTCGCTAGTGTAGTCGGCGCATTTTCTATTACTGAAGAATCACTCCGTGTATGACATCTACTCTAGCCTGTGTTCATCCTTAGCACGCACTCCACACACCCAGTGACAAATCGAATTACATCATTGTTACCCACAGAGGGCAATTCCTATCCACAGGAGCACCAAGCTCACATCGCGTTCCTTTTCATGAATAGCCTACCGTCACTGAAACATTGTAATCAAGGACTCGGAATTACCAAATTTTGCAGCACTCATCTCGGGGCAGACCTAATCAATATCAATTCATAACAGAGGGTGCGCGATTACTTTACTGCACCTACTGAGTCTGTTTAACCAAGTTTTATTTGTCTGGATTGTTAGGTGGATTAAAGTTTTGACTGAAGACCATCCTTATTTTTATTTCCTGTGATAACCATGAATGACTTTCGATGGTACGTGTTTTTTTCCTAATTAACAATTAATCATTTGTGGGGAGGGAGCATTTTCGCATTGTTGCATTAACATTTCGAAAGTAAGTGTTATACTTATTATGTATTTGACTTCTTCGTGCATTTTTATCTCCTGACATCAGGTGGATTTCCTGTGCAACGTTCACATTTGTTCCAGATTTAAATGTTCCTTTCTTTGCATGGAATGCATCCATCCTATGATTCACTTACCTATTCGGTAGATGCAGTGTTACAAGTCGAACCAGTTGTTATACGCATAAAACTGTTTTAATTAGGGTAATCAATTGTATAATTAACTTAACAACTGATTTGTACTATAAAGCCCCCTTTAAAATGACAACCACTACTGATTTTCAAAAGACAAGAGCATAACTGTAAGAGGTTATTTAAGAAATTGAGTGGGACTCTGTTTGAGGCTAAATTAGGGAAAGGAGACAAATACAATTTTGATAAAGCTTTAAATAAATGTACGTGAAATGCTGTAACTTTCTATTCGTGTTTAGAATTGGTTCAGTCTACACAGCAAATAGGTGCTTATTATTATTATTAACTTGTGCGAGCCTTTTAATGCTGTCATTTTGATGAAGTTTCACAAAAATGTTGGGAGTCCACCGTTACGAGGTGCATTTGTGTCGCGTTTAAGAAACATGACCGATTTTACTTAGCATTACGGATATGGATTCTCATTGATGTTGACACAGAGAGTTATGACCTGTTGTGCTTCTACTCTCTCTTTCTCTCTCTCTCTCTCTCTCTCTCTCTATATATATATATATATATATATATATATATATATATATATAATGTATACACACAAACAGGAAATATGTAATTATAAAGCATATATATATATATATATATATATATATATATATATATATATATGCTTTATGCATATGCATGAATATATAAATACATTAATAAATTATACAATATATAAACAAGTTTAACATTAGCATCAGTAAATGTGGAGCCGTGGTGGGGGGAAATGACGTGCAGAAATGGTGTTTGGTCACAGACACTCAACTGCATCAGTGATGCATTTCATTTTGACAGTTTTGAATACTGGCCAAAAGAAATGCATAATATTTAGAGCAAACAATTAACTTTCCCTTGCTTTTCAATTTGTACTGGAAAATTACAAATATTACATATAAAATTTTTCAGTTGCTTATTTTTTCACAGATCAAAGTAAGTGTGGCCCTCCTCCAGTTTTACCTCACGCGAAACCACTTTTATCACAGGAGACATATGATGATGGGTCTAAACTAAGATTTCTGTGCGAATGAGGACACAGTTCTGGATTTGCTATCTACACAACATGTGAGAATGGAAGTTGGACATCCCTGAAATATAACTGCATATAAGCATTTTCCAATCTCTTGTTCGTAGTCCTTTGCTGGACTCGAAGTAAGTGTTTATCTTTAGATGCAACAAGCAATTGCAGTTTATTTAGATCTTTGTTAATATGGTGCAACATCTGCAACATCTCGTGGTTATTGCAAATCCTATTGTTAGCAACATGGTGAGTAAACTTTGTTGCAGTTGCACCACTGCTTTTTCAAATATCTGTCAGCATGAACAGGTTTAAAAGTGGGTGTTTGTGTGTGTGTGTGGACTTCATTACAGTTTACCCCCATAGATATTGCTTCATCATCTGATGTGAAATACGTCTCATGGTGGTTTTGATCCATCATATCCTGTATATGGATCATGGCGTGTGGATCAAGAGTACCTCCAAGATACAGAAGGAAGGAATTGGTGAAAACACCTGTGTTCCACAGTGGCACATCACAGGTCACAAATGAGTGCTATAAAGAAGTGTGTATATATAAAAAGAAGTCTACAGGAACAATATCTGATTCCCATATCTTAGACTGTCTTGGCTGTAAAGCAGTCCTGATGAGCCAAAAGTTACAGCAGTCCCCCACCAAATACAGGGGACGTGTCCCTGAAAACAATGGGCTAGCACGGTGTTCAGGGAGCTGCCACCGGTTGCACTCAACTACATTAATTTTTTGTTTGCTAAACACACAATAAGGTAATTAAAAACAATAAATGGTCAAATAATAGAAATGAAAAATGAGACACTAAATACTGAAGGTTGAACTGTATAACATTGGATGTTGTTTATGCAAAAATAGCAGTCAAACAACATGGACACTGAGACGTGAGTCTTTGTTGGTCATGTCGGGAGAAAGGCTTCGCTCTCAATTCCCTGGCAGCAATCTTGTGGTGAATCCCAGGTTTTGAGTTGGATGGACTGTACTAATTGTATATTGTTATACCATGATAATTTAATATGAATCAGATGAGCGCTAATTGACAACAGACCCACCCCAAAAATATGTATCCAGGCAATTTAGTGGTGTGGAAAAAAAAAAGTTTTACGAGGACTGTAGCGAAGGACGAGAGCAGTCACACCTGCCGGCCTCAAACCCGGGTCTACGTACAACATTGGGTTTGTTAAAATTATTTATTTTACTGTTTGCAGAGAAGCCCTGGAATTGGGACTGCCATCTTGCACTCATTCTGTGGCTGTCTTAAATGGGCAAGTCACTACCACGTAGATATCGGTAGGGGAGGAATTAAACGTATATGCTCACACATTGTGAGATATGCGGAGTATGGTTTATACTGTATTACCAGATAGTTTGAATAGTTAGAAGGTTTGAACGGTCTTAAATTTGTATGTTTTATGAGACTGTGCACAAAATTGTTTTTTCTTTTTTCATTTTTTTCTTCCTTTCGTTTATTCTTTTGGTTTAGCTAGGGGAGGGGCTTCACCTATATGAATGGCGGGGGTGATCATTTGAGAGAGCTCTCCCTAGGGTGCACAGCGCTTGGCACCCTGCTCTGCTGTTTAATCGCTTTTTGTATTTTTTTGTTGGGGGAATTTTCTGTTGTCGGTCTTTTCCTAATTTAAGCTACAGCCAAGATTAAGTTTAGTTTATGTGTGTTTTATGTTTTGTTTTGTTGAGTTTGTTTCATTACCATGCGATCCAGTTGCACAGCTGTCAATAAAGAATACCTTTTTTTTGCACTACCCTGGGGCTGTTTTTGTTTTTTTGTCACCTCCGCCATACAGAGACTAGGCCTTCTTCTAACATTTGTTGGCAGCCGTGGGATTGTTTACGCCAAGGTGGAGTGGTGAAGAGGATTTGTCGCATTTTTTCCCCTCCTTTTCTGTATTTTGCCTGAAATGGGGCCAAAGAGGAAGATGGAACAAGGCACTAGTCAAGGAGGTGCCAGTCAGGGAGTTGCAAGCTACAGTGCAGATGTGGACTTGAATCCAGTGACTGTAACAAGGATGGGGAGGAGGTAACAGTGCAGGGAGCTAGTGCAGCAGCCCCCTTGCCAGTGCCCAATGCAGGGGACATGGCTAGCCTCATGCACATTTTTCAAAATTTCAAGGTGCTAGTGTAAAGATTAGATGTGTACACGGGGGGTGTTGTACCCAACAGCTGATGTTAATGTGGAGATTGGTGGTGAGGTATTTCAACTCACTGTTGGCTTAGCTGACGTGCTACCTAAGCCTGTGGATGTCTTTGGATGTCCTGAGGGAGTCCTGGGAGGCAAACCCAACAGAGTCCAAGTCCACCAGTGTCATCAGCCATGTGCTTCAGATGAGGGACAAGATGAAGAAGATGACTGTGTTTGTTCAACAGAATGTGGTCCGGGCCCAGACCAAAAGCGGTGGTATGACCAGTCTTCCAGGGTGAGGTCTTTTGAACCGGGTGATCAGGTTTTGCAGGAGAGCACTCTGTTACACTCGTGAAGCGCATGAGCGTGCTTCCGCCAGAGTGCTGTCACTACGGTTGAGTATGCACTGTGACTGCCATACCAGCAAGCCTGGCTCTTTGGTGTTATGGTCAAAGCTGCAGTTTGGTACCCTGTAGACCTGGCTTCAAGGCCAGGTGGGGTGACTGCTCTTGCCCTTTGCTGCAAGGATACTTTTGTATAATCTGCTGACTTGCCTGGACACCCTTAAAAGTACTGAAAATACAGTGAAGGTCAAATGTATGAACTCCCAGGCTCAAATACCCCACCTCCGTTTATTTGCTGTAGATGAGTAGATTAAAAAAGGTTTTACTGATATCGCCAGCATGGCTATATACATTATACGGTCCATTAAAGGTATTTGTGATAATTATTGCTGATTGTTGATATCAAACTGCATTTTTAATTTGGAGTCACAACGTTGATAGCTGTGTGTGTTTCTTTTCAACAGATGGCTGTGATGTGAAAGAAAAGATATATTCAACATATAATGTTCAAGACCTACCATCTGCTGTGTTTGTTGCAGAAGGGGAAAGCCATCTGTTTTACTGCAAACAGGGGTTTCGCTGGTATAATCACACCTCTCAAGATTGCCTGGACATTGGAAAGGGACAATGCAAGAATGAACATATGATATATCCGACATGTAAGTACAGTACTCTATGTTATTTGTCATAATTTAAATACATCTTTTTAGTTGCAGTAGTTGTGGCCACTTCAGTGTATCTTTTTAGTTTTAGTATCATAACTTCAGTACATCTTTTCAGTTTTGGTACAATTATTTCAGTTTCTCTGTTCAGTTTTACATTTTGTCATTTAGCAGACACTCTTATCCAGAGGGACTTACAAGATGCCAAGTGATGAGTTTACAAGTGCGTACCTGGCTCAACACGCAAGTACAACATTACATACCCAACAGAAAGATGGTTCAATATGGTTGTTTCAGTAAAATATTTAGTTGTAGTAAGGTAAGGTCAGTACATTTTTCCTGCAGCATTGCAAAACACCAGCTCCTCTTTAGATGGGCTGCTTTCATTGTTTGATTTCCCAAAGGAATAGAATTAATGTTTTTCAAAATATACAGCATGTATAAAAAATGTATATATGATACAGAGCATAGACCTACATAGGGTTTCTTTTTACAAGAATGTTGAATCAAATCGATTTATCTTCTTTTACATTTGAACTTCATGCTGTTCGTCTGTTAATTCTGTCACACCATTATATGTCTGAATGTTTCATGATTTACTTTACAGGTACATTTTATTTTTGTATGCTCTGTAAATGAAAATATCTGTCCTTTGGAGTGGGTATTAACTGATAAAATTAATTTCTTTTTCAGGTGATTATTTTGGTTAGACACTGGACATTGGTGAATGTTCATGTTTATTAAAACATGATTTGATTCAATTTATTTTTATATTTCATCACATTTGATTTGTTTGGCATTACATGCATATGTTCTTATTTTCAGAACATTGGTTAATGCACATTAAATGTCTGTTGTTAGGAGCTATTTGCATTTAACAAATTCAAACCTTATGGTGGTTGACTTGAAATCCACAGTGGATTTACCACATTCATATGTATTTGCATTTAGCCAATTCAACCATCAGGGTAGCTCAAAGGAAGTGCAAAATGGATTGACCGTGTAACCTCCCCTAACATTCCTATTGGTTAATCAACCTGTCCTTTCACTCTAATAGTATGTAATGTTTTAATACTATGATTTTTTTTCATTTATAGGTTTCCACAGGAATACCAACAAGGACTTTCTACTTGAGAGATATCAGTAAAGCTATCTTCACATAAAATATTATTTTATCAATCAAGTGATGAATTTATATGCACTCAGGCTTTGATTTTGTCTGAAGAATTGGAGATAATTCACAACATTTCACAACATGTTGTTGTCTAAGGTGTAAGCAGGCATGCCACCTTAAAATAAATCTGTCAGATCTAACAAACCAACCATTTCCTGTAATATGATACCATGTATAGCCTCAGATAATTGAACTGTATACATATTAAAACCTTCTATGAAATCAAACAATTACGATGAGTGAATATATTTTGAAATGCTGTTAAATATTTGTTCTGGGAGTTCTGGGAGGTAGACAATGCAGACATGGAACCCATGACTTTATTTGCCGCTTCATTTGGGCTATAGCCCACAAACAATAAGTGCAATTATTGCAACTGAGCAGTAATAGTAATGTGGAAACACAGTTAATTACCAGGTCATATGACTAAGTGCAGATCCTCCATAACTATTCCACAATGGAGTATTAAAAAGATGTTATGCCCCTCCCCCAATAAGTTTTTCTTGCCAACCATGCACAGTTTAGTAGCAGTTGTGTATTTCAGAGGCATGAACGTTAACTCCACCCACAGGACTGTGCAGTCACCACAAAATGAAAAAAAAAAAAAACGAAGAAGAGCATATAAAAAAAAAACAAACAAATAGCATACTGCACCAATAAATAGGGGGTTGTCAGTGGTTGTGGTCAGGGTCCGAAATGTTCCGCACTGGGGTGGCGGTGTCAAGCCCAAGCAGTGTGCCCAGGTACTGGTCTCTGGGGTCCAGGATTTGATCGGGGCGCACCGGGTGTACTATGTTGGCCGGCTGAGGGGTGAGGGTGTACTTTTCCAGAAAGACAAGGTCTGGCGCTGGCTGGTAGTCGGACGCCTGCTGCCCCTGGCCCGCTGGTGGGAGGATGCCCTCGGCCTGGGAGGAGAGGGTGCAGCATGCCGAGCTCCCCCTGCTGGGACATCTGGCATCTGGACGGGGACTAGTGTGACGGGTACGCAGACGTCCGGGGGAACATTCTGGAGGATGGTCTTGGGTTCAGCCTGGTATGCCTTAGCCTGTTCCGCTTCGGGCCGGTAGGCCTTGTCATCATATGAGACGGGGAGGGAGACCATCTTGTCCTCGGCCGTGTCGCTGGCAGTAGGCTCCTCAGCCACCTTGGTGCCATGGACATGGTCCATGTGGTACTTGAGCTTGTCCTTCCTCTTGAAGGTGGCGCTGCACTGTGGGCAGTTGAACGGCCGGGCGTCTGAGTGGATCACCATGTGCTTCGTCAGTGTCTTCTTGATCCGGAATGTCTGGTTGCAGATTTGGCACCGGTATGGTTTCTCTCCTGTTGAAAAAAAAAAACAAAAAACATAAAGCTGCAATTAATGCCGCAGAAATCAGTCTTGGAATACACAGCTGAGAGATGCATAAAGAGCCACGACTGACAGAGCAAATATAGTGGTGTTCCCATTACCTGAGTGTGTCCGGAAGTGCATCTCCAAACTCGACTTCCCTTTGAACTCCTTCTTACAGACTTCACACTGGTGCACTGCTGCTTTGTATCTACAAAATGATTTCAGTGAATATCTGTCACTCATGTCTGCTAAACGACACCTTCAATAGCATCATTTGCTGGGAGAAGCTGCCTCATCATACTGCAGCTTCTCGCAGCAAAAAAAAAGTGACTCATCTAATAACTCCCAGACTCTAAGGAAACAGTGATTTTTAACCCAGCTTCAAGCTGCACTTACTTTTGCCAGACTTTTTCTCCCAGATGGACACTTCTGTAATGAACCGTCAGGTGATCGTGACGTCTGAAGCATTTACCGCACTCTTCGCACTGATGAGCTTTCTCTCCTAGTCAAACACACAACTGGAATCATTAAGAAGTTACAAAGGCCCTTGAGTTTACTGACTACAATCCAAAACTTTATATGTAACACACACATGCACATTCGCACATGCACACACACACATACACACACACACACACACAGTGCCCTCCATATTTATTCATACATCTAATTAAACAGGAACATAACTGTATTGGAAAAGATATGTATTGCATCCTTTTTACTTAAGTAAAAAATCTTTACAGCATTGCACAGAGCAAAGGCATATCATTCAAAAGTAATGTTTATATGTTGTATACACCACACTGTGCTGTATATCTCACCTCATCTCTCAACTTGCTGTATGGTTCTTAGGAAGTGTTTTATAACTGGGCTGACCACTTGGCCTGTGGCACAGCCATCCCAGATTAACTCACCAGGACCACACCATCTGACCACTAATGATTAAATCAGATCTTTTTAAAAGACTTTGATGTTAATAGTGTTACAGCACTTATTATGTTAGAGCACTTTATTTTGCTACATTTCAGCCATGTACTGTAACATGCTATAGATCGGCAGTAAGGGCAGGATCACAGTACCTGAATGGATCTTCTTGTGTTTGGTGAGGTGATCGTGCCGAATGAAGGTCTTCCCACATTCCTCGCATTCGTAGCGCTTGTCATCATGATGGACTCGAAGATGCAGCCTATCAGAGGAAGAAAAAGAAGAAAGTTATAGTTGCAATAAAGTGAAGTATGAATGTTACAATCCAGAGACAAGCATCAACATGTAGCTCAAGGAGGTATATGAAACTTGAAAAGACAATGGATGATGTGTATTCACTTACCTATAAGAACTCCCATGTCTAAAACTCTGCCCGCAAATGCTGCACAGGTGAGGTTTCTCCCCACTGTGGATCCTCAAATGTTCCTTCAATGTTGTTCTGAGGAAAAGTAAAAACTGTCAAAAATGTCATTAGAAAAATGTGACTTTAAGCAAACCCCAATATTTCAAAGGTTTGTGTCTTAATCTTCTCCATCTCCAGCAGTTTCAATCTCAATCAATATTTAACATGGTGTCCCACATTAATTTAAGACCATGTGTTTGCATTTCTGGAAATCTGTACATCTAGAATTCCTTAAAATCATCATTAATTTATTTATGTGCGTGTAGATATTGGTTTTTAAAATACTTAGCATTGGTCTGGGCTTAGCAGATTGAAATAGATAGCCTTCTTCACTGACATCCATGTTCATAAACTTCAAAACAACGTCCAACAGACAGTTAAATAACTGGCAAAACTATATGGCAAATATTTTGCAAATGTGTCAGAGATTGGCCTATGGACCCAGCCCTACCTTTCCCGCACGGATTTCCCACAGATGAAACAGGTCCACTTCCTCTTCCCGCCGTGAGTGCACTCAATGTGGCGCTTCCTGTTCCCGGTGTCGTTGAACTGTCTCCCGCAAATGTCGCACGGGAAGGGCCCTGCGCAGAGCGAATGTTTCACACATCAGTGCAGAGCAGACCCATAAGTGACATCCCCACTCAACTGCACACTCAATCGATCTATCGGGTTTTACTTCTTAGGGTGCATTTTTACATATATAGTGTATATAGTGTATATGTATGGGGGGGGGGGGGGTGCAGAAGCCCTAGGACCAATTTGGGGGAAAATTATTCCCTTACCCCAGAAAAGGCAAGCAACTCCTTGAAACAGTGGAGTGGCATGAAAAATTGATCAATCAATCATCAGTTTGAGTCTTCATAGTCTTCACAATTGTTTACAAGTGTTTACAGAGCAGCCCTCTCCAATGTAATTTCAATGCACTTTCCCCTTCACTTCAGATTTAAGAAAGTCTTCATGTTCCAATGCATAGTAAGCAGCAATGCTCAATGAAATTAAATCAAAATAGTGCTACTGAAATGAACAAAAGAGTGTTAAGTGTTTAGGCATCCCCACTTCTCACAGCAATTCTGGTGAATCTTGGGCTTATAAATATTAAATACTACCATTTAAAATGCCTTTGGGAATAAGTTTCTTGGAAAATGGAGAGCAAAGCAGTACAAAATCTATTGTCATTTGAAGGCAAAATTGCTGATACTAATTGGTAAAAATGCTAAAGCAGCCCTTTCAAAGGCATCGACAGTGGGGAGTTTAAAAACAAAACCAAATTAAAACTCTGGGAAAGGTTTTTGTTGGACATATGAATCACAATCATAGCAATGTGATAAAGGCCAATGACTGTGTGGACCTCCTTACTTTCACTCCAGATTTTTCAAGTACAAAATGTTCCTCAATAAATGTCTGAATAAATTTCAAATTCTGAATGGATATCCAGGTTCAAAGATAATCGTACAGTGTACTAATAAAAAAGTCAGTCTTTGACACAGCATTTCTCTCCATCTGTAGTAAGGCTTTAGCTGTAACATGGCTGTGTCAGTCAGCTACATTACCTAAATGGTACTTCTCATGGTGCTTCAGTCTTGCAAATCTGGACTTGAAGTAGTCATCGCAGTAGGCGCACTTGAAGGGCCTGTCTTGCGAGTGAAGGATCATGTGTTCTTCTAAGTGCGGCCGGCGTGTAAATGACTTGTGGCAGATCTGTACAGACAGATCAAACAATGTAAGGCTGGAACACCCGTCATAACCCATAGTATGTTAGTGGGAACATGCGGAACCCTAAAGGGACCATACTTCAGGGCTGCTCAACTACAGAGTTAATCCAGCAGGTTTTCTAGCTCTCTTTAAACCACTAACACTCAAATGAGAGGGAACAAATAAACTAAACAGCTTTAATCAGGATGTTGACAAATTAAATCAAGGACTTCATTGCCTGGCTCAAAGGCATGTATGCAGTGGCTGTACAAGACATGAGCCTGGGCCTGCTATTTTCTATAATTTACACTACTTACTGAAATGGTGTCATATATTTACAGGATAAGATAAATATATGGGGTGAAAAAGGGAAAATGGCTTACATCACATTTCCATCCTTCACTCTTCCTCTTCTTGATTGACAGGAATTCTTGAATATTGTCAGGGTGAAATCTGGAAATTCAAAGCATATACTTATTTATGCATGCATGCATTACCACCAGAGATATACACTTGACCATACTAAATGGGAGGAATTATCGCTCTTGTTATAAGCGACGATGAAGCCAAAGGGTGACTGCACATGTGCACTCTGAGTTGGTCAGTAATATATTATTCTGCTTATTATGACCACATATTCAACTCCTGCTTTCCTGTCCTGTGGTTCCATAGGATCTGTTTGGTAGCAGGAAGCTCCAGTGCCACCTGCATTCCTCTGTTGACTACGCATATTGTGATTTAGACAATACTCCTTCAATAATATTCATAACTAGCCAGCAAATCAGAACTTCAACAATGGCAAACACAACTTTCAATGAGAAACAAACTGATGTCATAAATGATCTGGTCAAATATCTGTGGTGCTAATATGTAATTCTGTATTTCATACTTTCTCCAATGGATAAAAATATTCTTAACACTGACAATAACGATCTAACCAATATAGTGAAAATAATCATTCAACAATGTGTAATCTGAAATTTGTGTTTGGATCAAGATCCTGTACAGCAAACCTTCATTGTCAATGTTGTTAAGAATTCAGCGGTTACTTCACAGAAAATAAAAAGCTATAGTGTAGCTGTTTGTTAGAAAATGTTATCATGTTCATCATCAAAGCCACAGCTTTGTCTCTGATGCTGTGGATCCCACAAGAGCCCCGACACAGCTGACCCGCAAGGAGATCCCAAGAGCTGATGAGTCAGTAAACTCACCATGTCGGATTAGGAGATCTGTCTCATGCCACTTTTGAGTTTGTTTTTTTCCCATTCACTTTCGAGCCATGGGTAGGTAGACAACAATATACATGGAATCCACTTTAAGCGTAATCCACATGCAGCTGAATATTTAAGAAAACACACTGTTCACTAGAACCAAAGGTACAACAGCAGTGTTCAAGCTTTGATTTGAATCTCCAAGACTATCTAGTGACTACTGTGTAGGTGCGTGGTGCTGTGATTTCAAAACTGGATTACTCGTCAATGCTTTGTCGCACAGAGAAACAACTAGTATCATCGGAAAGGGTAACTTCTGTTGTTTATTTTGTGAAGCAATAGGGACTTTGTGACTTATTCAACTGAGAAGCAGGATTGTGAGAATGGGTGAAGGAATTAGTAAAGATATTACTTTGCAGAAGTTTGATCTGTCTTCATAACGTGATTTCTGCGGTATGTACAAATATGTGACTAGCATCATTACAAAGCTCCGGTTCCGCTCTTTCTTGTGATATGTGTTCCATATCTGTGCAATGACGGCTTCATGAGTAATTCAAACAAGAGTAATGGGTATGGAGATGGACACAGAGCTGTATGCAGATTGTAACTATGATTAAATTTGATGTAAATTCAAAATTATTTTTCTCACTTCATCGCATGGACAAGCAACTAGCATCGTTTGCGATGAATACTATGTGAGCAATTCAACCGAGAAGAAGGGATGTGAATTTGGACGCAGGTTGCGTCTGTTGGGCTTTAAGGGTTAAAAGACATTTGTAGTGACAATTGCAAGTGACAAATAATTTTTTAAAGATTTTTCCAGAGAGCCCCCAAAATTTTGCTGTTGAGGCTTCCAGGGGGTCTCAAGTGTCAATCAAGGGGTCTCGGACCCCCCCGACACCCCCCCGTATTTCACACCCTGTTTGTAGCCCATGCTACCTTCTAACATGCCTGGCTAACATTTTCAGCCCATGCTACTTTCTAATGTGCTTGGCTAACATTTTTGGTGCATGCTACCTTCTAATATGTTTGACTAATGTTTTCAGCCCATGCTACCTTCTAACGTGCTTGGCTAATGTCTTCTTGCTGGCGTGCAGTTTATTGCAGAAGGGGCACTTGTGCTCCTTCTTCTGGAAGGGTGTTTCACTGTTGTGTTTCTTCCTGTGCACCGTGAGGTTGGACTTGGTGGAGTAGCACTGGTGGCAAATGTCGCACTGGAACGGCTTCTCTCCCGTGTGAACCCTGGTGTGACTTTCATACTTCCCTGCAGATGGAGAAAAAAAGCAGGTTATTCCTCTTTGCATCATCTTTTTAATTGTTGTCAGCATTTCAAAAATGTTTCGAGGTCACATGGACAATCACATAAACAAAGCCTGCAAAACATGGTGACTAGGGCCAAAGATTTGAAAAATTTGTTTGGCTGTTTAACAAGTAGTGGACTGAGCCACTCATAATTCAGCTTATGTAATAATAAGTGGGGTTTTGTAGTATTAAACATGCTTCATTATCCTTTTATTTATTTTGTTATATTTATATATTTATATATATATTTATATATTTTTTTTATTTAGTTTGGATTGCAAAGATTATGTCTGCACTTCTCTGTTAAGGAAATGTGAACCACTGGATGGAGCTTGTCTGAGCTGTGCATGTTACTGTGCAGAGACATACTTCCTGGGCCACAGCGCTTACCTGCCCGGTCGAACGTCTTTTCACACCTGGGGCACTTGAGGGTTTTCTTAGTGGAGGTCTGAATGATGACCGGGGCCAGTCCCTCAGGGTAGGACTGGTATGGGAAGTCTGTGCCAGTGCCTTGCGCTTCTCCGTCATTATCAGACTGCAGCTCTGTCTCTGCTTCATCTGAGTTTTCCCCGTAAAGCCCATCTTCACCATCCCCTGTGTTCTTGCCATCAACTTCCTCCTCCTCCTCTTTTCCACGCATCTCTTCTGCTTCCTCATCCTCTTCAAGGTCCTCCTCATCTCCTTCCTCTTCCTCCGGCATTGCTGACATCTCCTTGCCAATAGCTTTGCCAAGGCCGCTCCTGCCTGGCATGCTGCTGCTCTCCTCATCATCACCCTTGTCAAATTTAGCTGGGCGCTTCCGCTTCCGGGCAGACCTCCTGGTGGTTTGCATGGTGGCAGCGTGGGAGCCCCCTTCTATTTCATCCATGCAGTTACTTCTGTTGCTTCTGTGGCTACGGGCCAAATGGTTCTCCAGGGACTTCCTGTAGCAGAATGTTCGGCTGCAGAGGGTGCACTGGCTGCCACTGGAGGTCCTGGTGGTACTCCCATCTGATGGGTCCCGTGGCGCCTTGGCAGGAGACAGCTCTGCCGTCACTTCCTCCAACTGGAACGGCGCCTCCGGGCACTCCTCAGCAGTCAGCAGCCTCACAGCGTCCGTCATGTCCAGATACCGGGCCGCCTCCACCAAGGGGGGGATCTCGCCTTCAGAGACCACAAACTCTGATGTGTACAGGAAGCGGAGCAGGTGCTGAAATGCTGAGTCCTCCACATGGTCGACAGTCACGTGGTCTGACCCAGGGTTCATGATGAGCCGGGCGTGGAAGTACCTGCTCCCGAACGCCACCACTACTTTGTGCGCACTGTACCGCTTCCCGTTGACGATGATGCTCAAGTCACAGAATGACGATGCCCGCTGCCGATCCTCGTTCAGAAATTTGAGGAAGTTGCTGTTGTGCTGGGTGAAACTGAGATGCCTTTTTTGTTGAGAAGTCACATTTTCAAAGGCATTTGGATCCTTCAAACCATCCCCTGGGGTGGCCAAACTGCTGGATTGGGCCAAGGAATAGGGCAGTGTTTCTCTCTCTTTACTCCTTTGCTTAGAGTGGGATAGCTTGCCTTTCATTTTTAATGGGTCCTCTCACACTTCTAAAAAATACAACAAAAACAACATGGCAGACATTTCAGCTATACACTCACAATGCCATTGATATTGGAGGGCCTATGTGAAAACGGAGGACAAGAAAATTCACATTACATGCACAGCTGCTTATACTTTGTACTGTGTGTGCATGTTATTATATACACACACAACCACAGTGTTAGTATTCTGCTTCTATGATGTATGCTATTTATTTTTTGTTCTTATAATGTAATTTAGATATACAGGTGACTAATGCAATGATGGCATGTCTGGTTTCCACGTACATGTTGACTCATCTAGCGGGAATTCATAGGAAGGTGTAGATGATACAATGACTTTTTGTAACTTTTCTTGAAACGTCACGCTTCTTAGGAAACGGGGTGTAATGTCTTAGCTAGCCAGATTACCATAAGGAGGTTTATAAACATCACTGAAAAGCATTATGCAAAACTGAGTCACTACGTAGCTATTCTAACCTTCGTTACCAGATATATGTTCTCCGGTTTTGTTGACCAGTTTTACTTTACTGACACGTTTCCCCCTTGTTTTGCGCGATTTCAGGTACACTGACCGTTTGGCAGTTGGTTACGATGATGCAGTTTCGAATTCGCTACCCTCCTTGCGGACCCCCATTTCAAGCCCCACAGGCCCCCCGTAAGGGGAGAACAGTGACAACCGACCCTTTGTGCCCCATGGGAAACATGCGATTGATTGTCGAAAATGCAAACATTTCCCTACCTTAAAAACGTAACGCAGCTAAGCATGGGTAAATCCAAAGAAAAATTGACGCTAGAAAATATTTGAAAGGATTATTTTCAGAATATCACAAAACACCCTCCTTCCTATTTTCAGAGAGATAGGCCACTTTGGAACAAGCTACGTTGCCATTGGCTGTCCTCTTTATCATCGTCTTCGACGTTACTATACGGCTTGAAGGAGCAAATTACACGTATTAAAATACGTGCATTTCATGTGATTGTGAACACGTATGTACATCGACTGATAACCATGTAGGCACGTGAAATGCCTAAAAATGAAAGGCTGGGCATTGAAGAGAATGCGCGTAAGTGGAATCCACGCTGTATTTACTCATTCACCCATGCGTAACGGCTTTGATGGATTGTGGGGATTGTAGTGATGCTGGAAATCTCAAGGTTTTTGAAAGAAACGTTTCTGTGGTGCAAAAAATGTCGCACAGTTTCAATTCACGTTTTGCGTAGCTTTAACAAATATTAGGCTAGTCCCACGCTTCAAAGCAGCTCAACAGTGGTAAATCACATAATTATACGCACGACATCTTTAAACAGAAAAATGTCAAGAAATTTTACTTCGGATTCACCAGAGGTGAGTCTGTTTTCAAAGCTATGCGAATTCTTTTCTAGACCAAAACTATTGGTAGAAAGTTTTTTTTTTACCTCACTACAGCACTGTAGCCTACATGCTTTGACAGTCAGGTATAGGGTGTGTGTTTATTGTCTTGTATTGCTTTATGCACTTTTGTACGTCGCTTGGATAAAAGCGTCTGTTAAATGAATAAATGTAAATGTAGATTCATATTCATGACATGATAGGTTATATTTTAATCATCTGTCGCGATACCATATCAAATATCCATGTATACTGCAAACATCTTACCTTCGCCATTGCAGTAGCTACCAACAGCTGCAATTTCTTGTAGTTTCTTTTATTTTTAACCAGTTTATCTATTTAACCAGTGCTCCTTATCAGGTCTAAATGTTTATAAGGCTATGAAGTGCGCCGATGTGAGCGCATTTTGAAATTAATTTTAATTTAATTTACCCAATGTACCAGTGTCCTGATGTGTGTGTTTTTTTCGCATAAAATTCTCCATTGTCACAAAATGTAAATATTGTCTGGGTTTGAATGTGCTTGTTTTATCGCTTTCAGTCGGGGGAAAGCCCATAGGGACGCTTCATTCATTTTAATAGGCTGTTTCGAGAATACTGCGATCGTGCTCCCTTTACTTTAATGCCGGGTTCAGACTACACGATTTTTTTCTTTCACGACGGTCACCATGTCAGACTAGGTATTCATAATGTCATAAAATCTTGCCTTGTCTTGGTCGGGAGACCAACCATCGTTCACGTCCTTGCGTGTCGTCGGGGAGGCGGGTCAAGAAAGTGTCAATTATGGCTACAGAAGCGCTATGTGTGTTGTTGCTGCCGAGTTCACGCATTAACGTTACACAGGGGAATTTGCTATCAGCTCCTAATTCGCAGATACAGAACGTGCCTCGTTGTCTCTAGTACACGATTTGTACAACTAGTGTAAATGTAGTTGTAAATTTAACAAATATGATAATAATAATAATACGGATTACTGTTATTACTGTAACTCCATGCAACTGACAATTACTGTAACACTTTATGTGTAACCACAATTAAAATAATATTACCGACGTTTAACAATAATATACTGTTACTATTCCTAATCCCCATGTTTGCAGAGAGCACTCTGTCATCTTCACTATACATGACATTCAAAGTCGTCAGATCGCTGTACTGTTCACACTACACAACTTGCTGTCTTGTAATCGGGAATCTAGAAGTCGTTGTGGTTTGCAAACTACATGACTGATCAGTGACAGAGGGTCACACATTACAAGATTTTTCACCAGAAGGAATCTCTGACGAGTCTGTCTGGTCTCCAAACTATGTTTTGTCACGAAAACACGCGAGAAGTGACACGGGGAATGACACAATACAATGCGCGAGACAGGGATTTTTTTCTTACAAAAATGGCCACTGTAGACAGAGATATTATGCTCTGTAAGCAATATGGCCAAAATATCATCTCACAATATTTGTATTTTGACGGGGTACTGCTATTATTGATATTGTTTATGTAATTAAATTGTAATGTAAGAGTCACAGTCCTAGGTCATGAATTCATATTCACAGTACTGCAGGAATTTATTCTCTTTTGGAAACATCAAAAAGGCATTGGTGCTCCTGCCAAAGTTCAACCAAATTGTCCTCCATTTCTTGGATCCAAGCAGATCGCGGAACTTCTGTTGTAGCCATGCTTGTTGATGTTGTACAACTCCTCCCCCGGGTTTCCCCTCACCCCGTGTCATGCGCTCTCATTGGCTGTAGCTCGTCGCCGCACTCACTACACTTTTCACACTACAGAATTTGGACTCCCCGACAGGTCCAGATATTTAGCCTGCTAGATATCTGTCGTTCGTCTGCGAGATATCGGCGAGTCTCTCGGATGGCGTCTTTGAACAATTCACAGATAGCGATCGAGAGCCGATTTGCGAGCCCCGAGTGAACGCCGATTTGCCTCTGATCTGGGGCTTTTGTCGGCGATCTCCAAAAACTGTCGGCGAGTGGAAAATCGGGGGTAAAATCGTGTAGTGTGAACCTGGCCTTATTGGTCAACTTCGGAACACGTCGTGGGAGATTCTCAAAAAATTCTGACATAGACTTTTCGTCGGGGTGTCGTGGGGCGTCCCAGATGTCATATCGCTGTTCGTCGATTAGGCCCTATGTCACATTACAAGACCCGCTCGGCGTCGTTCACATTCGCGCCCGACTCTGGAAATTTGTCGGCTACGACAAAATCGTGTCAAAATCAGGCTGAAATCGTGTAGTCTGAACCCGGAATTATAGCAACACTGATAGTCTGAAATGTGAATTATAGAGCATATTTGGTATGTAGCCTACAAGCGTATCCCAGCGTAATTATTTGTAGATCAATGTAGTTTAAACAGCAACTTCACTAATTCAAGCGGAGCACATAACATAGCCTATTTCACGAAGGGCGTAATGCTACATCTTAAAGTTAACGAGGAATGATATTTACTGTGTCTGTCCTCTACTTTAAGTAGCTTAGTGTATTAAAAACTCGAATCGCCAAGGCCATCTGTTGGGCACGCGTGATGATTTTGTTAACGGCCTTTCAGTGGTTTGTTCTACTGAGCTGGTATAACCCCAGTCCAGCCCTCTCATATTCCGCAACGGCTCCAACTGGCCGCGTGAAGCGCAATCGGCACAAAGGCCGAAGAGAGTGAGCTCATTGGCGCAGCTCTTAAGGTAAACACTCCATGTCGCACAGAGGGTGCAGCCACGCGCCACTCGAGAGCGACAGTTCGGATTTGACGATATGAGAAGAGGCACGTGCAGTGCCTAAGCACAAGCAGGAGCGCGAACAGGATGGTTTCTCACCGCGAAGATGGCTCTCGCGCAGATTCCGAGATTAAACTCACCCGGCTGCGTTTGCCTTTTCACTCTAGTTGTCTGGACACAAAGTAAGTGTTGTTTTTTGATCAGCTTGTCTTTCTTCACAACTGTTGAATCTTTAAAGTGCCACCTATGTGGTGCAGTTTTTCTGCGGTCGCGGGAGATAACAGGAAAGTGGCATTTACTCAAATTCTGGTCAGTTTTGCGTCACAAATGCGTCTGTATTATCTTGCTTACATTTTAAAACAGAAAAAAATGTATGCCTTCAGGAGATATGAGTCAAATCAACAGTGTCCATACGTCTCATGGTAGGATGGTCCTAGTTTTTTCTGTTAAAAGTGCTTTTGTTATTAATTCATCAATACTATGTAATGCTGAGTACAGCCTACCAAATAGAAATAGTTTTATTATTGACAGAAATGTCACTGATCACAGGAGTCATTTAGGACAGTGAATGAAAATACTTCAAATGTCATTACCTTTCTCTTGTAAACTCATAGGTCCACCAGTATTAAAGTATGCAGGGTGTTCAGGTATGGCCTTTGCACTGCCCTCTAAATTTTGGAAAAAACAGAGTTTACAAATGACCTATCTCCAATAAGAAAATCAAATTAGTGTGCTTGATGTCAGAATAAATATATCTCATAGAGGTCATCAGACATGGCCACTGGACTGGAATTTTCATGGGTCTTTGAAAGGCTCCTGTAAAAACTGTACACAGCAGAGCCCTGAAATGTTATACACCAGTTTCTTAATTAGCAGGAGTAATGATCATATAACAAAAAGGTTAGAAAAGTATGAAAAATAAGTGTTTGTTTGCCTAGAGTTGAACTCAAAGAGTATGATGATGTATTTTTGTGTTGCCATATAGGTTTAATGCCCAGCTTGTGTTTTAAAAAAAAATCAAAACCTCTTGTTTTAATTTCCTGTCATTCCTCTAACAGGGAAACTTATAGGTATTACTTGTTGCAGATAGGAACATCGACTGTGTTTTCAACTGCAGTCTGCGAAAAATACCCAAAATGAGACTGATGGTTGATTTGCTGTTGGTCAACTGAATATGGTGTTATTGTGTTCAAATTGTTTGAAGATGAGTATGAATATTGGAGAGCCTTACACTGCTTTTAGCTAATAGATTACTCCCTGGTCGGAATCACATGTTCCAGTATCCTTATTCCAAAAGAGTATAACAACACTGATAAAAGAATGGTCAAGACCTGATGGTACCATAGCACATCCACTGATGTCTAAAATTTCATTTCTGTGTTTAGTTGTCGAGTTGATTTAATTCAAGGCATTTGAAAAAGGAAAATTAGCTTCACTGTCTCTGAAATTCAGTAAGCTTGCACTGAAAGCATTTGTTTATCCAGAGGGAAATGAAAGCATGCTCAACAATGGGCATCCTGCTCAGCATCCTCAGCGTTAGCCTTAGAGTTAGTGCTTCATTTTGCAGAGCATTTCTGACACCGTGCTTTTATTTTACCTTGAAACATGCACTAAGGTACAATATGAAATATATAAATAGAAACACCAGACACTTTTTCAAGGCACTCGTAGCAGGATGTAATGTAGAAAACAGTGTAGGCTAGTACAGTGCACATGAAACAAATACTGATATTGGTGCATTAGGAAACAACCACATATGGTAATTGACTATTCGGATTATGAATCGCACAATTACTCAATGGCTCTTATTTATCTATCAGATTTTAAATTTAGCTTGAGGTTGTTGTAGGCATATGCTAACTAACAATAAAGACAATAAAGATGAGAACTTCATTCAAAAATATGTTTTTTAATGAGTGGTTACCAGGACTAATTCAGTGAGGGCAGTTGCTTGCTGGGGAGTACAAGTCTGCTTCCTTTGAAGAAAGCCATCCATGGTAGCATTATGAGATCCAACAAACCCATAACTCGTTCAAATTAATTAAAATGCAACCCACATTGGACACGCATGCGTAGATACAAGTTGTAGAAATCTTTCACGATTTAGAAAGTATCAAATTCTCTGGTGTTCTCTAAACTTGTGCACTTGGCAGCAACGCTAACTCCAGCCATAAACGTCGCCATGACAAAGATGCAACATTTAAGCAAAAATTTCTAAATAGCAGACGGGCTCTGTTTTAACATTTCAAAGTTAGGGCACATTTGGAATGTGAACAGGATCGTTGTGAATAATAGGTTATTATTTGCTACACTCCATGTTCAATGTCATTAATAATTTATTGATCAAGTAGATCATGTATTTCAAAACAGAAAATGTAACAGCTCATAACGTGAAGTAACATGGCTTTTAACATTAACATTAGCTATGCTAGCTAGCTAACTAATTTAACAAGACGAGTCTTCATCGTCCAGAGAGACACACGTGCCACCTCTTCAGATGCTCGAGCATAACTGGTGTGCTCCCATGCCAGGCAAGGTCAGGTTTGCAAATGTGCAGTTCACAACCTTCTTGGCAGAGTTAACCCTTTTGCACGTACAGTCACACCGGTGTGATTAGCCATCTAGCGCGTATGCTATAACGGGTGCGATTAGAAAACTAGATTGGAAAAATTCTAGATAATTTTAGCTTTGAGGAATCAGCAATTTAACATTAAAAATATAGCAAATGCTAACTGAAAACTATGAGACGCTTAATAACGCTAATGAAAACATAACAAACCATGTAATGTAATATACGCGCTACATACAGTAGCATGAAAAATAAGTTACATGCAAAAGGGTTAAGAATGAAATGCTGCCACACTTTTGAGGGTTTCTGTCGTGAAGGTGTTGCCATCTCTGTTATTCACTCCAGTAAAGCAACATAGCTTAGGCTACATGTCTGAGCATTCCGAGTCAGCATGAAAAACACACACGATGACGTCACCAACTAAGCGACAATTAAATTTGTTGGCAACTAATTTGGTCATCGATTTTAGTCGACATTGATTATTCGTTGCACCCCTGATACTTATGTTTAGTTCCATGCTTGAATAAGCAAAACACATTTATCAATTAATTAAGATAAAAGACCTGTTTAAAAGTTAAATGCCCATTTTATCCTTTTATTCAGAGCCCTTCAGCTACCTCAGGGGTGTGATATAAGTGAAGTGCCGTACATCAATATGCACCAGAAAGATTTATAGGAAGCTGCCAGCTGGCTGGAGCTTTGTTTTAGGTCACCAAAATACAGCCAAATCTGTTTTATCATTAGCTTTTTCCCCATTTGTCAGTACTCTATGACTATTGTGTAAGAGCTAAGGATAAATCAGAATAGCAATTGAAGGCCCATTTTATCATTTTATTAGCAGATTTGAGATGCAAATAAGCAGTTGTCTGGACCAACACAGATTATATGATGTATTAATGTGCACATATGGCAGGATAACAATTGTCAACCCCCCTAAAGAGGGTATTTTAGAAGATCTTTTGACCCCTCTTAGCCTAAGGTTGTCCTGAGAAGTGGTCTAGACAATTATAATCTGCTCTAGTGCAGATCTCTCGTTGATTATTTGTCCTCAAGGTCCAGGAAGAGGATGATAAATATAGTACTTAATAAATTTTGTTTGTACATAGTGTTGTACATGTTGTCAGATATCAGCTCAGTATTCTCCTATTTAGAGGGATCACCAGGACCTTTCCCCTGTGAGTGTCGAGAGTCTATCTTTGACCCGCTCCAAAGCTCTACTCCATCTTGGCATGTGTATGTTATTCATTCATTTGTTTATGTGTGGACATATGTACACTTGGATTTCACATCTTTATCTTCACTAATGAAGTCTGTGGAAAGTTGCATGAAGTGACCACCTGGAAGGTTGTTTTTTCAACTGCTTCAAATATCTTTAGTGGCAAGGAGGTGGTGTTTTTTTGTGTCATGTCTGTCTTCATGTTATACTATTTGCAGGTCTACAAAGTGGGTTTTTTTTTAGTTCTGTATCATCGAATCGAATCCAGGATTCGACCTGCTGTTGGTCTTCTTGAGTAGTAGGCTACATATTTAGCATTCTATCATGTAATCAACTAATATGAATTAATGTTTACTGAACTATTTATTTCAGTTTGGTTACTTGTTTATGTGTCTGGTAAGACTATAAAACCACAGACGGACACATAACTTGTTAACTTTGAGTATTGAAGGTAAAATAAATGATGAACATTTTCTTAAATAAGTACAAGATTTAAAAAGTGGAAAACCTGCACATTTAGCATAGCAATTACGTCAACAGTCGTTATGTTTCAAATAAAATTCGACAGCAGTGGCTAGCAGTGGTGTTTATTGTCTGTAAATACAGACTCTGAAGCGAGGATCTAAAATTGAATCAATCAGTCACTCGGTTTGATATAGCACTTTAAAAAAAGGATAAGCGCTCAGCTAAGGCAACAAAGCTCACTGCCACTGCAACATATACAGAGTAACATGCACCATTGTGCAAAAAGAAAACAATTAGGCATACATGGAAACATTGTCATTATAGTAAATATAACTTGAAAAGAGCCTGCAATGGTGGTTTTAGATGAGATGTTATCAAACTCAAAGCCAGTGCTTTTCTCATAAGACACCCTACAGTGATCTACAGGGGGTATACAAAATTATGGAAACAATGAACAATATATATAACAGTTTACTATCTAATATGGAGTTGGGCTGCCCTTTGTCTTCAGAACAACTTCAGTCCTTCTTTGAATGCTGTTATGCATGCACGTGTTTCTAGTGGAATATCGGACCATTCCTCAAGAGGGAAAGCCTCCGAATGTTTAAGAGATGAATAAGGTGGAAATCTACTCTGCGTTCTATGTTCCAGAACGTCACATAAAGACTTGAGGAGGCTGTGGAAGGTGTTTGACTTCATCTGGGTGGTCATGAAACCACTCTTGAATCCATTTAGCAGTGTATATGGGGGTGTTATCGCCTTGGGATATGGGAACCATGGGATGCACCTGGCTGTCTTAAGTGGTTTTGTATTCCTTGGCTGTATTACTACCATGCAGAGTAACAATCAGACCCAGTGACTCCCATGAGATGGCTGCTCATACTGTAAGAGAACCACCACCATGTTTAACAGCTGAGAACAGCCAATATTGGTAGAAGGGTTTACTTGTGTTTCTACAAACCTAAACCCATCTAGATGTAGGAAAAAGGGAAAAAGGCGACTTGTAAGACCATATTCCTTATTCAACTGGCTTTGGTTACAAGTGGCTTGAAGCTCATGATGCACAGTTTTTGCTGAGACTGGATCACAGATGTAGGTTCTCTTCTGTGGTAATTTGTTGTGTGTGTTTTTTTTTTTCGAATATCCTGGTAAGTTTCCATGAATTTGTGTTGGTGAGCTTTGACTTGCGACCACCATTCCTCTTTACTGATGTAGTTTTTCCTTGTTTGGGCTATGCCATCATGATTTCTGACTCTTTTGCCCCTGACATCAATTAAGTTTCTCTGACTGGCACACCTGCAATTCAGACATCAGCTGTTTGACCTATTGCAAACTTAAAACGTCTTTGGTAATTAGCATTGACATTAGTTTGAAACACGTGTAGACACATTTTTAGTTGCTTCTTACTTACTTCAAAATATGAGTTGTTCTTCATCTGGTGTTTCCCTTACTTTGTCTACCCCCTGTATATATTAAAATATCCCAGTGGATGTAACACTGGGGTTATGTGTTCAAATCTCTTTGTTCTGCTTAGAACACAAACAGCTGCATTTTGGACTAATTGATATGACTCAATTGGGGAGCCTTCAGAGAGGTATTTGCACATCCACATAGCAAAACAGTATGATAGTCTAATTTAGAAGTAAAGAAAGCATGAACTAGCTTTTCATGTGGTGACATCATTTTTCAGTACTGATTTTAGCAGTATTCCATAAGTGATGAAAAGCAACCATGCACATGGTTTTTATATGCATTATAAATATGAGATTTGGATCAATGGTAACACTGAGGCCTTTGAGTACTGTACTAGAAGCCAGAGAGAAGCTATCTATATTTAAAATATAATTGGACAATTTACTTTTTAGGGGCTTGCAACCCTTAGCCCTCAGGTTTGTCCAAGTTCAGGAGGAAGTTGTTGTGAGTCATCTTTTCTGTTCTTTTATCTTTAAGATAGGTTTCCATCTTTTGAGTTTCAGGACTTATTAGGCTTGATTATAGAATTTATATATAAACAATTGTGTGTCCTTTACATACCAGTGGAAATTAATCACATGTTTAGAAATAACGTTGATAAGAGGTCAAAAAGCATAGGTCCAAGTACTGATCCTTGTAGTACTCCATATCTTACCCTTCAGTAATTATAGGACTCACTAAATTGTGCACATTAATAATAGTCATCTAAGCGGTAGGATCTTAACCAGGGAGTAGCTCTCCATCGAGATCAACAAGGTCTTCAGGTCTGTCTGTGAGGATATGGTGACAGATTTAAGAATGTTGTTGGTCCCAGCATTTGGTCCCAGACTTATTGGGGAGCCAGTGAAGAGAAGGATTGTATGCACTGAAATTGTTTTGTTTTTGGATTGATAAATATTTTATTTACAAATGAACTGAATTACAACTTTTTTCATTCTCCATCGTTCATTTTGGTGATTGCTGATGTCAGAATCTGTGTGAACCAAAAAACCCTTCCCAATTAACACTTGTATTTAACTGCGAATGAAAGTCAAGGATGAATGTTGACAAGTCTCGAGTGGAAGTAAAAATGAAAGTGAGGTATCACATTAATCCAACAATGAGTAGACAAAGGCATAGACACCTTCATCTGCATCTCTGACAGATAGAAAAGGTCTGAACCTGGCAATGTTTCTGAGGTTGATACAGCATGTTTTACATGAGGTTCAAGGTCTGACATGACAATTTATAGAGTCAGAGAAAAGCCACTGACAATTCCACTGAACTATGACATCCCATCACATGGGACCAAGAAGCACATTTTTGTTTTCTGTCAGTTCAGTAACAGGAAATTCTCTTGTGTGTTATCATCTCATGTGCTATCGTTCTCTCATATGTTACATGCTTCTTGGACCATTGTTTCATTTGAACACAAGGCTATTAAATGTTTTGTTATTATAGAAATAACTGTCCCAACAAAAGCTGAAGTCATGGTACTTTGTACCTTTGTCTACTTTGGCTGTTTCAGGTCTCCTTGATTATCATTGCTGCAGTCATTTGAAATACTAACAGGAGCTGCAGATGAGTCTAAGACATGTATGTAATGATGTCAGTGGAAGGGAACAATTCATGACTACGTTGACAACATCATTATCATTTTCTCACAGTGCTGAGAACAAACTGTTGTTTTCCTTCATGTACTATCATATTTATACTTATGTGATAGTATAATCATAGCAGTATTTAAATTTTATATTTTATTTGTTTATTTTGCTTTTTATGTTGATGCTGTTGAAAGCTCAAAAGCTCAAATTAAAAGTTTTTTTTATTATTATAGCTAAGTAGCCATATTTTGAATCTAATCTGATTGCCAAGTAATGAATGACATACTTGAGTATGTATTAGTACAGTATTAATTCAGTATTAATACAGAGCTCTTGTAAGAAAGACTTGTACTGAGTAATGGGGTCTACCACATGAGAGCTTCAGTATGGCTACAGTAGGAAATAATGTATGTAGGAAAATATAGGGAGTAATAATCAGGTAAAGTACTCCGGGCTTAAATTGGAGGATTACATATGGAGGAATGTCCTTCCTTCAACAATGACTGATGTGGTGGAAACACAATGTAATGGAAATGAATGAGCTCCCCCTCTTTCCCTGATTATGGAAATAAGGGCCAGTCTGAATGATGTGATAAATGTCTCGAATGACTTCTGCCTACAGACAGTCGCCATAGAAACAGGGCCGATTCAGAACAGGAGCCATTCAACGGGTTGCCATGGAAGCATTATGAGTTTCTTTGTGCCAGAAACAGGAAGTGGGAGGGAAGCATCTTTTTTGCCTCTCAAGTTGTGATACCACTCATTATGGCAACATATGAGGAATGGCGGACAGATAAACTGCTGCTACCCGATACCCATTTATTAATCAATTTCTTTTTCTTTTCTTTTTTATCACTTGGAACAGACACCAGAATAGAACACAATGAGACATTTCCAAAGGCATCGTTCTGGAAGCTGTCAGTGTTTATGCAGGCCTGCTGTAATGCGAGTCGCACAGCCAGCAAAGAGGGAATGTCCTATCTCCATTAATTCACATGTACATTACAGGCTCTCCTTTTCCAGACCCAATATGAGGGGACTCCCCTTCGTTTATATAAGGGGACTCCCCTTAGTTTATTCATTCAAATTGTCCAGTTTGTATGATGTCATGTCTATGTATTGATTGAGAAAATGATGATTATAGCAAAAAATAACATTTTAGCATGGGGCAGTCAACAAGTGATGAAATGGGGTTGCTTAAATATGAAAACATAACTAATTGTTTTTCCTTTGGCTTTCATAGGTCAGTACAAATCTCAATGTCACACACTTAGACCAAATGAAAGTTTCATGTAGATGTGGGGTTAGATCCGGGATGACAGACTGTTGATATTCGGCTGAGCTGTGAGGTTAGTGTTTCTTCAGTGGCCATTATCCCTGTGACTTTTCCAGGTGTGTCTCCTCAGACAGCGTCCTCCCCCTGCCTGAGTGAGCCCTGCCTAAATGGTGGTGTGTGCCAGGAGGTAAGCTCAGACTTCCTGTGCCCGTGTCCCACCCCTCCCGGGTCGAGGTGCGAGGGATCCCACAAACCATGCCAACACACCCGCTGTCTCAGCAACACCACATGCCTCCCTGGCTCGACCAACCCCCCGGGGCCAGGGGTGGGGCTGGGCTACACCTGCCTCTGCAGGGCGGGGTACACAGGTGTCCGCTGTGAGAGGCATGTGGGCGGATGCGCTTCTAGGCCATGCCGGAATGGGGCGCTGTGCCGGAGCAGCCCTGTTGGGCCCATCTGCTTCTGCGTGCCTGGCTTCCAGGGTGAGCGTTGCCACATCGAGGTGGATGAGTGCGCCTCCAGCCCCTGCCGCAACGGGGCCACCTGCCTGAACAGGATTGGCAGCTATGCCTGCCTCTGCAAGCAAGGCTACACAGGTGAGTGCGCAGGCAGCCTGCACGAATGTCCCGCTTATGGGCACAGGTTAAGCTCACAGTGTGCCAGCATGCCTGGGAGAGTCATGCCAATTGATTTAATCCAATGCATGACCCTGCCCTTGTGTCTGAGGTAAGGTGTGTGATTGGTCACTGTCATGTCAATCACACACCCCACTAGTCAAGGGAGGGAAAAGGAAGGAACACAAGGGTATTAAGGTGTTGTGATTGGCCTGGAGCACAGAATGTCCTTCAGTCACGTGATCCATCATGATCTGAAATACTGGCCCGCTGTCATTGTGTGACTGCTAGAAACTTTCAAGTTGATTATTTATGTCCTTTTGTTTGCCCCTTCAAAGTGCAGAACTTTAAAAGCTTCAAGTGTGTTGTGCTCCAAATCGATGTGCTGCTTTGGGTGTTTGAAAGGTCTGCAAAAAGAACATATGCAGTGTGTGACACACCTCCTCAGAGAGATTCTGTAGCCTCTTCAGTGGCTATATTCTGTGATGGTAGTGGTCCTAGGCTTTAACTGTCAGGGGCAAAAAAAAGTAATTCACCGCACTGTTATGTAGCATGTATGTATTTAAGAGAAGGAGTTTCAAAGGATTTTGAAGTTGAATGGAATAATGCATAATTAGAATTGTTTAATTAGTTTTAGAAAAGAAAACAAAAAATTAAAAAAGGTCAGGCAATCACTGTATTCAAATTAGATTTCAAAATGCCAATCTCTGGTTGTCTTCTCAAATGTAAAAAACAGCTAAACTGATTAGCCACAGCCGGCTAATAATATAATCAGGCATATGGCTCACTAAAAGCCTCTTAAAACGGTGAGGATTTTTTCCTTTTCCACCGGTGTTTTAAGCCTCTCCCGCCTCGTAGGCATTTCATCTTAAAAGACGCAGCTGTTTTTGAATGTCGGGGAGTAGGGAGTTTACCTGGGTGGCTTATGGAAATGCAGCCTGGTCGTCTCTCTGGGCAGACGTCACAGGCGCAGTGAGGGCCAAGGCAGTGTTAATGGATGAGTCAAAACCACACAGAGCAGCAGATCCTTCCTGTCTACTGTGACTCAGACACTTAAACATACACCGGTGGAAGGAAATCAGATCACCAAACAAGACACAGGACTCAGTGACTCAGGGAATCGCCATATTAACCCTGCTACCAAATTAATCCTCAAATGTGAAGGACTCTCCAATAAAAAAGCACTGTCTGCACCTTCTGAAAGCAGGTTCTCCTTGAGAGTAGACAGAAGTAGGTGGAACTCATTTATAGCTTGGCTTTAACAATAACAAATCCTCACGCTCAAAAGGCGTCAGAAACAGTATTAATATTAACTGTAAAAGACTATAAAATATTTCTGTTAAAAATGTGAAAAGTTTGATGACCTCAGCTCAATTAAATTTGTAACAATATGTGACCCATTTAGTCCACTTTGTCAGCTGTTAGTCCCTACGAATCATTTCCCAAGACTGAGGTAGTGAGGCACAGTTACAGATATCTAAATAAACAGGGCACTCTGAGATGCAGCTACGGGTATGTTTATCATTGATGAAGCAGCTATCTTTGAGATTATCTCAGATCGACCTTCTCACTTCACCATCTACAGCACCGAAGACAGATGCACATAATATGTACTAGTAAATGAAAACATATTTGTTGTGCGCTACAATACCACCTTATTAAGTAACCACCACTACTTTTTTCTTCACACAAAGCTAGTAATGTTTTGGAGGCTGCAAATCCTCTCTGTGTACATTGGTCACAGATGTTTTTGTGGCTTCAGTGGCATCCAATGTGTGTAAAGGGGCTCCATCTAGTGGCAACTCTGTGCTGTCTCACCCCAGCCACTGACATGGGCTGTGTTGCAAAGGAGCAGGGGTGCATATGTAGTTGGAGCATACATTTCAAAAGGCTAAATATTCTTTGTTTGACTCAACACAATTTACCATCACATACAAGAGAACCCATTTTCTCAACAGAAGCAAGCAAAGGCTGGTTATATACCCTAAGCTAATGTGCTACTTAGCTGACTAACTGATGTTAATGACAGAAGAATGTGGACAATTAGTATGGAAATAACAGTTTTTTTTTTACTGTGGATGAGTTGTCAGAGACAAGGAAGAATGTCTAGGCCTCATTATGATATCTTATAATCATGTTGCAACATGTTGTTATGGAATTGTACAGTTTCCATAACTCAGATCCAGGAATTTAATCAAGGTGTGACAGTACCACAGCTGCTCATTACACCTATGGTTATGTTATGCTTTACCTTTCTTGACATACACAGAGATTAAGCTCTTGGTTTGCACATTTGTAATGGCTAGCTTGAGTTTCTGCTGGGACCTGGCTCACCAAAATGATATATGTAAACATCAGGGAAAACAATTTTACATTATTGATACTGTATGTTGATTAATAAGGTTTTTACGAGTCTGTCTCACAAAATTCACATACTCATTTCTATGTTGGATAGTCGTGAGCCATCTGTAAGTGCTTAAACATCTGCTTATGGGTATGAAATTGCAACGAGAAGAACCCAGTGTAGTCACAGTGTGATATATTTAGGAATTTTGTAGTTCTGTGTTACATTATCACCGATCCAGCTGCCTGTGGGAACACGGCAGCAGTGGTGGGGGATGGGGCGGGTCTCAGCTGATGGTACACATAGGGCTGCACGATATAGCCGTCGCAGTATAGCAAATAGCTATTTTTAGTGCAACAACAGCTATCCCTGATATGTGGCATTAGGTTTATTCCCGTATTGTTTTCCCTTTAGTCATACCTGCTGCGGGAGCACACCTCCAGTTTTCCGAGGCCATGTGAAATGTTTCCCGGAGAAAAAATGCCACTCGTATCTATTCAATGTTGATATCACAGCAACAGCACTATGATCCTTCCATGTGGTAGGTAGAAACACATTGCTACAAAGATAAAGAGTGAAAACATATGCTGTGTGTTTTTCAAAGCTAATGGGTAAGTTAACCAACATATGGATACAAGTGATATTTTTCTGCCCCAGAAGCATTTCACTGAACTTTGAGGTGAGGTGTGCTCCTGCATCAGGTATGACTAAAGGGAAAAAAATACAGGAAGAAACCTAAAGCCACATGCCAGGGATAGCTGTTATTGGGATAAAAATAGCTATTTGATGTATTGCAACGGCTATATTGTGCAGCCCTAGGTACACACCTGCCTGAACTCTTGCTCCCCTTTGATGTTCTAGGTACCAGATGTGAGCTGCAGGTCGACGAGTGTCAGTCAGAGCCCTGCCGCAACGGGGGCAGTTGTCATGATGACATGAACCGCTTCTCCTGCACCTGTGTGCATGGTTTCCAGGGAGATTTCTGTGAGATTGATGTGGACGAGTGCGAGAGCCAGCCATGTCAGAACGGAGCGCAGTGCACTGACGGAGTGAACAGGTGAGGGCAGCCGGCCTCCCATGTGGTGGCAGCTATTTGTAAAAGCCACCAGGTGGCGGTGTCATTGGCTGAAACATTACGCTGCTTTCAGACTGAATTTTTTGTCTGACTGTTCATATTCACATTTGAAAGCGGACCATATCTGATATCACTTTGCATGGACCTTTGTCATGGAGTGTCCCGCATGCACATATAAAAAACAAAAGATGTCACGTCTGTCTGGTCACGCAGAATTATAGTTATGAAGGCAATCTGTCAACCTGTGCACAGTGATATAAAAGTCACTTGGGCCACATTAAACACGCTCAATTTGGATTTGAGCGTCCACACACAGGTCACATGCAAGTTGCATGACCAGAACATAGCCATACGATATCATGTGTTTTTTGCTGTTAATATTGTTCTAAAAACAGACTGGGTCACATCAGAGGGAGAGAAATCTGAATTGGGCCACTCCTAGCTGCAGTCTGACAGTCTGACAGGACTAATGAATGGTTGTATTTGGTGACATTACAAGGGCTTAGAATCCTGGGGTTTTCTCTGCAGGTAATAATAGTTTTGCAGCATCAAGCTTTAGAATTTAAGCATTGCATTGATAAAAGTAATTTTGTGCATTTAATGGATATAACAAATTGCATTCTTATTTTAATTACTGACTGCTATTTCAGTAACTAAAATGAAAGATGTAGTCTTATAATTGTAAGGTCTTGTACAGTATTTCCCTCAAAGGAGCGATCTTGTTGAACTGCTGTTTAAATTGTTAGCACATACATCAAAGAGACATCTGCCATGAAATTCAGTTTGTTTCATTGTCCTGCATTCTATGATGTGAATATTGAACCCCTGCATTGCAGTTATAGCTGCGACTGCACCGAGTCCCACTTCACGGGCCACAACTGTGACATTCCCCTTCCACACTGCATATACCAGCCCTGTCTCAATGGTGCCACCTGCCGGGAGATCCAGGGGAACTACACATGCAACTGTTGGCCAGGTAGTTGAGTTGAACGCTGAGTTCCATTTGTGGGTGATTGTTCTAATTTGCTTTCCAGTGTGCCAGGCTACTCTCTACTTCATCTGCTCAATAAACGTGTCTGCTTCTGATGAACGTGCTGTAGCCACACCCTAGTCCCAAACAGGAGTATGCACTATGTAAGCCACTCTGGAGAAGAGTGTCTGCTAAATGCCAGTAGTGCAATGAAATGTGTTAGTTAGCCTAAATGTGCTCAGACTAGTGACCAGCTCTCAGGATGCCCCAGCTATCCCTGGCTGTAACTACAATTAGCACTTTCTGCAGGGCAAAGTGCCCCCAGATACCTTCTCATGAGAATCAAGGAGGAGGGCTGATCAGAGGTAACACAAGGCAAATGCCACCGCGTTAGGTGAAGTGCAGGAAGCAAACGCTCACAGGTCCCATCTCAACAGCGGAGCTACAGGGGAGATTAGGGGGCGGCCTCAGACAACCTCCCTCCGAGCCCCCCCCCCCAGGTCAGTGTGGATAACCGAGCCTGCTGCTTGCCTTAAACAGCGTACCTAGAAGGTCCAAATGAGATCACCACAAAACACAGTGTGCATGTAACCCTGTTTGCTCCGGTGGTAAGCTCCACCCCACAGGGTGGGAGAATTAACCCCTATAACCTGAAAGCTGCAAATTGCGACCATATGAGCTTACCTCATTACCTCTACTGAATAACCTTGTAATAACTCGTTGTACATCTTGCTGTGTGCAGGCAACCTGTCATTTTCAATGTGGCAAACACATCATCAGTAAACACAGAATTTGCTTGCCAAAAGCAGTGCAAAATCTGCCCAAATTTTTTACATCATTAGTGGTTCTCTCATTTAATTGAAGAGGAAATCCAATTCATCTGGGTTCAACATCACTGTCATTTCAGGGTGTAGAAACACTTTCTTTCTTTTGCATGGGTCTTACATGGTGTTCAATCTGATAAATGACAGGATTGGCATTTCTCTCACCTCAGCTGACCACTTAGACAGTTGCTTTTTATTGATTTTATACAATTATTTATGTAAATAGTTATTTCTTGTGGAAATCTATAGTTGTTTTGCATTTATTTTATGTAAGTATTTATAAAAAATAGCCATTTATTGTTTGCAGTGAGTTAAAAGACAGCAATATTATCAAATCTAATTTTATCTAATTTTCAAATTTGTAAGCATGTTTTGGTCAGGCAATCAAGTGACACTTTTTCAAATTACAAAGCAATGGAATGCCCCTCTACACAGTCCAGACAATCTGTACTGTCTATAGTCTGTATATCAGGATCTGTAGAGATACCTCAGCTGACACATTTGTTTGTGGTGTGGCATTCAACTAAACACATTTTTTAAACAAGCAAGAATTATTTTATCTTGTACAAAAGGACATATCAAATTCCTTATATCAGGATCAAGAACCCTGATGGTTTTTTCCATTAGACAGTGCTGAAGAAGGCAATATATAGACTATAGACAGTACAGCTTGAGGGGAGTCCAGACAGGCCAGATGGTCCACAGATAGGCCAAGCTACATAGGCCACCTGAGTGTGAGCAGTGGGTTTTCTGTGACAGCATTGGAACGTTACGTTCCTCTGCAGGGTTTGATGGGAGACACTGCGAGGTGGACATCAGTGAGTGCAGCAGCAGCCCCTGCCTGTCTGGGGGGAGGTGCATCGAGCTGTCCTGGAAGGGCCTCTATGGCATTGAACCACTGCTCCCCACAAACTACAATCACCAGCATGCTGCAGGGTTCGTGTGTGGGTGTCCACCCAGTTTTTAAGGTAAACAGTGTGGAAAGAACATGAGCTGTCAAATACATCTGCAGAGATCCAGTGAGCTGCGGTCTATTCCAGCCAGGGGCCCTCTCCATGTCCAGTGAGCTGGAGTCTGTTTCAGCCAGGGACCCTCTCCATGTCCAGTGAGCTGGAGTCTGTTTCAACCAGGGGCCCTCTCCATGTTCAGTGAGCTGCGGTCTTTTCCAGCCAGGGGCCCTCTCCATGTCCAGTGAGCTGGGGTCTGTTTCAGCCAGGGGCCCTCTCCATGTCCACTGAGCTGGAGTCTGTTTCAGCCAGGGGCCCTCTCCATGTCCAGTGAGCTGCGGTCTTTTCCAGCCAGGGGCCCTCTCCATGTCCACTGAGCTGGAGTCTGTTTCAGCCAGGGACCCTCTCCATGTCCAGTGAGCTGGGGTCTGTTTCAACCAGGGGCCCTCTCCATGTCCAGTGAGCTGGAGTCTGTTTCAACCAGGGGCCTTCTCCATGTCCAGTGAGCTGCGGTCTTTTCCAGCCAGGGGCCCTCTCCATGTCCAGTGAGCTGTTACATTAGTGTGAAACGTGTGTCAAATCTCTTTGGTTCATTTTTTTAACAGAAGGAAGGTTTGACATTAATTTCTGAGCTCTTTGTTTCCCAGAAGTGGTGTTTCATATAAATAACCAGGTTTCAACATTTAGCACACCATTGTGATTCCACCTGTCTTCAATCCAACAATCAGCTAATGAAACCATCAAATGAGCAAGCAAGATGAACATCTTTCTAAAGGAATCATTTTCTTCAGACCACCGTGTAGAAAATGGGTGCAATAGTTTCCTGAGATCTTTTCTGTTTAGCAAATCCTAAAATAATATGGCACATTCATTCTCTATGGAGCACAGAATCACTTCTAACATAAGATAGCCTTGGAGAGCAAATTGTCATACGAGGCTATTTCAGATCAGTGAGAAATCATTGCACTTGGGGAAGTGCTATTACAGGTTGAATGAAAAGTAGTTGACACAGGGAGCCTCCAGGGCCTAGTTTGAGAAGCCCTGGACGTAGAAATGAAGGAGTCAAAGGCCTGGACAGCTGGCCAAAATAGCCGTTCCACAGAGAATGTCAGTTGAGTCTACAAGGGTATTTCTTTATCCTCTCCCTGGCACAGTAGAAGGTTTTACTCATGTAGTCTACAGACCGTTTCAGGTAAAGAATGGCATTCCAGGTTGCTCAGATTTGCTTAAAAAGTCATGCCTGGCAAAAGTGCAGCCTGTAAGGCATTTTAAGTACATTAGCCTAATCCCGCAGATCTGGCTTAAGGTGATTCCTGGTACAGGTCAGTCAGTCATGCACTGACTGAATAAGGTGGCACACAAAGAGCTGTCGGCAGACATGGCATTTTGCAAAGTCATTCTCCTCAGTGACACGTAGAAGAATGCATGACTTTTGATCAGGCATACTTACTGGAACAATGGGGAGGCTTGCTGTCAGCATTTGGATACTTCTTTTGTTAATTGCAGGTAACTTTGGTTCTCCACACATTCTTTTGTGGCATTGATTATGTAGTATGTATTGTTTATGTGGGTTTTTTGAGCTTTTAGGAAAAGGGAAAGCTAAGTGACATGCTTGAACTTGTTGAACACATGGTCTGGGATTATATATAATGTATAAAACCATACCTTTTTCATCAGCTACACTGTTGCATGTTCTTAAGGGTTCACCATCTCCAAGGTAGCATTTTGTATCATGCCAATTATATTACTGGTTGATATCAAAGAGGAAGATGTTGTGGTGCTAGGATGCAGTGGTGTGGAATATTTGTTATGAAATACTCCATTTCTCCACTCCACTCTATTTCTAATTAATAGGAATAAATGTATGTTACTTTTAGGCCTGTGATTTATTGGCCTTGTCTTAGTAAAGTCTTGGAAAAAGATTGTAACTTCAGATAGCTGTCCCATTTTAGAAACAGAAGCACCAACACAGAGACCTAGCTACACAGTGTGCCTATATATAAACACATATTAATCGTCACTGCTTACAGCCAATAGCAGTCACCTGTAATACAAATTTTATTGTTAGTGCATACTGTTCATCTTCTACATTGGTAATATGCAAAACATTAGTAATATGGTGAACAGCCTTTTAATAGTTTGTAGTTTTATAATTGTTTTCACTTCTGAACTGGAAACCTTGCATTTTGCTCCGTTGATTGAAGTTTACTTTTTGTTGTTAGTTTTTTGGCATTGTCTCTACCTTTGGCAATCTTTTGTCAATCTTTGGCATTGTTTTCACTGTCTGATCATCACTATTAATGGGTCCATCCGTGTTTAATGAGGAAACTGCTTAAATGAATCCTGATCTCCATTAGTGTAACCTCTACCCAAGGTGTCATCTCCACGTTTCCCTGTAGGCGCTTTCTGTGAAGAAGATGTAAACGAGTGTGACCCGAACCCATGCCAGAATGGGGGCTCATGCAGCAACTACCCAGGTGGTTACACATGCAACTGCTCACTGCAGAGCCAAGATGACCACCTGTATGGAGGGAGGAACTGCTCTGAGCTTCTGGTGAGCTGCAAGGAGCACGAGTGCCAAAATGGAGGCACTTGCTTCCCCCTTCTCGCCAACGGCAGTCAGAGCCACCGCTGCGAATGTCCCGCCGGCTTCACTGGCCCTGAGTGCCAGACGCCCACCAGCTTCTCCTTTGAGATGGGCGGCTACCTGCGGCTGGAAGTGGAGGGATTTGGCCCGGGCTCAGCCTCCTGGAGTGTGGAGATAAGCTTCAGGACAGAGCAGGAGGACGCCCTACTCCTCCAGCGGGCAGCCGGTGGGGGGATCGTCCGGCTGGAGCTGGTGGGCGGCCAGCTGTGCATCAGCGAGATGGTGGGTGGTGAGCGGCTCTTGTTACTGGAGCTCTGGCACGGAGTCGCCGACGGCAGGTGGCACGCGGTGAAGGTGGTACTGGAAGATGGGACTTTGAGGATCCGGCTGCTGGATGGAGCGTGCGTAGAGGACTGTGAGAGGACAACCCCTGCAGGGGAGGGGCGTCTGGAGCCAGGGCCTGCTTCCCACACCATCTTCATCGGAGGGCTAGGAAAGGAGTGGAGCGAGACCCATCCCGCCACAGGCCGGTCCGTCCATCCCTTCCTGGGCTGCCTGCGGGACGTGCAACTGGACTCCACCCTGGTGTTGCCTGGTGACTGGCCCAGTGTTTCGGCGGTCAATCTCACCCCTGGCTGCAGATGGGACAGGTGCAAGGGTGCCCCATGCCAGAACAGGGGACACTGTATCAGCCGGTGGCCAGGGTACCAATGCGAGTGCTACAGACCTTACAAAGGGCCCAACTGCTCCCAAGGTAATTTCGCCACTGTAGCTTTAGTAATATCATGCATGCATGTCAGAATTTTCTATATATATTTTACATATAAGAAATTTTAGATAAAAGATAAAAAGTATATTAATTCATAACAATTGTAGTGATAATATTGCCAAATGGCAGTACCACACAAGGTTATGTTTGAGAACTTGTACCACATGCTTCTTATGTATTAAAAATGTAATTTTTCATTCCTCTTGTTAATTGTGATCATTTTTCTGTTCTGAATCATTATTTGCAGTTAGTACTTTTGCTTCTGATATCTCTTTCATACATTTAAGAACAGTTACAATGACTTGACAACTTTTCCATGAAGTGGATAGGTTTAAGTAATCCATTTCAATAAATGGTATTTAAAGCAAATGAAGCTTTGTGACAATGTCAAATCTGTGTCAGTGTTGTGGGAGAAATAAATGTAAAGTGGTGTGTCTTTCAAGCTAACAGAAGCCTTCTTCAATAGTTGAACAGTAATGCTAACCTTTTTTCGTCTGCTCCTCAGATATATATGTGTGCATATTTTAGGCAATTAGCGCCAGGTGTCCCACAGAAGGTCAAAATTAGCCATAGACATTAAATTAGATTAACAGTAAGCTCCTGACCTCTGTCGAACACAGACACACCCACACATATGCATGCATGCACACACATGCACAAACACATACACACATTCACCCATATACACATACACAGATATGCGTGCACACACACACACACACACACACATACTTTGTCCTTACCTCAGCTTCTATCACCATGGCATGGGTCCCTATTTTTCATCAACACTGGTTTTAGTTTGTTTCAGCCCCATATAAGTATCAGTCCAGTCATATTGTTTTGAATGCATATTACTCTCTTGTACATAGACATACTTGTAATTGTTTCTTTATTATTGTAAAGGAAACTAAAGGGCAGTTTTAACTGATACAAAATGAAACCTGTTGTGTAACCTGGTTGGTAATGTTTTTTATATTTACTCCTACATTATACCTGCTAAATTGAACCTATGAAGAGCTGGTCATTACTGATGACTGACCAATTACATACACTAAATTAATTTATTTTTGCATTTTTTTGTTTGCTGTTTTTTGGCTGTTGTTGACATTTGGTAGTGAGCTGAATTCCAGTAGTGCTAATAATGAATGTTATATCAATAATTGACATGACTTTTTTGGCTTTCTCTGTCTAAGGGAAGAGAAGTTCTGTCCATTGAAACTGTTTGATGAGGAACTGTCAGAAGCCATGCAAGGATGGGTCACTGTCGATCACTCACTGTAGCCTTTGTGAAGATCCTCATCGGAGGAGAGACAGGCAGCTCAAAAGCAAAAGCTGATACCTTCCCTTGTATTCCACTAATGCCACTCACTTGATTGGCTTGGAACCAGCCAATCATAACAGTGAAGAAGACAGGAGAAAGCAGGGCAGACCTTTAAAAAAGTTGCTAGTATTTCCAATCCTTTGATTTGCATTGAGCCCTCCCCCACACAGCTTTAAGAGTGTAAAGATTGAAATGGGAGGGTTTTGTTAGCTTAGTTGGCTAAGGTGCGCTTTCCCAGCTCAACCTGGGTCTGAGCTATGTCAGTCAGTGAAAATGGCTGGCAGTCTGTAGCAGAAGAACAGCGGAGTTAGCCTCCTTCTACCGCATAGTATTGGTTTTATTAGCCAGGGTTCCTTTGTTGCACCGTGGGACCCATGAGGCACCTACAAGTCGTTCAGATGATGTGCACCCTCATTCTGCATGTGCTCTCCTGGAGAATTATGGGAAATATATTGTGACTGCTGTCACTGTTGGCTTGCCAATGTAAAGGAGGATTGCATTCCCTGCACCCCAGCATTCCTGTGCCAGTGCAGAAAATGGGGGAGTGAGATGAGCCTAATCACAGATTGAAAAATGTCTACATGTGTTTAAATTCCTGATACCTCTAACCACTCAGAATGTTTGTGATGCTGCCCTTAGCCTCCTCCCTCTCTGCCCCTGCAGAGTACATCACGGCCAGGTTCGGGAGCGAGGACTTGGAGAGCTACGCCGTGTTTCGGGTGGGTGAGGACCCTGGAGAGACAATGGAGCTGTCCCTGCTTGTCCGCACCAGGAAGCGGAGCGCCCTGCTACTGGTACTGGGCAATGTGAAGGGCAGCTACCTCCACATGGGGCTGGAGGAGGGAAGGGTGATGGTGTGGGTGAGTGGTTCCAGCCTCCGGGGGGAGGGCACAGTCGATGATGGCCGCTTCCACCTCCTGGGCGTGAGGATTGAGGGGGGCCAGCTGGCCCTCACCAGGTCATCCCGGCTGCAGGTCACCGCCCCCGCGCCTGGGATCCAAGTCCATCCTGGCGACCTGGTCCATGTGGGTGGGCTGCCGGACGCTCGTGCCACCGCCTCTCTGGGCGGCTACTTCAAGGGCTGCATCCAGGACCTGCGGCTGGGCTCCCACACTCTGCAGTTTTACCCTGACGGCATGCCCTCAAGCCCCAACGCCCTGGAGAGCATGGTGAACATTGCGCCCGGCTGCACCGCCGATGATTCCTGCAGGGTAAGGACTGGGCCAAGCTGCAGACTACCAGCAGGGGGAGTGTTACATATCTCATTTAGCTGGATGCTGTGGTGCTGTAAGAACAGCCTGCTACCCAAAGCTTTGATTCCCAGGTGGGTCACTGCTGCTGTGCCCTTGGGCAAGGTACTTAACCCTGAGAGTAAACTGTATAAATGGATAACATGTAAGCTTTGTAAGTTGCTCTGGCAAACAGCATCTACTAGGTAAAGGTAAATATTTATGGCTATAGTCATGGTTATTTATTCACATTTTATCCATATTCATTACTTTAGTCTCTGTTTTAATGGATATTGTTATACATCCTTTTAGTAGTCACAGTTTCTACAATTAAGGTGCTGTCAGTATATCACTATCACTTATCAAATATATCACCTCTGAAAATTCAGCCTTGTAGTCTTCACATCCAATTTAATTATGTTAAAAATTCAAAAAGAAATATTTTATTTAAACAGGTTGTAATGAGATAGATTAAGGTATGATTATAAAAAGACTGCATTTAGTATTGTGTGCTGAGTATTAAAATAGCTACATTTAGTACTGTTCTGTAAGTTACCAAGTGCTTATTTTTATGTTCCTCCTTCTATATGTGATGCGTTATGACTTCCGTCTGCCTGAAAGCTGTGCTGATGGTATGATCCACTCCCTGCCATGAGGGTTTCAGTCTTATGAAGCATGCTTCCTCTGCCCACTCCATTGTATTTAGGGAAACCCCTGCCTGAATGGTGGGATGTGCTACTCCATGTGGGATGATTTCACCTGCACCTGCCCCCCCAGCACAGCAGGGTGGCGCTGTGAGGAGGTGATGTGGTGTGAGATGTCACCCTGCCCACCCACAGCAGTCTGCCAGCCCCTCGCCCAGGGTTTCGAGTGTGAGTACACACTCTCGACCTGAACTTTCACAAGAGTACAGGAATCCCTATATAGAGGCGAGGAATAAAGTCAAAATTCCATTGAAACTGACTGTTGTTATTGTAATTACATACCATACCATACCGTTACCATACCACAAGTCCAAAAAAACGTAACAGTCATAATGTATGTGTCGTACTGTATGTGAACTGGTTTTTTCCTTTCACCTTACCCTCCACTATGAGATTTTACACAGGAGACTTGCTGTGTCCTGAATGTACTGTGAGGATAGATCACTGAAGCAGACCCACATTAGCTAAACTGCACTACTGATGTGCATTAGATCCTACAGAGAAGTGTAGAATTTTGCTCAGACGGGATTATCCTTATTAGGAGTATACACTCAGTGACCACTTTATTAGGTACACCTGTACACCTGCTTGTTGATGCAAATATCTAATCAGCCAATCATCTGGCAGCAACTCAATGCATAAAATCAGGAAGACATAGTCAAGAGGTTCAGTTGCTGTTCAGATCAAACATCAGAATGGGTAGGAAATCTGATTTAAGTGACTTTGACCGTGGGGTGACTGTTGGTGCCAGACGGGGTGGTTTGAGTATGTCAGAAACTGCTGATCTCCTGGGATTTTCACGCACAACAGTCTGTACAGTGTATAGAGAATGGTGCGAAAAACAAAAAACATCCAGCGAGCACCAATTCTGTGGTAGAAGGCGCCTTGACAGAGGTCAGAGGAGAATGGCCAGACTGGTCCAAAATGACAAGAAGGCAACAGTAACCCAAATAACCACATGTTACAACAGTGCTATGCAGAAAAGCATTTGTGACCATACAACACATCGAACATTGAGGTGGATGGGCTACAGCAGCAGAAGACCCCTCTGGGTACCACTCCTGTCAGTAAGAACAGGAAACTGAGGCTACAGTGGGCACAGGCTCACCAAAACTGGATGGTAGATGATTGGAAATACATCGCCTGGTCTGACGAATCTTGATTTCTGCTGCGACATGCAAATGGTAGGGTCAGAATTTGGCATAAACAACATGAATCCATGGATCCATCTTGCCTTGTGTCAACGGTTCAGGCTGGAGGTGGTGGTGTTATGGTGTGGGGAACATTTTCTGGGCATACATTAGGCACCTTAATACCAATTGAGCATCATGTAAATGCCTACCTGATTATTGTTGCTGACCATGTGCATCCCTTTATGACCATGGTCTACCCATCTTCTAATGGCTACTTCCAGCAGGATAACATGCCATGCCACGAAGCACGCGTCATCTCAAACTGGTTCCAGGAACATGACAATGAGTTCAGTGTACTCCAATCACCAGTCAACAGTCACCAGATCTCAATCCAGTGGAGCAACTTTGGGATGTGGTGGAACGGGACATTCGCAGCATGAATGTGCAGCCGACAAATCTGCAGCAACTGTGTGATGCTATCGTGTCAGCATGGAGCAGAATCTCTAAGGAATGTTTCTAACATCATGTTGAATTCATGCCACGAAAGAATTCAGGCCGTTCTGGGGGCAAAGGGGGGTCCTACCCAGTATTAGAGAGGTGTACCTAATAAATTGGTTACTGAGTGTATATGTGCAGCCTGATGTTCTGTCTTGTAACCTTATATGACCAGGTTTTAAGTAAATGAGATGGCTGAGTGGTGGTGTGTGTGGCATCTAAAGGCTGTGACCTCACAGTACACCTTCCATATGCTTGTTCTTTTTGTCTTTTTTGGTACCAATTGTGCTCAGGTGTTTCCAGTGCGACTTTCCTGGATGACAGCAGCATGGTGATTTTCAGAGGCAGTGGGACGATCTTGCGTAACCTCACCAACATCACCTTCCGTATACGTACGAGGAGGCATGATGCGGCGGTCCTGCGCGCCCGAAAAGGGCCCAAGTCCCTGTCCGTGTCCATCCAAGACTCGCACCTGACCCTGGAGCTGCATAGTGGGAAGCACTTCCTTGGCCTGAGCGTTCAGAGCCCTGTCTCCGTGAGCGACGGGGAGTGGCACTCAGTGACACTCTCCATGGTGGCCCCAGGGGCCGGGGTGTCCAGGTGGACCATCACCATGGACAACCAGGAGGACCCATCCATCTCCAAGGTGTCCACAGGGAACCTGGACTTCCTCAGGGCAGGGGTGGAGCTTCTAGTGGGGGGGTCGGGCTTCACGGGGTGCTTGAGCACGGTGGAGATTGGTGGGATCATGCTGCCCTACTTGGCCGACACCGAGTTGAGTGTCCCACGGCCGCACATGGAACGCTTCATCAAGATGTCCGCCACCTCTGTCCTCTCCGGCTGCTCTGGGCCGTCTGTTTGTGCCCCTGACCCTTGCCAGAATAGCGGCATCTGCGAAGACCTCTTCGACCGCTTCTGCTGCACCTGCTCAGCCGGGTGGACGGGGCCTCGCTGTGAGATCACTGCTGATGCCTGCACCTCTGGGCCCTGCGTCCACGGCAACTGCAGCACCCAGGGGCCAGACTACAAGTGCGCCTGCGAGCCAGGTTACGTTGGCACCAATTGCGAGGCCGAGGCGGACTCGTGTGAGGGTCACCAGTGTGCACCGGGATCCACCTGCCTGAGGGGCTACCAGAGATACTCCTGCCTGTGCCCCCCGAACAGGACTGGGGCCTTTTGCGAGTGAGTTCCATACCATATCATTCCAAATTATTGCAAACCACTCTCCCCAACAAGGAAGCCTCATTTACAGACCCCCAGATCTCGTTCTCAAGCTCATTTTGTTGTGTATTGTATAGTTTGCTCTGGTGTCTTGCAGTGTGATGTGAATAAGCATAAGTCCTGAATGGCTGTTACCCACAGTCCTCCAGGCTGAGCTCTACAGCCCAGATGTTAGCCTGTTCGAAGCTAGGTCATGTCCTTACCTGCCCAGGAGTCCACAAGACATAGCCAGATCCCTTCCATATGACAGCACAATGCAAATTCATCTTCTGAAGGAAAATTCACCTTGATTCAACAACTAACTAGTTAGTTTTGGTCTGAGAGGTACAGTAGTTACACTTTAATATGCCTGTAACACTGCATATTTAATAGCTGTTTTTACTACTGATTTAAATATGCAAATGCTAATTACACTGAGAGAACAGAACCCAGACAAATGAAACCATGTAGTTAACAGTATATGCTACTGGAAAAACTGAAGATCTCGCTCTGATTTTGAGTGCCTGTGCAAATAAGTCCAGTCTGATGCCAACCACCCTGGCTGGTGGACCAAACATTAATCATGCAGACTGGTACCTTTCATTTACATCAGTCAGAAAAAGTAGATCCCTTGTGTATGAAAAATTCTCAGATAGGACAAGATGACTAACCTTACGTTCTTTTTTCACTAGTGAGGACGTTGAACAGATTGCTTGGTACATAGAGAATTATCCGTAAGTAATGTGCCTATTTAATGCTACATGTATGTGAAAAAATTGGACATTTATTGTTGCCCACAACTTTTTGTTGTTTGTTGTAGAATGTGATGTTACCTTTTCTCATATTGCAAGGTATCTAAAACTTCAAACTTGAAGTCTGCCACAATGTAACAGTACATGTTTACGTTGAAAGATTTTTTTTAAATGGCATATGTGTAGATTATATTAAGGTCTGATTATAAATTGGCTACATTCACTATTGTGTACAGAGCATTAAATAGATACTCAGATAGTTGTGTTTACATTATTAAATGGCTACATTCAGTATTGTGTAATGAGTATTTAAATGGCTACATTTTGTGTTGCATGGTGAATTGTAAAACAGCTACTGAAATAATTGTATTGTGGGTACTGACATAGTGACTGAAATGACTGTGTAGTGAATATTAAAATAACTACTTTCCGTACTGTATAAATAGAAACCTTTGTTATGGAGTTTGGCTGGCACAGCCAGCGTGCCTGGCAGGGTGTGATGCTGTCTGTGTGTGTATCTCCAGACGGCCCAAACTGCCGGTGAGCGTGTGTGGGGGCGAACGGTGGAACTACACCTGCTATAACGGAGGCAACTGCACTGAGGCAGAGGACGGCTCACAGTGGGCCTGCCAGTGCAGGCCAGGCTTCGCTGGCCAGTGGTGAGGCCTTAGCATCTGCTGCGAGAATCTGGATGGGCGGAAGCAGACTGAAGTGCCTTCCTTTTGCTCAGGAGCTCATTTGTAACTTAACATATAAGCTCTTATCCGGAGGGATGGTGCATGTCGTGTTGAGTAACTTTTAATACAAGTTGCCAAACACAAACTACTTTGGCATAAGTTATATTTATTCAACATATTCTGAAGGCTTGCAGAACTATGTGGTCGTGCTGGGGACCTGTCCAAAACCAGACATTAACCTTTGACTCTGATGATGCCACCGTATAATATTATTTATCCCATAATATTGCATTGCATGCTATGAGTCCACAAGATTTTGCCCCGTTAGTCTGCTTCTTTGGGAACACACCCTCCCTCTGCTGTTTGAATGCTGATTGGGCAACAGTGTGCACCCTCCGCCCATAGTGCCAATTCTTATTGTTGGCCAGTGATCATCTTCCATCTCATATTTCAATTCAGATCGGTCAAGTGTGTGTCCTCCATCTTCTGTTTGGCTGCATAGAACTTTCTTCTGCTGTTTAAGTGCTGAGTGGGTAAGTGTACTTCCTTTGTCTGCTGATTGAATGCTGATTGGGCAGCAGTGTGGAGTATTTGGCCACTGAGGATGATAAAGTGAAAGCACAGTTGCCCCAGAGCTGAATCAAACAGTGCAGTCATTTCAGTATTCAGAATTTCACTTTTTTCAAGAGTAGCTGACATAATGAAGATCAGCTAACTGTGAAGCAAAGAGAAGCTCAGGGTCGATGGCAACCCATTTTCCTTTGGTCAACACCACACTGGAGCCAAATGAAGGTACATGGTCACATTATGGATTTTGACTGTCATGTACATGTTAATAGTATTCCACACAGTGAACCAATTAGTACTCAAACAGCAGATGGAGGATTCACACTCACTCATCTTTTATTACTTGCAGTGAGAATAATTTTGTTGTCTGTTTGAAGCCACTGCCTATTCCACCCTATCCTGGCCCACCCCACTGTGCCTGTTTACGCCCCCGCTCACTTTCACCTGCTCCGTGCGTCCGCAGGTGCGAGACGGACATAGACGACTGTGCGTCGGGACCATGCTACAATGGGGGACACTGCATCGACATGGTGGACCAATTCCACTGCATGTGCGACCTAAGCTACACTGGGGAGCAGTGCGAGCTTAACGTAAGCGACCTGCACTACTACGTCTTCCTATTGCTGTGGCAGAACCTCTTTCAGCTGCTGTCCTACCTGGTGCTGCAGCTGGATGACGGGCCCGAGGTAGACTGGGGGGGCATGGAGGACTGACTGCAGGAGAGAGCATTCCGCCCTGGGGGTCCTGCTTTAGCCACGGCAAGCTGGGGTTCTCCCCGCTCTGACACAGTAGCACCTAGGGTTCACTGCTTGGAAACATGGCCCTTTCGTTGAGTGAATAAGCGGCACTGCACAGAATGCAGCTCTTGAAGTCTGTACAGCAGAGTCTCACATGGGCACACAGTGATGTCCAATAGTTTAGGAGTCTGGAGCAGCTTTTCATCAGCACATTGATAAAGATGTATGCAAAAGTTTGGGCACCCCTGGCCTAATTACATATTTTCTTGATTTTTGAAGTGAAAAGTAGTAAACACAACCTCTGTAGCAAACAGAGTTCAAAAAACATTTTCTGCAAACATTAATGCACTGTTACTTTTGATTCCATGAATTAAAAAGAAATAGTAATTGTGGCATGTGCAAAAGTTTGGACACCCTACTAAGTCAGTACTTAGTAACAGCCCCTTTGGCAGATATCACAGCTTGCAAACGCTTTTTGTAGCCAGCTAAGCAGGGCCAGCCCAAGCCTTTATGGGGCCCTAAGCAGAATTTGATTTGGGGGGCTCCCACCGCCTCAGCGTCGCCAATACTATTGACCATTGTTAACATAATATTGCGTTTTTGTATGATTACCATTGACATAATATAATTATGACTGTCAAGCAATTAAGAAAAATTAATCTAATTACATGCTTTTTGATTAATTAATTTAAATTAATTTCATATATCAATATTTGTTGTGAGTATTATAAAAGCATTTCAATTCAAATGGATTTTGGTAGATGACTGCATCAATGATAACAGACATTATATATTTTAAAGATCAACATCTCTTTTATTTCCCATACATTCAGAACATTTTTTCACTGTTCATATGCAATGGCCATAACATAGGGAATCACAATATTGGATTTTTGCCAATATTCGATATGCCGATATTTTCAACTCATTTTGGCCAACTGCCAATGCCGATACCGATATAGTGTAGATATAGGTGTCGCATAATTTAAAAATGGTCTCACATAACTAGCATCCTCACAGGCCTTACAAAGGCCCCTACAAAGCCTTTCCCTGCTTTGTAGGCATCAGTTAGCTTTATTTTCACATTGTCAGTCAGTTACTTAGAGGAGCCCTTGGTTGTTCAGTGTTGGCACAAGGTTTGAAGAGTTAGAATTTATTAAGCTCTGGAATTGTCATCAGCTGACAATTCCTAATGACGATTCTTGACCTGCCTAACGAGTCCTAATGAGTCAATTAAAGTCTAATGAGTTAATTAGAGACATTACAACTGGAAGGGTGCCCAAACTTTTGCACATGCCTCAATTACTATTTTATTTTTTTCTATTTTTTAAATGAATCAAATATAAAATAACTGTACATTAACATTGGCATAAAAATTTTATTTTTTTAAAAGTGTCCTGCAGAGGTTGTGTTTACTTCTTTTCACTTCAAAAATTAACAAAATATGTAATTTTGCCAGGGGTGCTCAAACTTTTACATACAACTGTACAATACATCAAACTGGCCTGTTGGAGCACGGTAATTAGAGGTGGGAAGGATATTCAGCCGATGGGTATGAATATCATGTGTAAGAATGTTGACAGTTTACAGTGGCCTGTTAATCAAGAAGTCTTTGATCGAGTTCAGGCTCAACAGAGAGGCTGATTTTGTGCCTTATACCTTAACTGTTGTTTCCATTCTCTCTGTGTTTCATAACTTCATACATCAGTACAGTAAGGAAATTGCTTCATTATTCAAACTATTACTCATCAAAGACAAAAGTCCTATATTTTACAAAGCTTATAATGTTTTTAAACTGGTTATCTTGTAAAATAAGGTTAAGTGTTCTAAACCATTTTGAGTTAGAACCACACAACTGCTATGTAAGTGTTTCACTGCAATGGTGAAACCAGAGAGTGCCAAACATACACAGAACCATGGAGAGGTTATTAGTGCATTCATGTCAATATATGTCACCTTTCAAATATGCATTGTGCTGCATGTGTTCTAGAATGTGTTTAGCATTGTATGTAATTTTACATTATATTATTGTCATTTAGCAGGCACTCTTATCCAGAGCAACTTCAACAGATTACAACTTTATCCATTTATACATCTGAATAATTACTGAGACAATTCCAGGTTAAGTACCTTGTCCAAGTGTACAACAGTACTGTCCCAGCAGGGAATCGCACCAGCAACCCTTCAGTTACAGGCCCTGCGCCTTACCACTATGCTATGCTGCATAATCAGTGTGTTTTGGAATGTATGTGTATTTTAACTTACCTAGCACTTTAATTTTTTCTATTTGAAAGTTCATTTTTTAAGAGAGTAAATGTTGAAATAGCATTGAAAAACAATAGCAATGAAGCACTGTGTGCTATGAGTTCTGTTTGTACCAAACAAAACTGTTGAGATTTTCAACATTATTAAATTAAAAGTGTAGTATGGAAGGTCTTACAAGATTTTGAGTGCAGACAAGTCTCACTTGGGATGAGAAAGGTTACAAGCAATACAAGCTAGCTTTGCGTATACCCTTGGGTTTCACAACCGGTCACCTGTAATTATGCCTACAGTGGCTAGTTTCTGGTGCCAGTAGAGCCAAAATGTAATTTTACATATACAACACTGTGGCAATATGAATACCTTTTCCTTTGAGGAATATCACACAAGGCCCTAGTAGGGCTGAGCTGTAGACAGTTGAAAGTGACGTAAACAGGACAGGAAGGATGTTATTTACATCATCATTCACCTGTGGGACCCCCTGATTTGATATTCCTTTTACAGTAGTCAATGTGACTGACACTCCTGCAGCATTGTATTGTAGTTTGCCGTACTGATTTCATTGGAATCTTCATTTGTTCCATACCACCTCCATGCCCCTTCCCATCCACTCTTTTACTCTGTCTTCTGTATGGATATAATCGCTGACCCTGACCACTCCAGCTGTCTCGTCCAGTGTCTGTCTTGTCTATTTTCTTTGTACTGCTCTGTTAGTGTTTGTGATTGAATAAACATGTTTCCTGTCATTTTGTTCTGTCTTCTGTTTTGTTGTGTCATTTGTCCATGTCCTCAGCCATTTCATAACAAATGCAACAGAGCTTCATGGTGATAAATGAAACTAAGGCCTGTGGTTATGACGAAGTGCACAGCTGTTTGTGACAATTTTAAACAAATGCTACATTTTACCTACTATGTCCATCTACCATCTTAACTCAGACTTCGGTAAATCAAGTGGCACTTGTTTAAATGTGCTTCGTCACTTAAATTTTTACACTATGTTGGACTTACAAGGCCTGGCAGGAGACCATTTGATTGTTGCCCCACTGTAAGTGACGTCATGTAGTGACACAAATGACCTCATCTAAGTAACATCACAGCACCACAGGAGCATGTCAAACACAGTATTCAAACCAGCAAACTCTCAAACTGGGAGTCCACTGCTCAGCCTATCACACCTCTTTGATCAGACAGCAGGTCAAAAGATTTTCAGCCATGTTCATAAAAGGATAGCACTCATTTTTTATTATCATTTTTTCTCTGAATGTGGAACTGGAAGATTGAAACATTTCAGAATGCTGCCTTCATCAGTGACAGCAGGGTTGGGAGGGTTACTTTTAGTATGTATTCCACTACAGATTACAGAATACTTGCCGTAAAATGTAATTTGTAACATATTCTGTTAGATTACTCAAGGTAAGTAACGTAATCTGAATAGTGTTTTAGGCGAGCTGAGCACAACATCAACACCATGTTGGGCTGCGGTAGCCAGCAGCCGTTATATCTGCTGCTGTTTTGTCACTACCTGTATTTGTCACTTTTGTACCTACTCGTTAGCTAGTTAGTTTTAATACTATACCTACTAGCCTACTAGCTAGCTGAATAGCTAATCCAGTGCAGCCAAACTATGTAAAATAGCTAACTAGCGATCAATATTATCTTAAATAATGAAAAAGAAAACTTACTTCAAGGTGCTTCTTCAGGTTAGAGGTCGACTCTTTTGAAGTGGATAGCAGTTTGGTTGCTGGCAAACACAGCTTGCATTGGACTGTTATGTTTCGACCTCATGTGAAATTTGAAAGTAAAATGGTCCCAGTGTTTCCATGACATAAACGCATTGCGCTAGTTGCTTTGAGTCAGGCAGGCTGTGCACTCTTTTCTTCTTTTTTTTCCGTGAGGGGCATATGGGAGATATACACCGCGGAGTTGCCTACCATTGGATAGATTTTCCAACTGAATAAATGTTAAATGAGACAAAAAAGAAATTAAATAAAAAAAAAATCCAATGTAATCCCTTCAGTAATCTAAATATTTTTAAAAAGTAACTAATTTGATTAACATCAATTTAAATGGTAACTGTAACGGAATACAGTTACTCATATTTTGTATTTTAAATACGTAACACTGTTACACGTATTCCGTTACTCCCCAACCCTGGTTGACAGCTCCATCTTTTTAAATGTATGGTTGATTTTGGATTTGTAGCAGTGAGCTTGCACACCTAGGGTGACATATTACAGTTAGGTACAAAGTGTTTGGCAACAGAGTAACACTATTTCACTGATGAACAACTCTTTTATCTCCATAGGAGCCACACAAGCATACACTGAATAGGTGGCTATTCTTAAGTATACTTATTTTTGTTGTTTTTTGTTGACATTTCTGAACATTTTAGTTGAAACCAAGTGTATGCAATCTCACTACATTCCTGTCAGACTTCAGTTCCCAGAATGCATTGTGAGGCTGGTCATCCCCATCTATTAGCAGAAGGCTAGTGCACTATACAACTGGATGAATTCCACACAAATAGACACAAACTCGCTCAACATGTAAAATGTATATCTGCTGCCTAGGTAAGCATTTGTGTGCTGTCAGTCAGCATATCAGTCATGAAGAATAGCAACACAAATTGCAAAGGTAACCTACCACAGCCTACAAAAGGATTTCAGATTCCATTCTTATTAAAACAAACATTTTTCAATAAAAATGCCTGTTGCAATAAAGGTCAAGAAATCCATATTATATTTTAGATACCTTGTGAAGTTTCCCCTGTCTAGCAGCCTACTTAAGGGGAACTTGTGGCTGCACATTGAATTTGTGCATATAACGAACGTCACTTGTCGTTATGCTCAGGTTTTCTGGACATCAGTCATTGAATATGCTAAAACTAGGGATGGGCGATACCAGTGATTTTTGTTTCGATCCGATACCAAGTAATACTAGGGCTAGTATCCTGATACCGATACTGATATTTTTTAAAAGTCTTGTTGTCTACACAAATCCAGGAAATATTTCTATGATGAAGTTACATCAAAAAATGCATTTAAAAAGCTTACTTTTAAGACACCACTTGGTCTATGATTAAAAAAAAGTCTATTTTGTTTTTCATTTATTTAACAAAAACATTGATAAAACACAGTTTATTCTTCAACATTCAAACAAAAACTTTGAATAAAACAGACTTTTTGCAGCAAGAGAGAGAGAGACACAGTGAGAGAGAGAGAGAGAGAGAGAAAACTGGTGACGGACAAGTGACTCACAGGAACAATACATACAGAGCCATTCAGATTTGCTCTAATTCTTCCCCTCCCTATTCAAACTTGGCATTTTTTCTCTTAAGGCCTCACCTATTCCTTAATGAGTGAGAGAGAGAGAGAGACCAACAGTGAACGGGTAACGGGTCTTGGTCCCGGAGAATTACCCTTTCCTCTAAGTATGGACGCATCTCAATGAGCGCATCAGTGCCTGCTGAGCGGTACTGATGGGCTGACAGAGCTTGAGTGTCAAAATGCGACCATAACCCTCCTCTTGCTGTGGATGTGGTAGAACTTGGTGTAAGTGCAGAAGATACTGGGGAGGCAGAACTTGGCACAGACGTGGAGGCAGTGCATGGTGCTTGTGACATTGGCTCATGAATTTCTTGCATTTCTGTCAGAATTTGTCTTTTTACATTTTCCACGTTGTCTTGGCTGCGAAACGCAAGGTTTTTAAAACGGATGCCTAGGAACGTGCAAGCAGCAAGACTGTGAAACGTCTCAATGCTACGGACTCGCCGTTGGCACTGCTGTAACAGTTCTCTGGAAAGTGTGTTGCCTTGACACTCCGTGGCTGCAGCTGCTCTCAAAAGTCGACATGAACACATATTTTGCTGCAGAAGTTTCTCGTGTTGCCTCTTCGAACGGTCTCAGGGCCTCAATGGTTGGCTGGATCAAGTCCAGCTCTTCAGTGCTTAAGTAGAGGGCATTCTTTCCAAGTACACAAAGTGCAGTGATGACTGCTTCCCTCTGCTCCTGAAGTCTGTCCAACATATAGAATGCAGAATTCCACCTTGTTTCTACTGACTGAACCAGTTTATGCTCTGCCACGTTCAGCTGCTTCTGTATGTCTGTGAGTTTCTGCGTGGCTTTCGTGCTATGGTGGAAAAATGATACAATGTTACTGCGTTTTTCCAAGAGCTGAACAATTGCAGGGACAGCTTTAATGGCATCTTTGACTACCAAGTTCAAGGTATGGGCGAAACAGGGGTAGTGCGTCCACCCAGCCTTGTGTACCGCAGAGACAACATTGGGACCATTGTCTGTGACAACTGCTAGCACCTTCTGAGTTATGCCCCATTCATCTGTGATTCTTTTTAGCTCTAAACTCGTGTTGACAGCTGTGTGTTGTTCATGGAAACAACAGGTTTCTAAAAGAAATTCTTCCATTTGCCAGTTGTCAACAAAATGACATGTTACGGCCAAATAGGCCTCTGTGGACCTCGATGTCCACATATCTGTGGTCAGAACCACGCTGTTCGCACGCTGTAAAGCTGCCTTTACTTCATTTTGACAGTTTTTGTACATGTCTGATCCCTTCCATTAGCCGTTTGCGGCTTGGGATTTTATAGCAAGGGTCGAGAGTCTTCACAAATGCAATGAAACCCCTGTCCTCTACAACTGAAATAGGCTGGAGGTCCTTGCATATCATCTCTCCAAGGTGTCTTGTAATAAGCATGGCTCTCGGAGAGTCATCTGTATAAGAAGAAAAATTCTTTAGCTACACTACATGTAGTTTAATCTTTATGTGCCACTAAACCTTTCATAAAAGCTTAAATGGGCCTAGGCCTAGTTTCACCAAGTAGCCACAGACAGTTAGAATAGGCCTACCTAATGACACATTTTGAATGAAATTACAGCCATTCCAAAATCTCTTAATATCCACCATTAGATAAAATTGATAAAAGTGTGCTAATGATGACTTATAAAAGAGTACTATTCATTGTAGATGGCCTTTTCTCTTCAGATATCAGCAAGACGTGGCTTTAAAACATATTTGTTTTTCTTTTTGAAAATGTGTCCTATATAGGCCTATAGCTTCACATAGCCTACATCTAACAGTAGCCTACAGCCTACTGACTGCAAAACTTGGGCTTATATGTACGCCTAAGCTAATCTACACCAATACCATGACTAGGGTTTCATACAATAAATATCCTGCACATCAATATCCTGCTTACATTTTACATGGTTAACAATTCTATTATCACCGGTTACCTGGATAATTCCTGCCTTTCTGAAACGCCTCTGCTAAAGAACTTTGCCTCAATGAAGTGGGGGTATCTGCCTGCATTTTCTCCACCTCTCGTCGTTTCTCCTGTAACTGGTCATGCTCTTTTGGGTGGCAATTTTTTAAATGTTTCATGAGATTTGTGGTATTGCCACAATATCTGCCCGTTTTGTCACATATGCCACATTTCGAATCATTACTATTTACCATATCAAAATAACTCCACACGAGGCTCCGTTTACACTCTGCCATTCTGCAACTGGCACTGGGGCTGAGTGACTGAGTCTGTTTCTGTGTGTGCCTTATTACAGCTGTTGTTGGGAGCTGAGTGAGAAAGCAGAAGGAAAAGTAGTTCCTATCCAAACTAACCATTCAAAAAAATGAGCAAAAATACTATGAAATTAAATTAATGAAATCAGACCTGTTATCGATTTTTTAATATGAGGATTGATCTTTAAAACTGAACCATCAGGATCGAAATATTCATAATTTGGTATCGATCCGCCCATCCCTAGCTAAAACAAACCAAAGGGATGCTTAGTCGAACTCACTGTGCTAAGGATAGACCCCTGGGCCTTATAACATGGGTTTATGAGCAATTAGTATGCTTTACCAAACACTTCCACTGGGATTTCATTTCTCCCATCATCCAGCTGCTGGCTTTTAACAACTCTCAATAAATACACCAAATTACAACCATCATTAAAGCGACAGATACTGTCTTTATTTTTTGTAGTGTGTGGAGCCTGGAACACATTAGAGATGGTCAAGGTGTTTTACAGTTTTTTCTATCTGCGTGCAGAGTGCCTGTTAAAGTGGACTGACAAGGTATGAACAGTCATCACTGAAGACTCCCTGACAGAACGCCGCTGTTTGTTCTCTCAAGGAGTTGAGTGGCATGAGGACAGGAACCAGCTTCTCCCTCTTCACAGGGAAAACAGAGGCTCACTCAGACTTTATGGCTTTCCAGCCCATAATAGGTCTCCTTCCCAGCATAGTGTTGTTTATGACACAGCAAGCCACTTTGGAGTGGTCTTGCCAGAGTCTGAAGAGAAACCATGCCAGCAAATGTCATTAAATTAGCCTTACGCAGAGTTATGCATGTTTTTACAGAGCCATTTGTCATTTAAAATGGGCTGCAGTTGACATGAAGCTGTAAACAGTTTTGCAAATGTGCAAAACTCCAATGGGTACAAGCCAAAAAAAACCAAAACAAATGGCATGTCTGAAAACAATATTAATCTGCCTGTGAACTCACTGCGTGGCCAGCAAAAAACAGGGACACACTGTCTATGAGGTGCTGTTCAGTGGATGGGTGGCATTTCAGGAAAACATGCCTTTGAACATAACATGCCAAGTTACGGGCAGGAATGAGTCATTACTCATGCCAATCACTCACACACTTGCACAAATGCGCATACACACACACACACTCACACATACACACATACCTCTCCGGTGTTAACTTCTGCTTACCAGGATAAGATGACAAGTGTAATTTGTGGCTCTTTCATGAGAAATCTGCTGATTTTTTTGATGATTGGTGAAAACCAGGTGATTGAAATGATTCATATTCAGAAGATGATGTACTCTAAGTTATATCTTAATATATAAGCTAATGTGTGTAGTGCAGGTGTTTAATCATATTCATGTGTGCATTTTCATGAATGCTGACAAATCAGAAATGTGTTGTGGATATTTACAAGCGTTGGTAAATTTCAAAGTGCCACATTTGAGAGTGGGAAATATTCTACAGTATATCCTATCTATCTATCATCATTTATCATGTATGCATATATTTGGGGAAATGTTAATTTTCAGTTTAAATTTTCAATTTTGCCCTAAGTGCCTAACCCTAAGTGCCCTAACCCTAAGTTTTCAAGTTTTTGCCAATGTTTTGAATTAGAGTATTGTTTTATTGATCTTTCAAATTGACACAAAGTAACAGTTATAAAATACAACATCCAAAAGTAGTAGGCAACTATTCATTTTGCCAAGTGATCAACAGGAGTAAATACGGCACAAGGCAGTGTTTAAAATCACCGTCCATTAGTTATAATTATGGGGCAAGGGTTACAGCACGTGATGCTATGTGTCTGGATTTTGAACTGCCTTCAAACTACTGAAGATAAACAATCATATATAGAGGTTCCTGTCAGAGTGTCAGGGCTCCGCCCCCTTAAGCCGCAGTGTTTTTGTTTTCCCTGTCCTTGTGCTTTTGTTTTCCTTGTGTTCCTGCCCCGCCCGGCTCCCCGCCGGGTCCCCGCCCACCTGATTCCCTTATTGCCTGCACCTGCCTGCCTGCTCACCTGCCTCCCATCTCCTCGTTACCTCAGCCCTATATCTTCCCTACGTGTCTCTGTCTCGTTGCTAGTTCGTTGCAGTGAGTTTGTCCTGTCTCGTCCCCGCTCTAGTAACCTGAAGCCTGATCGCTGTTTTGGAATCCTGCCTGTCTTTTCGACTTCGTCCTTCGCCTGCCGTTTTGGTCCCGTCTGCCTGTTCTGCCCCCCCTGGTTACCGACTCTGCCTGCACCGACTCCCGATCCTGGATCTGCCCCCGGACTGCCTTCCCGTGTTTTTGAACCCTGCCTGCCCCTGTACTACGAACTGCCTAACGATTTTCATTAAACGCTTGGTTTCGTTTACCCGGTGGTCCGCGCTTGTGTCCCGATCCCCGCTCTTGACACAGAGAATATAATGTGAACCTTCCTTTTCAAAGGATAAGGTGTTTATCCTTTGAAAAATATTTTATGGCATGCACTGTAGGTTTGTCATAATGCACTGACTGTTTTAATTGGTGGAAATCTATGTTCTCTTGAAATTCTTGGCAAGCATGTCTGTTTATAAAATTGTAAAATATCATTTTCAGTTTTGCTTTGATTTGGTTGGTCCTTAAGTGAGAGTTAGTTGTTCTAAAACAACATTGAGAGTATAGAGATCACAATAATTGAAGTTATCTGTACAAACTGAATCGATAACTTAATTGCTTAAATAGAATGATGTCAAATCTACGGATGGACCACAAAGCACAAAGATAGGATCCAAAACTGAAAGTTTTCTACTTTGACAGGTACTGTAGACACAGGAAATGTGATGTTATGAGCTGTGACACTGTTTGGTTTGTGTTGCCCCTGTAGCTGAATGCGAGCAGCCTCACGTCTGACCTCCTGCTGTCCGTAAGCCTGATGGCCGTGGCCTTCCTCCTTGCCCTCTCTCTGGCCGCCGCCACCCTCACCGTGGTCACGAAGCGCAGGGCCACCCACGGCACCTACAGCCCCAGCCGGCTGGAGAAGGAGGGGTCCAGGGTGGAGATGTGGAGCATGGCACAGACCCCCCCCACGGAGAGACTCATATAACCCCTAAACACCTCCATGAGCCTCCACAAACCAGGTAGACTGCACTCTCACTTGCACCGAGGTGAGTTCACTTTTCCGTTACATTTTTTCACATTTTTACATTTTTTAGCAGCCTATTACTTTTTTGGAGGAGTCCCTGCCCCTCCAACACACCTTTTTCCCGCAACCTATGTCTGCGCTGCAGGGCTCTCCCTGTAGCTGAGGTCAGTGCCTTTCCTGGCCGAGCCACTCCAGACTCTCTGTTTTACTAGAGTAGTTTCGTTTGTGTTGGAGCTGCTGGGGTGTGTGCTATCTGCGAATGGCTGCTTGAGTTTCTGTGGCAGCAGACCAATGGTAGACATCATAGCTGATGATGGTGCCACAGCTGATTGCATGAGTGCACTCTTCATCATGTAGCGTCAGTGTCCTCATCATTGCTTATGGACTAATGCTCAAAGGTCAAATGCAATCAGACCATAAAAAACCCTCATCTAACCAAACAGACCATAGTAGCATAGTTTAGTTACAACAAATATGCCTTGAAATGGAACACGATAGAAGGATTCAGTAATTATAATTTTAAAAATGTGTGATCTTAGTACAGGGGCTTTCACTTCACCTGAAATGCAGCCAAGCTTAAAAATTGTGCTGTAAACACAGAAATGGGTCTTTGTTCTGATGTGCCTGTAAAGGTTGCTAGAGAATACAGATGTGACCTGAACAGAGGTAGCAACCATACAGTAGGTAGCTACACGTGTGAACTGTGTATAGCTATTTTCAACAGCTGTAGTTGTAAATATATTAAAAACATCTAGAATTTAGAAATTTCCCTGAAATCTTAACTTTAAAAAAATAGAACATTCAGAATTTTCCCTGAGTAGCATTAACTGAAAAAAGTTTTAAGCCACCTACACTTTATGGATGATATATTACATGTCTGGATCTTCCACATTGGATGTGATCAAAGAGGTGAATTTTTTTTTTAATTAATTTATTTATTTTACAAACAATAGTCTTGCGAAGGGAGCAGAAATCAACTTTTTTATTTCTGTTTCAGTCAAACGTATCAGTCAAATGTTGCTGTGTTTTATTCTGCATTTAATCTGATTATGTGATTTACATAAAATTCATCAAAGTTTTTTTTTTACTTAACCCTTTAAGACTTAAATTGTATTAATTTTTCTTTGTGGTGTTCTTTGAACTGTGTTTATGTAAAATGCTCAAAAGTATGTGAAAGTCTGTTGTGTGCATATAATTGGCTTAGTATTTATTTTTCATGAAATTAAAATGTTTAGAGGGGAATGAATGGACAAACTAATTTGCTGTAAAGATGTAAATTTGAATGTTCTCGTGTTCTCTTGTAGATAATCTGTAAACCGTCTGTATTTGCTGAATTTATTTCTTCCCAACTTCTGTGAATTGTTTGAACTGAATTTGTTCACATTTCTTTTTGAACAAATTGCAGCACTCTCATGACAGACACTTGACATAAAACATTTAAACACATAAATGTCATTTAAATATTCAGCCAGTGATGCTGGCCTACCATTAATTAAAGTTTTCCAGCATATTTCTGTATTCTGTAGCAGGGAACTGTGGTTCTCCACATCATTTTTTTTTTTTTTTTGGGGGGGGGGGGGGTTTACATAAGCATCTCAACATTTGAGTCTATGGCTAAAGCAAAACTGAATATTAAAAGAACTGGTATGGCTCAAACCAAAGCAGCCTTCTTTCATGCTGCTGAATCCCCACTTTCTTCAGAACTCAACCACTTCACACAGGTATGTCTCCAGTACCTCCAGCTACATTTACATTTACATTTATTCATTTGGCAGACTCTTTTATCCCAAGCCACTTACAAATGAGGCAGAGTACAACACTAGCAAAAAGCTGCTTCAGAGTGAAAGTTTTAGCCATTTTAAATTAAAGCTTGAAGAGTCAGGATATAAAAAGCCCATAGGGGTGTTGCTTTGATGACATAGAGAGGCCTGTACCTTGACACTCTCTAAGTGACATAAAATCCAGGAGCTACTTTATTTCACCGGTCTTTCTTTTCTTACTGGAAAGAGAAATGAAAGTATGCGCCCTTTTTTTAAGCCACAATCTCAAATTTGAAATAAACAGACGTGGGTACAACCTGTACAACCTGAACAAAGAAGTATAATAAGTACACTGTTCACACTTGTTTTGAATTGGTGCTCATGAGTAATGACACATAAATAAATGCTGTGCACAGCTCCTCCTTTACACACCTGCTAATGTCCTTTTTCCTGTTCTCCATGTGGATTCCCTGTTGCCCGTGAGGAGCTGATCATACATGTTAGGACCTTTCTGTGAGTCATGACCACTGCCCCCTGCCACCTGCTTTTCCCCAAATTATTTAGCTTCATGTTGGGGGTCTCAAGGCCCACTTAAACCAGTTAGGGTAGTGTATGAAACCCACTGCTATGCCCCTGAAACACATATGTATGTGATACTGTCCATAAAAGACCCTTATTGTAAGAATGAAAAAAGCAGTGCATATGTTCCCATTTTTGTTGTATTTAAGGATCTCATCGAGAATAGACCTGTGTCTGCACCCCACTGACCAACAGCAGATCAATAGCTCAGACCTCCCAAGCTGTTGTCACAGACAAATGATAACGGAGGAAACATTTCAAAAACTGACTCCATACGTTTATTATTTAAATAAGCGATACTACGTTGAAGGGCTGTTTTGAGAAGTGAACACGAGTTTTAGAAACAGATGTGACTTGTTTTGCCACAGTATTGTCAGTGCTCTGAAATAAATGCTACTGTTTGTATCAGCATCTTTGCCGTTTTCTCTCTTTTCACTTTGATGCCTGGTCAACAAGCTGCTAATTATGCCATTATATAAGTCAATAGTCATATTATGTTAGAGGGTTTTTAAGACACAGCACTTGTATGTTGGTGCTGGTACCATTGTATTTCAAAGATATTTTTTTCTGTGTATGTTTCTTTGTGTGTGTGTGTGTGTGTGTGTGTGTGTGTGTGTGAGAGTAGAGTTCATCAATAAACATGTTCAGTCACACAGAAATATACAAAGTAACACTATAAAACCACTTTACAGCTGCACTCCTCTTTTCTCAGGTGCTGTGAGGGGATCCTATGCTGTGGGTCAAACAGGTATAAATGCAACATAATTCATTTAAGCTGTAAAAATCAGTGCATTGATACCCTAACATCTAAAATAAATCCACATATGCCATGGCATACTACAAGAACTCAGATGAGAAAAGACATAGAGAGGAACATATTAGTATAAGGAACCAGAAGGACATGGATGAAGGTAATGGGATGTTACATGTAACAACCCTATGGGAGTGACGAAGACTAATTTCAGACTCAAAGTTATTCCTATTGTGACTTATGAAGTGTATAAAATAGGGCAGGAGGATTGAAAATAAAACAGCACACCCTGGTAAATATGCACTTTAAAAATACAAGAAACAGATACCTGTCAGAAATAAAAGGCCAAACATAATACATTTCAGCAGAGAAAGCCAGAGTGCAAACTACACTTTGTCCACCAGAGAGCAGAGTATGCTTAGCTAAACACAAAACCATTGTCTCAGTCATGCCACATGGCGCACCTACTGTGATCCTTCAGTCTCAAATATATTTAGGATTTGTTTTAAAAATGCTATTTTTACAAATTAAAATATATACATATATATATATATATATATATATATATATATATATATATATATAATATGTATATCTTACATGCATGTCACGTACTTCCAAAAACAATTCTGAGGCATGTTTTATATTAAAAGTGTTTTCATTCCTTGAAAAAATCGAATACATACATCAGACAATATTGAAATCATTTTTAAAAATGCTTTTGAAGGAATGATTATGTTTGAAGGAATGATTTGTTTTCTCAAATGCTTTCTAGAAAGATGGATTGAAGATTAGGCTCAAAACATGTAGCTGTTATTTTTCACCTGTACCTTTCGCACAGTGATAACTTCAGTTCTGCTCACTCTACGACAATCTCATTAAAGCCTTGCTGTTTGCCAACTGTAACACGGCTTTACAATAACTCATATGACTGTAAATATGGGAAAATTTGCACAGCATGCTTATAGGAATCAAGTTGTCCTGGACAGAGGTGATTCTTATAAGCGGCTGATTCTTAAAGGCAAATATCTTAAATTCGAGAAATGTTCTTAGCTAAATTCTTCAAACATGGAACAAAAGGTTTTTAAATGTGCAGTATTTTTCAAAAAACCCTTATTAATCCATTAAAATAATATATCACATTAATTATTTACATCTCTGTGAAAACTGCTGCTGTTGGAAATGCAATGCCGCACTCTGTTTCATTAGTTAAATTAAAAGAAAAACAATAACTGATTATTTTTCAGTGTGTCGTCTATTATTGGTGCTGTGGTGCCTTGCCTGTTTACATCCATTTTCATGTGACGCCTTCTTAATTCCTAACAGAATCTGCAGGCTGTAGATTTCCCGGTGTCTCAGCTACATTCCTCTCATTGGTCTTAAGGCTGTTTTAAGACTAAAGAAGGCATTGTTTTTCATCTGTAGAAAGCATATTTCATGTTTCTGCCTGAGCAGCTATCATCCAGGCATTTAGCTAAAATGCAGAACTGTTTCTTTCAAATATTTCATGTGCTGGGGGCTTTGGTGATTAGGGCTGGATAAGAAAAAACTTAATTCAAATTCTAATAGTTTTTCTCACTAATTATGAGCCATTGCAATCAATTTGGTACTTTATGACATGTTTTAAGTAAGCCTAGATTGATTCTTAAATGTTGATTGTTTGATTCTTACAAGCATGTTTTTAGCAGCATTCCTGAACTCAAATACTCAGTTTTTTAAATACTGTCTTTAAAAATGTCTTTAAAATATATTTTACAAAGTAATCGAAAATAATACTACTTATCTAAAATCAATCTGTCTGATATTCAAAAAGTTGATAACCAATCTCACCTATGCAGCCCAGTCTCTCAGAACCAGAGTTTACCCGAAGCATTCTACTGTAAACAATATAGCTTTATCGTCACATTCATGGAAGCTCTCTGTGGCTTCATACCTTGGCATCACACAAGTGTAGGATGTACCTGTTCTCTATGTCAGATATAACAGCAGAACTTTCACCTCATGACATCACTATCTAATAAAACAGCAGACTTTTCAACTCCACCCCTGTGACATCAACATTAGATACAATGGCAGAACTTTCCCCTTCACCTCCAGTGACATCACAATCAGATAGAATGGCAGAACTTTCACCTCTAACTCAGTAACATCACAACATCACTTCGAATGGTGGAACTTTCAACTCCACCCCAGTGACATCACAATCAGATAAAATGGCGGAACTTTCATGTTCAACTCCAGTGATATCACAAGCAGATATAACAACCGAACTTTCACCCCCACCCAAAGTGACATCATTATCACAGGGATGTGATTTTTCCGGATTAAACCGGAATTCCGGATTTTCCGACCTGAAAATGTGACCCACGTGAATCATGCAGATCCATAAAAAAATATGTTTTGGGGTGGGGGTTTGGGGGGGGTGTATGAGCTGGTAGGCTACATATATAGAGGTTATGCACATGATGTCACAGCAGGCAGAGTCACTGCGGGTTACACCCACTGAGTGGCAGAAAGGCAGCATTAGCGTTCAGCTTGAATGCCGTGCAAACACAAAAAAACACATCTAAAATGGGAAAGAGCTGTTGTGCGATTGATTGTACAAAATAGATTCAACAAGAAATGGGAGCTCTCTTAAAATGATTTTTTTTTTCAAATTAATTCTTGTCATGGGTCATGGGTCTTACCATCCATATACTATAGTTTGTAGAGCCGCCACCAGTTTGATCCTACGTGTTTGTAAGGACAGAATTTGGACCAGCACTATGGAGCAAACCTGTGGCCCTAGTAGATTTCTGGAAAAGGTATTGTTACGCACCGCTCCCCTTGCTCCTGTCTCCACCCTGTTTTGCAGACGCTAGGTGACAGGTGGATGCATTGAGGTGGGCGGAGCCAAAAGTTTAAATGATCGCGGCAGAGAACTGTCATCTCTCTCTCGAGGTGGACGCACCACTCCAGGGGGGTATTTCAGAGAGCGGGTTTAGTGAAAACTCCGTTCCAGTAACCATTGACAAGTTTTCATAGTAGGCCTAGTTTGCATATTTTGGTATGAATTTCTGACAAGACACCAGTAACAAGTCTGATAACAGTAAGACAACTTAAACCACAATAGGATTCTCATTTGCAAGTCAGTCTATCATATAACTGTATTATATAGAGAGGTTGGCTTGGAGTTGGTTATTTTTTTGTGTAGCCTACTCTCTTGCAACCTACATCAAGACATTCTCACGTCAATCTTCTAGGATGATCACCATGGGTGGCAGAAACGCATTACAAAGGAAGACATTGAACAATTGCTGACATTAAAAACAACACTAACAGAGGTTGCTTCCACATTGCGTATTTCAAGACCAACTCTATAAAAACTGATGGAGGAATATAACATCCCAAAATTTAAGTCTGGCCAAATCAGCAATGATGAGTTGGATGCTGTATTATCCGAGATAAAGGCACAACATCCACATGTGGGAGACAAACTCACTGAACAATTCATCACTCCCACCAGGGCATTGCTGCAATCTCTTAGACTGAAACCTTGCACTTTGCACTTTAAGTCTGGATCTCACAGAGAACTGCTGCTATCATTGAACATTTTCTTTTTGCTGCTATACTGACTACTACTCTGCTCACTTGCACTCATATATTTATTTACCTATTTAATCTTTACTAGTGTGCTATTGTGTGCTTCCTCTTTTTATTGTTCTTCCTGATATTGTTATAATTATTCCAAACCGGGACCTGAGTACCTCATTTTGTTCCCTGTCATGCACAACATGTCGAGGAATGACAATAAAACATCCTTATCCTTAAGTGATGCTGAATGGACATCTGTGTTCTAGGAACATCGTGGTGCAAAGACGGCGATTAAGAGAGTCCATCAGAAGAGGTGACTTCTATGGTGTTGAATCTAGGAGGACAACTACAATATCTCGACAATATTCTGTACCATGTCCTAATTTCATCTGGCATGTCGATGGCAATCATAAATTAATCAGATGGAAAATAGTTGTACACGGTGCCATTGATGGCTATAGTAGGATGCTAATGTGTCTCAAATGTTCCGACAACAACCGGGCTGAAACAGTTCAGCACATTAGAACTGACTTGGGGGGGGGGGGGGAGAGAGAGAGAATGTTCTAATTTGGCAGGACATGCGGGAAAGCAGGGGTGAAGACTGTTTTAACAGGCAGCTTGGTACACAACCAACGGAGCATTTCAACAGAGACCTGAACAAGAACTGCAGTCATTTTTATGCACCCATCTTCTATGAACTAGAGTCCATGACCTGGATGTGGACAATAAGACTGACATTTTGCCATCAGTATGTTTACATTCCCAGAATTAACACTCTAGAGGAATTCAGAGCTGCGTTCAACAACCAGTCTCCTCTGAGGGAAACCGAACCCCTCTGCAGCTTTTCACGCTGGACCAACATCTGCTGTATCTTCAAAACCCTAATGTAGCAGAGAACACAGCCTCCAACACCAGATTTTCAACATGCAGGGGAATCATTCTGCCCATTAAATAGAGCAGATTTACAAGAACTTTCCCTCACAGTAAACCCTCTAGAAAATGACAATGTGGAAAAACCTTGTTTCAAAGAGTCCAACAATTTTTCAGTAAAATGTAAACCAGCAAATCACTTTTGGTTAATTCAGCATTTGTGGAAACTGAGTTTCACTGATTTGTGAATAACTCATCACTCACTGATAAAGGTAATCCAGTATGGGTAATTCTATAATTTGCAATTCAGCTCAAGAGGACCTGGGTGAACCAGCATGTAAATAAATTGCATTGCTTGCCTCCATCTAAGACTTTTGTTTATTATTGTTTGCAGTAAGTAAACACCTACAATTTCCAATATAAAGGCAAGATGAAAATGTATCTCAGTCTCTTTCTTGACATAATTGATACAGATACAATGCAGATCCTCCACATTTAATGGTACCTGTAATACAGAACACTACAAACCTTCAGAGGCTTTCCTTGTTTCTGTTTCTGCCCTGTCAATGAAAAGTGACATACAGGTGTTTGAACTGCTCAAATTAAGTAGGCAAGGTGCTGAAATGAGGAAAGCTTCTGGAGGTGTATGGCTAGCCTCAGTAAAGATGCTCTGTACGTATTCCAGGGAAAATGTTCTCATGCTGTAACATTTGCTGGCATTGTGCATATGACAATATAAGAAAAACAAAATATAAACTGAAGAAAACACAAAGGCACAACCACCATTATATGAAACATGTGAATGATTTAAACTCATTTTTAACATTCTACCATCAGACAACCCGTCAGCAGAACAAGAATATGAATGTGGCATCATACAGTGCTAAACATGTCTCCATTCAATAGAGCAATCACAAAGTAGTAGTCAAATTCATCATCATCATCATCATCATCATCATCCACACCATCCTCAGCCATGTTTTTCACATTGGTAAAAATCTGAGTTCATTAGAACACGTGTGAGCAATTGGATGGTGCCTCGTATCATCATGAACAAAGGCTATTTTAGGATTTGGCTGAAATCCTGTGGCAGGAACTTTGCTGCTCCCCGTTACAAATGCCAGTATGTGACCAAGGCCCAGGTTCTGCAGAAATTCCTTCTCCGCCTCTGTCAGTGTCCTCGCGGCAAACCTTTCATGAAGTTCTTTATCTAAAAAAGAAAGAAAAAAAAAAAAGTTCATTTTAAGACATCCAGGTAACATCTTGAAGTGTTTACCAAGATTATGTACTGTTAAAACTAACAAACAAGACATCATCATTCTCATTTGCAAAGGTGTGGATGAACATGACAACCATTTGAGGATAGGATTATTGCAGCTCCATCAGCATGCCTTTCATGCTGTCTGCAAACTATATGCAAATACACTTAACTCTGCACACAATGTAGAAATTCTCTAAATTTCACCACCATCAACTCCTCTCTTGGGCTTCCGTTACTGCCCAGAACAGAGTAGCTTGGTTTTAAAAGCCCAGCTACAACTTCTGCAGTAAGACCATTTTCTTCTGCTGGCATGTCCAGAAAACACCGCATGCTAGGGTTTTCCCTCAAAAGTATCAGCACCTTGTGGGAAAAGACACTATGGTAACTATAACTATAGTATATGGAATAACCAATAGCTCACTATAGAAAAACTATAGTTTTTCACATTTGCCTTGGTACATTTCTCAAATTGTCCTTTTTGTTTTCAAAAGAATGAATGAATCTCAGAACAGTAATTATACACACCACACTATGGACCACCTCCAACAACAGAGAGCTTGCTGAAAATGAACAGTCTATGCCTCAAAGTAAATGACTGTCAATCAATATGTCAGTGCCACCAGAATGCAAAGCATGATGCAGGCAATAACATGTAAGACTGGGCAGCAAAAATCACAATCTGCTGAGAAAGACTGAAGAAATCTTGCACGCCATGTTACAGTAAGTCCAACTATAACGTACACAAGTCACTATATGACATAGAGGTAGAGGAAACCTGTGAAATTTTTAATTCCGATCCGAGAAATGTACCAAAGTGACAAAGGACAGTAGTGCAATTAAGCAACCATGTACAACTGATGTTAACAGCACACATATTAATCCTGTACACACCAATAGTAAATCACTAACTTTTAGAACTTACTTCATAGTGGGAGAAACCATCAATCAACTGATTAAGACAGCTTTGGCATTGCAGGATAACATGGTACAGTGCTGCATTCTGAACAAATGCATGCTTGGTCTCCAGTGACTGGGTTTGGAAGCCCCTCAACGGCGAACCTCCAGTCACAACAGTTCAGTGCTTCTTCCAATTCATCCTGTGTGCTTGCTTTTTCGACCTGTAGATGACAAATCAAAACAGACAAGAGTTAAATACCTTCTTCAGTGAATCCCTTACTTCGACATCAGCTATGTCATCAAGTGTGACATGAACTTGGAGGACATCTCCAGTCATAATGTAGTCCACAACATGGGGTGCAAGGAATGCTGGTGGTTCACCACCTTGGACTATTATTGTTGACATCATCTGTCCAATGGTTTTATACACTGCATTTTGTACATGGCATATGTTCAGTCTAGGAGTGAACCCACTGGGGGACACTAAGAAAAGAAAAAAAAATTACAGCTGCAAATAAATGCAAAAACCTACTGATTCTTCTCTGTATGAAAAAAATACAGCATTAGGATTTCCAAGAGACACATGGACATTTTACCTTCAAATGTTCCTCTATCTTGGAAGATAGCCCTCACAAGTAGACGTAAGAACTCTTCGTGGAAGCCCTAGGTCCTCTGCATCGTCATCTGCATCCATCTCATCACTTGCAAAGGTGACATACAGTGTACCCAAGTTCTCTGAAAATCTGGGTCTGTTAAATTGCTGAAAAGCAGTAGTCCAAACATTAGAGCTGCTAATGTAGATTGACTTTGTTGTTGGAGTGACTACTACTATTTCTCCTCTGGTCAAGACATCTGCAGACCTTGAAACCAAAACAATTTAAAACCACAAAACTTAGGACACACTGCTAATCTTTAATATGGTAATGATTAACTCTACACAACTAAAATAGAAAATAAATATTTTGATACACTGCTTAATTAGAAAGGCAAGTAGCACATGTAAGACTGACAAGAGATTTTTCAAATGCAACCTTCATATTTCACCTTAAATCAGGTGAGTAATTCACAGGTTCCTCTGAAAGACTACATCTAATGCCCTCTTCCACAGCCTCATATTTCTCATAGTCCACAGGACTGAAAATAGTGCATTATGGAATAGTGTCAATATTGATATCAAACGAACTACTGAAAGAAAAAATGTTCTGTACCGTACCAAAAAAGGTTATACAAAGATGAGTGCTCCTCATGTTGTTCATTATGATCTACATAATTGCTGAGACATTTTGTGCAACACCATAAAGTATCTTACACAAATCTGCAAAATGATTAAGGACCACATGTGCTTGGAGCCTTCCTGTCTGTCCTTCACTTTCATGCTCTCCCAGAGCTCTGGACTGTGCCTGCGGATGTCTCTCCTGGATTTCCCTCACAGATGCAGAATTTAGGGCTGAACGATACAGCCATCGCGATGTATCGCACAGCTATTTTTGGCGCAAGAACAGCTATCCCCAGTATGTGGCGTTAGGTTTTTTTCCCCCCCGTATGTTTTTCAGTGGCTGCGGGTGATCTGGAAACAGGGGAAGCGGAAACACTACCTTTAAATCTGTCATTACTTTCAACCTGTTCCCCTTTATCCTCCTGATTAACAATAAAACAAATAATTCACAGAATTGACACCAATCGTAAATAAATGATTATGCTGGCGAAACAGCGCAGATTGACTGTAGTTTGTGTGCTTGCGAAAGCGGCAACGTAGATTGTTTAACAAGGATGGCATTTATCGATGTAAATTACGTTAAATGCTCATGACACATCACAGCTTTTGTGAGGTCTGTGTTCTAAACGTTATTCATTGCACTCAACCTAACCTGAAAGTTTATTCTCAGTAATTTAAATCGATTTAACTAAATTTAGCTCCGTTTTGTAATTTGAATTTTTTAACATAAGAAAGCTATAACTTGAAACATTAAGAGAAAGCTTTGGGATTACTTTCCACTTAATTGTTCAAATTGTCATCCTTGTTATTTTGAGCATTTAAAGTAATTTAAATCGATAAATGTCATCCTTGTTAATTAAACAATCTACGTTGTCGCTTTCGCAAGCACACAAACTACAGACAATCTGCCCTGTATCGCCAGCATAATCATTTATTTGTTTTAAAGCAGATGATGCCTCTCTCTGACTGACTAAATGAAAAAACACTTACAGTTGTAACCAGGCCGTTCAATATGGAAGCTAGCCTACGCTAGTTAACAGGTGAGGACCCTGAAAGCAGATAACCTGCACTAGGGTTGAAACACCTCAGTGACAGTGCACAGCTGGCAAACTTTTTAAATTTCAGTCTGGGTCTATTTAAAACATCAAGGGTACAGACTTTGAGGAGAATAGCCTGGACTGGCCCACAATACTGAGATGTCCTGCAGTTTCTGCCAGTGTATTGCAATTTAAGTGCAATTATTTCCACACAAAAAGTGACAACCAGAAAGACAATGCGCATCACACTGGAAGTATCTACAAAAGAAGCTTTGCACTATATTCAGTACTACGCTATTAGCAGCCACCGCAACCCACAGCAAGCATATCACCCTAAATAGTCAGCAATACAAAAGGCAGATGCCGCCACACCATTCAGCCAGACCAGACATCCCCAAGACAAGCTAAAAAGTAATAAATATAAGGTAAAAAGTATGCCACTAACCCAGTCAGGCAGCCCACATTAATCACGGTATCCTAAACAATCCCACCTTTAAAAGAATGTAACATCCAGGTTAAAATGAGATACAAAAGTTTTAAAACTACGTGCACGTAGAGTGAACCAGCACCACAGCGCGCAGCGCTGTCTGCACAAAAACAGAGAAGCCACCAATGCGGTAGAAAATTACCTAAAAGTTTATAAAATCGCTAATCAACAGCGAAAACGTTGCTGCTTGAAATGATATCCCAAGTCTCAATCTACAAGATTCAATGCTATAGCGCTGAATACCATACGATACGAACGCACGATGCTGCCTCACTCATTTTCCGATCCCTTTTTAAAAGGACGCCAAGTTCAGTTTCCTGTGGTATTAACTAATCTGTAACAGGTGTGAGAATCACGTCATCACTCCGCTTAAAACAGAAGAAGAACAACCTGACAAGATGCAAATCCACGATACAGCCGCATCCGACAGATACATTTTAATACACACATGGTTTAAAATATTTAAAAATGATGCTGCCCACTACTACCCTGCTACACAATCTTTCTCTCCTATAATATCAAGCATGACAACAACAAAGACTATTTACTTACCTCTCCTTCTTTGTGGTGCGGGGTATTCAAAGTCACTGTCATCAGACAGCTGTACAAATTCATGCAGAAAGGGAGTGCTGTGACTTAACCAACACATCAGAAGAAGTGATTATCATATAGAGGCGATTTTTAAATTTCACTTTTGACAAGTTATCACTCTATGTAGGCCTAATATATTAAATACTGTAGCAAGGACAGACACAAGACACTAGGCCTATTGCTAAAAGTGATAAAGAGTATATTTGGATAGCTAAGTTTGGATAGTTAAAACCGTTTCTGGCACTTCTGGAACAGACTTCTCAGAAAATTAGGAGAAAATAAAACGTGTAAAGTAATGTTGCTGCATGAGGCCCAAAATATACCTGCGTGAAGTTGGCACCCCAAGTATTAAAAAAGTTCGAAATGGTATTACTGTTCGTTTGTGCTACGTTTGTGCCGTAAAAATTTTCGTTTGTGCTGTTATGGTTTTTTAGATATAAACATTGCATCTTTGGGCGATGACGTCACCCAGCACCCCAAGCTTCTCCGAATTGCTCCAAAATGGTCTCGTTCGTTTGTGCTACGTTTGTGCCGTAAAATTTTCGTTTGTGCTGCTATGAATTTGTAGATATAAACATTATATTTTTGGGCGATGAGGTCACCCAGCACCCCAACCTTGTCCGAATTGCTCCTAAATGGTCACGTTAGTTTCTGCTACGTTTGTGCTGGTTTGTGCCATGATAATTTTTGTTCGTGCAGTCATGCTTTGGATAAACACTACTTCATGGCAAAAATTCTGTGACAACTTTCAGAACGCTGCTTTCTCCATAACGAAGAAAGTGGCTCCTACTGTGCAACGTTTTGCTGGTTGGTGCCCTGAAAAAAACTTACATTATTTCCTGATAGCCGTATGTGAGATACAGGATATTTCATGTCATGTAATATTTAATATGTTTAATAAACATAGGCCATACGTGTGTGGTCCTGCAGATATACAGGTAAACTTGAATGTCTATAGACACCACCCCATTTCATTTTTTTTCCTGTACTGTATTTTAACTGCTCTATTTGAGTGTAGAACGCACGAGACCACCTGTGGGTATTTAAACTGGGAACGCGCTGTGTTCTTCAGTTGGCAGTTGACATGAACTGAAGTGAAAAAAAATCAGCCGACCCCCAAATATTTGTTCATTCATTCTTTCAGGTGGGTAGATATCACCATAACCACTGGTACATTGTATTATTAGCGTACGTCGTCTGGGTAGTGAAACTGTTACTGTCATGTAGCTCGTTGTTATTACTATATCAGTCTATAGCAGAATCGTTAAAATGTTACCGATATGCGTATGGTAGCTTGCTAGCCACTAGCTTGCCATTTACGTTGTCAAACCTGGGATCAAAACGAGTAGGAGTGAGTCAGATGTAACGTTTGCCTGGCTCCACGGATACCAATTCAATGACAATAATCCAATAACAGACTGTTTTTATGTTACTTACAAGGCCTGAGTTGCATTTGCTAAAAACATAGCAGCACGAACAAATATGTTTAGCCTACGGCACAAACGTCGGGGTATTGGTGACATCACAGACCATAAAATATAATGTTTAGCCTATGTCTTTAAAAAAATGAAAACATAGCAGCGTAAACAAAACATACAAACGTATAGTTAGTTAGCTAGCTATTTATTCTGGACAATTTGTTAATCATTATACACCTACCTTTATGTTTTACAACACAATTAGCTCCCTCTGAGCCGATTAGGCCTACAACTTTATCCAGGTTCTAGTGCTGCACGAGCTGCGTTATTCGCGAAAATTTTTACGGCACAAACGTAGCACAAACGAACGAGACCATTTTGGAGCAATTCGGAGAAGCTTGGGGTGCTTGGTGACCTCACAGCACATACAATATAATTTGTTATATCTAAAAAACCATAGCAGCACAAACGAAAATTTTTACGGCACAAACCGGCACAAACGTAGCAGAAACGAACAGTAATACCATTTCGAACTTTTTAAATACTTGGGGTGCCAACTTCACGCAGGTCCAAAACATGCAATATTACATTATGATGATAAACGCATGATTTTAAAAAAATACCAACAGGCTGGTGCATTCCTGCTAAAATATACAGACAAGTGTTTGAACATATGGATGCAACTTCTTTTCCTCCCATCGGAAACTGCTCGTGACCTTTGGTCTCATCAGTTTTTTTACACCCTTCGATGGTGCCTAAATATTCAAATGGTAAAGACTGGCTCTCTGACAATCCAAATAGCCTCTGAAGATGGCCATTATTTCTGCTCTTATCTTCTGTCCAATCAGACGAGAATGATATTTTGCCAAAAAGGCCCGCTTCAGCCAATTTTGTTCTGGAGGGTCCTCTAGGGATGGCCAGTGTTAACTGATGAGAAAGGCAAACAGATCACTTCTTTAGTATAGGTTTTATTCACTCGACGTCTGGCTTGCCATCTCGAACGTTGAGGAAAAGATGGAAGAGGCATCTGTATTGGAATATACGGCTAAATTAAAGACAAATAAAATTAAAGATAAAGAATATGCCAAATTCAAATGTTTTGAGCGGATATGGTTAACCAATCACTCCATAACTCTTGTAAGAACTTACTGATCTCAGTGTTGTGGTTGCTGCAGTTGAAGTCCTTTCTGAGGTCATCTAAAATAAAGAGTGAGCAAATTATAGAAACTGAGCGTTCTGGTGTGCTGTGCCTAATGCTATCTACAGTAGTTGTTTTGAAAAGTGCTGGGGACAATCACCTATTCATTCATCGTTTTTCCACTTTTGGTAAGGCTGCAATATGCACGTGTATTTCATCTTTTGAAAGTCACAGTCATGTAATCATTAAAAAGTTATCCAAATTTACCAATCTCAGTGGTGTGGTCACTGCAGTTGAAGTTGCTGCTGATGTCATCTAAAATAAGAGTGAGCCAATTACAGAAACTGAGCATTCTGGTGTGCTGTGCCTATTGCAATACGATTAAGTAATTACATAACTGAAGTGAGGTCAGTAAAAGGTAGACTAGAGCAGTGGTTCTCCACCGGTGTGCCTCGGCACACTGGTGTGCTATAAAGCAAAGTGAGGTGTGGCATGGAATTTGGAGAAACCCAATGTGTTTTACAGGCTAATGAAATGAGCTAGAACGCCATTTTTTAAACGCATCAATGACACAGCTCCTTAATTAAAACTGTCTTAGGGAGGTGTTATAGGGAGTGGTTGTTTATATATATATATATATATATATATATATATATATATATATAATCATATATATATATATATATATATATATATATATATAAGGCTATAGCCATATAGTCTAATAGGTTTAAGATCTATTACATAGCTCAGTCAACACCATGTGAGCATATGCCCATCGCTGTGGTTTCTATAGAAAAAAATATGAGCATAAGAAAGAGCCGCCCTGTTATAGCCTATAGTAATGTGCATGACATACTTCATTATCAGTAACTATACGTCAGTGTGCCTTGGCAATTTGATTTGAACTTTGGTGTGCCTTAGCCCCAAAAAGGTTGAGAACCTCTAGACTTACAGTGGTTGTTTTGAAAAGTGCTGGGGACAGTCACGTATTCATTCATCCGTTTTCACTTTTGGTAAGGCTGCAGTATGCATGTGTATTTCATGTTTTGAAAGTCACGGTCATGCACTCATCAAAAAGTTTATGAAAGCCACACACGTTTTGTCTATCAAACACGCCACCAATGTTTTCCAAATAGCGTTGGATCTAGACATCAGCCATTGCTACTCCAAGCCACATCCCAACACATTTAAAAAAGTCATGTCAGCTTGACATTAGTGCCGACAATAACAAGGTCACCAGACCAGACAGGCTACGAAAGGAGATGAGAAGCGAGTGATGACGTTGTCACAGAGACAAATACAACGGTAGCTAACTAGCAAATGAAATGCAATGTAGTAACCTTACCAAGGTGATAGCTAGCAGCTTCTTTGCAAGTTAACATACTACGAGTTCACCGACTGTGTTTCTGGTCCGTTACGGACGTATGTCATCGCATAACCATCATGTACTGTATTGTCTACGACTACACAGGAGCAGATTTTCATACACATTTCCAAAAATGTGTCCCTTTATCTCGTTAGCTGCAGTTCATTTAGCTCTTGCTAACTTTTCAGCAATACTTAGGCTACGAACATCTGCTGGAATGTAACCCTTGTGTGCTAGCGATGTTTGTTAACCATAACGTAGCTAAATGTCTAATTTAAAAATCAGAATTTACTGGCATTGTAGGTCCACTCGACGTTGGCGTGGTCTGACCTCGCAGACCTGCTTTAACACCAGCAGATACTGCTTTTTCAATTATTTCCGCCAAATCACCACCACCTGTTGCTAGACTTGCCATTTTTCTACATTGACACAGTGCCTGATGTGAATGCCCGAGCTTTTCCATGGGAAAGAACATGCGTCACACAATGGAGGTGTGGTTAATTACCATATTCATTAGGTTCATTCTACATTTGCATATTAGATTTAACATTTAACATTTAACATTTGACACTTAACATTTAACATTTACATTTATATGTTTCTTTTACATGAAGTTGACTGCATATTAGGCTATAGGCCTATATTTATATTTGATTAAATGTTTAAGTTTAACATTAATCATTTGTATTTATATTTAACATTTACATTTATATTTAACATTTACATTTAACATTTACATTTAACACTTATATTTACACAAGTTATTTCATATTTTCCATAATGAAAAATATTACCCTTGAAAAAGACTTTGACAGATTTGCATCAATTTGTCTGTAAATGTATGAAAAAGTAACAGTTTAAAATTGTACTGCATTTTTTGTTTTTACATTTGACAATGTTAAATGTGCAAAAACTGGGCAGGATAAATCAGTGTATACATTTTTACAAACGGCACCCCATATCCTCCTTCAGTTAATGAAGTACACTATGTGAATAGGACGTCTTTCCACAGCATTAATGTGCAGGTACATTGACTACTGCCTTACATTAACAAAGATTATACATCACAATATACTGCAACTAATATCTCTCATTCTCTTAACTGTCAAGATCATATATGATGCAGCACACTTGATCACAAATGTTGAAGCCAAGTGGCCCGGCTCTGTGCATGACTCGCAAATGTATTGTGAGTGTACCCTGAGCAACAGATTTGCACATGGTAAGTAAAGCTTTGTACAAATATCATTCCCTTGTCTCCCCCTTTTAACACCCTCAAAATGTATCCACTATATAATTGCAGGAGAGTTTGATGGGCCACCTGCTTGGTGACAGAAGGTACCCATGTCAGCCCTCTCCGTTGACTCCTTACCCTGACCCTGAGCCAGGTCCCCAACAGCGTGTGGCCCACTGCAGGACTAGAGCCCAGGTTGAGATGACAATAGGCATGCTCAAAGCCTGGTTCCAGTGTCTACGTAAACTCAGGGTAACCCCAGAGCGGACATGTGACATTATTGCGGCATGTGTTGCTTCTTCATAATATTGCCACAATTAGAGTCCCGGATGTAAGAGCTGTCCGAGACATAATTTGACAGAATCATTTCACAGATTAAGATGCCACCACCCCCAGGAGTTAAATAAAGACAAATCATTTACATTTCATTTGGTCTCCTTTATTTCCTACAAATACAAATGCAACAATTAGTATTTATATTGTTCCAACAATTAACATAATTCACCTGTGACCATGCACCCACCTCTAACTGGCATTCCAGTAATTCAATCTGCTTTTTTAATCTGCCACTCCAAGTACACCATTTCTAGTTCAGTTTTTGCCATTTTCTTGAGGAGATGCATTTTGTGTAACTCCTTTACTGGTAACTGGGAAAACATAAGGATGGCATTAAATTGTACAGTTCTACATGCAGAATTAACCTCGCATTTACTGAACATCTCACTGTGCTAATCTGTGCTGTGGAGGGTGATGGACCCTCTTCCTGATAATGCCCAGTCATGCTCTGTTAAAAAGGATAAGAATGTGCAAGTTGTTTTTCCATTCATTATTTATTCTCTTCACTTCAACGTACATTTCAAACTCAAAATTCCACACAAGAAAGTAAAAAATTTAAATGGGGAGATAACTATCAGTAGCTACCATACATCACATTAAGATGTATATCTATGTAGGCCTTTCTGAATCCCTCTCTGTGGCAGCAGCCAACGTGTCTTCATCATCGTGATCCTGTAAAGAGCATTATGTTTCAGTATACTTTAAACTACTATATTTGTCTGATATATTTATATACAGTATATCTATATTTATCTCTGGAGTACTGAGTACTCACAACCGCAAGGGGTTGTGGCAGGAGGCTCATCTTGTGTATGCACTTGTGTCCTGGGGGGTGATTGGTTTGGATGAGCTCCCTCCAGGGATGCCTTCAGTCACTGGTCGCCCAGTGTTATGGCTCAGGGCCAGCTCTTCTGTCTCTGTCAGAGGTGGTGGTGGTGGCCCTCCACCCGTTTTGCAGGCCTCTGCCTTCTTAATGTTAGCTGAATCGAACTCAGTTGTTAAACTACTAAGCAGGATATTAGGCAAGAGGATATTTATGTGTGTTAAAACAGCATTCTGTTGGGGGTTAAAGCTACTACAAGTTGATATAGCCACTGAATGATTTTTACATTGTTTAATGTGTCAAATATGATTAAAATCAAAGTGAGGTACAATCATGAGCCTATAGGCCTAAGCAAAATATGTCTTACCTGTTTGAACTATGTTTTTATATTTCATTTTCAGCTGCTGCCAAGTGCGTTTTGTGCCCATGGGATTGCACCTAAATGAAAACAGAATTTTATTCAATAACATTCCACCAGTTTTTCACCTGTTATATTGAAAGGAAGTGTGGTTAAATGTGAAATGAATAGACTACTGCATTCAAACTTACACATTGACTTGGGCAGCGATTCTCTCCCATGCCAATTATCTCTCCTTTGCCACTGCAGCTGTATTGCTTTTCTTCTGAAAATGTGCTCATACTCGCCATAAGCATGTATCAGAATCAGAATCTCTAACTCCACTGGGGTGAAGTAGGACAGCCTTTTTTTCTCGCCAGTTGCCATGGTGAATCGTAGTATCGGAGCTCCATTGATGATGGCTTTTTATAGTCGTCATGCACGCGCTTAACTCAGAGTGAACATACTCAGAGTTGATTGAACTAACTCGGATCGGCTGTTCTGGAACCGAAAACCCATCTCAGGGTCTCATCAACTCAGAGGTCAGGCTTAGGCTCAGAGTTTGTTAAACCTGCTTTCTGGAATATCCCCCCCAGCTCCAGTGTTTTGTTTTTTCTTTTGGGTTTTCTTTCTTTTTTCCCCTTTGTTCTTGTTTCAGTTATTTGTAAGTGTAGTGGTATGTTTTTATTTCCTTTACGGTATGGAATGGGAAATGTAACTGTGTGTGCGTGGGGGTGGGGGGGGGGGGGGGGGGGGCTCTGTATATTTTCCTGCTTTTTTGTCCTTTTCCAATCACATGCCTGCGATCAGATAGAATGGCGGAACTCATCTCCACCTCAAGTGACATCACAAACTGATAGAATGGTGGAACTTTGAACTCCAACCAAAGTGACATCACAATCAGACAGAGTGGCAGAACTTTCATCAGCACCTCCAGTGACATCAAAGTCAGCAAATGTGAAATTCATATACATTTACGTTTTTGTCATCCAGAACGACTCCCCAAAGTTAAGCACAAATTGCATCCAAATAAAAAACACAAAACATTACAAGACGACAAGAACCCAGGTGCGCACCCCACGCAACACATACGTATAACACAATATACTAAAACTAAAAAATTGTTGATGTGAATAATTGAATATTTATTAACACTGAATTGGAAGGAAATAAGACGAAATGGTTGCTTAAATCTGTTAGTCAGCATTAAGGAGAGAGGCAACATAGTGGTTACACTGAAGTAGCTGTTGTGTTAGGCATTTGCTTCACACTGGTACTGTACTAGATAATGTAGAGGAGCTGAAGTGATATTTCTCTCATCACTTTAATATAAATCCAAACTACATTGGAGATGCATAAACCCCCTGATGAGTTTCCAGTGGCTTATTCACAGATGCAGCTTCGCAGATTCTGAACTAACACATGTATTGTCAGGATCGGAGATCGGGACACAAATGCGGACCACAGGGTATAAGGTTCCAAGCGTTTAATCGGAATCGGTAGGCAGTTCGTGGTACAGTGACAGGCAGGGTTCGAAAACACAAGGAAGCAGTCCGGGGGCAGATCCAGAATCGGTAGTCGGGGCAGGCAGAGTCAGGAACCAGGCAGGCGAGTGGCGTCAAACAGATCCGAATCGGCAGGCAGAAAACGAAGTCAGGAATCAGGCAGGAACGGCGACAGCAAGCAAATCACGGAAACTAATGTGGGGACGAGACAGGAAAAATCACTGAAACGAACTAGCAACAAGACAGAGACACGCAGGGAAGATATAGGGCTGGGGTGACGAGGCAATGGGATGCAGGTGAGCAGGCAGGCAGGTGCAGGTAATGAGGAGGTCAGGTGGGCGTAGACCAGGCAGGGAGCGGGGCGGGGCTGGAACACAAGGAAAACAAAAGCACAGGGACGGGGAAAAACAAAATCACCGCGGCTTAAGGGGGCGGAGCCCTGACATCTATACTGACAGACACAGCACACATCTCTCTCTCACTCTCTCACACTCAGCCTAAGCATTGCTGCCACAACATAAGATTAAAATACTGTCAAACTGTGCAGGAGATGACAGCCACTAAAAATTAGGGCCACCTACAGTATAATAGTCACAGGTCATGGGATTTGTTTGGCAATGTTCTTCTGATGGGTGAAAGGCTGAAAATGTTCTAATTGCTTCCCTGGACTTAAGATTTTTCATGAATTTTACATTTTTCTTGTGTGTAATTTGCTGGACAGAAATAATATTTCTGTTTGTGCAGTCTGCTAAAATCTAATCTAGTCCTACTACTCATACACACAATAATTCTGAATATAGTCTGCCATTTATAATTGCCATCAAATAAGATATGTATATAAAATGAAGCACAACGAAGCAGAGCCAGCACCTCTTCCTGGCAGATCAAAAGTCCAGAAATGCTGCATTTATTTTATTATTTTCTTTTTCATTTTTGACTGATGTTCTCTCCAATGCTTCACTGTGACTGTGGATCTTGACAAAATTGTTCCACCAAATGTGACAGCAGGTGCCGGCATCCACCAGGAGGTGGTACTGTTGTCACAGAGGACATCCAACCTTCACCACACCAAACAGCCCTGTAATTTAGTGAGCTGATGTGTGCGAGTCACAGAAACACAGATGTGCATGTTGTCCGCGGCGTGAGGGTCTCAAAGCAGGACGGGCCAGGGCTGCTGGCCCCGCCTTTAATTCCACCTTCTGTCCCGATCGGAGCGTAGGTGCCCAAGCAGCAGTGCTGCAGAGATACAGCACCCCCACTGAACCCAGTGACCCCTCTCCCTGAGCTGTACCATGGCTCCTATCACACAGACAGAGGCGCCACTCCCTCCCACAGGGCTCGCCTCAGTCTAGCAGACCATCTGCAGGTAGGGTCCACACCTGAAAGCAGAATAAAAGCATGCAGTAACACTGATGGAATGCACAAATACACAAATTTGTTTGTTTATTTGTTTTTATGATCCAAAGTCATTAATGTGTGATTCTAGGCTTTAGGCATTGTGTAATGATTAAAAAATGCATAACATTTACTAAACAGTATTCAGTAATCAAGAATTACACTTAAATATGTATGTAAATAAGTGTAAATATTTGCAGGACAAATATTTATATGAAGCATTACTGCAATTAATGTTCGGATAGGGACCACGTAACAGGATTTGACTTAATTACACTGAACATGGATGAACTTATGTGTGTATTTTATGTACATTTGTCTGTGTGTGTGTGCATACACTTATTTGTACGTATGTGTGTATACATGCTTGCTCCTATGCATCTTATGTGTGTGTGTGTGTGTGTGTCTTTGCATGTATGTAATTGTGTGTATGTGTGTACATGCTTGTTTGTTTGTGTCTGTGTGTAACATGCTTGTTTGTGTCTGTGTGTGTACATGCTTTTTGTGTGTACTTCTGTGCATGCCTGTACATGCTTGTTTGTGTGGGGCTCTCTTTGTGTGTGTGTATGCATACATGCTTGTTTGTGTGCATCTCTCTTTGTGTGTGTATACACGCTTGTTTGTGTGTGTGTATCTGTGTGTTTGAAGCAGAGCCATGTTCAGCAGACAGAGATAGAGAGCTGCTCTTGGCTCGGGGCTATCCCATCTGCTGTGTTCTCCCACACTCCGTCTCCACTAAAGGGGGGAGTAGCCCTCCATGGGCCCCTCTCACATGTTGCTGGTTCCCAGAGGATAGCAGGAGACTACAAGGTGCCATCCAACCCGACTTCATCATCATCATCATGAACACAGTAAGAATCCAGGAGGAATCACAGAAGAAACCAAAATGTGGAGCATGTTTAATAACCAGGCCCAGAGCACTATAAGGAAAAAATCACTTTGTACTATTGCAATAAACCCATGTTTCACAAAACAGATCAAAGATTGAAACAGAAATTCTTTGCAACAGTGGCTTTGAATCTGAAAACGTTTGCTCTGCACTGTATCTGCTTCATGAACATATGTTCTACACATAAAGGGCATCTAGAGGTTATCAGTTATCAAATCCCATATTTTGTAAATGAAGCTCGAAAATGAATTTATTATGCTACAAGTTTTCTAGAAAAGTAAATTAAGGTATTTCAAAAATGAAAAAGGAAAGCATCTAGATGAATGATAAAATCTGGGCAGGGCTAACAAAGCACTCTCCCTAGGTTTTTGTGTCTCACAACAAATGCTGATGTGCCTGTAGTCAGTCATCACACCCGTTACATTATTACATTACATTATCCATTTATATAGCTGGATATTTGCTGAGGCAAATGTGGATTAAGTGCCTTGCCCAAGGGTACAAGGGTACATACAATGTAAGGAATGTGTGTCTTTACATTCTTTGTAAATGCTCCATCTTGGCACAGACAGTGCCAATGGGCTGTGCTGTGTAGGTGCGAATAAGCCAAGGTTCCCAAGGGCAGACATGACACGGCGCATGAGGAGTGAGGACCATTGTTTGAGGGAGGGGGCAGAACCCGAAGCGGTCACACAGGCCCGGTGCTCCCACCAAGCGGGTCCCTGGGGGCCCCGTTACCATGATGTTGAGTGGGGTGAGGCCCAGTGGCTGTCTGAAAAGGCCTTAATTGGGAGCCCTCTACCTCCATGCTCGTTATGGAATTTATTTCCAAGCCCAATCAATGGCACAGGAAATAATCAGACTGATTAAGAGAGGGGGAAAACACTGAGGCAAGCACTATGAAGGATCGGTGCCAGCACAGGGGGGGTTAAATCCACCATGCCATGCCACACTCAGGAAGGGGGCAAAGACTTGCTACATGACAAAGGAAGCGTCTGAATCCAAGGCTAGGCACTGCAAAAAATAGCCCTTCAAAAATAAGAAATAAAATAATTAATACAAGGTGTTTTTTGCTAGTAATAAGTGAAAAAATCTGCCAATGGAACTAGTGGAAATACACCTTGAAATAAGGTGTTATAGTTAAGCATTTTTAAGATAAGGGATCTTAAAATTAGGTGGAAAAACTAATTTTGATCCATTTTTAACTGGTATTAGGAAGTGTTTTTGTGTCATGCAGTTTAAAAACCTTCTGACTTGTCAAAAAGGCTTGCTTAATTTGATATACCACTCAAAGTAAGATGTTTTCAAGACAGTTTCACGAAACAAGATATTCAAGATGCACCATCTAAAAACAAGTCCTTGTAGCTCAAGGAAATTTTGCTTGTTTGGTGACTGTGTCTTATATTAAGTGTAAAGAGATATTTTGACTTGAAAAGAGACAAATATGCTTGGTGAGATTTGGATTTTTTGCAGTGGGGCTGCCGAAGGAAACTCAAAAACAAACAAACGTGATACCATTTTCAAAGTTAAGAGCAAAGAAGTCTTATCTCAGAATGATCACTTTGCATAGTGTGCCTTGACAAAAGCGCAACAAAAGCAGATAGGCAGACCAAAAGAAGGACAGTGGCATTATTAAGTGCAGTCCTATTTGCCCTGTGTGTCTGAGGCAGCCAAGCCAAGAGGACATCTGCGTGTGCCTCCACATTTCAATTCAGTTTATTTATATAGCACTTATATAGCGCTTTTTACAACATGAGTTGTCACAAAGCAGTTTTACATCGGTATTCCAGGCCTGATACCCCCTCAGAGCAAGCCAAAGGAGACAGTGGCAAGGAAAAACTCCCTGACTAATAGGAAGAAACCTTGAGCAGAACCTGGGTCAGAGGGGGAGCCCATCTGCTTCTGGCTGGCACTGGGTAGACAAATAGAGTAGGAAAGAATTTCCCAAGAAGTTCTTAACAGCACTTAAGAATGGTGAAACATGTAGGTAGTAAGACACAGCAATATATGCTGCATAAAACATGAGTCTTGTAAATCTTAAATCTTAAAGGTTATAGAGCAGAATATGCATAGCATGTAGTCCTCAAGGGTCCAGTTCTTGGTACATGGAGGGCTCCACAGGAATGACAGCGAGGAAGCTGAGCTGGCGGGTCCCGAAGTGGTGCTTGAGTTACAGCTCCAGGCAGGAGCCCGGAGCCAGGTAAGGAAAATAAAATTGAAAACGTTGATTAGTAGACAATAAGAATGGCAGGAATGTACAGCAGAGAGGCAGGAGATGAGGGGCAGGGAAAAAGATGCCAGTGTGCAACAAGGAAAAAATGCCGGCAGACTAACATTATGGCAGCATACCTAGGGGACGGGAGGCAAGGGACCAGCATAAACATTTGCCTCCACATTTCTGCAATGCTCTGTGCTCAGTTTTTATGCTTATGTTTCCTGTCATCATTTAAATACTTCTAAAATATATGTCTACCTACCACAGGACAAATGTCTCTGCACTTTAGCCAAGTCTCCCAATCAGCAGTTTGTCTGCATTCATATAAATCATTGCTGAAAAATATCAGTAAGGGTTTCACAAGGCTGTTTATTTTACAGGCTGTTTGTCATTAGGGCAGTGAGCTTAAACAGGATTCAGAATGCATCAGAAATTCCTTTACAAGAAAGGGGTATCCTTGACAAAGCTTCCCCAGCTATATTCACTTGTTTGGGCTGATGGCCAGGACACGTGCCCTAAAAGAGGGAGTGCCCCGGTCCTCTGTGAAGTGGGCCAGCAGTATTTATGGACTTCTGGATTTAAAAAAAGAACAAAAGGCTGGTGGACATGACTTGCCATTCTGAGCCAGATGGAGACATTTCCCATTAGTGTACTGCTGAACTGCAGAGGACAGATGGACAGACAAACAGAGCCCCTGCAGGGGGCACCAGAGGTAGACTGGGCTTAAAAGTCCACAGTGTGTCTCTTACTTAGCTACGGCGGCTACCACAGAACCATGGCCATGTCTGCAACAGGGGTGACCAAACAGGGTGTTCTCGTCCTAACGGCGTGTTCTTGCAGATAAGCAGCCAAACGAAATCTGTAAATGAACCTGGCTGCTGTGGAGAGGCGGCGGTATCTAAGCACATATTTGAGCACAAGGGCACATGGGTACAGAGCAAGCTAAAACCCTAAAATATCCCATTTATGACTGTGACCACCAATCACACCCTCTGCCAGGCAAAGCCAATCGGGTGAGACTGAGAGGTGTCAGATTTCCTTTTAACTTACTTAGTACTTAGTTTTTGATGTATCTGAATATGGGCTCTGAATTTTTGATGTATCTGAATATGGGAATTTTCCACAACTGTAAATCTGCTGTTGGAATTAGTGGTTACAATTGCTTGCTACAGTCCCTAAAGTTGTACCACAGTGCCCCTGTGTGTGACTGAACACAAATACCTAGCATACAAACCTGATAACTAATAACACAATCACTTAGTTTCCTAGCCAGCTAGCTAAATCAAGTTAGCAAACTCTCTGCTAGCAAAATATCTGCTCAACTATCACTTCTATAGCTCTTCTATAGCTAGCTTGCAGCTGTCTAATGTTTGATATAACAGAAATAGATTGACTTGCTAATACTGATGCATTTTTAGTAAAATCTTTTGGTTATACACATTACAGTTTTTTTTTCCAATTTAAGCCTCTTATACATAGCATTAAAATGGCGGAATTCACTTTGTCATGTGCATTGATTCTGCCCAACAAAAATGGTCATATCTAAGTCACAGTTATTCTGCCTAAAGGCTGTTGCTTCTAACTTTTTTCCTCAAACTTGCTGACGTGCAGGGGAATTAGGGTTGCCACCTTTGATTTGTGAAAAACCGGGACACTTGGACCAAATTTTTTTTTTTTTGGGGGAGGGTGGGGGGGGGGGGGGGTTAAACCATATTTGCAAATATACTATGTTAACAGTTGTAGGACTCACTATTGCCTCTCTTACCTATATGTGTCCTGACGCAGACGCACTCCCTGATGCAGTTGCACTCACTCTGGACTCTTTGTCTTTGTCTGCTGCTGTCCCTTTCTACATTAAATAGATTTTTTTACTTTAATGTGTAAACATATACTGTCTAATTATAATCTACTATAAAATCTAATCATATATCCAAGGGTATACTTCCTTTAGAAATGAAAACATGATTAGATGTATTATAATAGATTCTAAACAACTATTTAACTTAATGAATTTGGGCAACCTAACACTAACATTTCTTACCTCCTTTTCGCACTTGCCACAATCCGTAGATAAGTAGCTGTGGCCGTGAAGCTCTCCGTGGTATACACTGCTAAGCTCCGCTATTGCTATCCTGTCTTCCTCTGGTGAACCTTTTTTTGTCATAAAAGTTAAAATGACTACATTTTTTGCGTTTGCTTAATACAAAACTCTGGTGCTTCTTTGTTATTGCATGATATCCAGCGCTGTTTTTCCTTCATATTTAACTGAAATTTTGGCTGGACACAAAACACAGGTGGCGGAGAACGGGTCTCCTTGGGTGGGCCTTACCCATTCAAAAAGTGTTCTCTTTTTGACCAGTCTGACTTGTATGTTGTAAATCGTTTTTTCTTTGACGCTGGTGGCTTGTCCGATTTTGTTTTGTCGTCCTCCTCGTCCGTCTCTCCCCTCCCCCCCCCCCCCCCATTTCACAAAACCAGCAAAATAAATAGAATGTTAAAAAAATAATAATAATGTCACCTCTAGCTAGCACCTGAACTCACAGTGGGGTTGTGGATGCGCGCGGCAGAGCAAAGTATAGACATGTCCAATCGTCGCTGTGTTTTACCCGTTTTTACCCGTTTACTGGCACAGGACTGGGTGTATAAACATAACCAGGAAGAAAGCTGAACAGCAGTAAAAGGAAACCAAATGAGGTTTTATTTGAAACTATGAAATTCTGAATTAGAAGTACATTTTCGCAAAAAACCTGGACAATTCGTGTCCCAGGAAAGATTAGGGGGAACTATGACTGGTCTATTCTTGTCTTGAAAGCTGAGGCATATGATCAACATCCCGGACCCTATCTCTGAGCTTGGACACATCATCAAATTCAAATTTAACCTGCACATCTGAACACATCCTTAGAATACAAAAAATACATCCATCTATTGCAAGTCAATCCAGGGAATGATGAGTCCAGGTGTGCACGTGGGCAGGGGGTTGGCGATGTGGTGACTGACATGTATGATCACTGTGTCTGAAATGTGTTCGTATTTTATCTTATTCTTTTTTTTTGCTTTTTTGTGCACTGTTAGAATGAGTACATGCATGTGAGGACAGAAGTCATAACACACACACACCTACATACACAGATACACAGCATGCCATACTTTTATTTCTTGCAGCAGATCACACCACTGCGCGTGGTGCCATTTGCAAAGCCTCCTTCTGGTAAATGAGCACAGACACCTACAGCTAAATGTCTCACCATTAAGATGTGAGACATGGCTCTTCAATGTTTTCATATCATAGGAACTGACCTGGTGAAAACATACACACCGTTTCCAAGCCTTTGAAGATACCAGGAGATTCATTGGTAAGATATGCATACAATAAAGGAGGATTTTGCATGAAATACCATGCGACAGGCTGTTGCCCGAGGCTGGCTTGTTAAAAATGTATACTCCCCAAACAAAGCTTTTTCACAGCTTTCAAAAGTAATTAAACCCATATTCGCTGGTGGAGATCCATGGGTTCCATGCAAAAATACACACATCCCAGATGAGTGCTGAAGGAGTCGGATCGGTATTGATCACTCTGGTTTTCATCTGTTCTTCCTGCTCTTCATATCTTGCATGGCGTGACATTTGGCCTTGAAATAAGAAAAAAACATGTTTCAAAAAGCTATATCATACATCCTACATGGTCTCCACGGTAACAGTAGACAAATTACGAGGGAGAGAGCTCCGTGTTACTATTACTATTAATATTCAAAGCCCAAATTTTCTGAAAACTGAAACCAAAACATGAAACACTTCCTTGGAAGAAAAGAAGCATTACGTTGATGCATGCAGCCTTTACTGTGTGTGAAGAAAACACATTAATTTTCATTCTGTTAATTACAGCATCTCACTTCTGCAATATGAAAATGAAACACTAATTTAGTAAAATATATCTGTATAAACAAATATGGTTAAAATATTGTATTCTTCGACACTATATTTATGAGCAACCACCGAAAATGTATTTATGAGTGAAAATCACGGGGTATCAGTACTTGGCCATCTACCTGATGAGGATATGGATTTTGTTAGTGGTGTGTTTCTTTCTTCACTTTGTGAGCTGTGGCTTTACGGCACATGATTTGTGGTGTACAGTGTGCATTTTGTGGCATTACAATGCATGTGTTCTGGTATGGTTAATTCTACAGCACAGAGCAGTACACATACAGTACATGTTTTATGGTGTTACAATGTATGAGTTCTGGTATTACAGTACCTGTGCTAGGCCATTATGGTACATGTGCAGTTGTAGTGAACGTGGAAGGGGGTCCACAACTCCACAAGAGAGACCCAAATCTCTCTTCTCCTTGCATAATTTGACTTTAATGGCCAGCATTGTGACCAGGTGAGCTAACGTCAGTTTGCCCCTGGCCCCAAAGACAACAACACTACCTAACCGCAGTGTCAGGGGGTGATGTTACAGTTGAAAGCACTTTATCGCTACGCTACCTGCTACCCTACCAGCTTTATCCATGACTCACACAGGTTACTACATCCAGCTCTGCTACACAGTGCTTACAGCTCTGCTACACAGTGGTCTTCTAGTACATGTTCTATCTGTGCAGAGGATACAAGGCCTGTGTTCTTGTGAGAAACTGAATAAGAGGGTGAACTCTGTTTTGCCTTGTTTCATTACACTGTTTCTATACATCATCAAAAGCACAAAAATACTTAAAGCTAAAAATGATTTTAAAAGCTGCTTTTGTTGTATGAACACAGATATGGCCTTGTTTTGTGCCTAAAAATCATATGAAAACTAAAAATTGAACATAGGTGCTACCTCTGAGGTAAAAGGCAGGACTGAACCCAACCTGGGACTGCGTATGTGAATGCTTTCATCAGTACATGCAGCTGCAGATGTATGGGGTGCCGTTTGTAAACTTGAATAGGAACATTTTCACAGCCCTTTTATTTCCGCAGATTTAGAAATCTGGTAGTATAAATAAATCCTTTCTTTGGAAAGATTTAATTTAGGTTGAAAGAAGGTATTTAAATATTGTTTTAATCTGTGTTATTGTTTTAATCTTATTAAATATGATTTAATCTGTTTTACAAAATAAATTTTTAGCAAAGATCAAATATTTAAATTAAATATTTAAATTATGTAGTTACAAATTCATATATAATGATATTATTCAATAAATATTTAATTACAGTTTAAATATTTCTATTAAATATTAAACCTAAATGATAAAATAAATATTTAGTTCAAAAACAAATATTTAAGTTAAATCTAAATGTTCTTTTTACAGTTTGCCACATTCAGCAATTTGCTATGGGAATCTACATTCAAATTAAAGCTAAATATTTGTTTCATTGATACAGATATGCTGTAACATTTAACTCAAATGTATAATTTGTCAGCAAATATTTATTTAGCAGAACAGATTTAAGATATGAGTCAAATATATATTTTCTGTTCAAATATTTAATTGTGTCTTATATGTGTCTTTTATTTAGATATAAGATATATTTAGTTAAATATTTATGATCCCAGATTTAATATTTAAATGAAATATTTAAAATGCAGCTGTTTCTTCCTTTAACTTATTTGTTAAATCAGTTATTCTAAATAAATAAACACTCACTCAGCACTGTATTAGGAACACCTGTACATCTGTACACCTGCACTTATTCATGCAATTATCTAATCAGCCAATTATGTGGCAGCAGTGCAACGCATAAAATTATGCAGATACGGGTTAGGAGCTTCAGTTAATGTTCACATCAACCATCAGAATGGGGAAAAAATGTGATCTCAGTGATTTCAACCATGGCCTGATTGTTGGTGCCAGACGGGCTGGTTTGAGTATTTCTGTAACTGCTGATCTCCTGGGATTTTCACACTGTTACATGCGGTCACTGTGCGTGTGGAGTCTGGGCCGCCTGCGTCTTGGTTGTCCTCCCCCTTCCCTCTCGCTACTCCCCTGACGCGGGTATCCCGCTGCGCTGCGCCTTGCCTCCTCATTCCGGCCCGGCCAACCAGAGACGGAGCGCCCCATTTAAAGATGCTGGTTTCTCAGAATGGATTGTTTCTCTATGTTGATCCTTCATTATTTTTGTGATTCACCATTTAGAAACTTGTCTGTACTGTACTTGACTTTGCTTCATCTTCTGACTTTGATTGTGTATTTTGTCTTGGTTTGGTTGCATTTGGTTATCGTGGGAGGAGGGCAGGTAAGGTGGGGGATCCCGTATTAGTTTTTCCTTTCTGTATAGAGTTAGGTTGGGGGGGGTGCCACTGCTGTATATTTTTGTTGGGTTGGGTGAAGGCAGTTAGGGTCGTTTCTGTTTTGTTAAGTTCTTTTCATTGGCACCGCCTGTTGTCCTCTTCCCTTGTCCCGTGTTTGTCTGTTACTGTAAATATTGTAATTACATCACACACCCCTTTACATTGCTCCTGTGTCTGTGCTTTCCTCATCTCCGCACCGTTGTTTTGTGTTTTGTTTGTGTTGCGTCCCTCACCCATACCACTGGATGCCATTACGCATCTGGGACGTAACACACACACGCAACAGTCTGTAGAGTTTATTCAGAATGGTGCCAAAAACATAAAACATCCAGTGAGCAGCAGTTCTGCGGACAGAAACGCCTTGTTGATGAGAGAGGTCAACAGAGAATGGCCAGACTGGTTCGAGCTGACAGAAAGGCTACAGTAACTCAGATAACTACTCTGCACAATTGTGATGAGCAGAAAAGCATCTCAGAATGCACAACATGTCAAACCTTGAGGCGGATGGGCTACAACAGCAGAAGATCACGTCGGGTTCCACTTCTGTCGGCCAAGAACAGAAAGCTGAGGCTGCAGTGGGCACAGGCTCACCAAAACTGGACAGTTGAAGCCTGGAAAAATGTAGCCTGGTCTGATGAATCTTAATTTCTGCTGAGGCACACAGATGGTAAGGTCAGAATTTGGCTCCAGTAGCATGAATCCATGGACCCAACCTGCCTTGTATCGACAATCCAGGCTGGTGGTGGTGGTGTAATGGTGCGGGGAATGTTTTCTTGGCACACTTTGCACCCGTTAATACCAATAAATCATCGCTTGAATGCCACAGCCTATTTGAGTATTGTTGCTGACCATGTGCATCCCTCCATGGCCACAATTTACCCATCTTCTACTGGCTACTTCCAGCATGATAATGCATCATGTCACAAAGCAAAAGTCATCTCAAACTGAACATGACAAAGAGTTCAATGTTCTTCAGTGGCCTTCCCAGTCACTGGATCTGAATCCAATAGAACGCCTTTCGGATGGAATGGGAGATTTGCAGCATGAATGTGCAGCTGACAAATCTGCAGAAATTGTGTGATGCAAGGGAATGTTTCCAACATCTTGTGGAATCCATGCCACGAAGAATTAAGGCTGTACTGAGAGCAAAGGGAAGCCCTACAAAAATATGTAGGTTGAGAAATAAATATATAACTTTAATGCTAAATGTTGGAATTTACACTTGGCAGGATTTAACAAATCTGGAGAGTTATATGCTAATTAAACCCACCCATCTCTGACTCATTGGGTCAACTAGGCCCTCAGAAAGTGCCTTCAGAAGTGCCTGAGAGAAAGGCTAGTTTCACAATGTTGGCAGCTGTGTTTGATCTATTCAGTTGGAAAGACAGCATCTTACAACTTGTGTTCTTGCTATAGTAGAATAACAACCAACTACAGTAAAAATACAGATACAACTAAATAACGTTAGCACCAGGAAACTTAACCTAACATTATCTCAGCTTATGTCACCGAAAGCATCTAACCTTACCGTAACCTTACAGCGCAGTGGTACTTTACTAGCTAGAATAGCTAGCTAGCTAACTAAGATTAGTCTAAGAAAAGGAGAATATATCCAATAATTTTAACATAGTTGGGGCAGTGCTTTATGGACACAGTTGATGGTATTGCTGCGAATAAATCATAGTTAGCTGCCTCCACTGAACTGTAAGAAGACATCTTGTTGTTATAATCAAAGGGGTATATAGCTATCAAAGCGGTAGTCTGCAGACAAGGGTGTGAGTCTCATTAGCGTGGATTGGTGACAGCAGGGAAAGTTTAAAGTGCATAAACAGATGAGTGCTGAAAGAGAAACAAGTTGCCTGCAAACCCATAATCGGAGTAAAGATGTTGTCAGCTAGATACATTCTGGCAATTGCTGACAGTGATGCCTCGTAGTGCAATAGTAGCTAATGCCATCAGAACTATATATATATAAATATATATATACGGACACACACATACACAGACACTATATGGATGAAAATATTTGGCCACACCTGTTTTTCAGGGTTTGGGCTAGGCCCCTTATCTCCAGTGAAGGGCAATCTTAATGCTTCAGCATACCAAGACATTTTGGACAATGCTATGCTTCCAACTTTGTGGCAACAGTTTGGGGAAGGCCCTTTTCTATTCCAAAATGACTGTGCCCCAGTGCACAAAGCAAGGACTATAAAGACATGGTTTGCACAAATTCCCACAGAAACACTCCAAAATCCTATAGCTGCAAAAGGGGGACCACCTCCATATTAAAGTATATTAAAGTATATGTATTTGAATACAATGTCATTACAATGTAATGGTCAGGCGTCCAAATACTTTTGTCCATATAGTAAGTAATTTAATATTACTTAATACTATTTTTTACTATAACTTAATATTTATTTTTTTATAAAATATTTTGATATAATTTACATATTTAATCTTTGCAAAAAAGTTAAGACAGATTTAATATTTAAAACAAATATTTACATATCTTATTTCAAGGGTTAGATTTATGAATTAAATCTTTCCAAAGAGGAAAATATTTATTTATACTACCAGATTTCTAAATCTGTGAATCTGTTCCTATTCAAGTTTACAAACAGCACCCCATACACATGTACTAGTAGAGACCATTGATCTGGCCATTTAAGCCCACATCGCCCATGCCCCCCACTGTGAACTCCACCTGAATACAGCTGTAAGGCCTTTTCAGTCCTTTAACTTTGCCAGTCCTCCATCAGTGAACTGCGGCAGTAAATCACAGAGCCGGTAATTAAAGGTGAACAAAAACCCTTCTAATCTCATACTCTTACCTGCCCCCAACGTCTCATCAAATTAAATTGAAAACACAAATGGAATTTGAAACAGCTGTGGGATCAGCAGGCCGGTGGTTTGAAAGTGGCATTCGGAAACACAATTTCCGCCCCGTTCATGTACAGAACCTAAAACATCCAATAAATAACACCATTATATCAGAGTTTGTCATTCAGGCACACACAGGCCACATTAACAAACACAACTGATTGTAATTCAAAACTGAAGCTGAACCCACTTAAAAAGGACATTTTCACTGAGAAAAAAGAGCAGGGAGAGGGTGGGGGGGGGGGGGGGGTGATATTTCACAGCGGATACCTAGGAAATGGGCTCTAATTAATGGCTAGAACAGACTATTGCCAATTTACTGATGGAACTGAAAACACATTAATAATTATTGATATTTTTGTTAAGTTTTAGTGGCATATTGCATTCAATTTCATCATGGAGTCTTTTTCTGACTTTCTTCAACCAATTTCTGTCTACTCCACCTCCTCCATAATTACCTCAGACAATCACAACATCATTGCCCCAGTCAACCTCTCCAGATCAGATTACCTCAACTGTCTGACTGATAAAAGACAAAGCAAGACAGCCTTGAGCCACTATCCTGCATGCGCAGCATTAGCAGTTAACATTTAGCATCTAGTGTTTACCACAGTGGTAATCCAAAGGGTATTTTGGGGAATATAAGGCAATAAAGAAAATCTAGCATGCTACATGTAAGTGAAAGCATAGACACACACACACACTCCTACTCTCTCACTCTCTCTCTGTCACACGAACACGCGCACACAAAGCAATGCTGGAAAGGGCTAAAGTTTTTTTTGCATTTTTGTATCTTGTTTTTCTGAGTGCTTTATGTTGCTAAGGATTCTGGGAAAAGAACACATAAAAACAACAGGACCTTGGCACTAGAAAAGGGAACAGCTGAGCTGTTTTGATATTCACTGTGTTATCCATTATGATGATCAGTTTAATATCCACTGTGATACTTATTTTGATATCCACTCAGCTGATTGTGTTTTCACTGTGTACCTCACTGTTGAACACAGTCATAGTTTTGACTTTACTTTCTGTTTTAAAGAACTTTCAACCTCTTGGACTGTAAAGTGTGATGGAAAAAAAGTTATTACTATTTCTCAAATGTTTATTTGTGAACACTAATGGGAAGCTACCACTTTAGTGGGGAGTCCTGACTTATGCATCATGGCTTTAATATTAAGCTGTCCTTCCTTAAGCACTCTTTTCTCTTCCTTTCTTCCTGTGATAGGCTACAGTGAAAATAATATGAGGAACACCAGGAAAAGCTCCACAGGCCAGGATGATTCTGTTCATAACTGCTGGAATCACATAAGCGCTAACACACTTTCCAGTGTAAGTCCAAATGGGTGGGATACGAAGCTGCTGCTTCTGGATGCGTACATTTTGTTTGTTTTATCATTATTGTTTGACTGAATGAAGCTTAATTGCCCAACACTGTTTTGCAGTGAAGTCTCCTGAACTAGAAAGGGTGAAGTCAGTTTTACAGCACCATCCTGCTCTTTTTATGTGATTAGGGAGATGGAGGTTTTTGACCATTTCTCACAGAGCTTTCTTTAACTGATTAGCATATTAGCATACCCAGGGCAGTGTGTATAAATTTTACATAGCATCCACTGATACAGCTGGATATTTGCTTCAGCAACTCATGTTAAACATCTTGCTCAAGGACACAACAGAGTGCCACCCAGGATTCAAACCTGCAAACTACTGGTTCCATGATCATCACTCTGCATAGCACTTTACTCTTTACTTTATGGCTCAAAAATAATATTCATTTTTACTTGATGCCACCAAACGTAACAAATATCATCAATATATCAACACAGTGTATCAACAGTCCATTGTTCTTCCAAAAGAGGAAGTGAAATGAAATTAATCTGAAAAAAAGCGCAAACCACAAATAATAAACCAAATAAATAAATAAATAAATAATAATGTGGTGCTTTGAATAATGAGCATTACACCTACAGTTAACATTCTGGAGCACAAATTAATGAACTACAGAATAGAGCAATTATCTTTTTGCCTTCATTCCTTGCATTTAATTTACAGCTCAATGTGAGTCCTAGGTCAGGGGGAGGAGGTGGGGGGGTGGGGGACAGACAGAAAAGAACAAAACCAGATTCAGTGCAATTAAAGGGCCACTGTATGAAAGTGCTTAAAAAAACAAGAAGAGGTGTTTCTGGGGAACACTGGAATATATTTTTTAAATCTAAACATGTAGCGTTAGTATTAAACAATCATAAGCAAATGAATTTGATGAGTAATTAACCTACTCAGGAAAAATAATTATCTTAGGAATAAGTCTACTCTACATTATTAATTACTCTTAGTCATAAACCTACTCTGTAATAACAGTTACTCTCTTAGTATTAAATCTCTTTTAATAACACAAGAATATTAGTATAAATAATAGTTCATTATTAAAAGTATTAATAATTACTCTCTTAGTGGTAAACCTATCCTGTATTAACGATTGCCTACTCTGTAGCTTTGTTCAGTCTTCCCCTCTATACATGGAATGGAACTGGAACTGGAACTGGATGTAAACCCAGAATGTTGCAAGTTTCAATTTAGGACAGACAAGTCCTTGAACAAGTCACGCAGTCGGAATGGTTTCAGTAACCAGTCTATTGTATAAATGGGTCACATGTAAAATGTAAGCTGTGTAATTCATTCTGGAAAGTCCATCTGCCACAGTAAATAAAGATTATACCTCCACAGATATACATTTGCATGCACAACCTATGGAAAACCAATTAGTCTGCTTGCAACAGCCTGAGGGACAGTACATATCCTGGTGTCACGTGCAATAATTATTTTTGCTAGTTACCCTACTACCGTTGTTGAGGGAGACAGGGAGTGAAAGAGAAATAAAAAAAGAGTGAACGACAGACAGAGGGGGAAAGATAAATTAGCAGCTCAGTACAGAGAGACACAGTCCTAATCGGGGCATGACATGCAACATTGACAGGTCAAACAAAGCAGCACATCTGTTCTGGGGTGGCTTGTCTGTTTGGTGGAGAGTGGCAGAACCTGTGGGTCTGTAAACTGAGACAGGGGTGGAGAAAGGGTCGGGCAAAGCAGCGGAGTGATCCAAAGTTTCGTTCTCCAGGTCTCCTGACATAAATTAGCTTTGCCACATCTTCCAACACTCCTGCTTTGTGGAGAGTATTCTCCCTTTCCCTCACAGGTTTGTTTTTAGTACAGTGTGACATCTGACTGTTCCCCACAATACCTTGCTCTCCAGAGGAGGTAGAGACTCAGGGGGCTCTCCCTCAACTTTGATGTTGCTATGCAAGTACTCTCATTTCTCTCCCTTTAGAGAGAGGAAGCAAAAACTCTTCCTCAGCATGAATCTACAACAGATCACACTAGTCCTGGTGTGGATTCACGGCAGCCAGACCAGTGTTTTAGAGTATAAATTCACTACAAACCCAGATAAATCAACCACCTGGACTGTGAGCATGTACTAGGTGAGGTGATGTTTAGTGACTATCCCAAGAGTTTGTGCCTAAACATTCTCAGTAATCGCAGATGCTTTAAACAGTGGAGCAAGCCACTCAAAGTAAGTAGTCCCATTGTGATTCAAATTATATATCTTTAATTAGAGCACCAAATTTCCCATTGGAACAAGCAGATCTTACAGACACCTTAAAGAAGCATGGGATCTGTTGAGGCGTATGAGTGTGGAATTTCAGAGAAAGAAAAAACAAATTCTAATTGTTAAAAAGCAATCATTTTGAATGTAGGAAGACCACTGATGTTGTTGAGTTGCAGCTCATTTCCCACAGTGCAATAAACCAGCAAAGACTAGGACTAAACTAGCTACTTCCTTATATTGTGACTGACACCTTAAAAAAAGTTTTCAGTACTGTAGCATGTGAATACAATGTAACAAACAAACAGTGCTACACAGTGCTGCTGATGAGGGGGGGACTCGAATACTATTCTGAAAACACCAACTGAATATACCACTCACAAATCCAACATATTTAATAAGTTCACTCACTATTTGTGCATGTGTCCATTTAAATTGACAATACAGAGAACGCTACCTCTCTTATCTCCTCCATGCTGGTTAAGTTGTCTGAACTTTTGGGAAGTCACTCTCTAAGACCTGAGACAGATCCCATCAGAAAAACACATGGAAGTGTGTAATTGTACTGGTTAAAATGGTAATGTGCACGTGAGCGTGTGCGCGCGCACACACACACACAGCACTAAAAACATACTCATAAATATGAATGATTAAATGTATATTTATCCTGCAGTTGTCCAATTTCTCTCTGTGTGACTCCTGAATATCCCTACACTGGTACCTCCTCCAAATAAAAATTGAGATTTAGCAGCATTTAGTCATATTATAAACATACTTGCTCAGCACTAAAAAAGTGTTTATGTAAAATGTCAGCATATTAATATTTAATGGTAATGTAAACCCTCTCTTGATGCAAATCAAGAAACTGTCATTTATATGCAAATCCATTTTTGTTTGATTATGTATTATTATTTGTAATGAAAATGTAAATTTTACATTAAAAATAAACAACTGCTGACACCAAAAAATATAGCTGGACTCAGTTACGATGCACCTTGGCAGACAGTGAAGATGAGGTGCATTTAAATGCATCGAACAGTGACGCTAATGAACACGCACACCAAAAAGGATGAATAATTCTGTTTTGATAACGGTGCCTACATCCCGAACCATCAGGCTAATTAACCACTGTGCTTTGAATAACGCTAATGAGACAGGAGCGAAGGCATCAGACAGAGAGGGAGAGAGAAGTGCACTGCTCTACAGGTGATAAATCTAGCTGGTGGTGACATTTTTAGTGTAAAGACACGCATGGCTGTAATCAGATCGAGGGGAGAGTCCCCCGTTGGGTCCAATTAAAACTGTGGCACAGCGCAGAAGTTGCTCATCAGCTATCCCCCCCACCCTTCTACAGCTGTGATCAGTTCCCATCCAGGGGAAATCCCCCCCCCACCCCTCCATTAACTCCAAAATGGGTCTCGGAGTGCAGAGGTGGGGGTCAAAGGTCACTCTATACAAACACATCTCCATTTAACTTGTCTGCTGGAGCTAATTAGCAAGTGTACCACTGTTAGCTTTCGAGGAGATAATACAAGGGTCCCATGCTGCAAGGATATAGTATGTGTATAGTACAATGATATGCATACAGTGTCATGGCATTATGAAAACTGACCAGAAGAATGAAGGATATGTGCTCCCAGTAGGTCATCCTGACAGCTCTTGACAATGGACAACACAGATATTCAAAGATATTCAATTGAGATACGCATTTTAGGTCACCATTGATGCACTTATTTTAGAACTGTGTTATTTATTTTGATTTTCAAATGATCGGTTCAATACATCCAATATTGTGTTTGTATTACACACAGTATGTTCTTGATGCTCTCTATATATATGTGTGTGTAAACGACACTATATTATATTATATATAATTTTTATTTATATATATGAATTATTGTCAAGGCTCAGGCAGGGACTCAGGCGCAGTCAGGGAGGCAGGATGCACAAGGTAGTTTAGTAAATCTGAATCGGTATCCAAGAACGAGGTCAAAAACAGGCAAAGTCAAAACCAGGGAAACACAGTGAACAATACCAAAAACAGATCCAAAAAATGAGGTCAGAGAAACAGGCAAAAATCAGCAAGAACAGACAGACAGACAGACAGACAGACAGGCAGGCAGGCAGGCAGGCAGGCAGGCAAAACAGGACAAACAGCTTGTAGTGCAACAGATGAACTGAGACGAACTAGCAATGAGACATGAAACAAACGTGAAATATATATACGGCAAGGCTGATGACGGGATGGGATTCAGGTGTGCAGGTACGCAGGTGGAGCCAATCAGGTGACCAGGTGGGTGGAGACAGGGCGGAGAGCAGGGCAGGGCAGGAGCACAGGGAAAACAAAAGCACATGGACAGGAAAAACAAAAACAAAAACAAACCCGGCTAGGAAGCTGCAGTCCTGACTATATATATATATATATATATATATATATATATATATATATATATATATATATCCCAATACTTATATTAAATATTATATATTTATATTTATATATATATAAATATATATAAACATTAATCTCTCAAATCATTCCACTTACTGGCAACAGTAACTCTAAACTTGATTTATACTTGAAGGCAATCCTTCCTCAGAGTAAAAATGAAATTGGTTGTTTCTTCAAATCATGTTTTAATCAAGGGTACCGGCATGTATGAAACTCTCAGACAGTGATCCCTACAGTTCTATGTAGTTCATTTTCCTTTCTTGATTTTTTTCAGATGGTGTCCAGGGAGCAGAGACCGCAGGGATGCAATTAAAGAACTACAAAGAATGAAAGTTTGATCTTTGAGAATGGGAGCACTCCTTTGATGGTCCTGCAGGCTGATTCGCACACATACGCGAGTACCACGTGGTTGGCCCTTGCACAAAAGGCACAAATCAGGATTGTGACAGAGGCTTTGTTGCATTTTCAACAATGTATCTTCTTGGCAAGCAGGTTTCCCCTTTGAGTGGCATCCTATTGTCTCTGGCTCAGAAATAGTCTTTAGGAGATTCACTGAGCAGCGTCATGCCTCATCTGTCATTGATTTTGAAAGACTGTGGCCTTCAACATGACGCATCACTCTCAGTTGCCAATCACACTTGCAATTATGCAAATTACTTGTGATTTGTTAAGACACGTTCCAGTCAATTTGACATTATTGAAAAGATTAACTGATGAAAACAATGTTCTACTATACATGGTACAGCAAGATCTTGCAAGAAAGGGAACAGCGTTCCTTTATATAATATAATATATTATATATAATAATATAGTATAATATATATACAGAGCCACACCCTGATGGGCTGCCCTCAATTCAAGAACAAACAGACTGATAAACCTGTTAATGCTCTCTTGACAAAAACAGAGGTGACTGTTACGCTATGGGTAACATGCTAATGGTAATGCTTAGGCTAACTAAATGGTTGCCTGTGGACAATGTCCTGCAAAAGTGGAAATGAGCCTCCTTGACACACCAGGCTCCACTGTCCATAAACCAGAACAAAGCCACTTTGTTCCACAAATGTGGGCTCCAGTGCATTATTGGCAAATGAGAGAGCCAGTTTCAACAACAGGTCACAGGGCTCAGCCTGTGCCTGAAACAAGCACACTCACTGTCTAAGCTACTTGGGAGCATTTTCCACCAAATATCTTGCTCATTATAGAGCTAGTTTCCTACACAGCCAAACACAAAAACTGAGAATTGACTGATACAAAGTTAGACCTTAATAATTTAAACTGGTAGATGAAAATGTATTCTGTAGTCAGCAGAACTTAGGTCTGCTATTAAAATGTTTGATATCAAAATAAAACCAAATAACGCTTAACAAGCGGGCCACCTCACATAAATAAGCAAGATTCCAAAGCAAACACATCCATTGTTTCATAAATTGTCTTTTGTAATTTGCCATGTTTTTTTTTTTTTTTTATCTGACATCCTTTGTCACATCCAAGTGTAAGAAGTCAGCAAAAAATGATAAAAGTGGAACAAATATAATGCACTGAAATTAGTTCTGTCAATGTGTGATGAAAAACATGACGACACATACAATAAATAATATTACATGGTATTATTGTTATGATTCATCAACAATTGTGGACTAAGAAGTCAAGGGGGTGGTTATATGACTTTCTGGGCCACATGTATCAACGGTGCGTACGCACTAAAATTGTGCTGAGCACTTTTCTACACATAAAACGATATTTATGAAAACATACTTCCCGGGAAAACATGCGTACCTCTGCGCATTGTCTCGAGGTGGCATATGCATAAAATTTGTAATTTGCAGATTGGCGACACCAAGAGGAACTAACGATGATGCAAGTAAACGGGTCTTGTGTCAGTCGTTGATGAGTGTTTTCGCGCCAGGTCCTGGCGCCAGGATGAAGTGACTGAGGGGGCAGTCACGTTATATATTGAACGTTTCCAATATTTTTATTTGCTATTTTTCTATAGGGTACAAAAACAATCTGGGGGGCACAAAATACAACTGATTGCCCCCTCAGTTGTATTTTGTGCCCCCCAGATTGTGGGATCGTGGCGCCGGGTGCGGACACACTGCTCCTGTGTGCGCCTATTCGTTTTTTGGCCTCTTTTAAAATCCGACCACTTCTTCACCTTCTCCACCGTACGCAGCCCTGGTGAAAGTGCATTCGTGGCAGTCACCACTTAGAGCCACTCCGCATTTTTCCGTCGATTTGAAATGCCGCTAGCCTGGCGTCCAACAAGGACATTTTTCTCCTCTCCACCTCATCAACCATCAACTCTACCCCTACTGTGGTATATTACATTAAAAGCAAAAAATGTAATATTCGCTACAGTTGGGACTTGACAGTTTAGCATTACAGTGTTCACATACTGAGGGCAGAACTAGGGCATAGATGTGTAGTATCGCGCCATATAAGTAAGAATTTTAAAACATGCTAATGTAAAATCTCAAGCAACTTGGCCCTTGACACTTCGACATGAGCATTCTCTCGTTGGGTGGATAGATGGGTAAAAAAAAAAAAAACAGGATGTAGTTACACAGAATTTAGGAAACATTGGGTTTCCATGGAACATCTGTGCACAGTTCGTATGTGGAAGTCCAGATTGTGCAGTGCAACTTGGCTTCTTTTTGGTTCTATCATTATAATGGCAGACTTACTTTGCAGCTGTGTCTACTTATTTGTGGAGAACAAGCGTTTAGGGTGTTTAAGTGTTTAGGTGTTTCCTTCACAATCATCCAGCAGTTCACACCGCATCTGTGGTACCCCACATTTTTAACGTAGCCTATTATACAAAATATATACATTTTGTATGTATTATATTTTTAATAAACCCTACTGCAACGGGCCATGTCATTCTGGGTAGGTTTCAATAAGCATTGCAACTGTGTCCATGCAGTTGACACCTTTGTGTGTGTTCAGATATCTTACCTTTTAAAACTCCTCCCAGAACCAAAATGACAATGGTTGTTTCCAGCAGAATCATCTTCTCTCGGGCCCTCCCATACGATTTTTCTATTTTGGACTGAAGGTTTCTACATTTGAATTGTGCATTTGGAACAATAAATAATGTGATGGTTGCATTCCAAAATCAGAACGCTTGCGTAAACGACAACCCTGAAGTCTAGCACGAGGTAACGTAATGCTGAAAATATCCGGTCTCTGAATTAAACTGAATGGAAGCCCAGATCCAATATAAATGTTTAAGAAATAGCCTAAAGTATTGTCTCTGTTATAAAATGAACAACTGGACGCAGAATTCTTTTCTCTGTTAAAAAGAAAAAACAAAACGATTTTCTAACGCTGTCAAAGCAACACTTTCCGTTGAGACATACCGAGAAAAACACAATTAATAGTAAAGCACGATGGCTAGTAGTTTATGCGTTTCCAACATAAACTTTCAAAATGACTTTCAAAAGCCCACCACATCCTTTAGAACTTACGCCAATTATCCCCTCCGTTGGTGCGTTTTTTTCCGGATTTCGCAGAACAGAATGGCTGCTGGCGTGGTAATATTGCTAACAGCCAATAAATGTAAAATACTATGTGTGAATTTTGGAAAAATGGTCATTAAGGCTGAGGACAACGCACCAGTCAGTGTACGATCTTGCTTTATGAACAGGGGGAGTAATTCAGGACAACTGTGACCCCTTTACCCTTTTAAAAGGCAAGACCATTGCTCAAAATATCCCACCAATTAAGTCCATATGTAGCCAAAGCCTCCAAACTAATAATTAGACCAATCGCAAAGCTTTAACTGAAAACAATATAGGCACATCTGCACTGTTTTAAAGAAATTTCTTCCTGTGTTTCTTATGGACAGAAGAAATCCTGGTATTTGCCGAACAAGACTATTGCCCGTATGCTACTCTATTTCCTCGGGATATACTGTGTACTGATATGAAAAATCTATTCCACTGTCACGCCAATATAATATGGCGCATGTATCATTAGTTCAATCAAAGTAAAATGAACGTTCTCCATATATCATAATAGTAGAGTAAGCGATCTGTATCTTTCTTACAAAATAGTGAAACTTTGACAGCGGCTGAAGTGAAAAATTAGCAAAGGACAAAACACATTGGGGTTTGATGGAATAGAGCCTTGGATTATAAGCATCAATTCATTTACACACTAATGTGTAGGCCTACATTTTGAATTGTCTTCCGTTAGTTAACTTCTAATTTGCTCAGAAATCTATCCAATGTAAATTCGTCGAGGAAAACCTTGCGCATGGCATTATTAGCACATTACGAAGTGTAACATGACATGAAATGCACCGTCGGTTTGATCGTAATCCAGTGAAGAACAGTGCGGTCAAAGAAAACAATTAGCCGCCATTTAATTCGCGGGACTTTGCAGAATTTCTTTTTACGGAGCTGGGTTTGTAATTTATAATTTTCAAACTGAACAACGCGCAAAATAGACACATCCCGGTGGGGGCGTGCCGGGGGGGGGGGGGGCAATGCCGAGTCAGACAGTGCCAATTAAAACACAAACGAATAAATTCCTGAATTTTTAAAGGAAAAGATAGAAGATATTTCTAACCCCGACTGTGGACGACTTTCCCTTGTTCCGATGACCGTTAATTACTGGGAAAAACGCTGGCAGGTGGCTGAAAAGCTCGAGCTGATAATTGGCCTGCCTCCGCCTCCTGCCGTACAAACTCGGCTTCCTTTCTTCAGAAAAACAAAGGCGTACTTTGTAATATACTGCTTCTTCACGGGCATCAAGTCAGAGCAGACACTCCGCACTTACCTTGATACTACGTTGAGTGCGTTAATCTAAACGTCGGAGTCCCCTGCGTGATAATCCGGTTGGGGGAAAAAAAAAACGTCAGTGGATCTTACTTTGAACGAGTTTCCCGTGAATCTTAATGTGGCGATGAATGGATGTGCTTAAACTATTTAAATGACTGATAAATAGCAACTGCCTTTAATTTCAGGTAATGAAAAGCAACAGGCACCTGTTAGGACTCGCTGGCAGTTTAAACGGGTTCGTGGAGACATACGACATTTAACATGCGCCGAGTGAAATCAGAGCAGAGGTACCCACCTCACCACCAGAGGGCGGGCTCTGCATGTGTCGAGAGGGTCCCTCACATGCCACTGACCTCCATTACTTCCAAAGCAAACCGTATGCTAAAGATAACTGTCTGAGGATGATTTGTTATGTTTCACATTATCACTCTCAGTTATTGAAGTATAATCATAATAACACGCACGATCATAGTGTAAAACAAATATGTAACCATAATTATGAAGAGCAGGATATTGTAAAACACCCACAAAAGTGTTGAGTAACAAATTGTTAAACTCCATTATGCCCATAAGGAGGGATATGGAGCACTGGTTTGTGTAAACATTCAAGAACCTCTGTGTGCCTGCTACATTTTGCTAAACTGCAGCTCAGCTACCCTCTGCCTTTGACATCAGATCTAAAATCAGTTTGCCCATCTGCAGTCCTAACCCCTACCAGTAAGTGTAAAATTTTGATTCTGATCTGAGATCAGTTGCTAAGGGCAACAATACTGCAGCAGGAACAGCGGGTGCTTTTGCTGAGGGATGGAACTAGGAGGTTGACCTATGGCTGTTCAGTGATTTAACTTGTCACTACATGTTCAAACACTGCTTCAGCACAGATATATGTCTATATTATGTCCAGATATTCAGCCCCTGTGTTCCCTGCATCCTTGGTCTAAGAGGCTCTGGTTGGAAAGAAGAGGTCTTTTAGACTACACACCTTCAAGAATGTTCATAGGGAGCTGGCAAATCAGAACACATATAGCTTCAACAAAGGCACAGACAGTCATTTCAATGTGAAACACACTGAAAGGACGACATGCTCAATACCTGAAACACAAAATTTGTTCCTTAAGGTATACAGTGCTTAAACAAAACATATTGGCAAAAGGGTCAATTTTTCATTCATTTGGGCTTTCATATTTCTAACAGGAACAGAAGAATCTAGGAATAACATCACTCAACCTGAAAATGATGTAGCATACTCTTTCAATAGTCAACTAAATGATATACATTCTTTTGGAATTTCACTTTGTAAATTTAATAGGCACTGCCATGGAGAAGTTAGGAGGAAAGAATGCGAGGAAAATTCTAGCATGTTAGTGACTGGCAGTTTCCACTGTAGAGGCGAGCATTCTGACTTTGCCTAATTATCTGTAGCCAGGTAGGGGACTGCCACTAATGTTATTCATGATGAACGAAATTACTGTCACCACTGACAGGTAGATCAGATTCACATATGCAGCTTCACCATAGGTCAAGCAAATACATCAATAATGAGGCATGAAAGTCTGTCTTACAGGCAGTGAAAATGTATGTTAATTGCATGTCAATACACTTGTTCTGCAAAAAAAAACATCTTATTCAAAATGAACCAGTATAAGAAAGCAGTTGTTGGTGGGATATTAAAAAAAATACCTGATATAATGTGAGTTGGTGTTTTTGCATATTTTATAGGATAAAATCCTCAAAATGGTGAAAACCTTGAGATCATTACTGTTTAGCTTTACTTTAGTTTAGTTTACTAGTTTAGCTTATCGATACATTACAATTAAATGGTGCCTAGTCTAGAGGTGTAACATTTTAAATAATATAATCCCCTAATATTAAATGTTTATTAATGTAAACAACTGAATTTCACTGATATGGTTGGTTATTCATCATGCTCATTTGTGTGTGTGTGTGAGTGTGCGCACATGTGTGTGTGGGAGAGAACACATGTGGCCTTGATGTATTAGAGTTTTGTACATACAAACAGCCAACAAAGTAACATCATTTCACTAATGAGGTCGGTATGCAAAAACAGGTGAATCATATAACCTCATCTTTACGAAGGAAAATGCATTTTGTCCCATTCTTTAAAGCATGTATGTGAAGGAGAGCCCTCAACACCACTCCCTTGAACCTAAATGTTAATTGTTAATCATTGGCAAATTGTGTTCACCTGTTTTGATTTGTAAGGGAACCAGATTATTGGCTAACAAGCCAATACCTTACTAATTGAAGGCAGATTAAATACAGGCGTGGCTGGTGAGCAGGATATGGAGGTTCATTTTGTCCTTGCTTTTGGACGGTGTAGGCCCTCTGTTTGGATTATGTCTTTTAACCTTTTGTTCTTTTTGGCTAATTTATAGGAGTGTTGGCCATCTTCCCTACAATGTAATTACTACAATTCTTTGCATCTGTATGTAAATCTGGTTTGCACCTGTAGGTTGAAGTGAGTGCACTGTATACTAAAAAGAGAAGGTGATTCAGAAAATATATACAAGATGGAGGTTGTGTGACAAGAATTTACACAATGTGTAGCACTGTGGTCACATCTGGGGCATCAGTGTAATCACAAGGGTGGTCTGTTGAGTCTCCTGGAACGTTTGCTCTAGTGGCTTCTGCAGTTTGGTCATTTCATTTTTAAAATAACAAATCTAAATTACTCCAGCATTAACTGAAAATGCTTCAGATTAATTTGTTGTGCTGTGAACTTTCGAGCTCTGAAATGTTTGTGATTAAATTTGTTGCTCACAGTTAAGTGCAATGTGCACCAGGGTCAGATGGTATCTGGGTCATGATCACAATGTGGTCTTGGACCAAAGTGAAGGACAATGAAGTTGTCTGTTATTCAGTGATAGGAGGAGTCATTGTTCTCAGAACTATGACACTAGAGGGTGTTATCATGTGACACGTGGATCTCGACCAAATCATAATATATTGTTGACAACGTCAAAAAGTACAGGGAGTCCAGTTTTAACTTGGATATTACCCAGAGTGCAAAATGTATTGATAACGCTTTGCAGTACATTAGTTTGACTGAAGAGTTTTGATTCACTAGAGGCAAATGATGGCTAAATACTGGTGCAGAAATTAAAACCAGGAGGCCAAGGAGACCATGAAAACTGCTTGAGAAAATCAAGTTGTATTTTTTAAGCCTGGGCAGCTTGTCACAGTCAACATGCAGCATTACATTGCATCAAAATTGCGATTTCCTGAATTCAGCGGACATTCATGACATTGCGTTACCACACATCAAGGTGTGATTGTTCACATGTACCACATTTGTGTGTGCGAAGTCTTTCCACTACCTAACCTGTTTTTGACCGCTAGAAAACATTTAATTATCAAAGTATGGTATTAAGGATAAAGATATAAACTACATGTAGCGCTGAAGATACACTGAACAATTGAAACCTTCTTAAGAAGGAACATTTATTTATTTATCTACAGGGGTTGCCCAGTGAAATTGTCAGGAAACAAACCACAAGCCTTTCAAGCCAAATGGGTGGTCACTTTGAACTTTCAGCAAATGTGGATCCAGAGGTAATGGTTAAGAAATTTGGCATGTTATTTGATTGAGAATTGTGGGCAAAAAATCAATAATTGTTATGGATGTCTGGCAACAGCAATGTTTACAGCAATGAGGCATGGCTCAGCGTGGCTATAGGCCTTGGCACATGACAGGCAGTTTGCACATGCCCATGGTCCATGCCTGATGCAGGTGCCAACTATGAAGGGGATGCTCATTGTGAATGCTGTGATGTGCACAGTTTTTGCCATGTGCGAAAAAGTCATTTGGTACATTTACTGGGTGTGGCCTTTAGCCTTTAAGGCAATAAATACTATTTTATGGACGTTTAATTAAAATGAAAACCGGAGAAAAACAGTAGGCTTTAAACCACTCTAAGTCTATACTTTCTTAAAATATTTACTGTGGTACGTAATTTAGAATTTACAATTTGGTATTTCACAGACGCTTTTAAACCAAAGCGACTTACAATTAGTGCATCAATCAGGTTTGGCTAACTACCTCATGAGAAAAAGATCGCAGGAGGAATGCAAATTAATTATTTACAGTACCATGCCCCTGTATATCTTGCAACAATAAAACTGAAATCTGCAAACAAAACCTGCAACATAGAGACAAGGTTAGTAAAGAAGATTTTTTTTACATTTTATACCATAAAATACAAAAACATAACATAACAGAAAGGTTACACAATAGGGGACAGGTGGATTCTGAAAAGGTGGGTTTTCAGGCTCCTGCGGAAGATTCCGCAGTTCTGATTGGGTGAAGAAGGTCATTCCACCACCACGGAACGAGGACAGAAAAAAGACATGGCCGAGTAGAACAGAGTGAGGGGACTTCCAGCTGCCCAGAGGAGGTTGAGCGGAGAGATCTGGTTGGAGTGTACTGAGTGATCAGAGACTACAGGTAGGATGGGGAAGAGCCTCTTGTGGCCTGGTAAGCCAGCACCAGTGTCTTAAACTGGATGCAGGCTGCTACCAGAAGCCAGTGAAGTGCAGTGAGTAGCGGAGTGACATGAGTGTTTTGGGAGGTTGAATACCAGAAGTGCAGCAGCATTCTGAACCAGCTGAAGTGACCTGATAGCGCAGGCCCGTAAGCCAGCCAGGCGTTGCAGTAGTCAAGGTGGGAGATAATTAAAGACTTGTTTTAAAACTATGACTTTATAACAATAAATTTTTAAAATAATTTTTCGTAGGAAAATAAGCACATTTTTTGTGACGAGCAACTTCAGCATGGGACATGTTGGCATGGGAGACCACCGTTGTTCACTCATTATAATTTTGTATTTTAATAATGTGGGGTTGCACATTATGCGTTACTCTTTCATTTAAAATGAAAACACAACCTTACAGAATGATGCGAAAAATATGAAAAAAGACTAAAAACGTGCGACAAACATCCCATGTCTCAGACGTGATGAAAGCGAGTGTATAAAACACTCACATTTCACAGAATGAGTCATCCAAATAGCGCGCTATTGCATCGTGAACTACTGTACATTTAAAAGCGAAAATAAATTTGACACAACGGCATGTCAAGAAGTATCAATATTCCTAAGGAAGAAAAATGTAACTATATTTTATTATCCTTTCCGCAAGCACAACCAAAAATACAATCCGTGTTCTGAACAACATATGTCTGATGTTTTATGTGAATTAGAGGTGATTTCCCATTGCTAGCGATTATAACGGCACGTTGTCGTTTGCTCATATCACGGATTAAAATAACGTGATTAAGCATGGAAAAAGAAGCGAGCTCTGAGGAGTCCTAGGGGATGTCATTAGGGCAGCTTGCCAAGGAATGAAACACGAACCCGCTGAGAGAGACGGGAAGCTGAGAGAACGCCAGGGGACCGGTGTGTTGAACAACTGGAGCTTCAGTAACGTGTGAACTATACGGCTCCAACCACCAAGGGACTCTGCTAGCTGACACACAAAATGTCACAATTGACCAGCAAACCGGCCGAGTTTAACGGCCGGTTTGCTGGTCACCCCTCCCCAGAGCACCTAGGCGTGCATCTGTCTTCCTCCTTGCGGTTTGCTTTTTTGTTTCGTGTTGTATTTTGTTTCGGAGGAAAGGTGAGCTTGGATTTTTTTACTGGCGCTTTTCAGTAGGGTAAAGACTCTGTCGTCACAACTGTTAAGCATTAATTAACGTTAATTGGTGCCTTGCTTCACATATGCAGATTGTCTTGTAATTGTATTGGGCCATTATTAGCGATAATGTCTGCGTATGCATGATATTTTTTTTCCGTCTTTAAAACCATCAGGGTACATGACAGTTTAAATTCCCACATGAAAGTGTGAATTAAACGTGAAAGATACATGGCAAAAAATGTTTGAAAAAACTGAAAAATGTTTGACTGGCTGGTAAATAGTTAATAACAGAATCCAAATGTCTCCGTCAACAAAGGGCTTTGTGCGAAATGGATATCTAAACAATGTACACTGTAAATTACCCTGGATTCGGGCATTGTTGGTCATGTTTGACATGCAGAACGTTAATTATGCACTGAAAACTTGAATTTCTGTTTTCTGGCATGATTGCTGGCTAGACTTCGTTTGAATAAAAGTGTAACCCTAATTCTTGGGAATATAGTGGGCTTTTACTATACTTGACCCTTCGGAGGACGGGGGTACAAACAAGGCGGGTTACAAGAGGAAGTAACGTTACTTCTGTAGTCTTTATTTCTCCACAGCGTGGCAGGGACAGAAGCATACGTTCACTCACAATCTCCCTCTATTCAGGCTCTAAAAAAAACCCCACATTGCTAGTCGACTAACTACTAACTGGGTGCGTCCCCTATAAGGGTCTGTAAGAAAATGAGTCTTACTTGTTTTCCTGTATCAAACAATAATACATACAAAATAATGACATTATTAATAACAACACAAGTTACTATAAAATAATGAATTTCTGAAAATTGAAAATTTCTGGCTACAGTTGTCCCCTGCTACAAGAAGAAATGTCCTTGTTTCAAGTACTGTTTGTAGAATAACATTAACCCAACACATTCTTTCCCACATCAGTTTTAAACACATTATGAAATAAAACATGTCCTACAGGTACTGAACATTTCCTGCCTATACTGTTAAAAAAAAACAAAGTTGCTGTTAACAATTGTCCATTACATAGCAAAATCCTTGAACTTTGAAGGTTTATTAACTATGTGGCCGCTGCGTGTTGTAGAAGGTGGTACCCGGACTGGGGAAAAAGGCCTGGAAGTATCATAGTTCCCAGTATCTGCATGGCTTTGGGAAACTGCCCACTGCTGAGGCACCTCCCTTGGAGCAGCTTGTGGCACCTCCTCCACTCCAGGATTGCGTTCTGGCATTACATGTGGTAAAAGTGGGGGACGGTATGGCAGAGCTTCAGACAGTGCACTGAGGGTGGATGAACTTCGGATGTTCACCCCGGAATCCTCATCTTGCTGTGGTGGCACTGGAGGGTCAGGTTAATGCGGGAAAGAACCTTTGAATACCCTCAGTCTGTTGTGATGAACCACCCATTTTCTGGAATGCTCCTGCTGTGGATCTGTAATCTCATATGTCACACCAGGACTCTGGTCTTTGTCCATTCTCCTCAGAACAACAAATGGTCCTTTCCATCTGGGTGCAAGTTTGTTCAATTGCCGAGCTGGGTCATCCAGGAGCACAAGGTCCCCTACATCATGTGGATGGAACACCATCTTTTTGTCATAATGATACTTCTGTTGCAGTTTCGCATGAGTAGACTGTTTGGCTGCACTGTTGAAAGCATGTGCGAGATGTCTGGTCAGATCAGTAGCATATGCTGCTGGGGTATCCACAGTTGCTGATGTAACTCCTGGACCACAGTTTATCAAGATATCCACTGGAAGATGTGGTTCTCTTCCATGAGCAAGGAAGAAGGGTGTAAAACCAATGCTGGAGTGGACACTGGAATTATATGCAAGCTCGACTTGCGGAAGATACTTATCCCATTCTCCGCCACTATGATAGATGTACTTTGCAAGCTGATCTTTAAGTGTCACTTGACCATGCTGTCTGTCTGATAGGGTGAGGTTTGAGTTTTCACAATTCCTAGCAAACTGCAAACTGTCTACCCTGATCAGTATGGATAGACTCCGGGATTCCGTGCTGTCGAACATACTCCTCAAAAATGCACCAAGCTACAGTGGTAGCGCGCTGATCATTCAATGGGAAGAGGTTGACATAGTGTGTAAAATAGTCCATCACAACAAGAACATATCTATTCCCTTGTGAGGTAACCGGTAACTCTGTAATATTGGCTGCAATTTTCTGGAAAGGCCAGATAGCATGAATGGACTGCAGTGGGGCTCTCTCATTTGGAATTAGAGACCCACAAGTTTGGCATGGCAGGCACTTAGTACAAAACTTCTAAATGTCACAAGACATATAAGACCAGTAACAAATTCTTCGAGCTCTTTTCAAAGTCCGCTCAGGACCTAAATGTCCACTGAATACATTCCCATGCAGAGCCTCCAAAGCTGTAGGAATAAGCGCCTCAGGAAGAACTTCTTGGTAATAAGGCTGTGTTTGCAATGAAAATTTCACTTTTCTACACAGAATTCCATTCTCAATCTAGGAAACTCATGACAAAGGTTCCTCAAAGTTGCAGAGGAATGTTTCAGGTGACCAAGAGGTGGTTGGTGCTTTTCAGCATCTTTCCATGACATGACTGTGTTAAGACATGTGTTCTCCTGTTGCTGTCTGTGCAGGTCATCAAGGTCAATGGACAATGTTGGACTGGTGTCAGGGACAACTGCATTCTGAACTGTTTGCTGTTCCTTGCTTACAGTGTGCAATGACATGACTTGGCTTGGCTTGGTGATTAAGCACTGAATTGCTTTGCTGCTGCTACTGTGACACGGCCGCCAGGACATAGCGTCCGCATTAGCATGCTGTCTGCCTTCCCTGTGTATAATGGTGTAATCATAAACATCCAGCTCAAGGATCCAGCGTCCTCGTCTCCCTGTGGGGTCATTGTCCACCGGAGTTTTCCTGAGATTCAAAAGAAAGAAAGTGTTTAAAATGTCACACAGACCAGCCCATAACTCGCGGTCATACGTCGCCCATTTTCTTTCGGTTGGGGTGAGGGTTTTGCTTGCATAGGCAATTACACGCTCCTTGTTGTCTTGGATTAGGGAAAGCACTGAGCCGATGCAATCCTGGGATGCATCAGTATAGAGCAAGAAAGGCTGCATGAAGATTGGATGTGTTACAATTAGAGGATTAGTGAGGGCCTACTTGACTGGAATGCATCCTCACATTCAGAACTCCATGCAAACACAACACCTTTTTGTGTCAGAGAATTAAGTGGTGCAGCAATTACAGAAAAGTTCCTAATGAACCTCCTGTAATAGGAACACAACCCCACAAAGGCTCTCACTTCAGTGACTGTTCTGAGTGTGGGCCAGCTCCTGACCTTATCCAGGTTCTTTTCATCCGGTTGAAGACCTTCTCTTGAAATAAGGTATCCAAGGAAAGAGACTTGGCTGTGTGCAAGATGGCATTTGCTTGCTTTTAACTTAAGCCCTGCAGAGTAGAAGCAAATAAACACTTCCTCAAGGCTCTCAAGATGTTCAGTGAATGTTCGGCTAAAAACTAACACGTCATCAAGATAGATGAGACATACTTTCCAGTGAAGCCTATGGGGTACAAGCTCCATCAATCTTTGGAAAGTAGGCGGAGCATTCGTCAGTCCCATTGGCATGACCTTGAAATGGTACAAGGCACTGCCAGTGGTGAAAGCAGTTTTCTCCTTATCTTCTGCTTCTAACTCCACTTGCCAATAACCACTAGACAGGTCCATTGTACTGAACCAAACTGCACCCAAGAGGCTATCTAGAGCATCTGCAGTACGAGGCAAAGGATAGAAGTCCTTCACAGTAACTGCATTAAGTTTTCTAAAATCAACACAAAATCTGTAACTGCCATCCTTCTTTTTAACTAAAACAATAGGAGAAGCCCAGGGGCTACACCTCTCCTCAATAATATCTTTCGAGAGAAGCCGTTGGACTTGTTTCTACACCTCTGCTCTCATTTTTGGTGAGGTTCTGTATGCACGCTGACGAATGGGCTGCACATCTCCTGTCCTAATACTGTGCTTTACCATATCTGTCTGTCCATAATCCTGGTCATGTGCACTGGAGACATCTGAGTAACTGCAAACTAAGCTCTCCAGCTGCTGTCACTGTTCGCTGTTCAGTGACGAATGACTGAGGTCTACGCTGGGCCAATGCTGTGGTTGAGACTGCACAGCATTCTCTGTGTGCTCCACTACAGTAAATTTCTCGCCTGACTGGTTTAATAGAGAGTGAAAGTCTCCTAGTTGGGTGTCGCATGGAATTGAATGTCACAGTCGTCCATGGTGGGGTTCATGATGCGGATAAAGGTGACTCCCTTATTTGCCAGTGTCACTGTGCATGCTACAAGGAGACTTGGTAAGCTGAGAGGTTCAGGTTCAAGTAAACCAATGTAGTTGGACATAAGATTAGGCTGACCCGCAGTGGGCTGCAATTTGACTAAAATATTTTTCTGCGGCATGGCAGGAATGCGGAGTGGGGCTACAGTCACAGCACTATGTGACCAGGTAGTGGTAACAGTCAAAGGTCTTGGCTCTAGGGTACTCGCCGGTGCGTAACACTATCCATGCTGAAAAGGTATGTGCTCCCTGTTTGATTTTCAATCGCCATTAGATCATTGCTGTCCTCACGCATGTGTTTAAAATTGAATTGTTTGGTAACAGGTATTCGTGGTTCTACAAACGTGTCCTGTGGTGTGTGTATGTGCTTCACTGAAGGTATTTGCATTTTATTCAATCTGTTGCACCCATACCTTCATTAAAATCCATATTGCAAACAAGTGATCATGTATTTTAAATATGCGTGTGTGTAACGGCAATGTTTTAATGGTGATTGAAAATCAAACAGGGATCACATACCTTTTCAGCATGGATAGCGTTACGCACTGGAAAGCAGTGAACCAAGGGACTCTAACTGCCATACCTGAGGAAGTGGCCATATATATACACAAACAGGGACCTTGGCTAATTAGTGGTTAGCCACCCGAGTGCTACTAGGGGGCGTGGCCAAGAAGGGAAGGAGCTACGGTGGCTGAGAGGCAAAAGGGTAACTCTGCCGGTCACAACTACATCTGAGAGGTACAGTTTGTTTGGCACACTAGAGGTACAGTCCAGTTCCATAATTTTAAATTTCTCTCTCTTAAGTCAATCATCGCATGGTGTTTAAGGAGAAAATGTGTCTTGAGAAGGTGCTGGTTGGAACTGTTGGGCTTTACTGTCAGGTGGAGCAGATACTTGGCCCGCGGTACCTGCTAGCATGCGTTTCCCTGGTCAAGGTCCTCCTCATCCTCAAAGCATACCTGATGTTTATACTCCCTGGAGGTGGGCCGTCGCTCCCTGGCATGAGATGAATGGCCTGGGCCAGGATGTGTGGTGTTGTCAAAGCGTCTGGAGACCAATTTCTCATCTCTCCAACGGTGCGGCGAGGATGGAGGAGAAGGTGAATAGCATCTCCCTCTGTACTCAGGCGAGTATCTGTGATGTGGAAAGTCAGCATGTGGTGGGGAGGACCAATACCGCTCTGATGTGGAAACATAGCTACGCCTTGAAGGTGAAACATGGGGCGAGGCGTGATGTGCACCTCTGTTGTGCTCTAACCTGGGTCAGTCCAGGGAATAATGCCTGTCTCTGCATGAATCATGCTCATGACTGTTTTCCCGTTCCAGCTTCAGTTGACTTACTTCGAGTCTAGGGACTTAGTGGAACCCATAGCAGAGACTTGCTCTCTTTCTGAGAGGTAAGTAAACATTTGCGTGTTTGCTGCTGTTAAACTAGGATTACATGGAGGAGAAATTCTCAGGGCCTCCTGAGCACTTTCCCATTTACATGCAATAGCTAATGCTTCTTCCAAGCTACTAGCGCCATGCTCATGACATTTAGACTGCAGCACTGGGTCAAGGCCTGGTATAATCCGCCTGAAACATTGCATAGCAATAGCTGGCTCGCCGTAATTAGGAAATGCTTTCAGGACAAGCCTGGTTATCTCAGCTGCATAAACTTCTAGCAGTTCTTTTGGTAGGCCTTGCCTAGCATTGGCAAAAGTTTGGAAATGTAGCAGAAATTCCTTTCTTCCAAAAACTTCATTTAGCTTAGCCACCGCCTCCTCATAATTTTTCTGTGTAGCTGAAGGTAATGATAGCCAAAAAGCTAAGGCATCTCCACTAAGCCGAGTGGGAAGGATCTTAGCTATATCTTGCTGTTGACCCTCAGTACAAGCATTCACAGCCAGCTCCGGGCCTAGCTTTCCACAAAGAGGAACTCTCCTTATCTTTCCCATCTCCATGAAAACAGGGCAGAAGCGCGTAGTATTACTGTATGTAGCCATGCCACCAGCGTGGCTAACTGAAATTGTCCGTACTCACGGTTCACTGTCTTGGCTGGAGAAAATTCGAGACGTAACAAACCCGCTGCCACCAGTCTGTAACCCTAATTCTTGGGAATATAGTGGGCTTTTACTATACTTGACCCTTCAGAGGACAGGGGTACAAACAAGGTGGGTTTCAAGAGGAAGTAACGTTACTTCTGTAGTGTTTATTTCTCCACAGCATGGCAGGGACAGAAGCATACGTTCGCTCACAGTCTCCCTCTAATCAGGCTCTAAAAAAAAACCACAGCTGCATCTGAATACTTGTACTGCCTATAGTACTCCGTACTATATAGTACACAAAAAGCAGAACGTTACAATCCATAGGGTGTCTGAAAACTCAGTAGGCATTTAATAGTAGTTGAACTGTACCCGGATGACCTACTACATCCTAAGTATGCAAATGTACTACACTACGCTATCCCATAAGTCAGTAACTGAAGCCCAAGTAACTGAAGAAGAAGAATTCCCCAGGAAAAAGAGAAAGAAGATGGTGGTGTAGTCAACTTGGTTAAGCTAACAAATCAATTGGCTTGCTACGTAACGTTAGCTTTTCGTTTTACCTCAGGTTGGCAGTCAGCTAAGTAAAGCAGACTGATTTTTAAAACATGTAAACATGTAAACATCAGAGGTCAAAGGACAGGTAAGATGGCGGCGGAATACGTCCAAATTGTGTCCTTACTACTCCTTACTACTAGAACGTACTACAGTAACGGTCGGGTAGTACCAAGTTACATACTGAGCATTCAGATGCAGCCCACATTGCTAGTTGTCTAACTAACTAGGTGCGTCCCCTATAAGGGTCCGTAAGGAAATGAGTCTTACTTGCTTTCCTGTAGCAAACAATAATACATACAAAAATAATGACATTATTAATAACAACACAAGTCACTGTACAATTATAAATTATATAAAATTTTTGGCTACAAAAGCATTACATTTTTCTATGTCCTGCAGCCTTTATATCGAATGTATAGAGTTACTCTTAGGATTGAATCGCCTGCCTGTTGTTCACAACACCATGTTATTTTTAAATAGAAACAAGTGCTCTTGTTCTCAGGAAACAAGAGTGTAAAGGCAGATCACCTTGATTCCTGCACAGAGCCCTTCTGACATATGACAACACTAGTCATTTTTAACTTCACGCTCATATTCTGTCTTTTTTCCTCCACACATTTCACTTGCTGCTGTGCTTTCTGTACACAGACACCTGCTCCCAACATGAAAACAAAACCCACATGCTCCAGTGTGAAGGTAACAAGTTAGCAATGAAATGTAAGGACAACACCGCAGACGTGCAGTTACAGAGGGCCAAACATGCTGGCGCAGGATGAGAAATGTCCATCAAATCAATAGCACAATACCGGAGTGTATAAGGTGAAAATGTCTGCAGGAAAGCAACATCCGTAGCTACCACTGAGAGCAACAAAAGTTCAGTTCATGTTACCATAACAATGACGGCCCGGTGAGACGCCACCTGTCAAACTGGCAGTCCAGTTTAACTACATTACTACTGACGGCTTGTCTGCAGCATGTGTTTTGTACGTGTGAAGGACATCTTCTGTCTATACATGTGTGATCAGGCTGAATGTAGAAACTGATCATTACTTGTTGGAATACAAATCTAAAAATAAAAACAAATACCTGATTATTAGGTGTACAAAATGGAAGGGGGTAGCAAGGCTATATTATACATCTACTTTCTCAGGTAACTTTGAATGATCATCTGTTAATTTACATGTTTATTGATCATGATGGGGAAGCTAGAAATCAATGAGATTTGCTTTCACTTTCCAAGTTTCAGCTGACAAACAAACTAAGGTAAGCACTCACATGCAGTGACGTTTACATTGTAGCATTGTTTAACCTGTGGAAGATGTCTATGGTGGCTTATTTACCCATAATCAACTGGGGCCCTGTCCTAAATTCACAGTAGTTTGTTATAAAATCAAGTATGACTTCATCACACAAGAAAAATGAACTTTTGAGAGCTTTTTGTAAAGACTATCTATATTTCTGACAAGAATGAGAACAAGATAATTCCCACCTCTGCCTTTGCAATGCACTCTATCCTGCCCAGCTCAACTGATCTCTATCTTGTTGGGAGGATGATACAATGGGGGCAGTGAAAGAGACCAGCTGGACTTGTAACACAATGGTTACCAGATATATTCCCAGGCAGTTCAGTACTGTTGTACCCTTGGGCAAGACACTTTACCCAGATTGCCTTGGTAAATATCCAGCTGTATAAATGGATAACATGTAAAAATTGTATGCTACAGCTATGTAAATCACTTTCTATAAGAGTATATGCTAAGTGATCATGAACTTGTGTAAGCAGGAGATGCCAACCGATGTAAGTTTGCTTGAGATGCTGATAGGGATTCATTGTATGTATAGCAACAAAGTGCTATTAACATCTACAGCAGTATAAGTGTTATTTATTACATTACTGGAAAGTTCAACAATAAAATTGCTGAGGGACAGATTATTCCATGATTCAGTATGTGCAAATCATTCAGCCATAGCCATTCTGAGAAAAAAACAAGCTTATATAAGAAACTAAAATGACTTGGGGAAAGAGAGAGGCAATGCCCTCTTTAAATTTGTTATTGATCTGAAGGTAACATTACAGCTTAAGGCCTTGCATTGGATTGCATCACCCTCTAAATCTACGAAGTGAAGGTTTTATGATGGGTATAATTAAATCTGAAGGCATATGAAAGCAAAATGTGTTTTTGCCACATCCGCTACTTTTTCCTCTTAATGGAAAATTGTATCTACACTTCAGACGCTTGGGACATCCGCTAATATCAGGAGCTGTGAAGTCTGAGGATGGGGAAAAAAACTTTGAAGAAACAAGAGGTCATCATCGTAAGACATAATCCACAAAGGCTCAGTCTTTCCTGTGAGTTATGATTCATATTCCTCTGTGTCGGCATAAATTCCACACTTTCTTAGTGACTGTAAGCATGCTGCAAATCAATATAAACATTCAACCTGGGAGTCTTCAGCACCATCTCACTGTATTTGAGGTGTGAATGCGTAAGAGGACTAAGATGCAGGTTTAAGTTGCCCATGCCAACAGTATCAGTGGAGGGCACCTTTTCAAGCAGTGTGACTTATCATTTAGGTTATGACAGGCCCATCCAATTGTCCCTCAGCTACTCCACACTTTGCTGTGGCTCAGGTGGAGGTTTTGTGTGGCTTTTGAGCTTACAGTTATCTGTTGTCTTTGTCATTCTCCTTTGATCGTGCTCTCATTGAGAGAGGGCATCAACCAGAACCTAAGGAAGATGCAATCTGACATCAGATATTGAGTGGAATTGTATATCTAGACTGAAATATTAAGAATAAATATATATAGGCATATGAAGCTGGAGACAGCTGCTGATTATCTGTGAGCATTTAACCTCCATCTAATATCATAACTGTCACATTTATTCATGACAACCATGGCAACCAGCTAGCTAATATTATAGTCCATTCAGACACAAGTCACAGTTTGACAGTGTACCATCTTTGGACAGATGTTTTATGAACAGCTGTAAAAAGCTGTGTTATTGATAGTTCTGAGAGGGAAACATACTGTAAACTGAGTCCTCTGTTAAACTTGATGAAAACAGGCCTCTGCTAAAAGCAATGTAAAGACTGAAAACAATGCTGAAAACACGAGAATCCTCTGCTTTCATATCTGATATACCTTGCTCCCTCTCTCTCTCTCTCTCTCTCTCTCTCTCCCTTCATCTGTCCCTCCCTCCCTCCCTCCCTCTCTCCTCAGACTCCAAGCTTCACAGAATTTTCACAAATTGCCCGGTGGCAGTGTGCAACCACTCTGTCTTGAACATTGAGGAAAAGAGTGAAACAAGGTTCATACTTGAAAGCAAAATAGCAATCCTTTTCTAGCAGCCATTATGAAATAAATATAACTTTTGCCATAGTCGAGTTCATCAATTAAACATCAAACCTCATTTCTTCAAAATAAGGTTGAATGTCATCCTAGGCTGTTTCTGAAGTTGCAGCATGCTTCTGAAGTTGCAGCATGCTTAAGTTAAAACTTTTCACCTTTATTGATTAGCCCTAAAAGTATTGCCTCTTAAAAAAAATACAATTTCTGCAATGTGATGTACTGTCTAGGTTTGGAAAATCCATTTAATGGCCAGAATTGTAGTGAAACTGCTTGACAAGTACCTGGGGCCCTTCTTTGAATGATTGTCAGTCTTTCTACTTGACAGTTACCATTTCATATATCTAATTGGAGTTTATAATTGATTTAAATGTGGAGAATGAATCATTTGAAAATGAACCCTGGGAAAAACATTTGGTAGGCTGTGTGAATGAAGTGCACATCAAACTGATGGCCTTTATGTGCCTCATTTAGAATTTAGAAATGCTTGATATGTCTAACTATAACCTTTCCCTCTGTTTTACCATCTGAAAGAGCAACCCTACAAATGATCTGCCCTAGACAACATCAGACATTTTTGTCTGGATCCTTCCTGGTGGGCAGGTAACATAAATAGTTTTGTCATTAAAGACCGGTCCCAAAGTAATGCATAGCATCTGCAGATAGGAAAGCATTAAAAACCAGGGCAATATAATGACACAGATATCTGCACTGTGAAATGTGGAAAAAAAAAACAGGAGTCCAGTCAGATTCTTGTAAAATAGCTTTTATTTTCGCTTCATTTTTATTTACAAGCTTGCTCAGATACACAATGTTTTTTTTTTTGCCAGTGGCTAGAGACTTAGGACTGTAAATGCCTTGCATAGCATTAATGCTGCAATACTTTGCAACTCAGACTTAAGTTCTCCCTCTCTTGGTTTGTTGATACAGCCATCTCAGGCAAAGAACACAGTTCCTACTGTAACTGTGTATTTATGCTGTACATATTCTATATATTGAACATATATTCAGCTCTGTGTGGTCCACATCATGTCTGCCATTGTTGAGGCCGTATGTCTTCTGACTTTCTTTTGCATTATGAAAACTCTTTAAGCAGTGTTTAAGACAGAACATCCATAGCTAAAAATGCAGACATCTTCATCAAGGAGGTATGGAATATCAAAGGGAAGCAAGAACAAAATATTTGGTCATAATATACAATATCTGTGTTCATATTTTACCATGAACAGAATTGTTGTTGCTTGTGGTCATATGCAATGTAATTAGAACATATTTGAGTAAGCAATATTCTTTGCAGTCTTGTCAAGTGCTTATCCTACAAATGAGATACTCTTGAGTGCAGATTCATTTAAGCACAATGTGTGTTGTCTTTCAGTCTGAATGACAAATTTCTGCATGTTGTGTGCATCTGCTCATGTTAGCAACTTGTGATGTTCTTTAAGTATCAAACGAAAGTAATGAAGTAATAAAAATGCTGAACTTAAACATTAGTTAAAGGTGTCAGTTAACAAAAATAAATGCTGCAAACTGAAGGTTAAATGAGCTACAGATAAAGAGAAATGCCTCCCAGGCTTATAAATATACATGTGCTATTAGAAGACTGCCAAACCATATGACCACAAGCAATCCTCGTTCATTTATCAAAGGGATCGTACCTTATCAATTTTTTGTAGGATCTTAAGGAAATTCAAGAGTTTGGTCAGGATAATTGGTTATAAGTATATTAGTGCATGTTTGACACACAGACGTTATTTGTATAGTATGTTGTTTGGTATATTGTATCATACTTACTTAGTATATAGCAAACACAGCTAGTTAACACATCCTCATAAAATCATAAAATCAAAGCAAATGCAATAATGTATTTATAATTTTCCCATGGAGGATCAAGAAAGTATACAATTATTATTATTATTATCCCCCCCCCCCCCCCCCCCCCGGCCAGGTTTTTCTTCCCCCAAGGGTAGACACACTACTGACCCAAAGGTCAGGCTACAAAAATACATACCCGTACACACTGACAGACAGTTCAGAAAACATTTTCTGCTTACGGGTCACAATGAAACTTGTTGCGCTCGCGTCCGCATGGGGTTAACAATGACCAGCGACTTGATATCTGAAACCCGGTTCCGCTGAAGCCACTTCTGTTCACAAAACAAGGCGTCGGATCGCTCCGGCTCTCACAGCTCTCTGCCCGCTCGGATTGACAGATCTGTTTGGCTAAGGCACTGTGCGGCCGAGCAAGGAGCCTACCGCGGCATTCAAAGTCACTTTCCTACAGGAAGAACCGAAAACAGTGCGTTAATGCGTGACTGCAACCCCCACCAAGTTCCGAAATGCTTTATTTCTGGGGAATTCCACCGCCAACGGGGAGAAAAATCCCACCTCCCCCGAAAGACGCTTGACAAGCACCGGTTAAAGCGCACCGTGCTGCTTACTGCAGACACAGACTGCATAGTTATTGAGACGATGATTACTGCACGTTTGTTTTTTCATTATTAAATAAACACTATTGTTCTGAAACCTTCGTGTCCTTGTGATAGACTTACATGAACAGAAGCACTATAACAAGCTCACAACCATAAGAAGGTCCTCAAACGGGGGTTCACAAATCCACACAAAATCCACACACGATTCACAAGATCGTGTGAAATATAGTCTACTTACAATATTTGCCAATTTATTTATTTAACGAATAATTACTTAGAGCAAATAATTTACATTGCAGGGGTGCAGTTCTCAAACTATGATGCCCCTGAGTGTTTGATCTTCGAGCATTTCATGGTGGGCCCTTTAGAATGTGTTCTCTGAATATAAGTAGCTACACTGGTCCCATTGTGAAAACCCCTACGCACACATGTGTGGTCCACACCATAGCTAATGGTTAAGGTTCGCTGACCCCTGTCTTTACAATGAAAGAAAGAAAAATCAATCACTTCTCATCCATAAAGTATCTCTCACCAGTCAGTAACTCACTTGTTTCTAAGAGTAAAGTAAATAACTCCTACTCGCACAGCCAAGATGTTGTTGTCGACTATTGCATAAATCGAACCGTTTTTTTACGGTATCAAACTCTTAAATTAATATGAAAGCTAAAAGAAATCGCTTCCGCATTAACAGATTAAACCAGCAGCCTCTTAGGAGCGAACCATGTTTACAAGTCAAGCCTCCGCAGAGTATTAAGTCAGTCAAAGAAATCCCCAGCCACTGAAGAACTGCAGCGTTCCATTGCATCCAAGTAAACATAGATTTGACTGATGTCACTTCTTGTCAGTTTATATCTTTTAAATGTTGCATGATGAAATAGTCATTTAAACAGATACGTTTGAGAGAAACTTTTTTTGGTAATATTTAGTGATTGCCTGAATTCAAGTGTCACTGCCATGGTCAGAGTTTAAATATTTAGGCCTATATAAATTAGTCTTGCGCACCCTGACTCCTTGCAGGGGACACGTCCCTCCCAATATTTGTGTGAGATATTTTTCTTCCTCCACATTTTGGTGCCTTCCGGAAAATGATAAGTCCTCACAGAGTCTGATGTAATCATGGTTGTTTGGTTTATTGCATATGGTGATCAATCACATACAGTAAACCGGGTTGGTCCGCGGAGCAACACGTGTGTATGCGGTGTGTATACATCCACAAACACTCCCCAATCACTCTGCCCTCCCCTCAGCCTGCATTCATCCTTTATGCCTTTTCTCACTCCTCCTATCCCAGACCACAATTTCCAACTCCTCCCAGGCTCCTCCTTCAAGATCATCCCATTTTCCATTTAACACACCATTATTTAATTTTTAAGTTGTTACATTTACCCCGCCTGGAAAGTCCCATAAAATCCATAGTCATTAATTGTATATTATTTTTAAACATAACACTTCTGAAATTTCCCATTATTTCCACTCCACACCTACATGATTTTTAAACATAATTAAATAATACAGAGTTTGTTTTATTTTTAAGCATATATGCTTGGAATATTACCATTATTTCCAGGCCCTTGTTTAAATAATAAAAAGGGTTAAATAACTCAGTTAGCCAGACAGCGGAGCTGCAGACTGTATGAAGGCACACAGATATCTATGTGCCATAAGCTACAAGGGTAGGCCTTTAAAAAAAGGGTTAATGTAAGAACTAGGCCCCGTCTGGACATGGCCCAGGAGATGGGCCACAGGAACAAGACAAAGAAGAATTAAACCCTGCGAAGGGGGGCCGTTGGCTCAGCACTACTATGATGGGCAACTATGACAAATTGCAGTAAATCCACATACAGTTTGCAAGCATTTGCCAGTAGATGTCAGCTAGGCCAAAGCAGGCAATCAGCTCTTATTTTCTAGCTGTATGACTCCTAAAAGAAAATATAAAACTAAAATGGGATGCATATGTTAAAAGGAGGCAAAAACATGCTGACACGCTGTAGGGGCATGTCAGGGGGAGAAGATAAAATAAGCGAAGGTGGCATGACTATGAGTCAGAGGAAGAAGATACAATAAGCGTGACAGTAAAACAATAGGAGAAAGTGCCATGACTATGAAACCAGAGAAAAAAGATACAATAAGTGTAGACCATAAACCAATAGATGAAGTGAAGGGAGAGAAGATACAATAAGCGAGGACCATAAACCAATAGGAGAAGTGAAGGGAGAGAAGATACAATAAGCGTAGACTATGAACCAATAGGAGAAGTAAAGTGGCAATACTCATAATTTACATATGGGGTATACACTTAATCAAAAAATTTTCCACCACAAACCCAAATATTCTCGAATGAATTGAAAAGTGTACTATCCAAGTAGTAATAGAAGGTTTTTGTTGTAATGATGACAGTAGCGCACACGCAAGTAGTAGCCCTAACTGGTTAACATTAGCTAACATTATTGTGATTAGGCTACTGTAATCTGACACAAAATATTGGTCTGTCCCTTAGCATAATGACTGAAACGTCAGACTGCCTCCGTAAAAATCTTCTTACATGTGCATCACTATTAACTGAAAATCTTTACCTTGCATAATCGATAAATCTATAAGGCACGTGAGAGGGCCTGTGTCAGTTGTGGCTGGTGAGCTGGAAACAGGGGAAGCCCAAACACTACCTTTAAATCTATCACTACTTTCAACCTGTTCCCCTTTATCCTCCTTGATTAACAATAAAACAAATAATTCACAGAATAGTCTACACCAATCGCGTGACTAGAGTAAATGATTATGGTCGAGAAACACCGCAGTAGTCTGTCAGTCAGTCTGTAGTTTGTGTGCTTGCGAAGAAAGCTACAGCGTGAGATTAATTAACAAGGGTGGCATTTATCGATGTAAATTACGTTAAATGCTCATGACACATCACTGCTTTTGTGAGGTTTGTGTTCTAAACGTTATTGTTCATTGCACTCAACCAAACTAAAAGTTTATTCTCAGCAATTTCAATAGATTTAACTAAATTTAGCTCCGTTCTGTAATTTGAATTTTGTAACGCAAGAACGCTATAGGCTAATATGACACATTTAAGAGAAAGCTTTGGGATTAGGTGCCACGTCATTATTCAAATTGTCATCCTTGTTAATTAAACAATCTCATGATGTAGCTTTCGCAATAGCACACAAATTTCAGACAATATGCGGTGTTTCGCGAGCATAGTGTTTCGCTAGCTTGCAGCCGCCAAAGCTAGCTAGCGGGAACAGACAAGAGAACAGTGCTTTAAAAAACAACCTTGTTCACTACATTTTATATAATGTTAGCCTTCTGTGAAGCCAAATGTGAAGCGACATGGGTAGGTGAGTCAATGGCAACGTTAGAAAGTAGCATGCTAACATGTGTGTATGTGTGACTGTTGTAGGTTTACAATGACCGTACGTCGGTACGGCGAGAGCGTCAAAGCGACCGGAAGTCATTCATTTTCTATGTGAGCCAGCGTCTCTCGGCGGCGAGCAGCTGCATGACCGTTGGTGGCGCGTCTTGGGCGGTGTGGACGTCAGACTAAAGTTGAAGTCTGGGCAACTTTATGGTAATGAGCTATGACGCGGTTCGGCGGCAACCAATCGGAACAGAAGTGCTCTGCTCTGGAGAATTCTAAAGAACACAACGGTGTAAACTTTGTTCCCACCAAACATTAGTTCCCAAGCACAATGGAGGAGAGGTTTATTTAATTAATGTAGGCTACACACAAATTAACGTTAATGTTAACTAAAGACCAAGGCTAGTAAACGTGTCCTATAAACTGCATGTTGAAATTTGACTTCGCATTTAGCATCAATACAAAAGTCACACCACACAAATGGCTTTTAATTAGGTTATTTCGTTAGTTTATTTTGATACCAAACACGTAATTATAATTGTTCATTTCTTTCCTTCATCGATCGATTTCTTACATTAACATTTAAAAGATTTCATGAGGTTAACTACACTACTTGTGGTCAGTCGGCTCAAAGATACCGGTCGACACGTTTGTTTGCTTTACGGACTGTTTAAATAACGTTTGCAAACCCAAGCATTCCAAAGGAACTTGTAGTCGCCTATTTCATCTACGTCAGAGCATCCACTTCTTCGACAGCGTTGTCAGCAGGGCGGCCAGAGCGAATTTTGACGCTCTCGCCGCTCCCGGTGTGAACGTACAGTTAGCTTGACATTCTAACGTCTCCCCTCGTCCGAATTCACATCAAGAAAATATCCACGGGACCACTTGGTAAAGTTGAACTGTTTACTTCGACACAAGAAATATTTGGTACAGAACGACTGTCCATCAGCGACAATAGGTAGTGAGAAAGAGAGACAGAAAGAGAGAGGTAAAAAAAACTGTGGCTACACTCTCTCCTTGTCTGACTCCACCGATTCAAGGCAATTAAAGGTGCGCGCAGTTACTAGAAGGCCACAATCACAGTCACCTATTCCCAAATATTACAAATGTAACATAAATGAGATCGTATGCATTTTAAATTATTCGCACACCTTTTAAGTGTTAGGGATCAAACAATTAACTTCTTCCATTAGGCCTACTGTAGATATGAACTGTAAACAAATCAACCTCTAAATACTGTAAATATTCCTTTCAATTCCTTCTAAATCAATGAACCATGTAAATTACCGTTGTTTTACATATGAACCTAAATTATTGCATGCTAATTACTCAAAAATTTATATTTTATATTTTATTAATAAACTGCATTTGGGCTCCTACAACTCTTAGGGGGTTATGAAGTGGGGGCAAGTGGCGTTTCCTACTCTGTACCTGGAATGACCAATCGGGAGGAGCCAGAAGGAGTCACATGGTTACAGCAAATGGAAGGCTTTTCGTTGACGGAAGGAGAGGATGTATTCAAATAAATGGGAAGGCTTAACAGCTTATCGGTATTTAGCGGTTCCAAGTTCATGAAACTGTGAGCAGTGGGACATGACAACGCAAGAAGACAACACAAAAACAACTCACGCAAATAATGGCAGTCAGCCCTCCCATATGCCCAAGTCAATGAAATGTCTTCAGATTCAATGCATTGCCTGTCAGTCCTTTGAGCATCGTTGTCGTTCAGTCGTTTGTTATAGCCTTGGCGTTATGAGCTAAAGTTTCTCATTTACAGGAATCAGCATTGGACCCAGACTTTGAGCAAAAGTTTTAGGAACTCATTAACAAAATGTGATCATACTGTGCAGACAGCAATGATGATAATTATGATCACAATGCTGCTGTAGTTATTCATTTCCATAAATTTCTTCATTGATGCTACAAAATTTATGTCAAGTAAAAAATAATAATGGGACATGTTTCATCACTTTCTTTAAATTGATATGATTTGACTGGACTTGACAAAGAGTGTGTGTCTTTGAATATTACATTGATGTAATAATATAAGGAGGCCGATGCCATGTTGTAATGAATAACAAGCAATCCTAAGCAGCTGATGCTTGTGTATGTATGCACACACCATTGTTTGAGCCACACTATGAAGGACACCTTTCACCTGACCTCAGACTGCTGAAGTGCTTGACATTATTGTGTTTCAACTGTGTTTTAAAGTGTTAAAATATATGTGTAAATGTTAATGGAAGATCTTTTTATTAACTACTAATTCAGACTGTCTTGTTAAAACTGATCAAATTACTTCTTCCTTGCAAACAGCTTCACTGTAATTGTTGGTGCAATTATGTGTGATGAGAATAGTTGGCTAGAAATCGGCCACACCTGACTTAATCAGCAGTGTTAAGAACAAGTGTGTGGCTGCTGCTCTGAAGTGAGTTTTTTTGAGAAAGGAGATTTTGATCTGTGGTTGTGGATGTAGGTGTGCCTATGGGTGTAGCTAGGCTATGGCTGTGGGTATGGCTCAGATGTGGGTGTAGCTATAGATGTGGCTAGGCTGTGGATGTAGCTAAGCTGTAGATGTTGGTGTGACTGTGGGTATAACTCTGCTGTAGATGTTGGTGTAGCTAGGCTGTAGATGTTGGCATGGCTGTGGATGTAGCTGTGCTGTAGATGTTGATGTGGTTGTGGATGTAATTATTATTTTTTTCTTTCTTACTTTTTCTCCTTCTAACATTTGTCTGGTGTATCTGCCAGCACCATTACACACACCTTATGCACAAATGAAAGCTGTGGTAGCCTAAACAGTGAACATGGCACATAAAAGAGTTACATTTATGAATTGATTGAAGTATTTGTTGCTTTCAAATTTGTTTTATAGCTTTTTATAGTCGAGTATAGTTGTGTCAATTCAATGTATTCCGTATATCTGTTCAATTCTAGATAGCATACTTTAGGTGGGGAGCTCTGTTATGAGCTACCAGTTCATCAGCCCACCAATGCAAGTTCAGCATAAAACTCTTCCAGGGAAAAAGTCAAAGCAATAACACAAACCTTCACCAAAGGACTGAGTTAATCAACAGTTATACAAAAGATCAATTTCAGTCTGCAGACAATTTGCTGTGGTATTACTGAGTAACTCTGAGTAATTGATTTTCAAGTGTTTTTTGTGTAATGGCAATTGATTTTTTTTAAAAATTTGATAGACATCTTTTAGTAGTCAGTCAGGAAACACTGAAATTATAAAGCTGCTAAAAGTGCCATTTAAAGTCTATACCAGCCAGTAGAAACACACAGAACAAGCTCTTTATCAGACTGCAACTAGCTAGCCTCGGGCTGATACCTGTACTTATTCCAGAGGCCTGAACTATCACTATACGTTGCCCCACTTTTTAATCAAGAAATGAAGTGGTATTGAGTAGTTTTACCATGATGCTTCTTTAAACAGGCGCAAAACATTTAGTTTATTCTACAAAACAGCACTGTGCCATTGTGTGTTTATCTACAAGCATGTTGTTCCCATATGCACCAATCCAGTCTGATTATGCCAGACATTTTTGAAGTGTCCCACTTTTTAAATCTGTTTTGTTTTTGTCATTGGAGGGAGATATAATGCATTTTTATTTTACCATACACACAGATACTCTCTCTCTCTCACACACACACACACACACACACACACACACTCTCTCACACACATATACAAACACATATTCTGTCTCACACAAACACACACATACACACTTGCCACATATACACACAGTCTCTCACTGTCTCATTACATCTCCTTGTAATAGGAGCTATAATGTATTTTTTATTTTAAATTTTAGCACAGAGAGAGAGAGAGAGAGAGAGAGAGAGAGAGAGAGAGAGAGAGAGAGAGAGAGAGGGGGGGGGGGGGGGGGGGGGGGGTTGTCTCGGTTCCACAATCCATACACCTGGAGGCACAGAGTCTTCAGGCTGTCCTGGCCAAGCCCTTAGGCACCCAAGTGTGCAATGCCAATCTATTTTCCTGCCTTTCCTCTGAAACAGTCAGTGGTTTAGAGTGCAGTGCTTCGTTTTTTAATTCAGGAAACAAGAACATATACGTTGTGGAATAAGTTAAAATCTAACTCCCTTTTTCAACTCCCTAAAAAGCGCTGGCGTATGATTGCTTAAACGAATCAATCATAAAGAAAGTAAAATTGAATAAACAAACAAAATTCGATTTAAAACGGCGTGTTTAACTTTCGCAGTGCACACATATATCGTATGACTGACCGGTAAGACTGACCAAAAAAAGATTATCTCACTTTTTATCACGATATTGACGATGGACGCAACTAGGTTTACTTACGTCATGGGTCAGCAAGCAGCCTGCAGATTTGAATTAACATACTGAAAAGTAATAAAGGCGACGTCATGGGAAAAAAAAAAACAAAACAAAACTGAAAGCTACAGACGCACGAACCAAAGGCAGGTCATTCGAGAAGGAACGCGACCATGCGTGAATATCGAAACTGGCTGAGTGGTCACTAACCTCCAAAAAAATCCAGGTTTAATGTCTAAAAGCGTGGAGCGTGGATAGATAGATAGATAGATAAATAGTACAGGCCATGCATCAGTCAGTGTTGGTTTTGACATAATTAAAAGACATTAACATCCAGGTTATCAGCATACATGGACAATGACACGGCCGAATCATTATATCTTTTCCTCTTGTTTAAAATGCTCTGGACGTGATCCTCATTATTTTGATTTTCGAAGGGTTTTTACAGACCTAGCTCCACCTTGTCAAAGGACCTCGACAGGACTTTTGTCCATCATCCTCATTACAGCCCCAAACGAGACGACTGTAAATCCTTTGTTTAAAAGTCAAACAAATGATTGGTTTATGAGCAGTGTTCATTCATATACCAAGACATCCAGGGCTTAATACCTTGCATAATATAGCTATATATTTTTTTGGTTGCAACGCCTTTAACATATTAACGTGGGTCGGCGTATTTCCTCCAAATCCTCCGTTTATGAATATTAATCATTCAAACGAGGGACCCAAATCTGCTACATATTCATGAATACTTATCTTTGTAGGGCCATGGTGAATGTACTCCTTCAATATTTGACTGAATATTTTACTGCAACAGTAACCCATGTTATTAATTTCGATTCGGAACTCGTAGATGCTGCTGAGGTCGTGAAAAGGTAGCTGACAAAGCGACTCCATGTGTGAGAAATAATTAGGGGTCCAAGCACTTAGTGCTGGAACCCTATTGTGTTTGTTCTGATTATTATTATTATTATTATTAATAATAATAATAATAATAATAATATTCTGCCCTAAAAGTGTCTGCCCAGCAAAAACTATAGATGCTAGAGCTACCAAACTTGGTAGATAGGTTCCTGTGGTCACCCACTGCTCAGTTAAAAAAGTACCCCGATTGGCCAGATGGTGGCGCTATAGCGAGCCACAACACGTTTTGGGCTATGTGATGTGCCATATTGAATTTTCCGCCATTTTGAAATTTTTGTAAAACCTAAATCTCCTCCTAGACGGATTGTCCGATTTGCATGAAATTTGGTACACATCTTCAGACCAAGATCTTTAAACATTGTATAAGGAAAGTTGCTACGTTAAAAGATGAGACAATGAAATTGGTGCACTTGGCCTCTATTGATATAATGAGCTATAACGCCTGAATGCAATGTCCAATCATCACCAAACTTACAATCCCTCATCTCCAGGCCATTAAACTCAAGCCTACCAAATTTGGTGTAAATCCGTCCATAGGTGGCGCTATAGCAAACAAATGGTCATAACTCCTAAAGGTCTTGCCCGATCATCTTGACATTTTGCATACTGTGTCTTGGTCAAAGGTCCTAACGAAGTGTATAAGGACAGGTTGATAGCTCAAACAAGATGGCCGCCATAAGCCAATCAAATTTCAGCAGCCCTTAAACTGACTTAACTATGACCTATCATCATGAAACTTGGCAGGTTGGTTCCTAGAAAACATGTAAATCCACATTACTCTGGCACAAAAGTAGATATACTAGATTTCTTGTGCTTCATCAGGAGGATCCTAACTGGGAACTTATGAAACCTCCACATCAGCCATTTTGTGTTTCATCCATCTTTGGTTTTGTCAAAAACACATTCACCTATCTCCTCCTAGAGCTTGGCACAATGCGTTTTTGTGTATTACATCTTTGGATCATTGTCTTTAAGAGTTGTTAAAGGATGGCTGCCACGTTGAACAATGTGGCCAGTGTGTACCTACAGATTTGCTCGTGAAGGCGCCATAGAGGAAAAGTGGCCATATCTCTGCAATGCTTTTGTTCATTGGCATAAAACTCGTTTCCACATGCTTACCATGAGGTCTGGGTGGAACACACAAAGTTTAGTGAAATTTGGCCACTTTGGGGTGCTATACTGAAAAACATGTTTAAACACCCATGTGTCCATGTACTTAGATGTTAATGACATTTTATTCCAATGGACATCACAAGGCACAGACCAAACAAAGAAAATCAGCGACCAATTTATTGTAGATCATTAGATCATTACATATCAGGTCCTAACTGGGAAATATAACACATAGTTCAATGTCCAAATGGCATGGCTGCTAAGACACAATCAGTTTGTAGCACTTAAAATAGGCACATCTCCTGCACCTTTGACCTACTGCCACAACTAATACACTAAATAGTGCTGAAGAAACACTTGGACTTTCCATATTGGCCTGAATGACAGACAGGGTTTTTTTATTCTACTTCAAGGACTGAAAAGTGGGGTTGTCTTGCATGGGATGACTAAACTTTTTAATGTCATTATACATTAACAACAACAGCAGATGGTGCCATTTATCTGAGATTGTTCAGTGGTATTAGAAATCCCAGTAGACTAGTTTATTTTTATTTTTACTTGAATAACAAATTCATTTGAAAATGTGATTACATTTTATTTTCATTTAAATTTGACAATTTCATTTAAAAGATCAGCATACCTTCTTTTATTCAGTGTGTCCTATTAAATTCATGTCAAATGAAATTATTTTCTTTAAAAATTAAGATTTGATCTTCAAAAAGTCTTTCAGCAAAAAAGGTGTTGAAAAATGGGGGGTCCTTTTCTAATCAAGGACATGTTATTATATTCAGCTAATATGGTATGTTCTCTGTCATTTTTCCCATGATTTTGGATTTTTTCCAAATAACCAAAATTGGCACTCCTCCAACAGCATTGGCACTTCCTATTGCAATGTCCAAAGAAGGCACACTGCATTTTATGGCACCGCTTATGTTTAAGCTTGACATATATGTAGTGGAGGGCAGTACGGTGGTGCAAATGGGTAGCATTATGGAGGTTTCAAATTCAGGGTGCGTCTGCGTTCAGTTTGTACCTTGTACCTCTGTTCATGTGGGTTTCCTCTGAATATTCTGGTTCTCTACAACAGTCCAAACACATTAATGTCCATTGGACATGCTATAAGGCCCATAGGTATGAGTGTAAGAGTGGGTGACAATGTCAAATGTCAAATCAAATTTCAGGAGCCCTTAAACTGACCGCCATCAGCCAATCAAATTTCAGCAGCTTTTAAACTGACTTAATTATGAAAAAACCTATCATCATGAAACTTTGCAGGAATGTTCTGGATGTGTCAGATAGCAATCTGTATGAACATTACATGGTAAACTCTCTTTCCACCACTCCCCCAGTAAAAAACTACACTTTGTTACATTCCAGACAGCTACACCCAGATCACCATTCATTGACCCTAACACCTAGACTCAGGTCAACTTTCACTGACCTGAGATGGCAACATTCATTTTGGTTCTTCTAATGGCAATCATTCTTGCATATGATACATGTATTTCACAATGGCAAAATATTGACCTATTTAACATTTACATTACATGTCACATTTACATGAGAACTGATATCTATAGGACAATTGGCTTAAGGTGATCAGGTTTGGTGTAAATCAATGAACGTGTGGCACTACAGCAAAGAAATTGTCATATCTCCTAAACCAATTCCTTAATAAAGTTAGAATTTTGTATAATGCATCTTGGTCAAGGGTCCTGATAAAGTCAAGGACAACTTGATGACTCAGAAACAATGGCAGCCATCACCCATTCAGTGTTCCGCTGATGTGCTTGGATCCCGTAATGGCCACTTGCAGCTATATTTATACTCATTTTCATTCTAGGTGTAGAGGTTAAGTGGAGAAAAGTGTTTTCTTTAACTGCAAACCGACTCCTAGCAGAGTTGCAACTCCAAGAGACATGCAAATAATGGCAATAAAAATGTACAAAACACCATTTTGTCTTCGAAATTCAAATTTCAATGGTTTTCCATTCAAATAAACTAACATGACGAAAAGGGATGTAAAATGGCATCATTTGCCTCCTAAAATGAAACATTCGTCCTTGTAGTCTGAACTCATCAAGTTATACCGCAATAAATGACTGTCCAAATAAAACTCGCTAGTGTAAGAACGGGTGACAATTGTACGATTCCAGTATGTCCACAACAACACCAACAGAGGCGAACTGCTTTAATGATGTTCTGACAGATGACGAAGCTATAAGCTCTTCTTATTTTTTTTATTATTTAGGCTACATACGTAATCCTCTCCGTGTCCAGCGGAAATGTCTTAACATACATTTCTAAACTAAAATCCAACTTTGGACGGTGTTCTGATCATTTCAGTGAAATTATTCGTTGTAAATTCTTATAAGTAATTTACGACAAGTGGAGAATCGTTATATTATTGTTGTTGAAACGTAGCTACAAAGCGTCGAACATTTCCCCCTCATGACATTTACATAACCAACAGGCAAATTGGTATGATTTGGTGGCCAACAAGTAGGCTATGTGTATTTACATTGAGAGGACCCATGGGAGTCTGTTTTATGGCATCCTAGTTATGATCACGTGGGACACAACTGAAAAAAATAACATTTAAATAGATTCTGTTGCTATAGGAAAACACTGAAAATCTGGTGTCTAAAAAGGTAAAATAGCATCGGCTAATAAAAAGGAAAAAAAATCAAATATAGGCAACGTTATTTGACGAAAAATGTTACAGTGAGAACTTTTTATAGGTGATCCACAAAACAAAAGATTGGTTCTGTGATATTTACATGTGAATAAACGTAGAATTGCAGTGTGGGCGGCATAAAAAGACTTCCTTAGCCCTTAGCCAATACATTTCTGTATATTTCTTGTTATGAATGAAGCAAGCCATGCAAACTACTCAGAATGCACAATGCATTTTATATATCACATGTCAAGTGAATTACATGCAGTACTCAATGAGAGGCTTTTTTTCGGGGGGGGGGGGGGGGGGGGGGGGGGGTAATTGGCAGCAAGACTCCTGCATAATTATCACGGAGAAATCTCTGCCATACTTCAGCGCCAGGAGCGTCATAACTATGCGAGACAAAGGCGGTCCTGGCGGGGCTTTTCATCGCGTGATAAAACCTCGTTTTTCCACCACTGGCCTGTGCTGATTTTCCTCAGATTTCCCATTCTCTGAATAATTTCTGTCTTCTTAAAAGACAGAAATTGTGTCATATTTTTTGAACATTTATTTCAAATTTATTAATTTATTAATGTTTTCCTTCTACTGTTTGGATATTTTAATTGTTCAATTTGCCACCTGACCATTGATGTTGCACGGTTTGATCTGCTCCTCACTCCTGTGATGTCTCATCAGAGGATAGTCGACAAAATACAATGTAGGCCTTTATCTTCACACAATATAATATTTAGGATAATATGTTCAATGAATTCATATTCATACATTTAAGAGTCTTTCAGTATTGACAACTAGTCAAATCTACCGCTGAAGGTAGGCTACTTTCTTAAAAGAACGAACGATTTTGCGTAGCAACGAAGACGGAAATCTTTGCGACCTGTAGTCAAGTAGTCAGGTCAGGTAGTCAAGGGAATCCAACTCCCCGCATGTTCTGGACGCACGAAGGCACAAATTTAAATATATGACATTGTGAAACTGCCACAGACAGTACTTCCATTGAAGTACTGTTAAGTCTCAAAATATGACACAAACACATGTGTTTGGACAGAATGCCTTCGGACGTTCTGCTTGTACTGAATTTATACCCAGTTTTACCAGTGCAGTCACCACTAGATGGCAGCAACCGAATTTAAGGCACACATTTCCAAGCTCATCCACAAAACGGTACAATAGGACTATGTAATGTAATTTTCCGTGAGGAATACGCACAGAGCTGTAATGGGACTGCGATAGAGAATGCACCTCTTTAAATAAGGTTATTGGCATGTTTCATGTGTAACCAACTGTGCAACATTTGAACGTGCAAGACCTAAAGACAAAAGGGGACTGTGCTGTCCTAAAACTGGAACAACTGCTTAGAATCTGGAAACATGTTTAGAAAGTACACTTTTGGTCAGAGATAACATTGTCAGTGAATTTTATTTGTACTTAAATAGAACAGGCCTCTGTTTGACGGAAAGGCTGCCAAACTGTGAATGAAAAGCAGTCGGCATCACATCAAAACTGTATACACTACAGGTAATTCTTCTGTAGCCACGCTTCGAGCAAATGATGGGCAATTCACAGTCCCCGATCAGTAGCGATTGTAGGCACATTTTCTGCCCGTGAAATGAACCCAGACAGGTAAATTGGATCAAAGACTACCGGACCTACCTTCCCAAGTGTGAAGCACACAGGTCTACTCTATAGTCTGTGATGACGCATGAAATATACCGTATTATTCAGTATTATAAATATGCAAATTACAAATGGATCATTAAAAGAACACTTCCGTCAAGTAATCTGTCAGTTAAACCAGCGTTAGACCAATTTGGTTCAGCAGCCGTTGACAGAATAACTTGGCTGGCAGAGTGATCCAGATCAGAAATAATTAGCCATTATTAAGTTCATTGATTGTCAAGAGCGGAATGAGATAAACGCGTCGGCAGATTGTTACGACAATAGCTAAGTAACACGAGAGGTGGAGGGCTGGCCTGAGGGATATTACCTCGCGACACCTCCCTAGTGAGATTTCCGTCACCAGCAGCATATGGGTTTTTACAAGCGGCGTGGCACCATATGGATGAGCCACGTCTGCCGTCGCCTGTACCGTAGCCAGGCACGGAGAACCGCGACTAATTCCTGTTAAAATAAATAAAAAAATATGCCGCAATTAAAAAGTCGGGCAGAACAATGCACAGGCTATTACAACATGACAAATGTAACAAGGAAAGGGGGAAGCGTTGTAGCTACAGTAACACAATCGTAATGGTTGAGGATGTTATAGTTCTACCCTCTCATATTATTTAGCTTTGCTAATTTGTATGGTTTGACACTGTTGTCTCCTGTCCGTCATCATTATAGCAGTATTCATTTAATTATTTATATTGAATTAATTACGTTTTCATTTAATGTGTGTAAAACCTTGATTAGTTATTCATTTGTTTTAAGTTACTTAGTTATTCTGCAGATTCTCTTATCCAAAGTAATTTATTAGGCTAATATGATGTGATGTGTTGAAGATCAAATTACAGGAGGAAGAAGAACAAAATCGCCAGAATTATAGTAAACAATTTACAGATGTTTTATGTTGAAAAACGTGTCATATTAAAAGAACATAGTGTCAAACAATATTAAGATACTACAAGGGAAACATGGGACTTAGCATACGGCGGTTGTATTGACTATGCGCGACATGTAGCCTACGTGCTTTTTCACCTTAAATCACAGGCTTGGTTTGGCGTTGGATGATGGCGCCTGTAGACCCAGCTTCACGCACTGATCGACCATGACCAGAAGTGCAGCCACATGGCTTCACACCTCACTGAGACAAGAATAACAGACCAGAATATGTTTATTATCGCTTTTCATATCAAGCTGTAAATTATCATCACATTGGCATTTTACACAGATTAAAGTTGTTTCTTGTCGGCCATGATAACCCTGCTATGCAATGCACCAATCCAAATTGCCAGTGTAATGCCAGGTGCATTTCCCCAACCATGCTTGTACCCTGTTGTTTGGGAGCCAAGGAGAGAACCTTGAATGTCATTCTGAAGACACATTGCGTGTTCTTGTTCATTCCAGCTGAGCTCACAATCACTTACATTTACCTGAGCTGTTAAACTGAGTACTGATCTTTGTATGGCATCTCTAGATTTAATCTGATGTGAATCCTTTGCAAACAAAATGCGTTGTTGACATTGGTGTCATCTTTTTAGGGTATGCAATGATTCCAGTCCCAAAATTTGATGTTTTATGATCTAAGAAGTTTAAGATCCTCAGTCTTGTGCTAGTGGACATTTGGCTGACAACCTGGCTTTTACCCCTATTCCAGAGCAATTAGACTATGGAACTATGGTACTGGAATATTCACCAGAACAATATTGGGGGGTCTATGTTGCTTGATTGGCACATCATCAGCTCTAAGTGCAGGTTGAGCTGTATGATCCAGGTTTGACCTGGGTTCACTTGTCAACGATGACTGGGACCCCAAAGGAGTGCAATAAATTGCTTTCTTTATTCTGGGCGTGAAAAATAGCCATAGGCTATGTGCTTGTGTATTGGAGGATGGCATTTGTCTCACTTCCATGCTCTTGAGTGAGTGCAGAGGTTGTTGTGGTGAGAAGAGTCTAATGTACAGTTAGCCATGCCAAAACCTATGTGTCTAGCAACAATGGTAGTCTGTGACAGAATCCTCCGTACAGAACATGCATACTCAGTAAGTTTGGTTGCGGTTCCTGTGAATATTTCAAGAGAGAAAATTTGTTTATCAGGCAATCAATACCAGGCAGTCACTGGATTACAAATAGACACCTGGTTGCTGTATTGCTTGCATGCAAAGTTTTGATTGACGTAATCACAGATGTAATGATCTGGCAAGTTAACTAGCTAGTTATTATAGCTAACTCATTACTACAAGTTAGCTAGATGGTTAATATTGCTAGTTATTTTATCCAGATAAATACTCAGCCAGCTGACTAGCTGTGTGTTTTAGCTGGCTTGCAAGTTGTTTTAACCAGCTGGCTAGCATATATCTAGATGTACTGATAGCTATCTCTCTGTAACAGCTGGTCCTTGTATACGCTACATCTGTAACCAGTAAGCTAGTACAACCAAGCAACCATTTTATTTTCATACAGTAACACATATTTATTCAAAATATTACACAGCTGAGGGAAAAAGGTTCCTTTTGAACCAGGGCAAACTCAGTATGTTGGACAGCGTACTCTTGAGTGAAGACAGTTATTGAGCAACGGTGTGGGGGGTGGATTGGGGCATCGCCCAAACATTGGTTGATATAAGTGTCCTGCTGACATATCATCATGTATTAAGCAATTACTTCATTTTGAAACTCATATCATGCAATCTCCATAAGGTCTAGCCTGGTCAAAACTTTGATTAGTACCCTACACACTCTCTAGGGCTGTGCGATATGACCAAAATCTCATATCCTGATAACGACACATATCACGATATAGCACATTTTCTGTAGATTCAATGAATATTTAGTTTATATAAAATGACCACATGGAAAGACCTATTTCTTATTACATTTTGAATGATATACTCGACAAATAAAAGGTACTTACTCATATTTGATTATTTTTCTCCTTTTATTTAGAACCTTTGTGCAAATTTTCAATCAACCCTTTAGCGCACGGTCACATCGGTGTGATTAGCCGTTTAGCCCGTATGTTAAAATCAGTGCGATTAAAACACTAGATTGGAAAAATTCTAGCTAAGCTTAGCTTTGAGAAAACAGCGATTTAACGTTAAAAAAAATATTACAAATGCTAACTGAAAACTATGGGAAGCTTAATAACGCCAATGAAAACCTATCGAACCATGTAACGCAACAGGAATAAGTTGTGCGAAAAGGTTAAGCATGTAACAAAATGTAAAAATATTAATGTATAAAATATAAAAAGTAGCGTTGTCAAAATAACCCGTTAATTTCAATTAATTAAATATAGGGAAAAATAACGCATAAAAAATAAACGCAGATAGCACTCTATGATGCCCCGTGACCCCATATGTCACTTTGCATTTAAGCATGTATCATATCCAACTGCAGGCTAGCTAGGTTCTTTTATATCATACACAAACATATCCACATTTGCGCTGTCGGTAAATGCCAATTAAGTTCGCATTGGTGTAAGGAACGATTGCATCGGAACATCTGTAAAGCGGAGTGATACAAGTATAGTTAAAAGTGCCACTGCTGTTATACTGAATATCATCACTCATGGAATGCCTCTTGTCCAATCAAATTACTTGGTCGGAACTAACTGTTGTATAAAGCACAATTTGAACATAAAATGCTTCTCACGGCAAATATTGATATATGCGATTAATTAATCACAAACCATGTAATTAATTAGATTTTTTTTAATCGCTTGACAGCCCTGATAAAAAGGTAAATAGAAAACTTTTCAACTATAGTTCTGTGTCACGTTCACTCTCCTCCATGTTTGTTTGTGTTGCCTTCATGCAAATTTCCTGCCTGCATCAGTGCTGTGTGGAAGAACGAAAAATATTGCCGTAAAGTGTGTGATTTGCAACACAATGAAATAAACGATAGAGCATAATATGAAACGATAGACGTTTTTCTACCGTCACACGATAGGCTATATATCGTCATATCGCACAGCCCTAACACTCTCAATCGTCTCTGTTTTGAAATTTGGTTTGTGTTGTTACCAATTATATGTTTTACCAAAGTTCCATACATACCATGGCATAATTTGGTCAAAATAATAATACATTTTATGTATATTTACAGTATTCTGTTGACCTCGTACCAATATTCCCTCCGTAATTCCTGTGCATGGGAGGGGTCTGAAATGGTCAGCCATACTGACTTTACGAGCCAAGTGACCTGCATTACTTGTCCACCTGGCACACTAGGTGCCAATAGTCCAGTATTTGAGAGGGCAAGGTCAGGACTTTGATTTCACACTGACTAATCCTATAAATGCCTGAACATCCGGTAGACAGTGTGCTACTACACTTTATATCCATGAGGCAGTAAGTAGCTCCTTTCCTCTCTAAAACTCAAAATCATCTCCCACTCGGGAAATTTTTCTGTTATCATCGTTCGTGTAAGTCGCATGATGAGAGACGTCAATTGTGAGTCAATTTGTTGTTTTTGTCTTTGCTGTTTTTAGAAAAGAAACCTTTTTCCCAAGACAAAAGAATAGAAAGCAGCCAATGCTTTTCCGACTCACCGGGGGGTTTTAGGTCACCCGCAAGATCACATTATTTATTTACTGCTGAGACAGGGATATCACTCAGTAAGACAGCAGTCTCATTCTTCCGGGATCCCGTGGCGCAGACCTGCAATCGCAAACCAACCACTTTATTTATATATTTCGGCATTTCGTCAGGGAACCTTTGTTAGACGCCACAGCTCTCGTTCACGGGCTGCTTGGAGATCGCTTGGCACAGCCATTTATTATCCTGGAAAGAATGTTCTTAGGAGAGCAAGGGATGTACCTGGACAATAAGGGATGTGAGACTAGATAAAGGTCGCAGATCACAATAAAAATATTCTTAATTTTGCAAACACTGCGAATGACATTTACCCCCTCCTTCTCCCATCAAAAAACATCAGTTTCATTTTTCATGAAAGAGACGAATAGGCTGAGAGGACTGGGGCAAACACAGGTCTTAAGTCCACTAAATTTATTTAGAAACATGTTTTGGGCTAGCTTTTACATATATACTGTACTAGCTTAAAACTAGCTTTCATGTCAACAATGTGATGTATAAATTAAATATTCCAACACTCAGTTAAAAGTTTTCACAATTGGCATCAATAAAGTTCACTTGGAAGGAAAAATCATCTGGAATGATCTTAATCAAACCAAGTGCTCTAAATCAGCTTACCATTTCATTTTGTCCTTAAAAAGTTCATTTTTATATTTTAATCCACCAGGAATATTAAAATACGAGTAAACTAAGAACAATAACCAAAATATCTGACAGATGACATCATGTTTTACCATTACAAATCAGTGCAGTATACAAAAGGTAGCTCAGATAATCACAAGTTATCATATTTAATTGGAATGTCACCTAAATATATGACCTTTACACAATTAGTTACAAATGTACAAACTCTAAATACTTCATATTATCTGGTCATGTCAAAAATTATAAAATGCAGCACAGAATGTGTTATGTTCAGTGGGGAAGGATAGCTCACAGACGCTAGATGCCCCAGGTTGACAACTGTAGCCAGTGTACTCTCTTTAAACCACTTTCTTTGGTTTACTTAATGTATTTCAGGTCACTGCATGCCTAGTTAGTTTGTATCTTACTGAATTTGGTCCATCATGAAGATGTGTAGCTTTGTTGTAAATGCCTTCAGATTTAATAGAAAACTACCTGTTCAAAAAATGCACTGTGGTACTGATGCTTTTAACTTCAGCTGTCCATCTAGTGTGTCATTTGTCAATATTTTCCAAAAGAAAATGACTCACTGAGTGCCATTTTGTTAACCTAGAGCACCTAGGGTAATCGTCAGCTTGTGACTGCAGACAGAACAGGACTAGAGCAGACCAAGCTCAGTGCCGTTTGCTGTTTGTGGTCAGCGGTCTGAGTGGCAGCACTGCACACAAAGCATGGAGGCCTGCAGATGGAGGAGAGAGGTGAAGAAGAGTGAGAGTTGCTCACACTGTCTGCTGTGTCGTTATAATTTCTGTTGAGTGGGGTAAAGTGGATGTCACCATGCATATCAACTGTACCAACATACAGACAGAAAAATATAGTCTAGTCCAGTCCTGCAGGCTCTAATTCATTTTAGGACAATGTAAAAAATCGGGTGCCGTCATGATGTCATGTGCTGTCATATCAAGCCACTATGCGCTATGAAGCAAAGACCAAATTTCTATAGTATTGAATGCAAAATTAAAATGGTTTTGAATTAGAATTTAGGTGTAAATCTGATGTGAGTGGTAATCGTCTTTTCACTCAGTTAAAATGTTTTTAAAATGGGAATCACTGCTGTTCTTATCTTTCTCCCTACTGAGAGTAACCTCCCCTAGGGCCTGTCTTTAAACCTCCACTCCCTTTAAAATTCAAGCACCAGCCGGTGTAAAGGCTGCTGTATAAAGAGTCTGTGGACTTGGAGGGGGGGTTGGGGGCTATGGGGGGCCTCCCGGTGCTGTGACAGTAGCAAACCCGCAGAGTCCCCTGACATAGTGAACTTGCTCCACACAGATCAATGACAGAGCCCAATTAGAGCAGCCCCAGTGCAGACACTCCTCCGATACAAAGGATTCAGTATGCATTTATGCAAGCCTGTTAGTCTGCATGACAATGCACCTACATGGACAAACCGTTCATCCTTAAAAAACAACAACATGGGGAAACCTGCCTTTCAAAGAAAAAAATGACATGCTTTGCTAATTTACATGCTATGCTAACAAACATTTTCCCACTGCACATGCTGAATAGGTGGCTCAACAGCCTGATGGAAGCGTGGCTGTAACAGGAGTTTGGCCTGACTGTAAATTTGGTTGCTTTATGGATCCGGTGACAGATTTAGGAATTTCCGTTGGCTGCACTCTGCATGCTCTGTCTTGCCCTGATGGCTGTGCCGCCAACATTGCTGGGATTACAGAGGACAAAGGATCAATAAATCACCTGGCACATTTCTGTGTTCCACCATGGTAACCTGGCAATAAATAACCTCACAAGGAGCTGATGGAACTGAAGGCACTCTGCACCTGAGGTCCAAAGTGAGACGGGGGTTTTATGTCCTTTGAAAAAGCAAATGTTGTCTGTTGTGTTCCACACAGATCAGCAAGGTTTTCCTCATTTTGGCCAAATTATTAGCATAGAGCCATTCATTAGCCCAATATCTCATGTTTGTGAGTATTTTCTAAAAGATTTTGCTTCAGGTTTATACCTTTCATTGAATGCAGCATACCAAATGGTGGTTTCATACACATTTGAGAAATAGGATGTAGGTTGTTTTTGTATTTTCCCTTGAAATCATTGTAGGTTGCTTTTGAACAATTTCCAGCAAGTAGAATGCTTTGCTCTGCTTTCAACATACAGTGTAGTGGAACACTGTTATCCCAAACAATCCCTTAGTCATGTTGAATGGCTCTCAGGATAGGAAGGAAAACTCAAGAGGCTGAATGGACTCAGTACATAATACCTTACTACCTAATAAAACAGACAAACTCCAAATGCTTAGATCAGTGAAATTTTACACAATTCAATTCAATTCAATTCAATTCATTTTTATTTGTATAGCGCTTTTTACAACACAAGTTGTCACAAAGCAGCTTTACATTGTTCCCAGGCCTGAGACCCCCTGAGAGCAAGCCAACAAGGCAACAGTGGCAAGGAAAAACTCCCTATCAGGAAGAAACCTTGAGCAGAACCGGGCTCATGGGGGGGGGCCCATCTGCTTCTGGCCGGCACTGGGCAGATGTACACGGACACGGTGTACATAATGGTAAGTCTATAAACATCTGGGAAAGAGAATGTAGGTTACTTTTGTATTCTCCCTTGAAATTGACATAGCCATTGATCGATTTCCAGCAAACAGGATTAAGATAGGAAGACACATTTGCAGATAAACTCCCGAGACCAGCCGAAAACACTCAGTATGGTACATAGTAAAACAGAATAACTCTATGTACAAACTCACAGACCACAGGTGAACTCGACACAAACACCTCTAAGCACCGGCAAACTCCACACAAACTCACAGACCACAAGCAGACTCCACACAAAGTTACAGACCACAGACTCCACATAACACCTCTGAGCACAGGCAAACTCCACACAAACAATCTCTATCTTAGGCTGCCCTTTGGAAATTAGAGCTGCACAGGCATTGTGGAGTTTGATTTCATGTCTTAACTTAATGCCAGTGTTCATTTGTTTGCTTTTTTGATTAAATTAAGAGCTAGCATAGAACTCATTTTAATTGTTTTCAGCTCTGGTACATGTTACACCTGGGGGTGTAGAATACTCTGTGTATGTGTGGGTTTCTGCTTGGCTAGTGTTTCATGCTTAAAACTGAACAGAACTGAACTGTGTGGATGGATATTTTTTAATTTATTTTTTATCTTATCAATGCGTGATGTTGATTTTATGTATCACTATAAAATGGTATACATCTCTCTAAGATTTAGGTTCAATGTGAGGTCCAATGGTGTGGAATGGTATGGTATGGCATCTCGAAACTGTCCCTTGGTTTGTGTGCGCGTGTGTGTACAAGTGGGTGTGTGTGTGACACATCCTGGCTTCCCCTTTCAAGGTGTGGTCTTGCCTGTGTATCTCTCCAGGGGTTGGTCAAGTTTGTTGTTGAACCTCCTGTCCAAAAAAAAATAAAAACCAACGCACACACTCACACACTGCAGGGTAGCATGGTTACTGACAGTGGGTGTCCGTATGGACCAAACCGCACGTGTTAGTTAGTGATGGGGAACAGCTTTGTTCTCCATAAGCTCAAACTGGCATTTCTGTGGCCCAGTGGGGGTTCAAGCTGCACAGGTCTAAAGCACTCAGCCAGGGACATCATTAACTGAGCACCAAGAGGCCACAGGGGGTCTATCCCCAGGCAAGTGTTCCTATCCCACGGGACACCGCTGCCTTATACTGTCCTGCTGTGCGCGGTTGCAGGGATCTGCTACAAGGAGTCCATCGTCTGTCACTTTGGGTAATTCCTGCCCTCAACAACAGATCTCAGATCAGTTTGCCCAGCTGGAATTCCACACCGTAACCATTCAAGGCACAAGCTGGACTCTGAAGCAGGATCAGTTATTAAGAACAAGGCTATTAAGACCAGTTGCCTATAAAGCCACATATCCTTCCTTCTTGAATTGCATATTTTCCTAAGCTTTCATAAACAAGTTAATGCAAGAATGATGTTTTATTATTCAAAGATGCAGTTAAAGCTTCCGGCAAACTCCCTTCATGAGGGAAATGATGCTACTCTGTTGCTCTGTTGGTGACCTTTTTTTTTTTTTACTTATTTCTAAAAGGACACTACAGGTGTACTTGTTAATGGGAGAAGAACTGCCAATCAGTGCTTCTATTAAAAGTATATAGTTCTTTTTGGATTTGCCCCTAACTAGAAGAACCTACTATTAGTCTTTTTGAAAACAGAGACTCTGATTGGTTAATTTCTCTCTAATTAACTTGCACACCTGTTAAGTTTTACAACAGCATGTCACTGATGAAATGTTTATATCTTTAGCATCATCTTTAAACAAAAGTGCAGGTCCTTTATTAGGGTAGTTCCCAAAATTCTTCCAATTTATGCCCATCTGTTTTTAACATGTTGACTGAAATAAGAGCACAATCAATGTTGTGCAAGACATTCAAAAGTGCAACCGTGAGATAATTTCATTAGTAAAATTTCTGAGCAAAGTGTATTTTGTTGAGATATAGATGCTTAGGGGCATGACACTGTTGTTCCTTTTACTGGTGACATGATAGCAGGGAGGGCAATAGCTAAACATATATTTGCTGTCTTTGCTGTTTCTATCATGTTTTTGGAAAAAAAGCCCCGTAAGACAGAACCTAGAATACTGCCAATGAACAAATGGTGCAGGCAATGAAGCATGAGTTATGAGTTATGGAGCATGCTTGTCTGGAATGGAATAGCACTGAACAAACAGTCTGATTATGCAAAATATGTTTTTTATTGGAGTTACCTGCTTCTCTCTAAAAAAGATATCACAGAATGATGCCTGAATGACAGCATGCCCTTGTGGTGCCAGGTTAAATGCAGAATGACCGTTGGAAAGTCAGATGTAGATAGCTTTTTACAGACATCATTTAGAGGCAAGAAAAGAGCATAACACAAGGTATACGATTTTTTACTGCATCTGCTGCACACATTAAGACTACTTCATTAGTGGGACTTACTGTACACTTGATTTTATTGAACATTAGTATTTCCTTTCAAATTGACAAATAACTATTTATACTATATTTGGTGTTGTTAGTGATGCACTTTTTATTCTTAAAAAGGTTCTTTAAAATCACCCCCTCTCCTATCCTTGGACTGTATAATGACTATGTGACAGTTTTTGGGCTGTTTAAAACAAATATTTTCAACGTTGTGCCAGTTCTGCCACCAGGAACAGGTAAAGCTGTATTCAGAAAATGAGTGAGTATTTTACATAGTATGGTAAAAATTGGTCTGGGTGGGTAAAAGAGATACTGTTCTGTTACATAACATGTGTTCTGTATTTTCTGCCTAGTTTTGTCCCTGGGTAGTTCCAACAGTGGTAGTGATGTCAGCATTTCATTGTCATGTGATGAGGAAGTTGTGATGTTAGACCTCTTGGTGGTTTGTTGCTGTCCTGTTATCAAAGTTGATGTTTTTTATACTCTTCATAGCATCTTAGGGTAAGTCATACCTTTCCTCAAGCTTACTTACGACAAATATTGATGCCTAAAGTCATTCATATTGTTTTAATAGATATTCTGTTGTCAGCGAAGCTAGCTATATGTTATGCACACTTTGTATTAGCTGTATAAGCTAACAAGTTTGCCATGATTACAAACAGAACAAACGGAACTTGGCTTACTAGATGTTTTAGGATGACATTATGTGTGGTTTAGCTCCTTATGTTTGTTACCTCTTGGGCAATGCAATGCATATTATTAGGTTATGCTATGACTGATACATGTTTATGTATTCACTCTTCAGTTTCACTCAATCCTATTCTCAATAAACCAGCAATGTTTTGGATAACATTTCTGGTGAAGTTATTGTGGGAGGAGTTTAGCTGCCTGTCAAGTTATGCTAAGAACAGCATAAGGAGGACAGAACAGACACACTGATGGCCCTAATAGTCAGTCTTGGTCACGTCACATCACTACACTTCAATTTCAATTTCTTTATTACTGGTAAGAGCACTAATATTGTACCTTATGTTGCACTGAGGTTTTGTTTATCAATGGTAATTGTATTCACATTATTTATGGAATGTCTATTTAGGGCAAGCACATGTACACACATAGGTCTGTTAGATTGAATGTGGGTATATTGTTTCTAAATGGGGAGTGAATATTACCAGTAATCACCCTGTACTTGTATCTAAAGAAAACCTTTTCATTGTGTACTTCATCAATATTCCTTTAGGTCAGCATTTCCCAAACCTCTCCTGGAGGACCACTTGTCCTGCATGTTTTAGATCTCTTCCTGCTCCAACACAGCTGATTTAAATGATCAGTTTGTTATTAAGCAGCTTCAGGAGTTCATAACGCGTTGATCATTTGAATCTGCTGTGTTGGAGCAGGGAGAGATCTAAAACATGCAGGACAAGGGGTCCTCCAGGAGAAGTTTGGGAAACGCTGCTTTAGGTCATGGAATTGTGTAAATCTTGTACTCTGGATTCATCAAAATATTTTTCCCCTTTCCAACTACTTCCTGATAAAATAATGCTGATTCTCAAATCAGGTAACAGTCAAATACTTTTCCTGAATTATTCATTTTAATAGGATCAGTAACTTTTCCAGACCTTAATTTCAAACTAAAATTATAAACACATATTATTTTAAAATAAAAGACTGGTCTTGAAATACGTGCTTTTTAACAGAACATTGTGTCTTGTGTCCATTTGCAGCTCACACATAATGCGCCAATAGGTCATACCTGTACAGTAGACAGCTTTGGACAAGGTGAAAGAAGAGCTAATGGGCTACATTGTGAGCAAGTTCCACCTTGTTCCAAATTTGCTTAGTCTCACTCAGTTTACCGGGTGGGATCTTGCTACGTTGTCTATTTGATGTTACGTGGGTCAGCGAGCGAGCAAGTTTCGAACCGAGGTTCACACTGCTCGTTGCCAACCCCTTACGGCCAGCGTCGTTGCCAGTTGAACTAAAGCAGCCTGTCGGCAACAACTCTACTTAACCAGGTCTTGGGGAGTGACGTAGCCGCTGCAACCACTCAGCTACCTGCTACGCAGGACTCACACGAGCTATTAACTTCAGCTCTGCCACATCAGCACACAACGTATTCTTGTGTGACTTCTCTATGTCACCATTGTCTTGTCACTCTTTTTTGAATAATTTGAATAACGTATCAACAAAGTCAGGTATAACCCACACTTTCTGTCCTGTGAACACACCGTATCTTTTACTTGCAGTGTGACAGAACGTGGCCCTCCTTCAGGAAATGGCATTGGGCTGTTTGGCGGTTAGAGCTGGGGAAGTACAGCAGGCTTTGGAGAAAGCCCAGAACGCTCTGGTGTGGACAGCACACAGGACAACCACTGTCTGTTACCCACAGACTCAATACCACCCAGAATCCTTTGCAAATGTAAAAGGGGAAAAGAGTCCACAAAGAAGCCCTTGTCTCTGATGTGTGTTTCGGTGTGCAGTAAAGGGGAAACATGGCTCCCCTCTCCTCCCTCTGCATTTCACAGGAGTGCACTGTCCTTCCTGCAAACAAGCAGCTTGCTGTAAGGTGTAAGTCCACAATTAGTGTTAGAGCGTGAGCCCTCCCACACAGGGGAGAGTGACATGGAGATATTGTGTGATGGTGACATCAGACTTCAGATACACAGTAAGTATTCATTGTACAACCGCAATACATTAAGGTTGACTCACGCCAGATATGTGAAAGCTACACTGATGTATTGGTGATCCTGCACACCTGTTGGTTAACCTACGAAATATAATGTTAATCATATAATGTAAACAAATACAACCAAAATGTATGATGATATTTTAGTTAAAATTCTAGATACTTTTTGCAAGTTTTGTCAAAGTATTAATTCAAGGCACAAAAGAAAAAGAAATCAAAATAACAGTGATAAAATATATATCCGCCTGGGTGAAATAATGGTAAATGGTACACTTTATTGATCCCCATGGGGAAATCATTCTTCTGCATTTGACCCATCTGAAGCAGTCGGCAACCGCAGTGCAGTGCTCGGGGACCAACTCCAATTCTTTTGCCAGTGCCTTGGTCAAGGGCACTGACAGGAGTAGTAAGCCGAACATGCATGTCTTTTTTTCTGCGGTGGAAAACCCCGGCTTCAGAAAGTAAAAGTCCTGCCATGTATTTGTTCCACTAGCTGAATTTAATTAGCACAACTCTTCAGCCAGGTAAAGGAGCTAATTAGTGAAATCACCTTGTTTAGTGAATGGCTAGAACAAATACATGGTAGGACTTTTACCTTCTGAAGCTGGGGTTTTCCACCTCTGCTTTTTTTGATGGTGGGAGGAAACCAGAGTGCCCAGGGCTCACGCAAACATGGGGAGAACATGCAAACTCCACACAGAAAGGACCTGGGATGGCCAGGATTTAAACCCAGGACCTTCTTGCTGTGAGGCAACAGTGCTAACTACTGAACCACCGGGCTGCTAAATGCAATGCAATGATGCTAATATATGTCTCTGAGCTGGTTGAGGGCCAAAAAAATTAATTTCCAGTTTTTTTCAGAAGTTGGGGAAGGGATGGGAGAGGAAGGCGATGAATGGGATACCCATCTGTCCCCCTCATTTGCAAACGGCCTTTTTTACCATTCAAATGTATGCCCCTGTATCCCCGGGCAGCAGCTGGGGATGACTGAGGGAACACATCAGAGTCTTTGGACGGTCATTTTTACTTCATATTTCAAAGCTCCCCACCCCCTCCTCCTCACCCTCCTTCCCCTGCTCCTTCTCTGTGCCAGCTTTCGGTCTGTTCTCCTCTGAGTCCCATTCTCCTGATACAGACAGCCCAGCTTATGAGGGGAAAAAAGAAGAGAAAAATCAATTCATATTTCCATAATCCAGACTTCTGTCTCCCTCCCTCCTTCTGCCCGTCTCCCTCTTTGCCGTCACTCCCCAGGGTGGACTTAGCCCCTCCACCCCGGTCTACGACCTACAACTGTCATCGCGTTCGGCAACAATAACCAGATAAACAAAAGGACCGTGCGGCGTTCAGGCTAGCTGTTGCCATATGCTGGCTAACTTAAAAAAGAGAAATCTCCAGCCACAGGGTCCGTATCACAGAAAAATAGAATAGAAGCATAATCCTAAAATTAAAGGGGGGGGGGGGGGGGGGGGGGGGGGGGGGGCTGAAGGCTTTATGCGTTTGCAAGAAAAAGGCAGTGCCATCTGTACATGCCGTGAATACAACCACCTTAACTTCGTATGATTTCAACAGAAAAAAATGTTGGCGCAGTATTGCACTATTGCACTAATGCTCTAATGCACGTCGCAATCCCGCAGCTGGGCCGCTTCTGGGACTTTGTCCCCAACGTGAATCTAAAAGACGATGATAATATATTTTAAGGAAAACAGGGAACAGCTAATGCGTGTTTCTTTGGTTTAGATATTGCGTGTGATCGGTAACCGTTGCCGTGGCAGTCAGGGATCTAAACTTCTACCCTTTATAGGTCTTTCAACAAGGAATGAAGAGTCAAACCAAAACATGTTGCAGTTCGACTCCCACTGCTGTATCTCTTGAGAAGGGTTACGATATATGCGTGTGAGCAAGGTAACAGACTTACACATTTCTTCCAAAGAACAGACTACTTTCAAATGCACGTACGCCAGGTTCGAATTACCTGGATGGCCCGCCCCCCTTCGTTCTGGCCAGGGCATCCCTGGTTCCATTTGAAATCAAAGTTTGGGGGGCATTTAATTCTTTCCTCGTATTCGGTAATTCTGTAACTGGTGTGATGAATTTACGTCTCATTGGGTGTAATTTTCAGCCACACTGCAAGGGGCACTGTTTCTGCTCAGCAGCTACTCTCTGGCGGTAGCAGGATCACGCTCGCACGTACTGTTGTTTGTTCCCGCGAGCTACTAGCTAGCATTTGAAAAAAAATCCAGTGACAAGCCGACGTGAATCGGCTGCCCCAATACGAAGCTTTAGACGCTAAATTATTAACAACAGTGAGAGGAGGTAGAAAATGTAAAAACAAAAGCAAATTGACTTAACGATGTTTGGTTTTACCAAACGTGTAAAGCACAACGAAGAAATATATTAATAGTTTGCTGGCTGTCCCGCTAGTTTCAGTCATGCTAGCTAATTGGTTGCTAACCTGCGTCTCCATATGCTTCGACTTCATCTTCTTCGTTGTACTTTACACGTTTGGTGAGTCAATTTGCTTTTGACTTTTTTTTTACTTCCTCTCTCTGTTATTAAGGCCTCTTAAGAAACTGTCGTGTCTACACAAGGCATGTGAATTTTGTGATAATTGATGCTACGATGTACATTCGTGTGGCAGTGACGACGGTCAGTGAATGAGATGTTGTAAAGTCTATTATTTCTGTGCTTAATCATTGCGACGCGCAGCACTAATATAGGGTTGCCAACCGTCCCGTAAAATACGAAATTGGAAAATAAATAAATACATAATTGGAAACTAAAAGCCGTGTCCCGTATTGAACTGATACAGGACGCGCTTTGTTCCGTATTTTTGAGAATCAATTCAGTGCAAATCTATGGGAGAGAAATATTACAGGTTAGACTATTATGACAGGGCGATTTGTATGATACAAGGAAACCCTGCTGCTCTCCCTCAGCCTGTCATGTTATGTTCCACTATCCAAACAGAGAATGCGCTTCTCATTGGTCGTGAGTCACGTAATGAATGAAATTATTTCATAATACTAGGTCTTTTTTATTCGTAGGGGTCAGCGATAAAACCATAACAATAATTATCGCGATATAATTTCGATAAAAATATAAACGTTTGATATAATTACTTTCCATGCTTAGATAGCATTAACAAAACTGAATCATGAACTGCCAATCATGTCGCAGGAATAGAGTTATGCATTGCGCAAGTTAGGTTGCACGGTGAGAGGTATAAGTTCAGGCCAGCACATGGTATTGTTTACACACTACACAGTGGCTGACAGGCTTGTAGTTGGAGCATAATAAGCAAAATAAGCGAAATGAGCGACACCGAAGAAAAAGCAGTGCCCGTGAGCAGCTCGAAGGACGAAGACATCGTCGACAAGAAAGGTCACTCAAGTTTAGTAGTTTGCAGCTATTTTGGCTATTTACAATCCGACAACACAGAGCAACCTGCAGTGCAAACTGTTCCGAAGACGCGTGCCATCAAAGACAGGCAACACCACAAACCTGTTTCATCATTTAAAACAATATCACCCGTTAGAACAGAAAAGAAAGTAAGAAATTACAGTCCCAAACGAGTGTTGTTAGTGGACCCTCGACAATCAGGCCAGTTCCTAGTGCGACTACCCAACAGCAACGCAGCAACCCATCAGCATTTTCCAGCACCGTGCCTTATGGAAAAAAAAAACGAAAAGACACAAAGACATCGCAAATGCAACTGCATACTGCATTGCAAAAGACATGATTCCCATGTTTTTCTTAAAATAGTTATATTTTGAATGAGAATGAGAAAATAATATGTTAAACTGTTGTTTTGCACAGCCCCAAAAATTATTGATTATTATCTGTTACACACGGATTTCTGTCGCTCAAAAATATATGATCCAATTCAGGTTTGTGTGTTTGCTTGTCTTAATACATGGGCCTATAGATACATGTCTGGTAAATGGTTGAAGTCATTGCAGTTTCCTTGATGTGATTATGTATGCTATGAATAGGACTTCTCACAACCAAGTATGTGGGAATTTTTATGTAATATCTTTAGATACAGTAAGTCTACTTCTGAAGGGTAATGCAGATGTGAGACCAGTTATATTTGTTATAGGTCCACAGTAGTCGGAGCTCCTCAGTCCCCCCGTGTTCCTTATTTCCATTTCAGGAAGTTGGCAACCCTACTAATAGTGAAAATGAATGAAATGAAGTAAGAGGTGTGCACACCTTGACTTGTAACTGTTTTTTTTGTAATGCTGCACGGACGTTTCAGACAGATCCTTTCTTCAGCCAGCTTTTCTGGCAGTCATGTCAACACATTGTTTCCTTTATGTTCAGCACTAATAGCGATAGTAATCTTTCTATGCATTTGGGTGAATTTTCTTATTGTTTGTGGTTCTGGTATGTGGCATTTGTGGTCAATAGATGTGGCTGACAGTGAGACGTTTATGGCCTGTTGCTCTGGGTAATTGCTGGTAATTGTCACGTAGCCTACAGTATTTGCTCTGACGCGATTCATCTCCGTATCACCTCTCCATTTATGCATCCGGGTGAATTTAGTAATAATTCATGATACCTGTGTGTTATTATGGTGTGTGGGAGAGGTTCATCTATGATATGGCAGTGCTCATGGCAATGTATACCTAGGCTGTATTACTGTGCGTAGTTGTTGTCTACATAATTGTTGTGAGGTTACACAGTATTGTGTACCGAGTGCCATCCGTAAGCCGCCCACCCGGGAGCTGCAGGGTAATTCGAACACTGACGTATTCTGTTGAAACCGTACTTCGAATTTTGAATTTTGATCTTTTCCCGGGCTAGCGATATGCGGTACCATAGCCTACTCTCTTGCGAAGGTGCAGCGGCAGCGAGCCGCAGCTCCCGGACAGCCACGCGATCACGAGGGTAAACAACCGATACTATTGCCAGCGTACAGTACGGTATTCAATAAATTTGGCTACATGACATATTCAATACTTTATTATAAAACAGGTTGTGTGTTATATGATTTTGCCCAACTGTAGGCTTCTGAGCATGTTGGTGGGTTAGGCTAAGCTATGATGTTCGGTAGGTTATTATTAAATGCATTTTCGATTTAACGAGATTTTCAACCTGCGATGGGTCTATCGGGACGTAAGTCGAGGAGCATCTATATACAACAAACAATTTAGCGATCGACATAACACATTTATTTAATGTCTATGCACGTCCCTGAGTAGTGATAATAATTCAAACACGATCCAGACCAAAATGCTTATAAATAGAGGGTTACAAAAAAGTCGTAACTTTAGTTCCCTTTTAGACACTTCAATGACGACAGGATCCAGGAAGGGTCTTATTATTTATTTATTGCAGAGAAATAAACTTTATTTTTGGCGGATGTGAATTAAGTCAACTGTATAAGAAATATATAAGCCTAATAACAATTACAATAGCCTATATATTTATATTACATCGAGGATCCAACTGGCAAAGAATCCTACATTGTCGTTAACTGGCATTCTTGTTAACTCTTCGATCTGGCAGAAAATATCTATATAGACAAGTTCTGGTTCTGTGTAGATCTCCAACTTCCGGTTTCCAGACGGTTTAACTGCGAATCGGCTGAACTGGTGCCTGTTGTTACACAGCAATCAGTTTATATTAACGCACAGCTGCGTGTTAAACTCGTGATACTTCCGTTTTAAGCAGTACGGTTCTAAAGCGCAGCTAAACTAGGTGACAGAGCAATTGCCCCGGCAGTTTTGGAGTACATTACCGTTGTTCCCTGGTTGTAGTTTTTTTTTGTTTTGGTATTGGTATTTCCGAGCTATGTAAACTGGGCTGGGGGTGGTTTCCTGTTCAGGACTACAGTCAGAAGCGTCCTGGGGAGATGAGCTCACAAATAATTTTTATGGACCTATTCAGGAAGGTGAAATTGATCATACATTTCCTCACTAAACATGGTATGGCAGAGGGGTGAGGGTGAATGGCCGGAAGGTTGCTGGTTTGATTCCTGTGTGTGGCACCACTGTTGTAAGTGGGATCAAGGAAAGCTAAATTATTTTAATGTAATGTAATAAATGGTATGTGTATATTGGTGTATGTAGTATAGTGGTGAGTACAAAAAATTGGCAGTTGAGTCATCTTTATGAGGGCATCGTTAGAAACAGAATGGGCGTTTCTGTTTCAACACATTGTATTTGTTCACACTGTAGGCCATGTGGGTCTATTAGCAGCAATGGGTTCTCATCAACCACTATCATTGAGTATAGACCTTTTCTGTGGGCTGTTGTTTTTATATTCAAACTTATGGGTTAATTTCTTAGTCTTAAAGTAAAGCAAAGATGAAATTACTTTTGAATTTTCCAATCACTGCACTTTGTCAAAGTAAGGTGCTAAAATGAAGCCTCTTTGCAATTTGCAATTCTTGGCTCCCTGAAACATGTTACACCCCACTGATCTTTGTTCCAGCTGGGTGCCAGTACCTTTTGAACACCCAAACTGAATTTTGATTTCAAGCAAATTCCTAGTAGTAAATTTGAGTGTTGTTCTTATAACTAAGCATAACAGCCACTGAAGTTATGACACTGAAGAGAAGTTCTGTCAAAGTGCACAATAGCCCCTACTAGTGTAAACAATGGAAATGTAGCTGATTGACACTGGTGTGTATGTTGGTGTAAATGGTCAGATTCATGCAGATTCATACAGAAATATACATTTACATTATGTCTTTCAGCTTCTAAATCGGGACAGTGCTGAGACGAGTCTATTGTGAGAGGCCAGGAGGTACAGATAGTGATATTAACCAGCCATCGCCTGTGACCCTGCCTCTCTCATTGTAAACCACCCACACGCTGTCTGTTTCCAGGGTTCAGGTAGGAGGCAAGGTACAGGATGTCCCCCTATCACATGCTGTCCCACCCTCCAGTATCTTTGAGTGTAAACCACTTCTCTATTATTGCTTTCCTCACTTCTATACAGCACTGTTTCGGAATGCCTAATTTTACACTAGGCTCATCTTACTACGACAATCTCTGCACTCACACTAAGGTGAAAAAAATGCAATCCTCGAATACACTCACATGCAGCCAATGGCTATTTTCCATACTACAGAGCAGTGAGATGAGGACCCTGGCCGCCCTACCCAACCCCTGTGCTCACCAGAACAGAGCCAATTTTTCACACTGCTGTGGGGAATCCTGATCTTTGTTGGCAGATGACACAGCCAGTTACGAACTAGGCTGTAGCATTTGCTACTGCAGACACTGTGTTGACTGAGCCACGTGGGACCACTGACATTGCTTTTAAATTCAAATCTATTGATTAATGCCCCTCTTTAACAAAATTAAATTTGCCTTAGATAGATCTCTGGAAAAACAACACCCCCTCAATATAAGTCTCACCCTCACCTATAATATCCATAATATAACTGAAAGCCTTGGTCTGACTCACTATGAATGTGCTGTACTTGCTAAAGATTTGAAACTTATGTGTGCGTGTGTGTCAAGGTCTGGGTGGATTAGACGGTAAGTGAACAATCAGTTCTCATGGTCAACGTTTTGGATGCAGGAGAAATGGACAGGAGTAAAAGACCTGAGCGACTTTGACAAGAGCCAAATTGTTATGGCCAAACCACTGGGTCAGAGCATCTCTGAAACGGCAAGGCTTGTGGGGTGCTCCTGGTCAGCAGTGGTGAGTACCTACCGATAGTTGTCCGAGCAGGGACAAACCACAAACCAGTGACAGGGTGTTGGGCGCCCAAGGCTCATCGATGCGTGAGGGCAACAAAGGCTATCCCGTCTCGTCCGAACCGACAGAAGGTCTACTGTGGCACAAGTCACAGAAAATTTTAATTAAGGTTACGGGAGGAATGTGTCACAACACACAGTGCATCACACCCTGCTGTGTATGGGGCTGCGCAGCCGCAGACCGGTCAGAGTGCCCATGATGACCCCTGTCCAACCTTCATGACAACGGTATTCCCTGATGGCAGCGGCCTCTTTAAGCAAGATAATGCGCCCTGCCACACTGCACACATTGTTTGGGAATGGGTTGAGGAACATGATGAAGTGTTCAAGGTGTTGCCCTGGCCTCCAAATTCTCCAGATCTCAATCCGATTGAGCATCTGTGGGATGTGCTGGATCCACAGTGGCTCCACCTCGCAACTTACAGGACTTGAAGGATCTGCTGCTAATGTTTTGGTGCCAGATACCACAGGACACCTTAAGGGGTCTTGAATATTATGTGCATATTCACACAATGTGATTCTGCTTCTGCTGAGGTTATCAGAAGGGGCTGGTGGAAGGCTGCCAATGGGAGGCAGTCTTACATCTTATCTTGATCTGAAACAGAGCGCATACTCCTAAGTGTCACAGCATTAAAGGATGAAAGAGTTTTTCCCATGCAAGAAAAAACATTCAAACAAGTCGCAGGATTATAGATGTCACAAGATGGATGTGATCCACATGCTGGCACAGAGGACCAATGAAACGCCCAACAGGTCTTAATGCCTGACCTCTATGCCCAAGAAAAATAAAGCTTTCTTAAGAAGTAGTAGGAATAACAGTGGAACAAGTGCTGCAAAATGTGCTGCTTTGTAGTCAGTTGAAATACTACACATTTTTCCACTCAGCTCAACATCACTTCCATTTTTATGATTCATTCGATGAAAAACAATTTTTTATTTAAAAAAAGCTTTTTGATCATTCACAGATTGAAATGAGTGCAAATTGGTAAATTCAGGTGTTTGTACTTAAAATGAAAAGCACATCATTTTCTGCATAGTGCACAATATCTTGGAATATGTCATACTTTGATGGGTTATGATTATTTCTCCATAATCCTGCCGGTTTTTTTCATTAGATATCAGAATTTTGTATGCATACTCCCTACTTTTGAGGTTATATGCAGTTTAAAGGCAGAAAATAATTATGCAAGTGTGGCACGTAGGCTTTTATGTGCATTGGAAAATTTGTGTCTATGTGGTACATTCACGATTACCCCTCCTTGTTCGTACGTTATTGTGTCTGTCTGCCGTCCATGCGCTGTGGATTGGCAGCGGGTGCAGTTAGGGAGCTCGGGCTGGGTTTTTGAGTTGGCCGTTGGAGACGAGACCGCTGAAGTTCCGGCCCAGCTCACCGCTGAAACGTTTGTTTTCTTGTTTCAGGTGAGGGATGTTATATCCCAAATGTTACTCCCAAATGTGGTATTGTATTCGATAATCATAACTAAGATGTTGTAATGCCTGGTAATTGTCTGTTTCTATTTAATGAATAATTTTGTTTAATTAGCTAGCATAACCGTTTGGGTTACAAAGTATTAGACCGATTTAATACTGTTGAATGAGTGATCGGTTAACAATTCAGCTTCGGAGTGTTTACATCACCATGGAAACAGTGAGTGGTCCTTCGGTGACGTATGTGGCGGAGAATGTAAATAAGGAAGTGAAGTGTATAGTGGATCAGTTCTCTCAGACGTAGTTGTAAAGGTGATGTGAGTGAATGGAAAGGTAATAATTACTGTAAAGATAGCATTATAATAATATGGGAAAATAGAATAATATATTTGGATATTCTGATATTGTCAAGATACTGTCCCTGTTAATTTGTGATTGTTTATGAGAATTTGTTACACTCAGTGTGTATTAAGTAATCAGTTTAATAATGTAATTAGATACTGTTCTTGAGTTGGCCGTTGGAGACGAGACCACTGAAGTTCCAGCCCAGCTCACCGCTGAAACGTTTGTTTTCTTGTTCCAGATTTACATCCAACATTAAATGTGTTGCACCAGATTGAGCTTTGAGATTCTTTCTGTGCCTGTAACACAAGAATTATCAAGATATTCACTACAACAGGCAATACGGGCCTAAATCCATGGTTCTGTGAATATGAAACATGAGTCAGTAGGGTGTTTTATGAACTATGAACATTTTCATGCAAGAATACTATAAGCTGTGGTGGACATTTTTAAAAATATATATTTTCAAGACTTGTCTCAAATTCATTGTAACCACAGTGCACATAGCTACTTTTTACTTAAAGCAAATGAAATAAAGAGAAATGCGAGAGAAGTTTAAGAAAACTGCTGAACAATTTTCTAATGTAACTACAATATTTTGCTCAATATCAATGACAAAGGGCATTGTGGTTAGATCTGAATCCAGTTGCTTCTTATTGTAAACTACAACAGTTGCCACTTAACTTCTGCAGTTCAAAAAGTGCCAGACCTCAGCAGTCACAAGGTTAGCTTCCTTGGTGTGGAAGTGCACATAAAGTTAGCACTACATACCACTACTTTAGATGCAGATTCTCTCAAGATATTCTCTTACAGCTTCTGTGTGTGTCTGGTTATCCAGTAACACTTTATATACAGGTATCAGTAATTAACCATGATTTAACTCATTATCAGAATATTTTTCAACCAACCAAAAAGGGCTCACGTTACACCTCTTTTGGTCTTGCTCCACTGGCTCCCTGTAGCTGCCTGCATCATGTTGAAGGCCTTCATGCTTGCATACAGGACGACCAACAAAACTGCACGTACCTGGACTTCCGGTGAAGCAGCTACCCGTGATGGTCGCTTAGCTTTAAGCTCCGCTGGGCAGGAAACCCTTAGCCCCCATAAAATAACTTTTTTAAGTTTATTGCATTAAAGTAATATAACACGAACCAAAACTCTTTACAACAATGTCAACGGAGTCGAAAGCACTATGTGCTTGACTGCTTAGACACCAAAAAAGACGCTGGCCGATGACAAGGTCGACATGGCGGCAGCAGAAGAGGCCTCGCACAATGACACGAAAGCCGAACTCGCTAGCATCAAAGTTCTTCGCAAGGAATTGCAGCTGATGTGAGCGAAATGAAAATGGGGCTCGAAACACTTCAAACCACATTGCAACAGCTAGGGAATAGGATGTCGGAGGCTGAAACCAGAATTTCAGGTCTGGAGGATGTTAGCAATAGCAGGGGGCAGCTGTAGATTCTGTAGTGGTACACATGGAGACACTCCGGGAGAAAGTTACCTATTTAGGAGACGCGGGGAGACGGAACAATGTCCGGATTATGGGCATCATAGAAAACACGGAAAAACGAGATTAATAGTTTCATACTCGCCCTACTCTCTAAAAAACAATGTGGAAAAAGGGTTTGAAATAGAGCGAGTGCCGCACTGGCCCAAGACGGGAGGATGGCCACTGCCGACACAATTGTTCAATTTCTGCGATTCAGTGCTAGAGAAACTGTTCTGCGGGCCGCCCGGGAGAAGAGGAGAGTTGAATGGCAGGGGAAACAGATGTCTTTCTTCCAGGACCTCTCCCAAGAGGTGTTACAAAGGCTTAAGAAATTCGATGCGGTATGCTGACGACATCCAACTCTTTTTCTCTCTCCCTCCTTCTACCTCCCAGGTCAACGAAAGAATCTCTGCATGCCTGGCTGAAATCTCCAAATGGATGTCATCCCACCATCTAAAGCTGAACCTCAGAAAAACAGAACTGCTCTTCATCCCAGCCGGCCCTTCCCCCCTGCATGACCTCTCCATCACCGTCGATGGCACTACAATACCATCCTCTCAGTCAGCAAAGAGCTTGGGCGTCATCCTCGACCGTAACCTGGACTTCAAGGAGTACATTGCTCGCACGTCACGGGCCTGCCGATTCCTCCTCCACAACATCAGGAGGATTCGTCCGTTCCTGACAACATACACGACGCAGCTCCTTATCCAGGCCACAGTTCTCTCTCAACTGGACTACTGCAACGCTCTCCTCGCAGGCCTGCCAGCCTGCACCACCCAGCCTCTGCAGTTCATCCAGAATGCAGCTGCCCGGCTAATCTTCAACCTCCCCAAATTCTCCCATGTTACTCCCCTGCTTAAATCCCTCCACTGGCTTCCTGTCGCTGCCAGGATCAGATTCAAGACCCTGACCCTCGCCTTCTCTGCAATCAACAGGACAGCCCCTGCCTACCTCCAAGAACTCATCCAGCCCTACACACCAGCCCGACCCCTGCGCCCAGCAGCAACTGGACGTCTCGCTCCTTGCATGGTCAAGGAAGGAGGTGCTCGTTCTGCCAGACATCGGCATTTCACCTACTGTACATCGCTCCCCAGTGGTGGAACGAACTCCCTGTCCCGCTACGGACAGCTCCTTCACCCCATTCCTTCAGACGGGGCCTGAAGACGCACCTCTTCAGACTCTACCTGGACTGACCCTGCACACAATTGCTGCCCCCCACCCCCCCAATCAGTGCTGTCGTAAATTGCTGTGCTTTTTTTTAAAATTGTGCTTTTTAAATTGTTTCTTGTTGCCGCCTTTACCCTGACGCTCATTGCGCCGTTTGAAGTTGTTGAAGTTTGCTGTTTGAAGGTGTATCGTATTAGTTGCCCTATAGGCTGTAATTGTACAAATCTGATAGTACTGTGTCCTCAAACAGACCTTGCTCTCAGCTAAGAACTGTCTCATTGTGGAACTGTACACATCCTGTCCCCGTACTGTCGCTATACTTACTGTATGCACTTTTGTAAGTCGCTTTGGATAAAAGCGTCTACTAAATAAATAAATGTAAATGTAAATGTAAAACAACGACTCCAGTGGAAGGAGATATGCTATGCCATGATGTATCCGGTGTCATCTACAATTCTTCCCAGCGTATCATTTTTCCCGGGCATTTCCGGTTCCGTCGCTCATCCAATGTCACAATTAGCTATAATCGTGTGGTGGTATGCGAGTTTATGTATGTCTGATGTGTTTTGTATAATTAACGTGTGAATAAACATTATTTAAATAAACCGGTGTCTGTTTTGTCTGTGTTGGCCTATATTCAATGCTTGCGTGCATTTAAAAACACTTAGTTTTGTTTAGTTTAATATTTTGAATAAAGTTTGTTTGTGTGTCTTGATTGCTGTAAAAAATAAAAATAAAATAAATAAAAAGTCAGAGTGAGGGCGTAGCCTAATGGTTTCGACCGACCTCTAGCTAAGTTTCTCGCCGCGATATTTATTTTGAATGAGCAGAGACACAATAACGTTACAGAAAACTTAATTCACTTTCCAGTATCCTTGTGTAAGTGTAGGCTACAAACAGAAAAATTACGCCCTCTGTTCCAGTCCCAAAGTAGGAACTAGGCGATCGCCGGCTGTCTTGTTTTATTGCAATCGCCGTCACTGCTGACGGAGCCGCGATATTTAGCTATTTTGAATGAGCAGATACAATCGTTAGAAAACTTTATTCGCTGTCCAGTGTCCTTGTGTAAGTGTACAAACAGAAAAATTACGCCCTGTGTTCCAGTCCCAAAGTAGGAACTAGGCGATCGCCGGTTGTCTTATTTCCCATCGCCGTCACTGCTGACGGAGCCGCGGTATTTAAAAATGGTCCACGAGAAATAGCACACCTCATCGTAATCCGCATTTCTCTCCGTTCCGCCCTTCCGTCTCCGTAAATTTCTTTCTGTCTTGTATCTCCATACAGCCTGTAATAGAGGTTATGCATTGACGGGTTTCCTGACATTTATAGGCTATGTAGCCTACCTGATTTCGACGCCGAAATACACATAGCAATGCCTGAAGGCATACAAAAGCCGGGACATTCTAAAACGCTTAACGTGGCATAATGTTCCAAAACTGCGATCAATGATCACCAAATTTCTCTCGGACATCTCTTGTCAGAAACACTTTCTCCTGTCAAAAAATCAAAACCGAAATCCTAGGAGTATGGTCGTTATCCCACGTTAAGCGCTTTCCTCTCCATTGACGCCCACTATAAGGAAAAAGCTTAACGTGGCTTAATGTCCCAGCCCATTACAAGGAAATGTGTTAATGATGTTCACTGACGCTATACTACAACGCAAAAAGAGGTAGCCAGCTGGCATAGTTCTTAGTGTTACAAAAGGACATGAAGTCAAGAGGCATTTTTTTTGTGTTTTTTTTTTTGACATCAGTCGTTTAAGGTTACAGGCTTTCTGTCAAAGACACTGATTAATGCACGCAATATGTGAGGATGATCGAGGTTTTGCAGTGAAGATTACTAGCGTGCACCAACAGTTTCGTCTATTTCTCACTAGACATTGATATCTTAGTCGGGGGCTGGGGGAGAATGTTCAGCGGGACAGGGACTTTTAGTTTCACGGATTTATTATCGCAGTTTCGTTAGAGAGAGGAAACCACTAAATGCCGTTCTGTTCGTAATGGAGACGTGGTTCCAAATGTTTTGCTGTTTTTTTTCTCTGTTGTCAGTCGGTTTTGTCTTTGTCAATTATCATGTCTATGGTCTATGCGGAGGGGAGTCGCAAGGTGGGCAGGACCTCTTCACATTATTTTTTCAAGTCAACCAAGTTTGAATTATCTTTCAGAAGATATAGTAACCATAAGATAATATGGTTATAGATAATATGGCAGAATTGCACATTGCACTATTCTGATGCAGACAGAAGTACTATGAACAAGGGGAGAGGGCAGGAAGGTTCTTGGCTGAGAGGGCAAAACAACAGTATTCTCGATCACTAATACCTGCAGTGCAGAATGATAAGGGGAAGATAGTGACAGATGATGCAGACATTAGTAAGACATTTAAATTGATTTATGAACAACTATATGCATGAGAATGCAGTGATAGCCATGTTGACTTAGATAGTTTTTTTTTTTCTACGGTAGATCTGCCAACCTTATCAGAGGCAGAACAAAATGAAATTGGTGTGGATATTACTTTGGAGGAGATTCAGCAAGCCATCCGAGACTTACAACCTGGGAAGTCTCCAGGTATGGATGGCTTCCCAGTTGAATTTTTAAAGGTTTTCTCAAATATACTCGCACCATGGCTTCTTATTGTTTTTCAGGATGCTGTAGAAAAGGGTTATCTTCCAGATAGTATGCAAGAGGCAATAATAATTTTATATGGGCTGGCAAAAAACCCTCTTTTAATCGTACAAAGGTTTATGCAGCTATAGTGGATGGAGGCCTTTGTTCTCCCTAGAGTATAATGGTATCACTGCATTCTGCTTAAAACAGCTGTCAAAACTATATATGGGGATAGAACAAGCCCCTGGGTGGGTACAAATTGAGAGAGAACTTACAAAACCCTATCCAGTCCATGCCTTTATTACACAGACAAGTTATGAAATTCCATATAGAAACCTGGTCTTGGCTTTTGCACAGGAAACATGGAAGATCTCCCACCAGATTACAGGGTCAAATCCCTCCTTCACAAAGAAAACATCCATATGGCCCAATAAATTACTGAAAATCAACAAGAAAACATTTCACTGGACCGAATGGATAGAGGCAGGCATTTTTTACATTTACACTTATTCATTTAGCAGACGCTTTTATCCAAAGCAACATACAAAAGTGCATATAGTGGGCAAAAGGCACAGGCACAAGGGCAAGATGTGTACAGGTCATACAAAGCAGATAGTGCTGAAGCTGAGCACAAGGTCAGTGTAGCGAGACAGAACTAATCTGATCTAAGGGTACATATATCGAAATACAATCACTGGGACAATAAAGTACCGCTATACTACCTAGGCTACAAGTACAAGCCAAGAATCTTAGATCTACAAGGTCAAAATGGCAAGGGTGTCAGTCCAGGTATATTGAGGATATATATGAAGACCACCTTGTGTCATTTGAGCAGTTGAAGAGCAAATATAAAATCCCTAAAAAAGACTTTTGGAAATATCTTCAATTAAGAAGCTGTGTTATGACAATCAATAGGAGGCTACCTCTGATCTCAAAAACAGATATACAGGAAGTACTGCAAACAAAATGGCTCCCAAAGGGGGGGGGGGCATCTTTGTTATACTCTATGCTGAGGCGGTGACAACCACCCAAACTTGATGGCCTTAAGTGGAGTTGGGAGACAGGTTTGGTGGAGGAGTTGTCAGAGGAAGTATGGCAGGAGGTCATTGGTTTGTGGTTTAAGATATAGAGAGAAATGCAGACATGCCTGATTAACTATAAGATCATTCACAGAAATTACTGGACCCCATGTAGGATGGAAAGACTGGGGACTGCGCCTTCTGATTTGTGCTGGAGATGTGATGAGGACAGAGGTACATTATTACATATGCTCTACGAATGTACAATGGTGCAAAGCCTTTGGTCTAATGTTATCATGTTTATCAGTACTGTGGTTGGCTCATCATTGGTGCAGAGTGCTGCACTCTGTTTATTAGGTATAATACCCAAGGAGGCTGGTCTGAATACCCATCAGTCTTTATGTTGCAGAATAGCCCTCACAACTGGGAATAGAATTGTGCTCCGGCACTGGAAAACTAAGGGGGTTATCCCTTTCAGGGAGTGGTCGGAGGAAATGACCAAAATAGCTTCTTATGAGGACCTGTGCTATAAACAGAACTGCAGACAGGGTTTGTTTATGAAAATCTGGGGCCCCTATATTAATATGATAGAATCTGGATGAACTGTGTTATACATGTGATGATGCTCTGCCTTTGTGCTAACCTCCTGCGCATGGTGTTTTCTTTTTTGTTTTTCTAGTTTTTTTTCCCGTTTTCGTCTATTTGAATGTTTCTGCCTTTTTTTTTTTCTTATGTTCCATGAGTGAAATGGAGTTGTAAGAAAATACAGTAAAAAAGTGAATTATAAAAAAAACTGCACCTACCTACCTGAATTCACTACTGCAAGTTTTTATTCCCTCCCAGCCACTACACTCTGCTGCTGAACGGCATCTGGTGGTCTCGTCACATCACGGCACAATATCTATCCAGGACTTTCTCCACCGTTGTCCCCGATCGTGGAATGAACTTCCACGCTTCATCTCTTCTGCCGAGCCCCTCTCTGTCTTCAAGAAACATCTGAAGACAGTTCTTCCACTCATCTGAGCACCTGAAGCACTACCCCCTAAAGGAATTTCTCATGTCTCAAAAGCTGTTTCCTACTAAACTATAAAATAAAATAAGAAAATATAATGGTTCAATGAACTTGTTAGCTCTACCAGCTAGCTTGTACCTTGCCTGACCAACCATTGAAACCTGGTCATGCAGCGCTTATAATATTGTTGACTCCTTATGGTTTTTTTTTGTTTTTGCTTGTGATGTACTCTACCTTGCTTGTAAGTCACTTTGGATAAAAGCATCTGCCAAATGAATAAATGTAACATTAACATTTACAGCAGTACCTGTTCTGAAGAAGAAATCACCTATATTGTACAAATGACCTAGGACAGGCACAAACTACTAATGCTTTTTAGCTTTAAATACTGTTTGATCATCATTCATAAATCATTTCTGAGGAGTGGATATGGCAAAACAATTGATGTTAACAGGCACTGCAAAGCAATTCATACATGTATTTTTGTGTAATTAATAAAGTATTAATTAATTAATTATTTTTCACAAATTAATTTGTGCTTTTGTCCAAAAAAAAAAAAACTAAAAAACAGAGTGGACCTAATTACAAACATTACATAAACCAGTTGAATCACTTCCTGTAGTCCAGTTTATGAAATTCACAAACACTGAAGTACGTGTTAAGTCCTGTTTCTTTGGCTTTATCCATGGTGTGCAGCCCATCATCTGGCAGACTCTAGCCCATTCCTGGCCTGTTTCCTGGGTGAGATGAGGATCATTGCCTCAGACTGTGTACCCAGGAGCACTCTGTCTCCTCTCACTGCCTCCTCAGAGTTTAAAGCAAACCCATCCAGACATACCTCAGGAAACATTCATTCATATGAGGAAAGAGAAGCCGCAAATAGCAATGCCCATGGGAAGTTAACACACAGAGCTTCTTCCTCCGGATCTCTGCCTTGCACCCTTTGTATGGGAGTTTTTTTACGTGTCTGAGTCAGAATGGAAAATTTCTGAAATGCTGATGCAGAGTGCAAGTGATAGGATGGTGAGGCTTCATCAGACCTAAAATGGGTGGAGCTACCACTTGTCTTCAATGACCTGCTTATTTGACTGAATTGTAGTGATTTGCCATGGAGACCCAGTCTTTGATTGGTTCTGATAAGCCGGTGGCTGACAGCACCTAGTAGCTCCACCCATTGTAGGGTTCATGAGGCCTCTCTCTTCCATCTCTTCAGATTGCCACAGTGCAAATTAGGAGGATGGTAAAGTACAGGTCTTGCCACAGATCCTGCAATCATACAGAAAGCATGATGCTTAACTACAATGACATGAACCTGCTGCATTTGATAACCATGTCTAGTTGATAAAGTTAAATGATTGTTTCCTCTCCACAACAGACCAAGCAGTCAAAATGAATTTGTTTGTGTCTCATCTGCATCATCAATCAGAATGAGTCTAACTTCAGAACAAATTCGCAATAAGGAAGCTGATTAATAAACAAAGGGGCTAAATTTAAATACAACATATGTTTAACAAATAATGTTAATGTTTTAAGTAACATTAGAAACAAAAAGGCATTGCATTATTGGCATTTAGCAGACACTCTTATCCAGAGCAACTTACATAGGTTACAGTTTTTTTTTACAATGTTATCCATTTTACAGAGGCAATTGTGAGTTAAGGGCCTTGCCCAAGGGTGCAGCAGTGTGCCAGTAGGGAATCAAACCAGCAGCCTTTCGGTTACAAGTCTGGCTCCTTAATCACTGTGCTACATTGCAGCATTGCTTGTTTTGAGTGATAGAAGTTCTAGCGTTTTTCCTAATTATAATACTTGTAACAAGTTTAGTAAGTATTATACTGTTACAACACATGTTGTAACGTTGAACTTCTACCCATATCTTGCATTTTGATCTCCATGGAAAGGTAAAGAAGTGTTACATTTGCACACTATGTCAGGCTTCTAGGTGGAAGGACCCAGGAGCAGACCAGAATGCTAAACTTAGGTATTAGACGACACAAGGCACAAAACAGTTGTCAAAAACATTCCAAGTCAACACCAGAAGATCTGCAAAAACAGGCAGAATACCCAAAATCATGAGGCAAAGACAAATCCAGAAATACAGGCAGAGAAGTCAGACTAGCTAGACAGAAAATTAATCCAAATCAGCAGGCAAGAAGAGTAATCCAAGGGGCAAAGCAAAAGTCAAACACAAGCGCATACAGATATAACTAGGCAGGCCCAAAACAGGCTAACTCACTGATACAAACTGGCAGAGAACAAAGAAAACAGAGGGATATTTATATGCAGACTAATACTGAATTAACAGGGAACAGGTGAGCAGGACAGGCTTCAGGTGGTGTGTGTGGCAGAAGGGCAGATTGGCGGGAGAGGAGGTGAGACGATGGAGCACATGGGGCTATAAACAAAAACAAAAGCACATGCACACAAAAACAAAAACAAAGACACACCCACACTGATAGGAAGAGAGGGAAACACAACACAAGCAAGACATCTCAAGCTAAAGTACTGACACACTAATTTAAACAGAACAACAAATCAGGGCTTCAACAATTTGTTTGATTAATGGGTGGACCCATCAATCGATGCTTTGATTTGGTAATCTCTAATTTTTTTTTCTGAATATATTTGATAAAACCATCTTTATTGGTGTTTTTTAAACCAATATAGTTTTTCAACTAACATAAGGTTGCTGAGTGTTGCTGAGCTTCATGGTGATCTTAAGATTTTGTTTCTTAGTTCACAAATCTCATTGAGCCTGCAGAGCACTGACTGACTTGACCTGATCTAATTGCATAATTACTGTTATGCATGTGTTTTTCACATTGGTACTGTGAGCATTTCAGAATCAGGACAATTACATGTTAAACTACATCCAAAGGGACTGGAACAAATCATGATGTGGAAATGCAATATTTAAAAAATAACCATGTATTAAACATTATAATGGCTTGAGTGGAAGGACATGCCTAAAAAGTGTGTTTTTACAAATTGCAGCTGCAGAATTTGGAGAGCAGCATGTGGATTCCACAGACACAAAGAGGATTAACGGGTTGGGGCTGAAAATTGAACGTTATGGGGGTAAACTCCACCCCTGCTGTTGAGCGGGAGGAGGGGATTGTCACCATGAGCGACACAGGGCTGGCTAATCCCTTCCTCTGAGCTCACACTCTGGCCCCACCCCCTCTGTGGGTCACCCACAGCGCCTGGGGTCTGCTCTCAGCAGGTCTGCAAAATGGCCCAGCCCACCACACACACACACACACACACACACACACACATTCATGTACACACGTACAAACTCATATGTGTATACACACACACACACACCCACACATGCATACACATCACTGAAATGTAGGGTAAACATGTAAAGATTGAGAATAAGGTGTGCTTACTGTTGCCCTGCAATTACAAAGTCACAGACAAGACCTGCTTTGGTTCTCCACACCCATTTGATTCTAGGAAGGGGTTTCTTTTTGGCCTAGGGCCCTGTAGTCAAGTGGCTGCTGTCCATCTGTGTCATGAGCACAGTGAGCCTGAAAGAGGAGGGCCACCGCAGGGCAAATGCTCTCTGACACCACCTGCACGCGCAGTGACACTTGGGTGGCCTCATGCGATGCCTGATTGTTAAGCCTGTGCTCGGGCTGTGATGAGAGGACTGAGTGGAGCAACGGACGAAATCAGTCATTTTTTTACCAGCTTTCAGAAAAGAATTGCCACATATGGGGTGCCATTCAGGAAAAAAACATCCTTTGTATTTCTGACATCATTGTTGGGTAACTGGCTGAATGGCACCTTATAGTTATGAGTGAACTTTGATTTGGGACACAAGTAGATATTTCATATACATTGAAGTTTACAGTTCTACAGCGACAGCTTAATGTAATAGGGTGTGTGTGTGTGTGTGTGTGTGTGTGTGTGTGTATGTGTGTGTGCGGGGAGGGAATTATTGGTTCTTTAAATGGCTGGTAGTGCTGGGCTAGATGCTATATCATCCAAGATATAAAACTTTTACTGCCTTTATGTAACCAGGAGATGGGGGAAGTGAAATGCTTGAATAATTACAATAATGAACACTAAAGGATGAAATCATTTTTGCTGTAGGCTTTCCAGCATGAAGAGCAGACTGTGAGATCTTTTGCAACACCAGTTGCGCCCATACATTAGACTGATGGACATCAACAACATGAGATGCCGTGGAGTCCCTCTGTCTGAAGTGTCACACAGCCTGATAAAGGGAGGAGACACAGAGGAAATGTGGGGTGGATGCTGATCTGTCCTGTGATGAGGATCTGTGGTAATGATCCATTATTATCTCAGTCTCAGATGCCGACTCTGGGTTTTGGATTCCGGTTTGAATTAAAGCCCCAATAGCAAGATCTGTAGTTGAAAAGGACAGCAATCAAAATCTTACATCACAAGAAAAAGGACAACACATGCTTCAACAGGACTCCAACTCTTAGTTTTGCAAAAGTGTTTTTTTTTTTTTTGTTAATTTCAGTGACTGCCAACGTGTTGTGTTGAAACTTTCAAAAAGTTACTCTTTATTTAAAGTTGAGGATCAAGGACATGATTGTTGAATTGAATCTATGCTAACCATGATCTTGCTTGGTTGGATTGATCTATGATAACCATAATCTTTCTTGGTTGGGTTCAGTCTCTGATAACTATAATCTTGCTTGGTTGGGTTGAATCTATGAGTACCATAATCCTGCTTGTTTAGATTGAGTATATGAATCATTAGGACATCTGGGAAGGTCAAAAATTGAAAAAGTACTCTTTGATGCATGCTTCAATTTTTTGCTCTCCCATGTATGCAGGGAATTTTGAGGCATGTTTGCTTACTTTACTAAGATTTGGGACCATATTTATTATAAATTTATTATATGTATAAATATTACTTTTAACCGTTTTAGCAATCGCATGTTATCAGTAGGTGATTTGTTCATTTTTAACAGGGGGAATGGCAGATGCACACTCATCATTCTCTCTGTTGCTAACTAGGGGATGGAGAGGGGGAGATGGCAAGTTCACAAGGCGGATGCATCTTGGTCATTTTGCTAACAAGGGGGATAGCATCCCCCCTCAAATCGCCTACTGCATGTTATTAAAGGGGAAAGTGGGGGCTACATGTGTACTATATAGTCAAGGACAGAAGATGATCCATTTGCTCAGCGCTCATTCTGAAATACTTCAGGTGTTTGTCCTTATCAAGATGCAGTTCAGCAGCAAGATGGTGAAAAGCTCCAAGCCTCCTTCTCTGCTTTATTGGGTGAACCCACATTCTTCGCCGGTTTGTCCTCCGGAGCATTCGGAGCAAAAGAAAAAGCGCGACGGCTTTCCTTGTGTCTATAACTTGCACTAAAAACCAACGAAAAAATGAACCAACCACGTTAATATTATTTAGGTAATGTGAATAGAGAGGTAGCCTAATTAAAGTAACATTACATATAAAAAAGAAGAAAATAAACAGATAATAACAAGTTGTCCTAGACAGTGTATTTTCTTCATGATCAACATGCTGTTTTACAAAATATTTTTCAATTAAACAAATAACAGAGGAGCATACTTTCCCATTTGCAAGGGGAAAAATGTCGAAGTGAAGATTGCTGTATGTCTTTTATTTATTTATTTATTTATTATTTATATTATTATTATTATTGTTGTTGTTATTTTACAATCGAGCACACGCTTCTTAACCTTCGCCTGTCTAAACTAAATATAAATTAAATTTCGGTGTGAACAAACACACGCATGCGATCCGCAGCAGTTCAGCGACAGCCGTCACGCACACGCGACGCAACTGGTATGGCGTGTACATTGAGTTTGCCTTTGATAATGGCCATCAGTAATAGAATGCTTGATTTAATTTCATTATAAATTTAATTTATATTTAGTTAAGACAGACAAAGGTTAAGAAGCGTGTGCTAAATTGTAAAAAATAATACTAATAAAAATAAATAAATAAATAAATAAATAAATAAATAAATACACAGCAATCCCTCTTCACTTGGCCTGGCTCAGTTTACAAGCCATTTCCATGGGGGGTTTCGGGGTTCTGTTCTTCGCAGGACCTTAATTTACATCATAGGCGCCAAACCAAATTCTAAAACTGTATAAGCAGATGTTCTGGGTTCAGTCTCTGTTGAATCAGAAGTGCTGTGCGCTTGTCTTGCCACTATATCTTGCTTCAAGTTCGACATTTTTTCCCCTTACAAATGGAAAAGTAGGCTCCTCTGTTGTTCGTTTAACTGAAAAACATTTTGTAAAACAGCATGTTGATCATGAAGAAAATAGACTGTCTAGGACAACTTGTTATTATCTATTTATTTTCTTCTTTTTTATATGTAATGTTACTTTAATTAGGCTACCTCTCTATTCACATTACCTAAATAATATTAACGTGGTTAATTAATTTTTCGTTGGTTTTTAGATCAAGTTATAGATAGAAAGAAAGCCATCGCGCTTTATTTTTTGCTCCGAATGCTCCGGAGGACAAACCGGCGAAGAATGTGGGTTCACCCAATAAAGCAGAGAAGGAGGCTTGGAGCTTTTCACCATCTTGCTGATGAACTGCATCTTGATAAGGACAAGCACCTGATGTATTTCAGAATGAGCGCTGAGCAAATGGATCATCTTCTGTCCTTGACTATATAGTACACATGTAGCCTCCACTTTCCTTTAATAACATGCAATAGGCGATTTGAGGGGGGATGCTAGCCCCCTTGTTAGCAAAATGACCAAAATTCATCCGCTTTGTTAACCTGCCACCCCCCCCCCTCTCCATCCCCTAGTTAGTAGCAAAGAGAGTGATCAGTGTGCATCTGTCCTATTAAAAATGAACAAATCGCCTACTGATAACATGCGATTGCTAAAATGTTTTTTTTTTTCATGTCTGTGACATATAGCCTAGACAGCAAAACTACAGCGAAAGGTGTCATTTATGTGATGTTGCTAGTATGATGTCAATATGAGTATCAACACATCGTTTTTACTGCCTATTTTTGCTGAGAACCGCGCGCATCATGCGAAAATCATTTTGCTGTTTCGGCTCCGCGCCGAAAGTCTAGATGACTGGCAGCTGCAGCGAGGCTCGAGGCTCGCCTGAGACGCGCTGCTCACGCAGGCTGTGTGGCTGCTCTAACCCGTTAACATGGGCGCCGAAATGAAAATCAAGACGTTCGCGACCGTCACGCATACGCGACGCAACTGGTGTGGCCCTGGCCTGGCATTCTGCGCTTAGGACACAAGGCCGCTTCTGTGACATCGCAGAATTTCAGCAGCTGAGTCGGGAGAGGAGAAAATCCCATCAAGCGTTCGAGCGAAAGTTAACCAACGCGACCCACTGCGAACCCTAATAAGATGTCTGTGGAACATATGGCAGAAATTTCTGTTGTCGGAACACCGAGCGCATGTTTTCATGCCTGAAGGAAGGAAGGGAGAGGATTTTTAGAGCCAAAGGCGTGGAATAACCGCCGCGGTCATATTACTTCTGGGTCGGTGAGTTATTTCTGTCTCCAAGAAGCTCCGCGCGTCATTCACATAATCAGAACCGTCGTGGGGACAGCCCGCATCTTTCTAGCTTAGAGAAAGAAAACACTCACAGAGCTGTAAAATTTTCCTTTTTGTACAACTGTTTGCGTTCCATTTAATCAATCAAAGGCCTGCTGATAAAAATATTTTTAGTAAAGCCAGCTCAGAAAGAAAATGGTCCTGTGACACAAAATATCTGATCACAGCCATCTTGCATGGAGCTCAGTATTGTCCAGGTGTAAGTGCTAAGCTGAGGATGCAGTGTAAACAAGCCTATAAATGAAGTATGTTCAGATTATCTCTCTCATTCTTAACCTTATCATATTTAGATTCCACCTCATATGGCCTCAAGGCCATTTGGTACTTTGTGTAGAGTTTGTGTGCTTTGTGTACAATTGTTTGGAGCTGTTAAGTTGATGAGTCACGGCAGAGTGTATGTGACTTCCTGTGGCATGGTAGGATCCATGCTAGGATGTTAATGTGTCTGTACTGCCCCAGTTTCAGAGCCAGCAGCTGCCACTCAACGCATATTAGCACTGCCCCCTCTCCCACAGGTAACTGAATAACTTCATCATCTCATAAGGTGTTATCAGACTGTGAAACACTAAGTGGGCCAGGAGCCATCTGCACAGACAGACACTTTCCACAGGAGCTGGAGGATGGGCAGACATCTCTAGACTGGCCTCCTCTGGCAACACCCACGTTTCTGTTCCAACTGTGGTTCCAGCTTCACCCCAGCATCAGGGTAGTGGCATGTTGATTAGCACCACAGAGCCAAATGGCAACTTGAGTCACATGTTGTGCCATGCTGTTGCAGGTGTTCAAAGACATCACTGAAAGTCCACGGTTGAGAGCGGACTCCACTGTGCGCATTCAGAAAAAGGTGAGGTCATTTTAAGGAGTTAGCATTTAAAAAGCCCTCCAAAATCCCACCGACATGAGCCTGTCTTGTGTCTAAATTTGACCTATATGCATGAGCAGTCTTTCTGGTAAATGATAATCTCTCTTGTAATGTTCCCACATTTAAAATGAAAATATTATCTATGTACAACTGTGCTGTTCAAAGGGATAAATTCCTCTCTGTTAAGGTTTGAACAGGGGGAACTCACCATTGTCTAAAATTATCAGACAAAACCTGTCCTTCATTGGGGAATATTGCTATGGGGTGTGTTTTTGTGTGGGAAGAGGGGGGCTAAGTTGGGGAGGTATTAGTGGACTCAAACAATAGTGAAGACAGTATGCTAATTCTGTCTGACACTAACTGAATCAGTGTGGCGAGGGAGGGCCAATGAGGCGTGGGGGGTGGGGGGGTGGGGGGGGGGGGGGGTTCAGCGACATGCAGAATAACAGATGTGCATGTAACAAGACCTCCAGGATGAGTCACGTGAGCCACAATGACAAAATATCAAAGCTAACCCCACCTCACAAAAGAGACTAAGAGACTGCTCGGGCCGACCTACATTCTGTGGTCAAATTAGCCTAATCCCTGAAACAAGAAAGCATCTACAGGAGCCACAGTATTAACAAGAACCATGGTGTAGTTCATAGCAACATTATTGATAAATAGTCTAAGAACATGCTGTCATTCAGAACCTTTTTGTGGGGGCATTACCAAGCTTTGCGACAGTACTTCACCGTGCGCGGAGAGCTCGTAATTGTTATGTTTCCTTTTCACTATCAATGTTATGCTGATTATTTTTTGTGAGTTTCCATTTTATCCAAAGAGATAAACATGTTTATATTTGTTAATGTGAAAACTATAATTTATAACTAATATTTATAATAAGTTTTAGTAAATTATCTTGTGTAAGACCCATTTTCGCAACCAGTCATGAATGTAATGTTTATTGCATGTTTATTAGTGACACAGAAATATGCCTCTACAGCTGACAAAAGAGGGCTTAAAATCAGGATCTTAGTTTGACATAAACTGGAGAGATGAAACATTGTTAAAAATATACAGTGTAAGAGGTATTATTAAGCTTGTCATGAAGTATTTTCTATTTCACCAGAGGGGGCAGCAAAGGGTAACACAACGATCCTGTGTGAGTGGCCAGTGCATAGATGAACAGAAATACTGTGAAAGAGGGACTTTGCCTGTCTCTGATATTGAAATATTTTTAAACATATTAAATTAGTCAGTATCATGTTTTATTAGCATGTAAAATGGTGGATGTGCATGTGTGCATGGAATGTAACTGTAAATAAAGCCACTCATTGGCTGATTAGCTATAGCTCTCTAATTAGCAGTGGCTAAATACAGGTGTGTGGTTCCTGAGGGGCAGTTAGATGTTTGGTATGTGAATTTGCCAGTGCTCAGGTTGCTGATTTTGCTTGGATTTTTAAAATAAATGATTTATTGTCTTTGTTGTACCTTCTGCTGTTTGAATGTGTGGCACATTGACCAGCATCATCACAGACACAAAGGGTCCCCGGCACACGGAAAGCAGAGTCACGTTAGCTCTGTAGGAGTGTAGGCAGCGAGTAACCCCCCGGAGCCTGTCGCTATCACCAGATCTCTTCCCAATGGTGAGAGCGTGTTGGTCATGGCTCAGCTCAGGCATAGAGTGCAGCCTGGGACAAACAGTCGGACCTCAGAACATTCTAGAACAAACTCCCTATTGAGGGTCAGCTTGTAGCATTAAACAAAGTTGCATGCACAGTCCCATGCATTAGTGGAATGCTAAAACAACATTGAGGCATTGGTGGCTCAGTTGTCATCTCATTGTCCCCTAGGTTTCTGCTGTGCTCCAGGGGGAACTCTGCACAGCTGAGCAGCTCACGTTCACATACAGTCATATGGCAGATGCTGTCTGTCTAAGTCTAAAGAATGGTGCACCCAGACAGGGACAGACTCCACCTGGACATGTCAGTCCACTAAACAATGCTGAAATAACCTGTGCTGTTGTAAGCAGAGTTTACATTAAGACAAAGGAATATCAGGTATTATGAATCAAATGTACGATAAACTGGACAAGAGAACAAAAGCCATCCACTGAGTAGTCTTCACCTATCTCTGTCCATACTGAAACTACAGCGCACTTTTCAGAGAGACGACAAATAACTCATTAGTTAACCCTTGATTCTACATGAATTAACCCTTAAATGATTGTTTCAGTCAGGATTGAGTTGTTCATCAACAAAGAACTAGCATTTATGGATGTTAATTTTAATGCGTAATCACTGCACAAATTATTTCTATTCATGAAACCTACATATTGAATAGCGCAATATACAGTGAAATACATGTGCTGATGATCAACAGTCAATAACACACTGTACAAACATCAAAGCAGATTGATTCAGACAGAAAACTAAAGACAATTCTGCATTGCAGTTACACCACAAAACAGAATGCTAGGTAAAATCAATGCATTTTTAAATCACATTATTTCTGATCATGGTAGAGCATTTGCAGTCTTAAAAGAGATATCCTTACCTAAAACTCCACTGTTTTATGACTAGAAGCAATCTGGCTGGAAATAGCAGGCACATAACATCTGTCTCCCACTACTGACTTGGCACGCTTTGCATTATTTTGCTGTTTTGGCACTGGTCTGGAGGGATAGAAATATGTCTCTATATCACACTGCCTGAAATGAGCAGGCAATGTGAAAGTTAACCCTCCACACTTTGCTGGTTATTAAAAGTCATGTTACAAAGGCAAATGTATTCATGTCTCCCAAAAACTGTTATCTTCACATGGGAAAATTAGAAGGATTGAGAGGTAGTAAATAGGGTAGTAAATACTGTATTACGCAGCCATTTCAAACAATACCATGGATTTATCTTATAAATGTGCACATTGATTTTTTGTTTTTACATAATTGCGAAACTGAGGCTCTGATGCATTAAAATTCATTCCTTTAAACTTAGTTGATGTTTTGCTACAAGGTAGTTGTAGTTCCTATACTCTGTGAATCAATGAGTCCAGTCAAAATGTTTTTGCCTACAACTATCTTTATCAATGTGATGTATGGACTATTGGAAGGGTTTACCAACTTCTATACATGTCTCAGCGTTATTAAAAAATTCCAAGCTTTTTCTGCTTGATGAAGTGATGGAAAACATTAAAATATTAAAATTAATGAAATAAGTTGTTTTTCCTGGGACACTTTTGGTGTTTTCTGAGTGAATATTCGGAGCACTCCATGCATAAAACAATGTGGATATAAAACTCCTCCAAAAATCCTCCCATACTAAATTCAGTAGAAAAGAGCTAAAGTGGTCAAAAAAGCTTTTGGCATACTTGCCATATTGTGATTTAATCTGGGTGTATGATCATAATTTTTTTCAGAATAAAAGTGTCAGAATACTGTGTGAAACTAAGTCAATAAATAGCCTACTAAACCTTTACTACTGCAAACACAATGCATATTCTCATATTAAATACATTAACAACAGACCATAAAACATTGCTTTATACACATATGGCAAACGTTTCATGTACTGCATTACGTTATGCTTGGATTTGGATTCATACAATGTGGCTTCACTTTTTGTAAAAGGACTGTCTGGTTCAATTAATCATATCTACATTAGCAGAGATGGCTTGGAGCCATAGTTACCCTTGAATTGTTTTTCTTCATTAATCTTAGTGTAAAGGATACTCAGCTAGTAATGAACTGCATTGCATTTTCTCTGATATGTTTGTAACAATGTTGTGTTTTCCAGAGGACTAGAGATTTACATATGAATTCAACAGCATGATTCATCATCCATAATTTTTAGTATTTTAATGCAATTGTATTCAAAGCCTTCCTAAAATAATCAACTGCATGTGTTTATATGAACTGAAGTTCCAAATGAAGATTTGGGGGGAGAGTTTTCAGCCTCATACATCGAATCTAAATCAATCTAGAACTGTGTGTATCTACTAGTATAAAAATCCCACTTATCACTTCCTTTCTCTGTTAGTTGTTCATGGCATCCTTCCTCCACCCCATCTTGACCTTTTTCCTTTTATGAGGTGGTCGATAGCCTTGTCCGAATGGTCAAGTGCGATCCTTTCATCAAACCCCAAGCCATATATTTATATTTTTATACCCATCTCAAATAGCCTACCTTCCCTGATAGATACATTTGCATTGCATTGGAAATTCATATACAGCATAATTAAGTCTATTTATTGTTATTTTTAGGTCAGTGTGTCAAGGCCACAAGTAGTGCTTGGAATAAGGTCGAGGTTTTACTGTATGATTAACATTACTAGGATACAATGTACCATCACTGGCCCAATACCATCCAATCAAACAGTCACGAAAAAATTCTAACTTTTTTAGAAATTTTAAAATTTGGTCTTCAGTTACATAGCGTCAAGACAGAACAGATTTGCATAAACTTGGTGGTCACTAGACAGATGCCAAAATGGTGGTTCTTCAGGAAGCAAAGGCTGGATCACCTGGAGGCATAGGACGGTATTGCCAGACACAGATGGGGTCACTTCCGTTTCACTTCAGAGAGTGAACTCAAATTCATCTCATGAATTGTAATTGTTGTTATTTCCTGTGAAGATTTTTCAATTAATTTCTTTATTTGATGCAACTGAAATGGAATTGACCCTTTTGAACAAGCAGAATTCGAGAAAAGAAATCAGAATTGTGGGGAATCCAGGTTAAAACTCAGCTTGAGGTTCTTGGGGGTCTTCAGGGAGGTCAGCCAGTAATGTCCAGGAGGTCTTGGGGTCGCCAGCAGTTCAGGACCTTAGGATTGAGCCAGGAGGTATCATCCAGACATACATGGCAGGGGGGCATGTGGAGAAGAAGGAGAAAAATGGTATAACCAAGTATAGTAAAAACAAAACTGTGCCAGCTGCATACCAGTAGCGAGAAGACTCTTGCGAGACCTGGTGTATAGAGGGAAACCGTAGCAGACCAAGGACTGGGCCTTGTGGTACACCTGCTGTGAAAGAGTGGGTCCCTCTGCAGGAGGTAGAAAGGGGGCCAGATCGGGACGATGACTCCTAGCTCAACAGCACTCACAAAGATCTTTAGCAGTCCAGACTAGTTTGAAAACTTCAACCTTTAAGAGGGTGTTCTTACTTGGGATATTTGCCTGTATTAGTTTACGGAGTGCATGTCCTTTCATTCAAATGAAATGTCCCAGAATTGTATGTTTTTATCAAGTAAAGATGTCTACAAAATTGAGACAGGTCTATAGCAGTCCACTGCTCATTCTTTAGCATGTTTTACAGTGGAATAAAACCTTCAACATGAAACATCTGTCCTAAACAGAGGCAGCAGCTTATCAGATAGTTATGCATTGACTGCTTATTGACATTTACTCAGCTGAAGAAGATCACCTGGTATGCAAATAAAATTCAAACTAATGTTTAAATAAACTGTCAAAGTTACTGTGCATTAAACAGACATGAACGTAGTGGTAACAATTACATAATCTATGGAACTGATAAAATGGCTAACACATTTAATAAAAAAAAAAAAAAGAAATAAAAGAAATATTACCTTCTTAACAATGTTTTATAGATTTAAAATCGGAAGGTTCTTCATCTGACCGTAATGCCCTGGAGTTGAGATTTGCAAGCATGATCAAAATGAAAGTGAATGGAGGACAGCGACTTGCCCTCAGTGAGGACAGCCACTTGCACTACAGGGGTGTATGATACGAAAACAGATTTCCACAAGACTTGGGGGTGTATCTCATCATGAAAGAGTTGCTGACTGAGCTGAGGCGAATCATCTTTCATTTGTCCTATGTTCTTGAAACCCTCCTCAACGTTGGTCATATTGAGGGTGTAGGAATATTAAAAAATTACTAAATTCTACCATATAAATATTCCACGTTTAAAGGAAGAGTTACTTTGAGATTTGAGATTTGTTATGAGTGGGTACACCGCCATTCACACATACACACACACACACACACACACACACATAGTGTTTTGGGTTTATTTATTTATTTTCTTTTGGCACCTGCTGTTGACATCATCACGTAGCTGACTGTTCCTCGGAAGGTGGGGCTACCTGTCATTTGATTGCTATACGAAGCTCCAGGTGATCAAATGGAGGTGGTGGAAAACTGGCGGGAAATGGCGACAGCAACAGCCACCAGGAGCGAGCGTTTGGTTGCCTCCACAGAGAAAGGATGATGCGAGACTGATCACCTCGTGGGTTCTGGCTGCAGCAAGCGAAGGAAATAGCTAATGGTGAAAAATAGTTGAGGTATGCGCATGTAAGTTTAGAATAAATTCAGCTGAACCATTTACCTAATGCTAACTAGAAAAAGAAGGGTTGGTCGCCGATGCCATCCACAAGTCCACGGGAAGAGGGATTTACATGGGTGTCACGCACAAGATATTTTAAGAAAAATGCAAAATGAAAAAAAAAACGTGAACGAATAAAATACAGGACGCTCCCCGAGACTGCAGAGCTGGCCGCCGAGGCAGGCGAGGACGAGCTGGCCCAACAAGCACCAAGGAGACCCAGGCAGCAGGTAGGCCCCGTCCTTTTCGAGGTCCGTCTGGTGCCATTTTATTTTTGTTTGTTTCCTTTTTTTCTACATTTGCACACGCCAGGTTACGCTCGTACCTCCCACAATGCCATATCGACGAAACGAGCCAGGGGAAGTAGCGAGTATGTAACAGATTCCTGATATGAAAACTTGGAACCAGTAGTATTAGCAATATAATAATACACATGTAAATCCTACTCTTCCAATAGAAGTTTCAGTTAAACAATGTTAATATACTTAAAGCAATAGAATTGCATGGAATAAACCCTACAGGGACCTGTCATCATGAAAGGATTTGAGCTTGCATCTTCAGGCCAAAAGAAACACTGCCAAATGATAGAAGGAATTAATGAAGTTTGAGTGAAGTATGTCCATTGGTTGCTTTTGTCATATAAGATGAGTGTATCAATGAAACCTACCATATCTATATAATTATTCCATCAAGTATCTCCAGTCTCTTGAAGAAATGCTGTAACTTACAGCGCCATCAGTTTGTGAAAATAATGACATAGCTCTCTGCAATGATTTTAAGATTACAGTAGAAGCAGGAAAAAATTCAGTATATATATTTCCTGTTCAGCCATGTTTTTGGTTAATTGCATATGAATAAATGTATAATGCTAGGTGGAATCTCTAAGCATTCCTTTACAATGTAGTATACTGTTCTGTCCTTTAGAATAGACTGGATTTTATCAAGGAACACACATCTAGCTTTTTGTTTCTTTTTTATCAAGGAGCACAAGAATAAGTGCACATAAAAAGGTGTAACTGCACACACATTAACACATGCTGCACAGCACGCTTCACCATCCGGGTGAGGGAATATCACACAGTGCTACTGTGCAGTACTATACAGTTGTTATTTCAGAAATATTTCCAGATCACCCCCAGTTTTTGTGCCAATGCTACTGCAGTGTGAATATACTTGTGTTCATACATTCCCAGATATACAGTAACACTGTTGGACATAAATATAGCAAAACAAACTGCTGTGTGCATGGAAGCCTTCTGTCTGTGGCGGGCACAGGCTCACGCGCTCCAAGAATGCACACAAGTGGCAAGCAGACTGACGAGCATTTGGGGCACAGAGAGAGAGCCGAAACTACACCAAGCCTGTTCTTGCTAATTACTGCTGCTGGCTCTTGCTGTTGCCCAAAAATAGAGTAACACAAGGCACGATGTACTGCAGCTGTAATGCAGCAAAAACGAATGCAATGAGTACAGGTGCCGGGGTGGGGGGGTTTCAGCCTTAACAACCTAGTGTCACTGCTTTATTTCTGGATTTTCTACCTCCTCTCATTGGCTTTTATACCACTTTTATGCTGAAATCCTTCTCTCCTCACCTCAGTCTGGGGCATAAGTTTCTGCAAAAATGGCCTCAGTGATGCTGGTGACTCACCCTGGGTGACCTCTCGCTGGCTCAGATTAGAGCCGTCTCAGTCGGACATCCCACATGCCCTGGATGAGTCCTTGCAGGCCTGGAAGCTCCTCCTGGAAGCGCCTCATTCTGGTACCTGCAGCCTCAGAGTAACGCTGTGTAACAAGCTCACTCTCTCGGAATGTTCTCCTCGGCTGTCACGCACATTCAGTGCATCCAGTACATTCAGGCCCAGTATCCAAAGAATTTCACCCACTTTTCCACACCGCTTTTACCTAAGGTGCGTCATGGTCCTTCGGAGTGTGTCACTGCATGTGAGATGGGTCCACACCAAGGATCACAATGATTCGGTACATCTTTGGGCAACACTCCAGGGTCAGGCCTGCATTTTACCGGGAGCTTCTGCTCTGAGTGTTGACTTTTGGGCACTGTATTTCTGTGACAGACATTTCTGTCGCAGATTAGTTTCTCTGTGAGAGTTGCTCTTCAAAATATGTGTACTTGTGCCCTTATCTTAACAATTGCCATTCTTCAATTGAGTGTTAACCCTACTAGAGATCGATTTCCATTCAAATAACTCAAATATTGTTTATTGATTAACAGATTATGGTGTGACATGACTTTATTGGCTGTTCTGATGTGCCAACAGATTCTGTTGCTACATTTTAACGTTTTTGTCGGATGTAGTGATGGCCCTAATGAAGGCCTCTAGCTGAAATGTATTGTTTTTAATGATAAAAAACTTTCTTTGACTCTGTCATATTCATTTTCCCCCAGGTAGTACTGAACTTTTCTTATATTTACTATTTCCACAAAAGCACAGAGGACAGGCAGTAATGATAACAGTCCTTGTGTGATGGTTTTTGGTGTTCTGATGGCTGTGTTAAAGTATAAAATGAGTGAAAGTAATCCCACAATTTGGAGAGCAACTTCAGAATGAAAGAAACTGTGATGAGATAACTAATGACACTGAAATAAACACTGGGGCTAAACACTACCCTAGGTATAGCTTAATAGCAAACATTAGCTTTTTGGGCTAAAGTGGGAGCATTGTTAGTGTTCTGTGTGGCTTCATTAAAGCATAAAATGAGAAAAGAAGATGCAAGAAGTCAGAAAAATAACTTAGGAAGCTAAACTGCCAATATCAGTATGAGCTGGTGAAGAAATTCAACTGAATTTGGGGACTGATTGCATATTTGATGTTAAACTGTAGACTGGAACCCTGAGTTACTAAACACTGACAGAGTTGTTATTTTAAAATTGACTGCCTTGAGGAAACTGTCAGGTCTGCTGTCTCATGCATGAACTGGAGTGTTTACCCAGACATTTATACCCCCTTTTCTTGGGGGAAGTACAGGTACTCCTACAGGAAGTGGCACACCATATGTGAAAGTACCTGTACTTACTGATCCAGTGTCTGTAGTCAGTGTTCGAATTACCCTGCAGCTCCCGGGGGGGCCCACCTTACGGATGGCACTCTGTACACAATACTGTGTAACCTCACAACAATTATGCAGGCAACAACTACGCACAGCAATACAGCCTAGACATTGCCATGAGCACTGCCACATCATAGATGAACCTCTGCCATACACCATAATAACACACAGGTATCATGAATTATTACTAAATTCACCCGGATGCATAAATAGAGAGATGATTCGGAAATGAATTGCGTCAGAGCAAATACTGTACGTGAGGCAACAATTACCCACAGCAACTGTCAGCCACATCTATTGACCAAAAACGCCACACACCGTAACCACATACAATAAGAAAATCCACCCAAATGCATAGCAAGATTACTATCACTATTAGTGCTGAACATAAAGGAAACAATGTGTGGCATTAAAAAAAAAAAAGTTACAAGTCAAAGTGTGCACACCTCTTACTTCATTTCATACATTTTCACAATTAGTGCTGCACATCACAGTTATTAAGCACAGAAATAATAGACTTTACAACATCTCATTCACTGACCGTCGTCACTGCCACACAAAAATACATTGTAGCATCGATTATCACAAAATTCACATACCTTGTGTAGACACAACAGTTTCTTAAGAGGCCTTGATAACAGAGAGAGAGGAAGTAAAAAATGTCAAAACAAAAGCAAATTGATTATGTTTGGTTTTACCAAACATATAAAGTACAACGAAAAAGTTGAAGTCGAAGCATAGAGGGAGACGCAGGTTAGCAACCAATTAGCTAGCATGACTGAAACTGGCAGGACAGCCAGCAAACTATTAATATATTTGTTCATTGTGCTTTACACGTTTGGTAAAACCAAACATGGTTAAGTCAATTTGCTTTTGTTCTGACATTTTTTTTTACTTCCTCTCACTGTTATTAATAATTTAGCATCTAATGCTTGGTATTGGGACAGACAATTCACGTCAGCTTGTCACTGGATTTTTTTTCAACTGCTAGCTAGTAGCTCGCGGTAACAAACAACAGTAAACGTATGTGCGAGTGTGATCCTGCTACCGCCAGAGAATAGCTGCTGAGCAGAAACAGTACCCCTTGCAGTGTGGCTGAAAATTACACCCAACGAGATGGCAATGTATCACACCAGTTATAGAATTAACGAATATGAGGAAAGAATTAAATGCCCCCCCTCCCAAACTTTGATTTCAAATGGAACTAGGGATGCCCTGGCCAGAACTAAGGGGGCCGGGCCCTAGATTGGTGGATTTTGATGAAATTTGGCACATTGATAGAGGACAGTCCAGAGTATCCAGGCATCAAATTTGGGGTCAATCCATCCATCTCTGCAGCGCCACCAACAGGCCAAATTTCAGGGTACATTTTTGTTTATAACTTTTGAACCATTTGTCCTAGGGTTGTGACCTTTTTTCCCCTGAATCCTTGGGTCATCCCGATTCGAATACACCCATTGCTGTTAAAGTCTGCCATATTGGATTTTCCACCATTTTGAAGATTTTGAAAAACCTCCTTTTGCAAACTAGTCCTAGATCGTTGATCCTATCAGCACCAAATTTGGTACATGTCATCTACAGAGGGTTATGACCAAATGTTATTCAAAGAATTTTGCTAGGGCAAACGATATGGCTGCTGTTGTGCAATGAAATTCCATGGTGAAGACACCAAAACAGGAAGTGAGCCATATGTCAGCAATGCTTGGTTGGAGTCACACCAAATTTGGTATACTTTATTGTGAGGGGGAATATTGGGTACCCACCAAGTTTCATGAAATTTGGCCACATGGGGGCACTATACCAGAAAAACTGAGAAAAAATCAAATGCCTGTCATTTTGGAACCAAAGCAGATGTTTCAACCAATTTTCTTGTGCATCATCACAGTAAAGGACCCTATCTGGGAAATTATGAACCCTCTGTGTCGGCCATTTTGTTTTTTGGCCATCTTGGTATTATCTTTTTTTCAATGGTTTTCTATGGCAGACCACAGAAAGCCCTTGGTGGATTTTGTATTTATGAATCTGGCACCCTCATAGAGCACAGTCCAAGGTATCCAGGCACTGAATTTGGAGTCAATCCATTATTCCCTGTAGCGCCACCAACAGGCCAAATTTCAGAGTACATTTTTGCTTATAACTTTTGAACTGTTTGTCCTAGGCTTGTGATCCTTATTTCCCCTTAATCCGTGGGTCACGATGAATTGAATAGACTCCACTGTATTGGATTTTTGAAAAAAAAATCACTTTTGCAAACTAGTCCTAGACCGTTGACCGTATAACCATCAAATTTGGCATGAATCATCAAGAGAGGGTTCTGACCAAATGTTGTCAAAAAAATTGTGATGGGTCAACTGATATAGCCACAGTCATCAAATGAAATTTGATGGTAAAAGACAGCAAAACAGGAAGTGAGTCATATGTCAGCAGTGCTTTGTTGTAGTGATGCCAAACTTGGTACACTTTGTTGGTATTAGGAATACTGGGTATGCACCAAGTTTCAGGAAATTTGGCCATTTGGGGGGCGCTGTATCATTAAAAGAAAAAAATTAAATCCCCATTACTCTGGCTCGAAAGCAGATATTTCAACTAAATTTCTTGTGCTTCATCAAAGTTAAGCATCCTAACTGGAAACTTATGAAACCTCCACATCAGCCATTTTGTGTTTCATCCATCTTTGACTTGACTGGAACAATGAGGTTTTGTGTATTACCTCTTTGGACTATTGTCTTGAGCACGAATGAGCACATTTCAGAAGCTAGAGAGCATACACATGTGACCGCTACAGCTGTGTGATTTCGGGATTTTAAAATAAAATTTGGAGTTAAATGTTTAGGAGTTAAATTAAAGTTAAAAGTTAAATGAAATAAAATGAAACCAAAACAAGTAACATTCTTGGAATTTATAAAAACACATCATCTAAAGCCAGAAGCTGAAGTTTCTGATCCTGGCAGGCACCTGAGATTCCAGAAAAGGAGCCTGATAAGTGAAAATGTCATACAGATTAACATTAGCTGATTAGCTAGTGTATATTACTCTAACAGCAGGGGATGTGCAATGTGTGTATTGAATTATATTTTCTGCCATGTCTAGTGTGTGCCTGAAGTTAGCTAGTGAGCAATGGTTTTCATAGTTTTAACCATGAAATCTAGCTGTCTAGCTAACTAAATTGGCTAGCTAGCCAACAAGTAGCTAAGTTAGCACAGCAAGTTAGCAGTATCTCCCGCCTCTTCCCCCGTGTTCGCCCAACTTTCCTCATTCGGGCTACTAAACATCACCATAAGAAAACATAGCTAGATAGATAAATAATCAAATGATGGTGCTCAGAGATGAAAAGCTTCGGCATGCCTGGTTAACATCAGTCTTGCACATGATATTGATACAGGTGGATGAAGTAGGAAACTTTATTTTAGTGAAAGTATAACTACTCAGATATACGCTGTACGCTAGTAAATGCAAAAGTAGGCTACTTAATTTCAAGGTGTAGTTAAGTTAAAGTAGCCACTAAGTATGATTGTTACCCACTGTGTTTGATATAGCTATGATTTTTATTGTTAGGAGGCATTCAAAGCACAAGCCTTTGAACTGTGAATGTTACTAGTCAGGCGGTTAAAAGCGGACTTTAATGGTGCACTCCGTTTCTATTCTAATCCAATACACTTTTTGTCAAATTCAGCTAATTTCTCCTCACGGTCCTCTGTTTGTTCTGTAGGCCTGTGTGCGCCTATGTGCGCTCAGAAAAACTCAAAAAACTATTCCTACACAGTTCTAGCTCTGTAAATGGGAAATCAATAGGCTTGATCAAGTCATATATGCTTCCAGGCAATCAACATTGTTGTTGTCCAATGTTAGCAATTTGATGATGATCAGCATCAATGGGCCCCCTGTAAGTCTTTTTGAGCCAAGAAAGTACATTACAACATGGTTGAGAAGCCGTCGCTCTGCCATGGATGCAAAGAGGCAAAGCAAAGTGGAGATGCCAGAGTACAAACACATCTGGAACGCTTTGTAGTCTGGATACCCCGCCTTACCCCACCCCCACGGACACTATGCTACTTTAAACATGTAATGTGGCTTGAAATAAATAGGTTTCATCCTCTGAAAATACCTACCCAGTCCTTTGGAATGGCCTCAATAGTGTGTGAATGTGCAGTATGCATTGGTGATTATGGTGGTGGTTGGGGTTGTTGGGTGCAGGGTTATTATCGTATACTAAAACTAAAACTAAGACATAAGGTAATGGTTTTTAGACATTTTCGTAAACTGAAATAAAATAATTTACCCGAAGAAAATGTAAAATTAAAACTAAACGAAACTAAGAATGATTGCTAAAAAACTAATAAAAATAAAATAAGAAAAGACAAAAAATAATTGTCGTTATCGTTTCAAGACGGCGGAAGTCGTATCCATTCAAGGCGGCGGGTGTCACACTCAGGGGCGGTTTGTTCCTTAGGGCGATCGGGCGACGCACCACCAAAGGAGGAAAGGGAGGGAATTTTTCACATCACACATCCTACCACAGTGCTACACTAGCCGTGACTGTTCTAGACAGTTTGTCCTGCCTCTGAATATCATAGTCCAATCAGTATCAAGTCGTGTTCCGTGGAGTACCCCCCTTTCGGGCGATTTCAGTCTGGTTGAAAATCGCACAGATCGCTTTGATAGACTCATGTTTCGAACTGCAGGCGCTGCAATGCAATCTGTATGGGTTCTGGGTGGGCTCGTCATACGGAACCTGGTGTAGGGATCGCTGGGGCAGCCAGTGACCTTGTCACATTCAAGGTCAACGTGGCTAATGTTACCTCAACTCAGAGCAACTCGATCGTGGCATTAAAAAATACCGTTCAGTCGTCGTAGTAAGCAGGATAAATTGGCAACTAAAGAATTAGGACCACCCAGACCAAATTTAAACATCAAGCAAGTATCTACGGGGTGCGCGGGGGGGGGTGTTAGGGGGGTAATAGTATAACTGGGGATTTTCGCGGAGCTGGTATGAGCGGAAAACGTGGCTAGCAGGCTGTGAAGTAGGTAACGTTTTGTTCTACTACCCCTGCTCAATTCAATGTGACAATGTCAAGTTAGCTAGCTGTTAATTTACCCATTGAACGGGTCACCGCTTAGCCATCATCGCAACAATTGCCCCCTCCCCCCGAGAGATTTGGCAGGAGCCGCCACTCAACATTGCCACACTCAACATTGTGTGTAGTCTGAAACAAATGTATCGCATATGTTAGTTAAGTTTAGTCTTGAAATGTTGATATCTTCAGTGATTATTTTTCACGCTGCACTAATCTTAGACATTTTTTTCTCCTTAATTAAAATTACTAAAACTAAAACTGAAACTATAATAAACTAAAACGAAATAGAAATGAGTCCATGAGATAAAAACTAAACTGAAACTAATGAAAACACTGGTGAAACTAACTAAAACTAAACGGAAATTCAGACTGAATACAAACATATTATCAAAATAAAAACGAATGTGAAAATGTAAAACTATTATAACCTTGGTTGGGTGTTGCACTGGGGTGTGCGTGGAGGGAGGGGGTGGGGGGAATCATCACAGTATACCCACTACTGAAAACTAAACTACACCACTGGAACACATAGTTCAATGTCCAAATGGCATGGCTGCTAAGATACAATCAGTTTGTAGTTCTTAAAATAGGGATATCTCCTGCACCTTTTTATCTACTGGCACAACTAATACACTAAATAGTGTTGAAGAAACACTTGGATTTACCATATTGGCCTGAATATAAGACGGCATTCTTTTTTTTCAGAAATTGCATCTGAAAAGTGAGGTTGTCTTACATGGGAAGACTATACATTTAAATGTCATTATACATTAACAACAGCACACGGTGCCATTTATCTTTAAAATGGTTGCTTTTCACAAGGAGATGTTTCAATGATATTAGAAATCTCAGTAGACTAGTTTATTTTTATTTTTTATTTAATTTAAATAACTTATTCATTTGAAAATGTGATTATATTTATTTTATTTAAATGTGACAATTTCATTTAAAAGATGTAGAAAATATATCAGCATACCTTGTTTTATTCAGTGTGTTTTATTAAATTCATGTCAAATGAAATTATTTTCTTTAAAAATTAAGATTTGAACTTCAAAAAGTCTTTTACCAAAAAAAGGTGTTGAAAAATGGAGGGGTCCTTTTCTAATCAGGGACATGTTATTATATTCAGCTAATATGGTATGTCCTCTGCCATTTTTCCCACGATTTTGGATTTTTTCAAACACCCAAAAATTGCACTCTTCCAACAGCATTGGCGCTTCTTATTGCAATGTCCCAAGAAGACACACTACATTTTATGGCACTGCTTATGTTTAATCTTGACATATATGTAGTGAGGAGCAGTACGATGGTGCAAACGGGTAGCACTACTGGCTAACAATATGGAGGTTTCAAGTTCGGGGTGTGTCTGCGTTCAGTTAGTACCTTGTTCCTGTATTCATGTGGGTTTCCTCTGGGTATTCTGGTTTTCTTCTGGTTTTCAAACACATTCAGATAATGTCAACCGGACATGCTATATTGCCCATAGGTATGAGTGTAAGAGTGGGTGTCTATATGTCTGTTCACCTTGTGATGGACTGGTGTCTTGTTCAGGGGTTGTTCTGATTAGTTGTCTACCTGGTGGCCCTGTGGTGCTGGCCCCTTCATTGCTGCTTGCAACTATGTTTTATTGTTATTATTATTATTATTATTATTATGGGGGCAAGATTCCACTGAACTCGCTCACATCTCCTGCGAGCTATGTTTGAGCAAGACAATGCCTGTAACAAAATAAATCCGACCTCCGATTGCTTTAGTCACAATTCGGCAACCAATTACTGATTACTAGCAAACCATCGTGAGCATCCACAAGGATGTGCACGGTAGCAACAGCCCCAAAGACGAGGTCTTCGTTGAATGCATTCAACTGAGATAAAAGGCAGATTCATTCCTCCGAATTCTAAACTTAAGCAGCGGCGCGTGGCGACAACAATCGAATGGAACCACAACGGCGTCACGCTCGTTAAGTACCTACCTGGGCCGTGAGATTTGCCTAGGGACTGAACTGTCACGTCAAGGCTGTGTTCACACGTAGCGTCTTTTTTGAGGAAAAACGCTGGCCAGAGCATTTTTTCGTAGAAAAACGCTGGCATCGTTTGTTCCAAAAAGCAGAGACCGTCTTTTGTTGCCATGACAACAGCTACTGCAACATTTTCGCGATACAAAATGGCGAGAAGGAGGCTCTTATTCTGGCTTTTGAAGCTGAAAGGGAGGAGGATGTCAGTTTTCCCCGACGTTTGTGGGTGCATGAAATTGTACGGGGGAGGGCACAGTATGGTGCTTACCATAATTTAGCGCAGGAGCTCCGTTTGGACGATATGTGGTTAACTTTAGCTAACAGGCTAGATTTGCTAACGACAAGCAGTAAACACAAACACTTACCAGAAACTCCTATGATCCGTCCAATTTGACTGCAAACGGCCTCTTTATGATGAATGTTATGATACAGTTTAACTGTCATGTTGTACAGTTCACTGTACTTAGAAACTAGCACAATTAACTTCTTCACCGCCACCTTCTCCATTTTGGGCGTTTTTTTCTGAGAAATTGTACTTTTTTCAACTGGAAAAAAAACATCCTGAGCTTTAGAAAAATGCCGTCGACGGTGTTAAAAACGCTCAGGACGTTTTTGAAAACACGGTCTACTCCATAGTATTATTATGTAAAACCGACGCTGACAGCTTCAAAAAAAGACGCTGTGTGTGAACACAGCCTAAGTTTTTTCACTGCAGTTGAGGGCGTGCCACCCAACGTCTGACCATGAAATGACATTCATGTCTATCTCATTCCTGTCTTTGACTGAATGAGATTTTCAGCGGTTGGGGACCGAAGAAAAAACACCTTGCTCTCAGCTGAGAACTGTCTCATTGTGGAACTGTACACATCCTGTCCCCGTACTGTCGCTATACTTACTGTATGCACTTTTGTAAGTCGCTTTGGATAAAAGCGTCTGCTAAATAAATAAATGTAAATGTAAATGTAAAACACCCTCTGCTCAGTTAGCTACAGATTCCTACAGACCCGTTATGGTATCCAGGAAGAAGTTGACTGTGTAAGATAGTGCTTTAAAACTGGCGTGTCAGCGATTAGTTGTTTTTGGGCCAAAAAATAATAATTTCATGTGGAGTTTTATTGTAGCTACATTAAACGGCCCATGTCCAATTTAGAAAATATTTTCCAATGATAAGTGCAACAGTTCGCTATATTATTGAGAGTTCTCTATATTATTGAGAAGTACTACTAAATGTGTGTATGGTTTTCTAAAATATTCCCAGGGTTATTTTATACATAAAACTAACACACCTCAGTTGTTATATGTAATTGGGCTACTTTTTAAATAATATGTATGCATGTATGATTAAATTAACTTAAGAAAGAGCTCGAAATTGGGTGTTACATGATGTGTTGTGAAAACTGGCACAGAACAGATAAATTGGTTACTGTTACTGACCTGCAGCGTTTTCATCCGTCAGTAACATATTGTTGTTAGACGTAGGTATCGAAATGTTCAGCATATGCTGATTCAACCTGCCCAAAGGCCCCCGCTCTCAGAAAAAATATTTAAAAATGGCTTTAGAAGCAGTGGTTCGGGTGTGGTGAAGTATAACCACTGAAAGCTGGAAAATAATGAAGACTGAAAGTAACTAAAAGTTAGTTATTACATTTGTTTGGTAAACAGAGCGGCAGTAATGTTTAACCCAAACTGTTTCAGTACCTATCCAGCTGTATAAATTGATATTAAACGGTAAGCAACAATGTGTAAAACGGCCTGGATACGAGTGCCTTAAAAGAAAATGAGCCTTCTAGCTGCAGCTGTGCATTGTTTTTAAAACCAGTCGCAGTAAAGGAAAAAAATGAACTTCAGACATAAATCACGGAATACCGCCAACAAAACCCAGATTACAGGTGAGAGAGACGGGATATCAGCAGGATATCAGTGTGTCTCTTCGCCGGTTTGCCTAGTCTGACGTCATGGGAAAGAGGCCCTTGTTCTTCAGCGCTTCAGAGCGCTGATTTGCGCTGCTTAGAGATCGCAAATCTGCTGTTTAGAGATCACAATACATGTGGTTCCGGGGAGGCGGGAAAGCTACGCAGCTATGTCTCTAGTTGAGGTGCATGAGGAGACCGAAAAAGGCCAGAGCCAGGGTCTGGTGCCACAACTACCTCCGGCTGGCTGTTCACTGTCTCCCACGACTAGGAGAAAACGACATCTACAGGGAAAGCTGACTGACATGGACACCAGCCCCGGCAGAAAAAGGTGACGCAAACCCCCTCTCGTCTCGAGCAAAAGCTGAGCAGCAGCCACGTCGACGGCCGGCCAGGGGCAAGAGAGACAACAGAGGGCAGATAAACTATCTGCCTCTGTGGCTCAGCTGGCCAAAATATGTCTCATAGAGCAAATGAATGACAGTCAGATAGCACGATGTCTTTGGACAGGGCAGCGAAGGACAACGAGCACATCCAAGACTCCCTGCTGGTGTCCAAGTAACTGCCAGATAATTCAGAGCCGCCAGCATTTTGGCAGACTGGGGTACGATGCATTCTTGAAATTGGCTTATATTGGTAGTTTCACCCAAGAACATCACTAGACATGTACTGTTGGTTTGAGGCGGGGTTTGAATAATATAATAAAAAAACAGCAGGACACAACCACGTCAACACCAGGAAGTTCACAGCGGGCGTTAGATTTCGGCACCAGCTGCGCAGCGTGCTGCTAGCCAGCTGATTTCAGGAACGTGGGCCTAGAGGGCGGGGGACTCGGGGTAGGGATCAGGGCCCTAGAGACAAGAGGAACAGCGACCAAAGTTCTCCTCCAGCAGACAGAGAGGGGGAGGCTGTGGGCTAAGCTCCCGCGGGGACAGCAGGGGAGGGCCGGTACGCAGGTCAGAGGTTCAGGAGATAAGATCGCGCTCTCCAGCATGAGTTAAATTGTGGCTAGACACACAATTCAAAAACACGCGAACTCGCTCAGCAGGAATAAAAACATCGAAAATCATTTAAAGTTGATGTACTGTAGCTGTAGTTAATAGCTACCTTGACTTATTCTTGATCAGAGCGTTTTATTGTTGTTTAGATGCATTTTTGTGTTTTGGCATCACATAACAGGTTCAAAGAGTGGCTTGAGTTATTGCTGCCTGCGACTCCATTCGTTCTCCCTTTTAACCTTCCTCATCGTTTCCGTTGTGACGTCGCAGCAGGTGGTACTAATGGAAAAAATAGGAAGGCAAACATTGTTCTGAAGCATTCATTCATTTAGGCCTATTTATTTATTTTGATTTTTCCGCTTGTGTCCACCTGATGTTTACCTAAAAGAAACTGAAATGTAGTCCAGTTTCCAGTCTTGTCTCAAAGATGGAAACGACCGAAATATTAAAATGTTCTAACACGTTATCCATACCATGCTACTAATAATTGCCACTATGCTACTAATAATTGTGGAAGTAATGCATAATTTCAGTTATTCCCCGGAAAAAATAAAGGTCAGAGTTAAATGTTGATATCTTCATATAGCGCTCTCTATCAAAAAGGACAACGGGAACATTTCATTAATCATTATAATCATTAAAGCCATATAACAACCAATGCCAGAAACGTGCAAGTGTATGACTAATTACATGTTCTGGAATCCTTTATTTGCATTTACAACAGAAAAGAGCCCATAGCCGTACAGGTCTATCCATTTAGATCTTACGTAATAAGGTACTTTTGTTTCACTTTGTCGTTACTTGTTGCCATAGAAACTGCCTCAGTATTGTGTCTCCACTTATTTAAGAATTTAAACCGCGGGTTGATCATGTCAGGATACAATTCATATTAAATCTGGCACCCGAGACAGAATTAGGTTATTAACTAGATGGATTTTTGTTTATTTTGCAGATGGATGTGTGAGGAGTATGTGGTGAAATAAAATTCGATTCGGAAAACGTGAAACAGGGTTTCTATTTGCTTCAGGGTGTTTTTTTTTTTTTTGGCTATTACTGTGTCCTTATTGCCACTGGTCAGCATACAGCTCCTGCAAATGATTACCGGTAGTTTTAATGGAGCTTTTTGCAGGCGTCTGTTTAGTATTTGCATTTAGTGTAGGTGAGTCAAATGCGTTCACCAGCACATGTTTCTGACAAAAATCTTATAATGTAAAACAAAAGACGCGCGTACTGGACTTCATCACTTGTTCCTTAGGAAAGTAGCCTATAGACTGTAAAATGTGAAAACACAACTGAGTATGACGTAGGCATGCTGTATAGAAATTTGATAAATTCAATAGGCTACTGATGCCAAATGAGCTTGCTAATATATTTCATGAATCACCGCATAATTATTTCAGCGCAAATGTGATGACTATGTAAGTCCAAATGTCAAATTACGACAGATTTATTTGAATGAGAGCTGAAGGCAATATTTCCCGTGACATTTTATTTAGCGTCATGATCAATGTATTCAAACTTTCAAATGATATAAATTAAATTGCAAACAATTGTGAAGTATTGTGATAATAAAATTATCCTGAACAGAGCTACAGTCAAAACAAATCGGTAATTATATAATTCATATTGGTTTCTATCGCATGGCCAGTATGTTATTACCCATGATTAAAGAAACAACTTTTTAAGAATAATTACTTTTCAGAGGAGTAGTGGGCTTGTAAAACTGAGAACTGTGTTAGCAGTCCAATAAACGCATTTTCCTTAAAATATATTTTAAAAGAATATCTAATGGTAGGGTTTGCTCTTTGGAGGTGTAGGATTATTTCATTTTTAGATTAAAAGTATTTACATTAAAATATTATTATAATCTAAATCGTAAATAATATTTCTCGTCCTACAATTTAACTTAGAGTGATCACTCTTAACAGTAGCCTAATTTTAGTCTTAGAAATCTGAGTGTGCGTTTGTATATCTGTACAAATCCATTCGCATGCAGTATTCTTCAGTATAAATCCGTGTTATATCGGGTAAAAAAGATACAGAACATTTGCATTGTGATGGCAACGCATACTGGCATGCGTAATATCTTTGGAAATGTAATGTCTGTTATGTGCTAGCTTCAGTATTGGCGCAAAGTCCTTGGATCTGTGTGTTTTGAAATAATGAAGGAAGGTGTCTGTTCGCCAAGCATCTGCTTTATTTTAATTAACACGGAGACCGCAAGAGACAAGGAACAGCCCCCATCTATCGGCTGTATCGGCCGCGTCTCTCCTTCGTCCTACATCCCGGTTCACACTGCTGCATAAATCACACTGGAAAGTGGTTAAAAGCACCAAGGTAAGTTAAAAGCCGTTCGTTTAATATTCCATTCATTTTAAACCGAGCAAGACATGTTTATGATATATCGTAATTTTCTCCATACTAAGCAAACTGAATACAAGAAGATATTGGATGAAAAATGACTTGCGCTGTACGTTATGGCAGTGATATTTCTATTTCCTTACAACGATATTAAATCAAACCGGGTTCTTAGTTCGTGTTGACTCTATATCTTTTTGTTCATAAACGCGGCTTGTAGTCAAACTACCTGTACAATAAATAATAGGTTGACGAAGGTGTATACGTGCGCTGTGTGCGTTTAAAAGAAAATACTGCAATGGCTGTCTAAAATGCTACTATGCTGTCTTTGGAATGTCATTAATTAAAGCTACAATTTATTTACAGCACTTCAAGGACGTTTAGAAATTAAAAAAAATGAAAATGAATAACTATACTACAATCACTTTAAAAGTGGGGTATTTCTGTGTTTGTGTTTTAATCCACGTGCGTCTTCGCGTGTTATGATACTGAAAAAATGAGGCCTAACTGGCCATGTTAGCACACTGTATTTTGTTAACGAAGTACCGAGGTCATTAACACTTTTGTAACGCGCAAGTTGTCTTTCGCCCGAAGCCTGAAGTTAATGAAATGCTTTAGCATTTAAGTTCTCATCTACAGGGGAGCATCATTGTTAAATTCACATGCGTGGAAAAGGTCTGTTTTTCTAGGGTTACCAATGATATGTCCTTTGATAATACAAGCATGCACGTGCGCGCACAAACAAACAAACAAACAAACACACACACACACACACACACACACACACATTTTCATATTCCTTGAGAATGCGGAAAATTAAATTGGCGCGAACACACATAGCCTAACTGCTGTAATCAGCCAAACGGCTATTTAAGCAGGTTTGAAAATTTTGGATCATGAAGGAAAAAAAAAATTTTCCTTGACATAAAGTTAGATTAAAATAGAAAACCAAATAAAAACCCTCCATCCGTGGACGTATTTGCGCGCGCGCGCATCTTCTCATGTGTAAAATTGCCGGTGTCTGGACCTAAATCCACTTCGTAAGGAGACATGTTTGCTGCTACTGGAGCTGCCCATTTCACATCTGAGATATATTTTAATTTAATACTTCTTAAAATTATTGATGTTTTCGGGCGCAAGCTCTCTGCAGTCTATTATTAGGCCAACTAAAGGTCAGCAGGCATACCCATAAGTTTGTATTGTTTTATAACCTTTATTTTCTGCTTTGTATTCGTTACAGCTTGCTTCAAACAGACGTAGTGTTAATTGAGAGTTAATGACTGCTAAACTGGTGCGCAAATTTTTTGGTCGTGGGTTCAATATTGCTCACTTATTAAATTCTTCCGATAAAAGGCTTTCATATTTGGTCTGTACATGACACGTCGGCAGACGCTGTATGAAGTATAAGCTGGATCCATTCAAAACAATACAATAATGGTAAGCACAATAATGTCAGTCATATTAATGAACATTATACGTTCAAAGAGCAAAAAAAAAAACACACACGAAGACGCGACTGTTTTGTACAGAACAATTTAGTTCCGTCAATATATGACAGTTGCTATGCTGTTGCATTTTGTTTCTGTAATACACAGAGCATGGGCAAAAACAAAATTCTTTCATGTTTTCAGACTAAACAAGGTGTCGTCAAATGAACAAGGAAATTAGCCGTTATTTCTCTTAATTAAAATGAATTAGATGATACTTTTGTCTTAGTTAAATCGCAAGGATCGCAGTAAATTATACGCCAATCGAACTTCAAGTCGAATTTCTTGAAGGCAACAAAAGTAAATCTAGACTCCTTTTTGATAAATTTGTTTATACAGGAAATAAAACGTGCACCTTGCACAATTACTTTGGAGAAATCCGTGACACTTTCTTTATGCAGTAATAGGCCTAATTGTTGGGGGTACACACACACACGCACAAACAAAGCATCCCTGTGTATTTGTGCTGAAGTTATCAACGATAGTTTATTTGGAGGCCACTCCCAACACAGGATGACCAAAATAACCAAGTGACGTCTGTTGACCAATGGCTCTCCTTAAAACGGGGATTTGGTAGTCACATGTGACATAAGTTTGCCCATGGGAGATGCAGCCCAAAACATACATTTAAGCATGAATTGCGCCCAATACTTGTTAAAGAGTGGACCAACACGACCCGGTTATTTATCAAAAAAAAAAAAAAAAACGTTCATGTCAATCTAAATGATTTATAACATTTCGCAGAATTAAAGCGGTTATTATTTCTATTCGACCGTGGATTTCTCACGCGCGGATACGGTTAAGTGATAATGACGAATCTGAAATTACATGAAGAATTTTAAAAAGCGTTCAAATCTGTGTACGTGCTGCCCCTCACTGGGGTTCGTGAGCAGAGTGACAGGTCTTTGTTGGTGAGTAGAAATCAGTGGCGATACAGCGAAGGAGAACTCCTCCTACCAAATTATCCAAACGGGGTTGGCTTTTGGCTCGCTTTACAAGTAAGACACGATTCCCCAATGCAGGCAGTCCCGACCTGACCCTCGAACACTTGGAATCCGAAACGAATACGGGGACATAATAAAACGAAAATTATCAACTTTAGGCAATTATATCAAGTCGTCTGCTCTTACATATCAACTGGACAATACGCTTTCGCACGGCAGTAATACGGAGTGGAAAGTCTGTGTTGTTATTTCCAGCTACCGTCTCTGTTAAGGAAGTGGAACCTCGATTCTGCGCGAGTCTCTGGCTCCAGATCCGTGTGGATGATCTAGACTTTGAGTTGCTGTATATGGAAGTTGTAGAGCGCAAGGAAAGAGAGATCACTTGCACTTTGCGTCCATCAGCCATGCTTTTCCACGGGATCTCCGGAGATCATATTCAAGGAATCATGCAGGAGATGGAGAGGAGATCTAAAACAGAGCCTCGACTAGTCAAAAGCATGCATATCAACGGCAGAGAGATGGTAAGAATAAGAATATGATCCTACTTCTTAACCGGAAAACTTTTACACTGAGATCCACTGAGTTAAATATGAAACCGCGCAACCTTCACAATTTCGAACTTTCCATTTATAACTACCATGTTTGGCCTACAGATTAGATCAATTAGCTAACAGACTAAAAACCTACTAAACACCTAACCTTAGACTAAAGATATAGTCAAACTTGTGTCTCTTGCCAATTTGATGAACTCAAAATGCGTACAGAAAAATGCGAGTGGATTTTCTTTGCAAAATATTCCAATAGTCTAAACCAAAACCACTAAATATCGATGGCACGTAACGGTTGCTGTAATTGGATAAATTTAAATCACATATAATATAAACATTGAAACAAAGCAAACATTATCAACATTTTGTATACGCGCCTTTCCTAATTGATTGTGTTTTCCACATCACACACAATGTTTTTTCCTGTTGATTTCTTTTTAACATATTAATATCAAAAAGAAAAAACTAAATCTGGTTACACGTAGTTTAATGTAAAAAGTGATGTGGTAGGACATCCCATCCTGATCACAGTCATAATGTAAAATCTGCAACGTTATTATAAAAACCATAACGTGATGACAGAATACATGCTGATGTGATGTGATGCTAATAACAACAATTTTACGTTGTCTATCAATGATAGAGAATATTATCGCCTTCACATCGTTGGATGACAATGATACATAGTGTGCATTACCCAGAAAGACTTTTATAACCGTCGCAAGGGTACCAAAATCTAACTGAATATTAGCACTTTTCTTACCCAAAATAGAAAATAGCTGTGAACATAAGAATAAAAGTGTGACCGTGTATTATACTTTAATTTCTTTTTTTCTAGAGCATACCTTCCATGAACCAGGAGAAGCCGGCCTTGTGTGCTGGGTGTGGCGGTAAAATCTCGGACAGATACTACTTGCTGGCCGTGGATAAACAGTGGCACCTTAGATGTCTTAAGTGTTGTGAGTGTAAACTGGCCCTTGAGTCTGAGCTCACCTGTTTCGCCAAGGATGGCAGCATTTACTGCAAAGAGGATTACTACAGGTAAGACCGTGTAAGTTTTAGGCCAAGCAAATACCAAATACCCTGACAATTCCTTAGTTTCTTTGTAGAGCATTTCTTAGACAGTACGGCGCGCGCCGCACATATACGTACACAATATTGTGATGATTATCTATTGGCAGTAAAACAGGGCAGAATTTATTCCCTGCAAGACTAGTTCAAGTGACCACTCAGTAGCACGCGTAACGGATTACATTTGAGTAAATTTAATACGTTAAATTAATTAAAACAATTTCTACACCACTCGTGATTGCAACTGTACAGCAATCCAGAATAATCATAACTTCAGACATCGTTTAGACTTTTCCATAACCAAAACACATGTTACCCGTTAACATATGTTCCCATTCAACCATATTCAACTGGTAACAGCGAGACTAACTCAATACAAAACGTTTCATTTTAAAGAATAAATGTATATAGTTTTGGAAATTGGAAAGAGTATGTCTATAGCATAGATAATTGAGCTAAGCTAATATATTTTTAAACTTGGGCAATTTAATTTTCTCGTACAAAATTGACATTGGACTGTTGTTTGTTTTAAACATTTCTTTAAAATATGCCCATTTCAGATTATAACATTGTTTTGTGTTTATGATAAAATAAACACAACAAAACAAAATAAACACAATAAAATAAAATTGTAAAATACAATTACTGTAACAATTTCTTGCTGAGGGTAAAGATAATCTGTTCGGTAATTTGGAAAAGCACCATTTGGAATTAAAAATAGTGCCTGTAATGATCGTTGTTTGTGAACAACATGCGCCTTAAACAGAGATGGGCAAAGATACATCAAAATGTATCTTGTTACAAAATACAAAATACCCCTCAAATAAATGTATCAAAATAAAATACAAAATACTGGTGCCAGAAAATGTATCAACATAAAATACATGTATTTTGTCTTTTCAAAATACAGGAAAATACATTTGTAACATTGGGCATTCTGAATTTGGCTCTGGTGAGAGTTTGAACCCTACAAATATATATACTGAAAATAGTAGCCTATGTCTTGTACAGTATGTAGAAACTTGCTCTCTGTCCAATTCAAAGACATGGCGGTTGAGACCCAGCCACTTCAATTAGTAGCCTATTTAGCTGCCTTTAGATGGTCAGACATCTCTTGATAAGGTTATCATGAACATAACCTGTGTGGTTAACAAGCTCCCGATCTCGCACCTCCCATAGCACCCAACTGACACGCTAACTTGCTAACCAGTAGCTACACACCAGCCTAGACAGCTTGCTAGCGTCACTAGCTTGTTAGCATCGCTAGCTTGATAGATTATAATGTAAACCACCATGTACTATGCAATATGTAGCCAGAAATAAATTATATATCTAGCTAACACTTGCGGGCTACCCATGGCTAACTAGTCTTATATGTTCGTCGAGCTCTTTCATGTTGTTAACTATCCAAGCCAACTTGTAGGAGATGGACTTGATTACGGAAATACTGTGACTAGTGTGGGCTTACAAAATCACGGTGTGTGAGAGTGTCTAAGTGTATTGTTCTTCATTTTAAGATGTATTTACGTGATTTTTTTTTATGTTTTTTGAATCATGGAGAAAGTATTTTGAGTAGGCTATATTGAAAATACAAAACTACTCCACTCTGAAGTATCTTGTTACAAATTACATTTGACTTTTTTTCAGCCCTGTCAAATACAAATTACGAAATATTCAAAAATAATTGAAACATGCCTAATTATTTCAAATACAAATAACAGAAATACTGACCATCTCTACGGAAGACGAGAACGGCCGCGCTTGCAATTATTTATTTTTTTTAAATGCCGTTATTTCGAGATCACGAGTTAGGTCTAATTATTTCGTTATCTCGAGATAACAAAGCTCGTTTTCTCGAGGTAAAACGAGATAATTTATCACGAGAAAACGACTTTTGTTTTCTCCAGATCACAGGATAATTATGGAGAACTGGAAGATGAGTGGATTTGATCACACCTGATTTAAGCCTTCAAGATCGCTGTCGTGACTGTCGGGGAGGATCTGAATATTATTTCTAACAGAAAGACACAATGCAATTTCTGCCTGTGTTAGACTGAAGTAGGCTACAGTCTGATGCGTTGATCAATAATGGGTAGGCCTACTCCTGATATTTTCAGCTTAAGTCAGTTGCTACAGTTGTCAAGATGCCATCTATGCATACTGGCATGGCACTCCTGATCTCTGATAAACATTATAAGAGGAAACGACCTTTTGTTTTCTCGTGATAACGAAATAATTAACTCGTTATCCCTAGAAAACCAACTTTGTTATATCGAGATAAGGAAATAATTACCTCGTGATCTCGAGATAACGGCATATTAAAAATAATTCCAAGCACGGCCGTTCTCGGCTTCCGTACGTCTCTTTAGCTTTTCTCGAACCACAATTTGCTGAAACTCGAGACCCCTGCGCGGTATTATTTTAAAAGATTTTTTTTGTTCCAGAAGGTTCTCCGTGCAGAGATGTGCCCGCTGCCACCTCGGGATCTCGGCCTCGGAAATGGTCATGCGCGCGAGGGAGTCGGTGTACCACCTGAGCTGTTTCACTTGTACCTCGTGCGGCAAGACCCTTACCACCGGCGACCACTTCGGCATGAAAGACAACCTGGTGTACTGCAGGGTCCACTTCGAAAGCCTTCTGCAAGGAGAATACCACCCCCAGCTAAACTACACGGAGATCGCTGCCAAAGGCGGGGGATTGGCACTGCCTTTCTTCAACGGCACCGGCACGGTTCAGAAAGGAAGGCCGCGGAAGAGAAAGAGCCCAGCTATGGGGGTTGACATAGGGAGTTACAACTCAGGTGAGCAGACCATCAGAGCGGTATAATGTGGTTTATGTGATGTTCCACGTTCTTTTCCGATGGACAAAAAGCGACAGCAACTACTATGTAATGGATGTATTACTTCACTCGGCCTATAAAATATAGCCTATTCACTATATTTCAATGTAAAAAAAATCCCAGGACAACAACTAAATAGCCTGTTCTGCTTTTTCGAGATGTGAGGAATGACTTAAACAATCTTTTCATTTGCATGGTGTCACTTACCCATAGCAGAATGCCAATCACGCTTCATTAGCCTAATTGTCTGTATAGGCTATACGGAGGACCTGTCTTAGACTGAAAATAAACTGAGGGAAGCATATTTTGGTCGTCAGACAGTTCCCAAAGCTTAAATGTATACGCATTTCATACATTATTGTCTGAATTACTGTCTTACTGTCCTTTTACTGAGTTTCACCCGTTCAAAACATTTGGCACGTTCTTCATCCACGCTAATTATTTAAAGTATGTTAATATTACAGGTGAATATTTTAATAGGTCTAGTTATACATTCGCTTAAGTAAATTCTTCGTTTCCTCAAAATTAAAATAGCTTTTTGGTTTATATATCGACTTAGTGCTTTACACGTACAAAAATGACCTATTATATGTCGTCTCAGCATGAACACTACCGCAATAATTATGATATTGTGATGTTTGTTTCATATTTGCTTGCTTTCAGTATTTCACAATTGGATTGTATAATCCAAGCCAGTATCGTTTGTTTCTTTCTGCCGTGTTCACAATTGTCATTTGGTTGAAAAAGTTGGGCTTTGTTTGCCAGTTTCCTGCAGTTCTCAGGAATCGAGGGAAATAAGGGTAATCTGCGTGTTAATTGTTCTGTGTTAATTGAAACTGACGTCGGAATTCCTGGCTGCCAACCAGTTTTTAATCATCATTAGAAGGTCAACACCGTTGTCATGAACAGACTGATGGCACTGGGCGCAGCAGATCAGCGCGGGAGTTGTAAAGCAGCGCTTTAGCCTTGCGTAAAAATGTCCCTTTTAGTTGACCAAACCTAATTTGTGACATTGCTGATCCATTTTATTTTCCATGCCTTTTTTATAATAGGGCATTGAACGTTTTTCAGTTAGCTAGGAAATATTAATATAAGAAACTACGAGAAATCGCAACAGACATTTTTTCCCTTTCCCTAGCTTTTTACAATAAGCTAAATTACCTTTTGATGTTCCTTTGTGATAACCATAGAACTTTATAAAATACAAAAATATAAATCAATAGGGAAACACGGCAGTAGGCTATCATTTTCACTGCAGTCAACAACAAACAAATGTACAGACAAATGTAAACGGAGTGACTTTAAACTATACATGAATGTGTTCTGCTTTATGAATTATTTATGTTTGCCTTTTTGACAAGGAATCTTGTTTACAACACGCAGTCAAAAACGTTTATTTTTCCAACCATTTATTTTGATCTCTGACACGAAACAACATGTCGCATGTCGCTCTAGTTTACATACTATAACAACGGGGGGGGGGGGGGGGGGGGGGTTGGAAAGGTCTGTCGCACAACAGACCTTTCCAAAAAAGGACGAAAAGCGGTTTCATGACACAAATCAGATTTAGGGGAATCCGGCACGTGCATTGTTTTTGCCGGATCTCTTACTGATGTAGGGGAATTCGTTATTGCGTGAAAGTAAAAGTAGACAACGGTAGAATGATAAATATAGGCCTAACCGCGGAATTAATTAATTGTTTTGCTTTCAGCATGGATCAACAAAGAAACGGGAATTGCCAGTTGGGCTTTTGGGCTTTGACCTGCAAAGATTGCAAGCAGTGCTTCCAAATAATCCACAGACGCGCGATAAACATACTGTACAAGCAATAGTCGCCCTGTAGTCAGTAAAAAACACACCGTATCTCAACGCACATTTCTTAATATTTAAAATGTTGATTCAACAACATTATAACAAAACAACAACAACAATAATAATAATAATAATAATAATAATAACTAGGTTCGGTTTAAGCATTACGGTCGATTGTCGGCCATTTCGAGCAACACCTTTAAGCAGGAATTGAAGCATTTATCAAAATTCGCGATAACGCAAAATAACTCGTAGACGGAAAGTAGTGATCATGACTGAGCGGTGGTACAATGTCCTTATTTTGATAAGATCTTATAGAAGATATAATATCATTTCAAGCCGTACAAGTGAACATGCATCACATGTTGAACATGAACATGTTTCTTGACTCCACCCAGTCTACACTGTATTGATTTTGGGTGTTCTTTTTTCTTGATTTGATAACTTAAACATGTAGGTTATTCGTTTTGGAGACAAATCCCGCCCCACAGAGTCCCGACGTTGAAGAGTAAACTATCCCTACCTAATTAGGCGTACGGTCGATATGACCAAAATGGTAAAAACAAAAATCGTTTTTGAGACAACAGCACCGCAACACATAGGCTACCCCTCCAATGATCCTTTTTGACTGTTCATATGGCTTTAGTGTTCATGGTAGTCAGTCCCACTAGTATTTAACACCAAATAATGAAGCTCTCCAAGAATCTTACAAACAACTGCATAGCAGGAGAAATGATCTGAGCAGAGTGAATAAGGGTGTCATTCAAAACAGCCGCTGAACTACTTGGACTTCATTATCAATAATGAATTAACAAAAATATTTGTTTTCGTTTGGTTCTTTTTCACACTACACTGTAGATGTTTTTGTGTATTTACTCTGAACGAAACAACAACTGCTCTGCAAGCTGTGACAAAAGCTGACGCTGCCTTAAATCCATTGTCAGAATAGATAAAACTGAGGGTGGAAGGAATCCTTTCTGAATTCCTCCATGTTTGTAACTGAGGACTTAGGGTAAGCCATTCACTCTGGAAGAACAAACTGAAAGAGCTGCAATGAAATGCACATTAAAGTAAATTTCATAGGTCTAATGATTTGGCTTTAAGAGTTAGGTAATGTCTCACACAAGTTCACTAATATTTCTGACAGTATTTTTGCCAAAAGTTTTTATATGCATCTGTTTCTGCAATCAGCGGGGTTTTTTGTAATTGCCTCTATATTCCTTGTAAATATCTGAGAATGCAAGACTGACTCTGATGTACTGAATCTCCTAACCTGCAGAGATAGAATTCAGGGACCAGATTTAGTCTTACCATGATGATCTTTAATTTCAGCCACGGGTGATGGGATCATTTTTGACATGAGATGGAAAAGAAGTAACATATTCATCTACCAAAGTTCAGGACAAAGTGCCTTCCAGTTAAGCAGTTAAGATGAAGCAAGGAAATATGTTCAAGGCCGCTATTCTGCCTAACCATAGTGCAATGAGCCGCCAACTTCGAGAGACACATTTTCATTCTGTTGTTTCGTCAGATTTCATCATGTTACAGTTTTTGTGGCTGATTGTTTTGTACACATATTTCATTAATTCCAGCTACCATAAATGTGATAATGCATGCAAAAGAAAAGAGAAGAGGATACACTTGAATTAAGGACAGCAAAAAGGGCACCTGAGTCTGAGGTCTCCATGTTCTAGGCATTTTAGGCATCCATGTTCAATGCATCCATAATTTCTTTGATGGTTTCATCATTATGAGGTACATGCAGACTGCACATGACACAGCTAACGGGGGGACAGACCACTCGTCAGTCACCCTCAACTGACCCTTCATCTGGAATTTTCGTTCATTTCCTTTTATAGATACTGGGCGATTTTAATGAACTTTAACACCCCCCTCCTTGTGTGCACCCAGGTTGCAATGAGAACGACGCTGACCACCTCGACCGGGATCAGCAAGCGTATGCCACCACCCAGAAGACCAAACGTATGCGGACGTCCTTCAAGCACAACCAGCTCCGCACCATGAAGTCATACTTTGCCATCAACCACAACCCTGATGCCAAGGACCTGAAGCAGCTGGCCCAGAAGACGGGCCTGACCAAGCGCGTCCTGCAGGTCAGTACTCATTCCTTACATCTTTAAAAGCCTTTTTGTCCTCATAACCTCCATCCTGTATGATTTTGTAACGTTTGCATCTTCACTTAATTGATTAGTTAATTAATTAATTCTAGTTTATTATTTTTTGACATCAGGAGTGGTTTGGATGGTTTAGGATTGACAGCCCCGAGGAAGGGTGGTGCATGTCAGACACCATGTGGCTCCGGTTTGTCTCTGGAATGTCAGTGTGTCATTCAGAGCCAAAAGGATGGGGGTGCGCTGTACGTTGTTACAATTGTTTTTTGAAATAGACAAAAAGGAGATGGCCTGAAAAGAGCAAATAGAGTAAATGGTTTTCCACACATTTACATTAAAGAACACTATTGTAAGGTTTCAGTTAAATTCATGCAACTTTCTGCTCCCAGTTGGTCTTCTTTTCAGTTTGGTTCTTACTTCCTGGCAGCTAAATTACAGATGATTAGTATCAAAATAATTACCATTATTGTTTGAGACCACTTTGCCGGGATTAATTTCTTGTATTAAAAAAGAGTTCTGTATAGTATTTAAAGAAGACTTCTGTAATTCTCTCTCAAGTGGAACCCCTTTTGGGGGCCAACCGTGTCATATGAAGTCAGTACAGAACTCTGACATCATAGCTTTTATGAAGCACCATGCGAAGAAATAACTGTTACACAGCCTTTCCTTGAATCAATTGCACACCATGCCAGCTAAAACCATAAAGAACCATCTGATTCAAAAGAAATGTTTCTTTAGACAGAAACATCTCTGCACAGATCCATGTCCAAATGCACAGCACCCTCTCAGAACCATTTTTTACGCTGTTTGTATGATTTATCCATTTGCTCAATAGGACTGCAGTAGTAATTGCAAGTAAAGACATTGCATTTAAAGATAAAGAAATCAAGGGTCCAGAGACCTACCAAAGTAAAGCCACTGGGATTGGTTTGCAGGTCTGGTTCCAAAATGCAAGAGCCAAATTCAGAAGGAACATTTTGCGACAGGAGAGCGGGGGCGTCGATAAGGCTGAAGGTGCGCCCCTCCCCGCGCCCTCATCTGACGGCAGTGCAGTCACCCCCCCAGGCTCCACCACCGCACTATCAGAACTGACCAATCCCTCTATCGCCGTCACGGCCTCTGTCACCTCTAGTCTGGACAGTCACGAATCTGGGAGTCCTCCGCACAGCACCTTAACAAACCTCTTCTAACACTCTTTGTTTTGCTTGATTTTTTGAGACTTTTTTCCAACGACCAGAGACAAATTTTGGAGGAACAAACGAATGAGACATGAAGGTATGACGCTATAGAGAAAGGGTGAAAAGAACCAGGACTTCCACTCTGGCTTCTGAAAAAAGATTAAAATATAAAATGTGTTATTTTCAAAATCAGATGAAAATTATTATTCTAGTTATAACTATTATTATTATTATTATTATTATTATCGTTATTATTATTATTCACAATAAGAAGTTATTTAGTATGTAGTTCTCTTGTGCCCACAAATGAGGTCTCTGAATGCACTAAAACATTTAATATTTTCAGATGAAATTTTTTTAATATAAACTGGTGAACTAGAAATCAACAAATAATTTGAGTACATAAATGTGTATCTTTCTTGGATTGGATTTTCAGATAGACACTTAAAACTTGAAGAAAATTAAGTCATTGCCTACATTTCTGTGTCGATATATAAAAATATATTGTAGCACATAATTACAAGGGGTGCAAAATGACATAACCTTCACCAGTAGCCAAGTTATTTTATTTCACTAATGAATATAACCAAAATTTCAGTTAGGCATTCCAAATGTTAATCTCAAATGCCAGGTGGAAGCTAACCTCAGTATGCTTTTTGTTAAAAGACATACAGCTCAACTGTAACAAGAAGCCAAAAGACTACTCTGTGCAGTGGTAATTGTTCAACAAGCGATACTTGCTCTCATAACAGATTTGGTTCAGCTGAAACATCAAAGCATGTTGCTGAGCAAGCATTCTTCTAATGGCGCGGGGGGGGGGGGGGGGGGTCTTGTATGGGAGGTGGTTTGGCACATTTAAGATGATTGGCTCAAGAAAACTGCACTTTTGTCGAACCTTTTGGCACCATTACCTAAAACAAATGTTGACAGTTAAGACTTAGAAACTTTAACTCAGTTTAACATTTGCTCAATTACATTTGACAGTCCACTGCCTTGTTGAATGTGCATTACTATCATGTTGTTCAGGGCATTAGTACAATAACAAAGAGTTTATTAGAAGTTGCAGAGGTAACAAAATGGTTCAAGACCTGAGAGAGCTGGAAAAATCTTCCTTTCAGTTATTAAAAAAAGACATTCACCTTCATAACTTTTTTTTCACCATCACACTCCATTTTTCCTCATGGACACTTACCACTGAACAGACAGAACTTGTCTCCTCTGGTCCTTGCTGAGGTTAAGACCACTTCATTGCAAGCGTCAAAATTTGTTCTTTTGAAGAACAACATGGTACTATAGATCTACTTTATGAAGTAGATACCTATCTCAGTTTCTATAATGTGCCTTATGCTATAGCTTGGGAGAAGGTTCGTGAAAATCAGGACATGTGTTGTTTGTTAACTGGCTTAATGCCTCCCCAATTTTGTACTGTTACATCTTATCTGAAGACCTTTTTAATGGTACAAGACAGCCATGGAACAAAAAACAACTTGTGGACTCTCTCAGACATAGCTGATTAATCTGAAAATCTTATATATTGATCTTTGTGTTTATAGTACAGTGTGTCCAATTAAGACTGTCCATGTTTCTTCGTTTCTTGATAAAGATGGTGTACAGAAACTATTTCCTCTTAAATATTTATGGACCAAATGGTTGTTACGAATCTTATTAAATTTGTGTGAACAAAATACCTTGCTTTAAATGAGTTTTATTTCATTATGTTTACAATGTGATTGAGTTGCTGTCAAGTATTACTTAAAAGCCCAAGGCATTTTTAAAACATTAATTTTCAGTGGCATAATTACAGTTAAGATGCATAGTTTTTTTCGCAACATTTTTGCTTCCCTTTTTGCTTAATTTTCTGTAATTTCCATACTGTTTATCATTCAAAAGTAATGCCCCATGGATTTGCGCATAAACCCTGTAGTCTATTTCAAAATACAAATGGTTGCTTTTTAGTGCATGAATATGGCTAAATTTAATAGCACTTGAATAATTACTGGAAAGCATACAGATACATATCATTCATTAAAGTAGGAATAAATGCAGACCACTTAAAGCCAGGTTGCTCTGTAGTTTAATAAATTCTTACTCTATGATTTCTTTCAGGGAGAACAATTCTTGGGGCATTACAGCTACACTTCCCGACGTTTGAAAATCCCCTAAAGTGTTAAAAGAAGGGGGGAAACTATGATCGGAGTTCCTCACCATCGAAGACAAAGACGATGTTAGGATAAGATAAACACTCTAACTCTGAGCCAAAAAACTGTACAAAAAAACAACATTACAAATGTTTCCTGAATGTTTGAACCCATCCACGGAGGAGAAACCAATGTATCTGAGCTGATATCACCACAAAACAAGACTTGCCTTTGTGTTGGAATGAAAGACATGAAGTTCACACCTTCGAAAATAGTTTTTTCTAATTCATAAGTATTAACCAGAGCAACCTGGCAGCAAGAAACGGGCAACTGTACTACAAAATGACAATTATTCAGTGAAATGGCACAATGTTATCCTGACATTTAGGTATTTGGTACTTAGCAGATATCTCTATCCACAGCTCACATGTTTCATGTTGTCCTTTTACAGAGGTGGATATGTCATAAAACAATTCAGGTTGAGCACTTCACTCAAAAGGAAAAAGGCAGTGTCCTATTTGGGATTCAAATTCACAATCCTTTGTTTATATGTCCACTTCCCAAACTCCCACGTCATGCTCCCTCTCTGCTGCGAACACCTGTACAAAGACACACATATACTGCTCCATCTGACTGCTGAAAAAAGTGTCTTTGTCACTTACACTGTGTTGAAAAAAAGACATAGCCACCTTGATGCTGAGTGGCAGAATGCCCACCAGAAGAAAGCAGATCAAGAGGACTGCCGAGTCAGTGTGTTGCGTTGCCATCTGGCTGCACTATAGAAAAAAAGAAAGTAGATTTCCCAATCTGCATGCACTTTTGTTAGCGTTTCCTAAGATGTACAGTAACTGTTTCTGATCGATGCGCTCTTTACTGTTGGACTGCAAAATAAATATTCAATTGAAGTTTGTTTCTTAACACCAGTGCCCTGCGATACCCTGCATGAAACATAAAGGTGGCAACTTTGTACTTTGCAGATATTGTAAGGCTTCAGTTAAATGTGCATCAGCCTAATGAATAAATTCATAGTACTGAGCTAACAGGCCACACAGCCCATGAGATTACTGGAAGTACAGTAGCATTCATGAGTTTTACTATTTCTGGGGAAATGTGAAAACCATATACTCACAATTAGGGAAATTACGAAGGCACAGGGGAAATGATCATTTCCCCCAATATTGCAGCTTTTAAAAATATGACTTAAAATTACCATTAAAAGTGTAATGATGGAAATTACAGAGGGATATGACAGATGATTACTTGCGTTAACACTGAATGTTTTTTTTTAACTATATTTGATCTGAAAATTTTCTAGCTTGACACCTTTTTATTGTATATGTTTTCTTTATATTAATATTAATATTTGCAAGCTGAGTTACCGAACACTTAGTTTGAATCTCAGTCTCTTTCTGTTAAGTTCATTTTTCATAATTAATTACTATAATTCAGTAAGGACTTTTGCTGTAAATTAAAGAGAGTCGATGATATTCATACATTACCTTTACTGAAATTCAGGAAAATCATTCCACTGATCAAATCTAAACCTTATTGTAGTCTTTTAATTATATAGTGAGGCACTATTCAGAAAAAAGGGAGAAAACACAATTAAGTTTCTTAAATACAAATTTAATGTTCAATATATCTGTTCTAGGAAAAGTAGCGAAAACAAAATCAAACGTTAGAACATATTACAGCTTTACATTGAGCAATATGTGGATCTACCTGGAAGATCTGTACTGAAGAATTCATGCACACCTCCCCACACAGTAACGTATTGGTGATGTATCTGATGCCTCTCATGTGTTAGATCTGGTTGATATTTTTATAAACTATAGGTTCACAGAATCTACAATTTTTGTAAGATCTAATTATATTTGTTATTTATGAAGTGTTGTTTAGATGCTGGTGCAAAGAAATGTTCTAAACCAGGCAAGGTTTTTTACTGCACATTCAAAGGACAGTCACCTTGTTCCATTTAAAAACACAAGTGAACATCTACACAGAAATCTAGATTGGTAGTTTTGGTGGCTGCCTTTTACAATGACTTGATGTAACATAGCACATTCATATATCTGTCTACTTTAATATTTCTTTGAAATATCACATTTTTGCAAAGCCATTCTTGCACAGTGTAAAGCTCAGTAGATTCACATCCTATTTACATAGTGTGATATTGTGTGTGTGTGCGTGTGTATCTTGGTATTTGTATCTTGTGCAGCCATTTAATAATTTGGTTTCCAGTTCTGCCAAAGATATTAGGGGTATTAGAGACCTCATAATTGTTTGGCTCCACAGCCTATTTTCTATGCTGCAAGGTCGAGGCTGTCCCCCCACTCAGTGCCCTGTTCCATCTGTCTCCAGATGTGTCGTCAGGTACCCACACCTCGTCAAGGTCTACAAACAACACCTGTTGCAGATGGAGGATTATCACCAGTAAACTCATCTTCACGTTCCAATGACCCGCCCAGCTGCACCATGACACATCTGCTGCGTCTCTCAACTGCACTGGTGCACTTTATTTGAAAACACAGGCTCATTTCACCTGCTTGAGTAGTAGGAGATCCTTACGACTTGCACGCACTTTCGTCGTACTCGTCTGTCTCATTCTACAAGTGGCTGCTTGTTGTGGTTGATCCTTTTTGAGTAGTGCTCATATTGCTCAGAGGTATGGTGGTTTTTTCTGACACCAAACTGCAGTCATTTAGTGGTTTTCTGATCAGAGCTAAACAAGATAAACTATAAATAAACATCCCTTTTGGCTGTATGTATTACAGATGAATTGGTTGAATCTATGTAACCATCGTTAAGTGGTGGTCAAAAACACAATAATACAATTTCACAAAGGCAGTATACCAAAGAACCTGAATCTTAGCCTCATTGTTATAAAAAAGCCTTCAGGGCACATAATTTATAAATGCAATTACTGAAATACTTTTGGTCTGAACACCTTTCTTCCAGACTAATTGGCTTAAATAAAAGAGCAGTCTATTTGTATAAGGAAAAGTATGAGGCTTTGTGGATTTTCTGCCACCAGATACAGACTGGCTAATAGCCTTTCTGAAAATAGAGGCAAAGATTAACAGCTGATTTCTGGTGACATTTTAGAGTCAGCAAGATAAAGGTTGTGAACAAGTTCACTGATGCAGGCAATATACTTAAGTAATCTTTTAATATTGACAAATTCTCACTACAGAACCATAACTTGTATAATAACAATAATAATCTTTATTTGTAGCATACTTTTCACACATAGAGCGCAGCTCAAAGTGATCTACGGTAAAAAGAGCAAATAAATAAATAAATCAAATTGAATTCATGAAAGATTCCTGACCAGAATTTCATCCCAAATATATAAAGCATACCTTCTTGATGCAAAGTTGATACAGCTGGAACCTCATTTGCTACAATGAACAAATGTTAATGTTGATTTTCTCTATCACACTCTTTATAGCATGTTGTTAAAGACCAGAATAGAATTGTAAGTAACATTGATTTATTAAACTTAAAATTAATACGAAGTAATAATAAACCACTTTAATATCTATTTCTATATTCCACATTTAATTCCGTGTAATTTAATTTAAATCAGTTGCTTAACAAGCACACCTTTTGGAAAATAGAAAAAAAAACCCTGAAGACAGTGGTGCTAAATTCACGTCATGTTGAAAAAAAAACAGATTTTGATAATGTACAATTTAAAGAGAACAGAGGAGAAAGAACCAGAACAACATCAGATGAAGAGGCAAGAGACTCACCTCTCACCTCAAGAAAGGGGTAACTCCTGGTATTACCATGCTCATGCACTGTCATGTAATGGAAGCCAAATGTTTCACACAGCCCTTATTGTGATGTGGGCTGGAACTTGCAAGTGCTGAAACCACTGGTGCACAGCTGACAAACATCATGTGAATGGAGCTCTGATGAGGCAATGATGTCATCCTTTGTGATGGATTCCTTCCCACATTCTCAGTACTATAAGCACCCACAGAAAATGTTTCAGGTAAACACACCAATGTAATCTTTGTGAGGGTGTGTAATTCAGCTCAAGTAAGGAATGAAACAGTAGACTTCATATCCACGTCCGATTACAGACACATTCCATCCAAACTGAGCTTCTGACATGGAGCACTGATTGTACCATTGTCATATACATAGGGGTAAGGTCACCATCCACAACAGGCTGGAAGAGACAATGGACCTCTCTACATAAACTGCCCATGCCCTACAATTACAATCCTAGCTGTGTCCACCAAGCTGTAGGTCCCAAGAATGAAGTTAATGACTTCATTCAATCGGTGCCTTTAATGCATTTAATGAATCTCAAAACTCTTTACTGCAAAGGGGGATAGAGGGGAGGTTTCATCTCAACCATCATCAATGTGCAGCACCAACCTGGGTGATGCATGGCAGCCATTTTGCAGCTAACTCTCACCACACTTCAGGTAGGTGACAAGGAAGGGACTCAGCAAGCCAGTTGAATTGGATAGTGATTAGACAGCCAAACTGAGAAAGTCAGATTCAGAATTTTTCCAGCACACTGGTACATTTTTTCTCTTTGTAATTCATAACATTGTATCTTTCATGACTGCAGTGTGTCAACGCTTTGGTTTCAGATGCAGAAAGACGGCAACTCTGACAGCACAGTATCCCACCCTCTGTACTTTTGGGCTGACCCATACCTCTTGTTCACGCAGCTCAAGCCCAAAAAGCATGTCTTACCAAGATGCACTATCCCATGGAAATTTTCAAATGTATTTTCAAACATGCAGCACAAATGAAAACGATGTATCTAATAAGAGGGAGGTAAAGATCAGAGATAATCAAAAAAAGAATGGGCATGCAAAGTTGGGAGAATGTTTTGACATTTACTGCAGGTTTATTTGCATTAAGACATCTCCCCCAGTCAATTCATTGCTCTTTGATGTCTCCCTGAGCTGTTGTGATATAAGCCTTGGAAGTGTGAACTAAGCATTTGAGACAACACTGCAAGGCTGCTAAACCTAGCACAAACCAAGGCCTTGCCATACTGCACAAATATGCAAAGCTAAAATTAGCTAAAATGAATGAATGTTTTGCAAATGCAATCTTCAACAGTTTCTCTATCATCATAACTAAATTACATTTAGAATGTATATATGCGTGAATGATTACATGCATGTTATCTGCCACTTGTAAACCAGTGTTGAAAATAGAGGTGCCACTTTCTATGAAGGGTTCCTATGGACTCCTCCTCCTCTCCTTCTTATGGACTGCATAACACAACATAAACATTCATTAACACTTGCCAATTGTCATTAATAATTTAAATGCCCATAACATGCCAAATCAGAGTGTAGTGGATTTTCTTATGATATCAGTGGTGGTATGGCATAACTTTTGACAGTGTATGTTAGACGGCACAAGTTTTCCACGTATTTATTTCGTATTTATGAAACTATTATGTTGTGCTTATGAAAGTGTCACTCTTGTAATGCTTCATGTTACTGTATATAACTGTACCTGCTATATACACATATGTACATATACAGTAAAATATACACTTTTATAATTTAGGTTTCATAATATGTTGACAAATATTGCTGCTTCAGAGGGGAATAGCTGCAAAGCACAACACACCTCATATCCTTAAGGTTAATCAGCCAGGAGGTGCAATCAAGGCCTTCAAAGCATTCTCAGGGCCTCATTTGACTGGTGGACTCAATGACAATGTGGTCATCCAATATGACTATGCTGGGGAAGGATACAAGGACACAGCAGGAACTCATCAACTCAGTTTGTTCTGGTTTTACAGATCTCTTGTATTATTTTAATTTACCAAACAAAGGAATATACTGATGCTCTTTGAAATGCATTGGCAAACAGACTTATGCCATTTCAGTGAGCAGTCCGAATAACAGAATAGTCACTGCCATTGCATTCCATGACGGCATTAGGTATACACACATTGTGTAAATAATGACCACAACTTTCTTTGTGATTTCCTTGGCATTATAAAATAGCTGAGAATCCTTTACTGACAGCTTCTAATAAATGTATTTAAAGCTGAAAATGACAATACATACTGGCCATATATTCACCACCATCAGTAGTACTGCCATATTACTCCATTATAACACAACATGAAAGTAACAAAGACAGTAGAAGTTATTGCACAGTTCACTCATGACTTAAATTCCTCCTTTTTAAAACAAGGCAAAGTATTGTCTGCACAGCGGAAAGTTTACGGTGCTCTCGCCCAATTATAGATGCAAGCCACCGCATGCTAACAAGACACCGCAGCTGCACAAACACATATTAATAATGCTTCATTTACTCTCCCTCAAAAAGAATTATTAAAATATTATTCGAAGTTTGGCGTCACTCTATTACAGTCGCGGCTAGTTAATTTTAGAGCGGCACAGAGCGTCATTAAGCAGCATCCAACAGAACAGGTTTGTGCAAAGGGATCTCTTGGAAAACCTGCGCCACCCCATGATAATATTTTTCATCTACTCTTGATAATTATTCCCGCTGAAACCGTGCAGCTGAAGACGTTTACGGCAGTCCCTATCTAGGGGCGCGCACGCTGAGATGTCGTAGAGAAAAGGTGGGCATGAAAGAGAACCCAGGTTAGCGCGTGTCATTAAATTCCATGCATATATATATATACATATATATATGCAACTGACAGGTTTCCGAGACGTTTCTTTTCATCTTTTTCATCTTCGGTTGTTGTGCTAACCCCTTTAGTGCAAAACCTACACTGTGCAACAATTTACTTTTTAGTTACCCTTTGGAATGAAAGATTGAAATTGAAAAGTACCAGGAGCGGGTAAGAATCATTATATTTTTGTGTCAGAGCGTCTTAGCCTATCATGACCTTTTTTATTAGAATGAGATTGTCTGGTATTTTTAAATATGATACTCTACTCTCAGCTCAGTATTTGAATCCATGGGAGAGATCTTAATGGAATCTCACCAACGTTTGCACAGAAATGGCTTTTGACATACAAATTAATTTTATGATCACCTTTCGCAACTTAGAAGATGTTAATTCATCTTAACTTCAGAGAAGCTCTGCTCTGTAGTACAAATTACATGACATCTTTCATTAAGACACTGAAGGGGGAAGTATTTTACCGCTATGCTGGGTTGTAACCATGACAACTATGGTGAACGCAACAGGAAAAATAAACCAAACTATTTCTCCTTTTAAATTAATTGGTGACATAATCGCGCTAGTGAACTCTTAGAAATCAAACTTGATTTGATGTGCACAACTTGAATAATTGCTTTCTCTCCTGGGGATTTCCATTTAAGCTCAGCACAATAGATAAAGACAAAAAAAAAAATACAATAAAGCTAATTTATCTCAATACAGGAACACAATTCCCTCCACTTATTATTTGCTTTTCTTCCACCTCTGTTGTAAACAAGTAGACCCTACTTTTTACCCACAGTGCTGTTCTTCAGCCCTACACCCACTCACACATAGAGGAATTACATTTGAGGCAGATACAGCACATTTTTCAACTTCAATTATTAGGCTTTTCAAGCCAGAATGCCTGGAAGCCTCCTATTTGGTGTTCCTTTTATTCTTTCCTCCAGTGTTACTGTTCATCTGATTTTGTTCAGATTTTTCACACTCATGGGTCATAGACAGCAGGTGTGTGCAAAATTAATTTTCTGTGAGAGATTGAGGGAAACACCCCACAAATCGCATTATTTTCTCCACTCAGTTTTTCATAACTTGGACACATCCATCTAACATTTGTTTAACTTATAAGGTGTTGTCTCTAGACTGAGCCACACGTTTTGCTTTAGCTGTTGATCCTTTGTTGTGCCCAGTCACTTCCAAAATGACTACAAGACATCAATTTTACACAACTTTCCAAAGTATTGCTTAATTGGGCTCAAGTGTAGCACAGTTACTCCTCATGGTGCAGGCTTGTAGCATTTTGCAGCCTATGGACAACAGTGAGAGACAATAAGGGATAACAGTCCTGAATCTGACTTTTCTCACAGTTTTAGTAAAGATGATCCATCCAGCAGCTAATTCCTTTGTTCTCACTTGTATCTTACGTAGCACAAGGAGGTCACATGTCATGAAATCAGGTCCATCTTCCAAATCTCAAAACCAATTGTAAATAAAACAATTTCATGTTAAGTGCACATGAAAAGCAGGTTAGTTGACTGCATGAATTAAATTAATATGCAAGATTAGACTGAACAGATTAATGGTATGAAAGGCTGAAACTTCACTTGTATCCTGTCTATTGTCAAACACCACATTGTTCTGCAGGGGATCAAGGTGAGCCAGCAGAGTAGAAAACTGGTAAGAAACAGGGTTTGGCTGTAGCCAGTTACATTCCCTACTGGGGCACTGCCATTGTACCTTTAGGCAAGGTACTTAACCTGAATTGCCTCAGTAAATATCAACTGCAAATGGGTAATGTAGAAATTGTATACTGTGTAACTCACTCTAGATAAGACTGTATGCCAAGTAAATGTAATATATTGAGTTAGAGACCTCTGTGTGAATGAGTCAGAGCCCACCTGCCAGGCGTGTGCATTGGATTGCAGGAGGAAATAAGAACACCTGGGACAAACATCCATGGTTACAGGGAAAACATGCAAGCTCTACACAAACAGATGTGGAGATAAATGCAGGGTCTAGGTATGTGTGTAGGGTCACAGAGCCAGATTACTACACTGCTCTATGCACTGTTTACAGATTTTCAATTGTGTTTTTCACCTCATACGACATCCAATAGAGCATACAATTACTTGGAAACATGTACTTGCATGTGCTGTGTACTTTGTCCAGTTTTGGTGGCATAAACTGTTTATTTACACAAAAATAAGAAAAAACTCAAGAACTTCCATTTCAATGCAGGACAGTCTACCAATGGTATGCATGGCTGTAACCAGGGTTTGAAAAATAGTGAGGTTGGGGGGATTTAGGTTTTGTCAAAATTACACATATGAACATTACATACATAGAAACCTTAGCTAGCTATAAAAATAAAAGAAAATGTTTGAGAGTAACACCTTTACAAGCTAACATCATTATACACTTATATTAATTTCCAAATTTGGCTTTGAAATGATTTGTAGGCGTACTATTATTGATACTGTTGCATACATAAGCTGTTTTTTAAACAATGGAGTTGTGTGAAACGTTAGCTAGCCTACGAATATGAAAGAAATAGCCTAGCCTCCATCATAGCCAGAGTATGCATAATTAACATGTTCCATACAACTGCCTTTACTCCAGACGCTGTACCATGTTACTGTTTTGAACATTTCTTACAGATACTGGCATAATGATCATTGCTTTGTCTTACTGAATGGTATGCTGCCAGTTCACACACAAGCCACCTGCTGCTGCCAATGTGTGTAAATTCCAATTGCTGCTGTCAGTGGAAGTGCTGATGATGCAAGGGGCTGCGCTCGCGCCCTCTCTCACAACCCTCACACACAGCAGACACTAAATATCAATTCTAAACTGAATTAAGCATGCACTCGTCTCAGAGGAGAAGTTCTCAACCACTGATTTTTTTATCCAGTTGTATTTAGCTTCAAATTTTATTTTTAGCTCTAAAAAAATGAGCAAGGTCTGGACCTCAGTGACCTCATAGCTGTTTATGAGCATGATGGTATGAATGAACATGCAGGCCACTGTCTGTGTATCTGGGACTCTAGCTGCAACATTCTTATTATAACCAATTTAAACTTATGCAAGTCTCTAAGACAATGCACAATGGTCAAGCACAGGTCAAACAAGATGGGGCCAGAAAAAACTATGGTATTTTAATAATTTAAAAAATCTGCAGTTGAAAACACTGCAAGCAGCCGGTAGGTTGGGGACCCCTGTTTAATAAGTTTGAGGTGTAAGGAAGGTGGGACCATGTATGAGCCAATAAGAACCAGGAATGCCTTAAAATGTCAGTTTGCACGTGGGCCCAGCCAGTGGCGGAGCCGATGGCTCATCGCAGAGGGGGCGAGGACCTGTAGTGGGCCCTTATACATCTAATAGAGGTTATTCACGTGACGTCTGAGTAGGCGGAGTCACTGCGGGTTAAAACCACTGAGTGGCAGAAAGACTTACTGAGTGGCAACGTTAGTGTTCAGCTTGAATGCCGCGAAAACAAAAAACGCATCTAAAATGGGAGAGAGCTGTTGTGCGATTGACTATACAAATAGATTCAACAAGAAATCGGAGCTACCTTTTTACAGACTGTCGAAAGCTAAAGAAAAGAGATGCAAATGGATCCCTTCAATTTGCAGAAACAGCTGGAATCCAGGCACCGAAATGTGTATCTTACAGCTTTCCAAATAAAAGCTGTAATAAAATAAAAATATTTTTACAAACCTGTCCACATTCAACCAGAATATCCATTAGTGTCTTCGTCACTTTAACTTCGTGAACAAATCCCGCCTTGAAGTACGACCAAGCTTTTGCGGACATTCTAAAACGCTTAACGTGAGACGACTTAGCATGGCTTAATGTTCCAAAACAGCGATCAGTGATGACCAACAAAAGCTAAACTAAAATCCAAGGAATATGGTAGTTAGGCCGACGTTGCGTTAAGCGCTGTCCTCTCAGTTTTGCTTTTTTGTTAGTTGATCGCTGTTTGGAAAATTAAGCTACAAAGCGTTTTCCTTATAATGGACGTCAATGGCGAGTTTAGCTTTTTTGATAGGAGATAGTGTTTATGACATGTGAGATGTCAGACAAATTTGGTGATCATTGATCGCTGTTTTGGGACATTAAGCCACGTTAAGCGTTTTCCTTATAATGGGCGTCAATTGAGAGGAAAGCGCTTAACGTGAGATAACAACCATACTCCTAGGATTTCGGTTTTGATTTTTTGACAGGAGGAAGTGTTTCTGACAAGAGATGTCCGAGAGAAAATTGGTGATCATTGATCGCAGTTTTGGAACATTATGCCACGTTAAGCGTTTTAGAATGTCCCGGCTTTTGTATGCCTTCAGGCTTTGCTATGTGTATTTCCCCGGCGTCGAAATCAGGTAGGCTACATATAAATGTCAGGAAACCCGTCAATGCATAACCTCTATTATAGGCTGTATGGAGATGCAAGACAGATCCAAGGGGAAACTTACGAAGACGGAAGGGCGGAACGGAGAGAAATGCGGATTACGATGAGGTGTGCTATTTCTCGTGGACCATTTTTAAATACCGCGGCTCCGTCTGCAGTGACGGCGATGGGAAATAAGACAGCCGGCGATCGCCTAGTTCCTACTTTGGGACTCGAACAGAGGGCGTAATTTTTCTGTTTGTAGCCTACACTTACACAAGGGTACTGGAAATAATAATAATAAACTTTTCTGTTACTTTATTGTGTCTCTGCTCATTCAAAATAAATATCGCGGCGAGAAACTTAGCTAGAGCTCAGTCGAAACCATTACGACCTCAGTCTGACTTTTTGCGGCAATCAAGACACACAAACAAACTTTATTCAAAATATTAAACTAAACAACAAAATGCATGTTCAGTCAGGCAGATTGGGCCCAAGGTGGGCCCCTTTGTTACGGGGCAGAACCGTGGGCCTGCGGCAGCCGCATCCTCTGCCCCCCGCCCCCCCCCCCCCCCCCCCCCCCCCTCCCCCTCCCGCTCGCTCCGCTACTGGGCCCAGCCCATGTGACACACAGAGCAGACAACCGGGTGGAAACCAGCGTACACTGTACAGAGTGCTGGAATGACACAGTGGCATAGCAGAGCAAGGCAACTGTCACCTTTAAAGCAATAGATAGAGAAGTTGGACATGCAGTCTTTCGTATGTCTCTCATCATTCCCCGTTATTTTTCCATAAAGTTTCCCCTGGCTGTCACACGGTATGGCTAAAAACACTGTACAGGGCTTTCGGTGACGTCTCAGGTGGAGTAAATAAAATAAAATAAAATAAAAAAAAACATTTATAACATTCTGAGCTGTGGTCGAAGCTGAAACGGTACTGCGCCGCGAATTTTGACAGCCTTGCCACTTTAGGACCACTCCCCATTGCCCTCAAACGATAGGCGAAGAGCGAGCACAAGGGATTAAACTGCACAATCGGCATTGCTGACATTTCATCCGAAACCAAGTGCACTGAATGCTTTCACACCACCATTAGATCACCACTTAAAACCGGACGCTATGTGTATTATTCATCACACACAGCTCCTTTATGCTACAACCCAGGACCAGGACTCTTGGTAACTGAAAGCTAAACAATATGCGTCAATTCCTGCAATAACTTTATCACGAAGCTTTCTTACAATAGATCTAACGCCAAATATCATTAAATATCGATAGTGGGGATTACATGGCATCCAGCATGCAGAAAAGTAGACATAAGCCTCTCTTTTGGCAAGGCAGAATTTGTTCAGAACGATCAGATTAAAATCAGTTTTGATGCTGTGTTCATTTTCTTATTGGCACATGCTCTTCAACTTTCTAATGACTGGTTTGGTTGCCCCCGTATTACATTATGCTATGAGCTCCAGAAAAAAAGTGTTAATAGACATAACTTGCTTAAACACACACTACTAATAACAATTTAGGAGGTTTGAAGCTGGACCTAGTTGTTACTGAAACTTTGTGTGAGCCGCTGATCAGGCTCCAGTGTACCGCCCCTTTGCTCCGGGAGTGACGAGACGTTGACAGTGCTGATTCTGGACGCCAGTGAGGAGTATGCTATGCGAAGCGTAGTGCAGCGCATCGACACAAATCACGTTTTCTTTCAAAGTTCCCAGCTTCATAACGCGAACAGGGCACAACACCCCACTTTAAAGCTTTGGTACTAATGCTGGGCTGCTGCGCACGACCGATCGACGAACTCAGCTTCATCGGCGCGGAGAGAAAGTAAGCGAATTTGCCATGATCACATCAGCCCCTGGCTGAACCCACACGCACTACTTCCTGCTGAGAAACCAGCTAGCTGGCTAGCTGTCGCTATGATGCATGTTTGAGTCATTTGATTTTCAGCTACATACAGTTTTTCCAGGCTCAACTTTTAGAAACTATAATTAAACGCATTCATAAGACGACATGTTACCATGTTTACCTGTGATTTTTTTGCCTTATTTTAGTTCGGTGTAACCTACTCTACACAGATGTTGTAGCTAGCTAAGTGTGTATCTTAATTAGACTAGTTAAGCTAACTTCACATCGCATGTGAAAGCGGCGAGCAGGAACTAAAAGTTTACCATGCGAGAACTGACGTTTTGCCAGCGAGATAACTTTAGCTGGCGAACTAAAGGTCAGTTATTCCAGTCTCGCATGCACCTGGATTATGTTTCTTAAAGTTTGCTGTTAATTTTGTATGTTCATGTAGATTAGGTCATTGCGTTAATTTAATACATGTTTAAAACCGGTGCGTGCTGTTTTGCTAGATAACTACGCTGGCCGGGTGAGGTAACCTAGCACACCACACCGCACCTTTTTAAAACTGGTTGGCTCAGATATGCTTCTAGGCCAGAGCAAAGTGGTCTGAGTAGTTTCAAAACTTCGAAATTACCTTGAGGTTGACAGTCCGTCGAAATGTACATTTTGTCGCTGGTCATAAATGTGGTAGTTAGCCAAACGCTCTGCGTTCCAGAATGGGGGATATGCATTGCCAGTTAGTTATCCGTGTCGCTAGCTGACCAAGCAAACTTGTGCTGTCTTAACAGATATCTCATCACAATTTACAATTTACAGTTTGGTATTTCGCAAACCAAAGCGCAACGTCATGCGCTGGACTCGACCTGAGCTGTCACTCACTGTAGTTTTGCACAGTTTATTTGTGCGAAATGCCATAGTTTAATGTATTAGGATGCTAGCTAACCGAATCCTGTCTATTGGTAACTGGAGCCTTTGCAAACTGTGAGCTCAGTTTTTCATAATTTTTACAGATGCGTGTGGTTTTGTTTTTAACGGGGTATGCAGTAGCCAAACTTATAACAATTGTCGAGTGAAATCATAATGTATTCGTCTTGACAACATGTTAACATTACGATGGAGTGTGTAGTTTAGGCTCTTGAACGCACTGCTACAAGATCAGCAGAAATTTACGTTTGACCTCTAAACTGGCAGAGAGCTACAGAGCGGACCTTTCATATGAACGTTATGATGGGCAGCATACTATGAAGGTAAATATGTTGCAAAATGCGAGAGCTTATAGACTTGATTTTGAGAACTTGTAGATTACGATGTGAGAACTTGTAGAACAAAAATCTGAACTCGTATGTTTAATTTTTCACTTGCAGAAAAATGTGAACTTGTATGTTGAAATTCACAAATGTGTAGATTGATATTTACATAAATACAATGATAGCTGAAAACTTTTAATCCAACATTTACTCATATTTATTTATTTATTTATTTTTTTTTACTTGAGTCCATTTTCCAGTACAACCACAGCTCGCTGATTACAACCTCTTGAATCGGTCCGTACAACTTCAAATCTGCGCGCCTTGACTTTTGCAACACTTCTTGCAGTCAGCTGTGTTGCAAAACCAATTTGCGCTTGTAGTTCCGGAAGTGAGAGAGCAGAGCAGAGCAGGGGGCGGGGGGCGGAGGGTGAACCAATCAGAAATCAGAAGACGAAGCGCTCTTTTCATGGCTCTTTTGCTCTGCTGTCCTCTACGGAAGCGCATTGCATTCACACAAAAAAAATGACCTTATCTCGTAATTATGAGAAAAGTTAAGGTAGCCTAGTTATGAATCGTCGCTAACCTAGGCTACAGGATAAGACAGTGGGCAATGATGGTGCTCTAATGTTGGCTTAATGTTCCAAAATAGCGTCCAGTGGTCACCAAATTTGATATCAGACGAATTTGGTGATCACTGATCGCTGTTTTGGGGCATTAAGCCACGTTAAGCCTTTTACCTATAATGGGTGTCAATGAGGAGGAAAAAGCTTAATGTGAGATAACGAACATATTCCTTGGACTTCGGTTTTGATTTTTTGATATGTGAAAGTGCTTATGACAAGAGATGTGTGAGAGAAATTTGGTCTTCTTTGATCGATGTTTAAGTACATTAAGCCACTTTAAGCTTTTTCCTTATAATGGCAGAAAAGCCTTAATGTTCCTTATTGCGACAGTAGGCCTGCACATTGCTGATCATATACATTGCTGATCACCACCCCAGTGTAAGCTGTAGCTTAAGTGATGTCGTAAGAGGTTAAACATGAATATTTGCGTTAAGCTATTCCCAGTAGGCCACTGATTCTCAATCCTGCTCCTGGGGCCCCCCTGCTCCGCACATTTTCCATCTTTCCCTGCTCTACCTACCTGACTGAACTCATCAGTGACACTTTCGATTAGCTGAACACACCTGATTTAATAAAGAGCATGTTAATTATTTCAATCAGGTGTGTTTGGAGCAAGGATAGACTGAAGATATGCAAGACAGGGGGGCTCCAGGAGTAGGATTGAGAAACACTGCATAGGCCAACTGTAGGCCAGCTGCAAGCAGTGTCTTTATAATGGGTTCCTACAGGAAAAAACTTCAGTGAAAACATCAGTGTTTACATTAAACCCATGGGGTCGTCGTACTGGTTCTCGAACGTGGTCATGATCAGAAACATGTTAGAGGAGTGTAGTCCTGATATGTCGCTGTTTTGGTCCATAATGCTATGTTAAGCTTTTTCTTTATAATGGGGCTCAATGGAGAAGAAACGGTTTAACGCAAGATAGTTACCCCTTGCATTGGATTTCAGTTTTGCTTTTTTGATAGGAGATAGTGTTTATGACATGTGAGATGCCAGACAAATTTGGTGATCATTGATCAATGATTATGGGACATTAAGCCATTAAGCGTTTTAGAATGTCCGGAGTTGAGATGCATGCGCAGTGTTGACATACTAATATTGATGTCATCCACATTAAGTAACATTAATATTTCCCAGTGTCTCATACTGAGAAGGAAATAAAGCACTGTCTTATCCTGTAGGCTAGGTTAGCGATGATTGATAACTAGGCTACCTTAACTTTTCTCATAATTATGAGATAAGGGGCCATATGTATCAATCGTTGTGTACAACTTGCGGTAGGACCGGTTACGCACAATCCCACGATTGTTCTTATATGGACTGAGACACACCTTTAATTTGTCGAATTAGCATATTAAAGATCCCACGTAAATCTGAGTGAAATGCAGAGATTGATGTTGAGGATCAATGGCAGGACGTAAGAAAAGAAATTATGCGGACATGGAGATAGAGGTGATGGTTGATGAGGTGGAGAGGAGAAGAAAAGTCCTTTTTGGAGGCCAGACTAGCGGCATTTCAAATCGACGGAAAAATGCGGAGTGGCTCAAAGTGGTGACTGCTATGAATGCAGTTTCACCAGAGGCGCGTACGGTGGAGGAGGTGGAAAAAGAAGTGGTCGGTTTTTAAACCTGAGTGTCCTCGCACCATTTAGGGAATCGGAGTGCTCAGAACGTAGGTCGACAAGATGAAAAATAATAGAATTTATGAACGATTCTAACCACTGAGAGATGACTGCTAAAATCAACAAAATAATAGCCAACAGTGTCAGGGTCATAAAGTAAAAAAACAAAGATAATCAGATCGTTTTTTCTGTTTTTCTGCTCATGCCATGCAGCTCTCTGGGGGGTCGCAGACAATGCAACTGAGGCGCAAAGCCCCCTCTTGCCCCCTCGTGGCGCTGGGTGCAGACACACTGGTCCTGTGTGCGCTTATTCGTTTTTTGGCCTCTCTTTTAATACTGGCTTCACCACTGCTGTGACATAAATGTATTATTTGATTTTGAAACAGTAGTTTTGTGTTGTTGTTATTTAGCCTTTTGGAGGCTATTGTATGGTTAAATCAATGAATTTCATTAAACCTACCACCAGACCAATTTTAGGTGGTGACCTGGCAGTCTGCCCTAAATATTCCTATTTCATATTATGGCCATGATGCACAAATATGGGGCGCCGTTTGTAAAAATGTATACACTGATTTATCCTGCACAGTTTTTGCACATTTAACATTGTCAAATGTAAAAAAAAAAAGCAGTACAATTTTAAACTGTCACTTTTTCATACATTTACAGACAAATTGATGCAAAAATGTAAAAGTCTTTTTCAAGGGTGAAAAATATGATATAATAACTTGTGTAAATATAAGTGTTAAATGTAAATGTTAAATATAAATGTAAATGTTAAATCTAATATGCACATGTGGAGTGAACCTAATGAATATGGTAATTAACCACAGCTCCATTGTGTGACGCATGTTCCTTCCCATGGAGAAGCTCGGGCATTCGCATCAGGCACTGTGTCAATGTAGAAACATGGCAAGTCTAGCAACAGGTGGTGGTGATTTGGCGGAAATAATTGAAAAAGCAGTAGCTGCTGGTGTTAAAGCAGCTCTGCGAGGTCAGACCACGCCAACGTCGAGTGGCCCTACAATACCCTCGGTAAGTTGTGATTTTTAAATTAGACAATTAGATAAGTCTGTCTACAGGCTCAGGTTCTAAAGCTGCCCTGTGACAGCTGATAAGCTTTTTGAATCCCTCGTTCCCTTGAAGCATGTCTTTTGCAATGCAGTATGCAATTGCATTTGTGATGTCTTTGTGTCTTTTCGTTTTTTTATCGCAAGGCACAGTGCTGGAAAATGCTGATACGATCGTTTGCTGCTGGGTAGTCGCACTGGGTACTGGCCTGGTGCTTGTCGAGGCTCCACTAACAACACTCATTTGGGACTGTAATTTCTTACTTTCTGCGTGTTCTAGTGGATGATATTGTTTCAAATGATGAAATGGGTCTGTGGTGTTGCCTGACTGATGGCCTGTGTCTTCGGCACAGTTTGCAGTGCACGCTGCTCTGTTTTTTGACGGATTGTAAATAGCCGAAATATCTCCGAACTACTTTAGTTGAATGACCCTTCTTGTTGACGATGTCGTCATCCTTCGAGCTCATGCATTGAGTACTCATGCATTGAGTACTCAATGCATGAGTACTCAAATGCTCTCACCGTGCAACCTAACTTGTGCAATGCATACCTTTATTCCTGCTGGCAGTTCATGATTCATTTCTGTGCATGTTATCTAAGCATGGAAATTAATTATATCGAACATTTGTTATATTTCTATCGAGGAAAATTATATTGTGATAATTATCGTTTTATCGCCCAGCCCTACAGTTACAACTATTAATTACAAAAGGGGATGGAAAAGGAAAAGCATTTTAATTTACTATTACAAGCAGGGCTGACGTTTGCTAACTAGACTAAGATGTCAATAAAAATGTATGCCTGGTTTCTTGAGGCAGACTTCATTTGGGTGGTTCATGCAGCACACTCAAAAGAAAGTGTATTTGTAGGTTATTCCCCAAAAACCTGAATAATCTTTCCAACTTTACCTAATGAATTTAAGGTGGGAGTAACTGACGTTAACTCTAGCTATTTTTTAAATTAGCGAATGTTACTATTGTCCAAAGTAAGCTATTAACACTCTGCTTCTACGGTAACTAGTATTACTATGCAATAGATAAACTATTCATTCATCACATTACCTCTGTCTGCTTCCTGTTTTTCCTCCTCTTGTCTTCTTTTTCTTCCCTGGGTATCAGAGGGCTTCTGTCTTTTTGACATGATTACGTTACTGATGTTAGCCTAATCATATCACATTTCACGCTCACTAGCTCAGATAACTCGCCTTACCCACAATCAGGTAAGTTGGGGGGGGGGGGGGGGGGGGGGCATGCGTTGGGGTGATGCTGCGGGCAACCCAGAAAATAGGCTAAGTAGTTATGTGTTGTGGGCTTTTTAGTATTTCGAAATAATAGTATTAGTAAAAAATAGAAATTAAAAATTTGTTTTTTTTTTTCTTCTCTCATTTGGGGTGCTCCTATGGATGGACGGTGCCCCTAGCATTCGCCTATACCACCTATGCCAAGGGCCGGCCCTGTAATATAAAATATGTGTGTGTGTGTGGTGTGTGTAGGAGCGTAGATGACACATGCCTTCTTGGGATGACTGTCTAAGAGGAGGATCTATTTGGGTTCTTTCTGAAACTGAATCTGATCACAGTAATGGGCTCTTGCAAGTTGCAGCACCTCCAGCGTAGATCAGTGTAGCTCAGCTGTGTGATTATCCGCACATAGGTGAATCATCATACTTGTGTGTTTAATGAGCTCTCTGTGCGAAATTGTCTTAATTTTGCCTGTGTTAATCAGGGGACACAGACATCAGATACGTAGATTACATGGTCCACTTAGTCAGCACAGTTGGCAAAAGGTTATACTTGCACCTTGCTTTGGAAAGTGTGTCAAATTCTAACAGCAACTGACTAGAATACAGCTTGGGGTGTGTGTGATTTCTTGAACTTGGGCTTGTCTCTGATCTTTTGCCTGCTTTTGATCGCATTGAGTGGTTAGTCTCTGAACATGTTATGAAGTTGCACAACCGGAGTGTTACAGTGAATGATTGCTCAGATTTTGATGGCTGAGAATAGTAGTTCAGGCTGCCTAATCATGTGATTCAGCGCTTGGGGTTGGGTTTCAGTAATGTCTCGCAATGAGTCATTTCTTTTATTTAATGTCAGATGGAAACTCCATTTGTCTATCCCCAAGGCACTGTGGCGTCTGCAAAACACATGGAATCCACGCCATGTCTTTTTTCATAAGTGTTATCTGCTATAAATTTAAGCAAGCCTGGACCCTGTTGTGGATTGATCTAGTGATCCAGGAGATGATCAGTGTGCAGGAGGATTTCATTCAGTTCTGTAAAAAAAACTTGGTTCGGCCTGCACAGACACAATAAAAATCAACAAAGTGGTCCTGTGTTTGCCATATGTTTTTTTCTGTGCAATTATTTGATTTCTCTTCACTGCCAACACTGTGTTTTGAAGCCAAGATGAGGAGGAGGCCTGTTTCTGCAGAAAGCCGTGGGTTTTTATTTAGCCGTGGTGTCCCAAATTCCCAGACTTTTAGAATTATAAGGGTCATTATGGTGCAACAGTAAGAGAGTCCTTCAAGTCAGCCTTCCAGCGCTTGATTACATGTCAAAGTGCAACATTTCATAAAAATGACTCTCATTGATTCCTCAGCATCATGAAGGCTTGGTTAGCCCGAGGACGCTAAAAAACTCCAAAACATTTACCATCATAGGATGAACATTTCATACAGGGTTGAGTGTAGTGAATCATTCTTTTAAGTTCCTAACCATTCTCATTCTAAAGTTGTTCTTTATACTATATTAATGCTATCAGCAAATATAGTTTGTGTGGTCCCTCTTGGTTTCAATGGAAAGAAATAGGGTCAGGTTCTGGCAGCTGAAAAGCAGCAATGTTACCATGACTGGTATGTAGCAGCATGGAGTGTCAGTGCCCTTGCGTCTATGTGGCTAATCCAGATTACATCCACTACAGGTTACTGTTGCCTCTCTTGTTTCTTGGAGTGGGCATGAGTACTCAAATGCTTGAAATCGTATCACTTAGAAGTGAATTATTGAATTGAATCTCAGCTACTTTATACACATGACCAAGTGGACTCCACTCAGCATTTTACTACAGTAACATTAATAGCTTTTGCGGATTGGCAGGGCTCTAAATGAGGTTTGCCTACCCATGCTGGAAAGCCCAGTATTTGTGTCATTTAACTGAATGTTGGTGTGGCATACCCTGTGCTTGAAGGATCTTTCAAAAACTCTGAATTTTATGAGTCTTTTATCCCTCCATTCTTTATATATAGGCAAACCACAGGTACCCTTGGGATTCATATTCGCCTTTTGTGGCATAATTACCAGTTGCATGTGCCACCGTAAAACCTAGCAGCGCTGATCTTGACCTCCTGTGCCTGTCATGGAGGCAGATGAATGCAAAGCTTCACAGGGGGTACAGAGAGAACCCAGAGTTGGAGCAGACTTCCTTCCCCCTGAATATTTTATCCCTGTATGCCACGGGCTGTAACGTTTTGCGAGTGAGCTCCACAGCAGTCCCAGGCCGTTGATGCCTGCCCGTTTGATGCCCTTGATCCCCCAGTTGCTGGGAAACAAACAGCCAGTTGTAAGCCGTGGGAAGCAGCCATGTTTTTTCTTCCTCCTTCTTCTTCTCCGTCTTTTTTTCAGAAGTCACGCCAAGTTGGACTCGAAGACCTTTACCAGCGCAGTTGCAGGCAGTGGACAAAAGTATTTTAACTGCGGCCTGAAGCCAGCAGTGGGAAGCCAGCGGGGTATGGGGCTGCTCTTGGAGTCCCCGGCCCCACGTTGCTCTGGGCTCTTTTGAGGGAGCACGATTGGAAAGGGGGGGCAGTCACTTGGGCACCCAGGCACAGTCACTGGGCGGGTGCCAGCCCCGCTGACAGCTTAACAGTGGATGCTTTATGGCATGTGCCGTCCCTGGAATGCCAAGCCATAAACAGCAAGAGGCCTGAATCGCAGTTGTTGCATTTTTTACCCCGAAAGCTTTGTAAATTGTGCATCCTGAAGATGCACATTGGGAGGTGGCAGATGAAAAATCGAAAAATCAAAGGAAGCACATTTCTTTGAATAAGTTTCTGATTCATATTCTTTTCTCTTTTCCCCCCTCACTGCAGTCGTTCTGGGTGAGGACATAAGGAAATGTGCTGGTTCTTATGCATGTATGAAACAACAACAAATCAAGAAGAAACTGTATTCTTCATTCATATTGATGGCATGAAAAAAATCAGCTGCAACCTGATTATTTGTAATTATTTGCCGTTCTTTCTCATGAGCAGGCCAATGCCCTCTCGTTGGCTCAGATTAATAATGATTAAATAAAAATGATTTTAAGTCATTCTCAGACTGGGAGCATTTTTGGAGCCACTTTGTTGTCACATATATAATCGGTGGCAAAAAGGAGGCAACGGCTGGAGAATTTTGTTCTCCACATCTGAAACAAGGTGTGCCTTGAATTCAGGTCCCTGGATTGGGATGGGCATGCTTTTCAAGCCCCCAGGTGGAAAGGAGATATGACAGCAGTGCAGAAGCCATAGCTTGACCTGTGAGAATCAGTGAGACATCACGAGGTTGTGACCCAGGCTTGCGCCCCTGAGCGCTGTTTGAACTTGAAGAAGTGTACCGTGGTCAATTTCTGAGAGCACAAGGTTTTAGCTGTGGATTTGATGATGGAGGCAGCATTTGAAATTGGAAGTGGCCTTTTAAACATGTTGTCTGGCACATTTGCTCAGTGCATGCCCACATCCCCCTATGGCCAGGTCTGAATGCAGTTCTGTCCTGAAGTGTTTAGGCATATTTTATCATTTGTGTGTTTTAAGTGTGGGGCTGAGGTAAAAGAAAATGATTTGAGAAACTGAAGCAAGTAATTAAAAAGGGACCTTGATCTTGTTCAACATCCAGCAATAATTATGACCAAGGGCGTAGGAGAGAGTTGAATGAATTTTATGTCTTTATATGTAATCCCAGTCCTTAAAGGAGCATATATCTTGATTGAAGAATAATACAATATCAAGATGGCTTGAAATAAGAAGGTATGCGCGTGTAAACGCCACTTAAGTGCTCTCAAGAAGAGCTGCACACCTCTGTTACTACTAAGCTCATCTGAACATAGGAGATGCACATCTGGGGCAGAGTTTGCCCAACATGAAGGTGTGTCACTCAACATTAGAATGTGTCTCTTTAGGCCTAGAAATATAAGAAGAGTTATTTTCCTCGTGTAGATGGAAAGTGTATGACACTAATCCACATAACCAAATGTCACACTTTGATGTAATGAAAGGTGCATGCCATCAAATCACAGCAGAAGACTGCCAAATATGGACTACACACAACAGACAGGTTTTCCCTCACCGTATAGCAAGGGAAAACAGGTGCAACTTGATGAAAATCTGTGGCCTTGAACAACAGGAAAGCATGGAAGTACAGTACAAACTGTGTGTACATTTTTTTGTTTAGCTTAATTAAAACATTTATACTTTTGCAGTTTCTAAAACTTAAAATGTCGACTGAATACTGTGGTGAAGTTTTCTGCCCAAAGCTGGTCACATAATTCTCAAATTACTAGCTAGCTAGCTGATACTAACTTTACCTCAGCAATAGGCCTATGTCAGTGACAAAACAGCTGGCTAGCTAATGTTAGCTTGTTCATTAATGCTCAGAGAAATAAGTAACAAGCTAATTTACAAAAAATTTACAACATACTCAAACAGAATACTGTTCAGTAGTAGGCTATAGAGAATTTGATACCGAAAATAGCATGCGGCGAGTAGCACAGAATACTTCCTACGTCCTTGATTTGCAGTCCTTGAAGGCGGTTACCTCGTGAACTCAATGTTTTTTTTTTTTGTTAGCCCAGTGTTTTTTAAACGACTGTTGTAGCTACACTATATGGACAAAAGTATTCGGACGCCTGACCATTACACCAACAGGGACTGTAATGACATTGTATTCAAATACATATACTTTAATATGGAGTTGCTCCCCCTTTTATAGCTATAAAAGCTTCCACTCTTCTTGAAAGGCTTTCCACAAGATTTTGTGTTTCTGTGGGAATTTGTGCCCATTCATTCTGTAGAGCATTTATGAGGTCAGGCACCGATGTTGGATGAGAAGGCCTGGCTTGCAATCTCCGTTCCAGTTCATCCCAAAGGTGCTCGATGGGGTTGAGGTCAGGGCTCTGTGCGGGCCAGTCAAGTTCTTAAACGCTTCCACTTTCTAATAATATCACTTACAGTTGACCGTGGAATATCCAGCAGGGATGAAATTTCACGAACTGTCTTATTGCAAAGGTGGCATCTTATCACAGTACCACGCTTGAAGTCACTGAGCTCTTCAGAACTACCCATTTTGTATCACAAATGTTTGCAAATGGAGACTGCATGGCTAGGTGCTTGATTTTATACACCTGTGGCAACGGATCTGATTGAAACACATGAATTCAATAATTAACAGGTGTGGCCAAATACTTTTGTCCATATAATGTAGCTGGTTCGTCCTAGTTAATCTGCTGTGTCAACAAGCAGGAGCCCTGAGCTATCTTCGAAAATAAAAACCTGTTTAATGGGTTTACTGCGCTTGCGGTTATCGTTTAACATGATGAAATCTAATTTTATTTAACGTCGCCTACAGTACAGAAACTAGCTAGCTAATAGCCTAGGCTACAATTGCTGTTGCCAAATTATTCAAAGATGACTAACTGAAACTGGTTGCTAAATAAATCCACACACGCCTATCACTATCTACCATCTATCATACCATGTGTAAAAGTAGCACGCACACAAAACGTGATCAGGGAGAATGATATTTCCGAATTAAATTTTTATTCTAAATTTGCTGGTTGTTCTGACACGACTATAAATAATGTTTTTTTTAACTGATTTAGAGGGCACAAAAATATCCCACACAAATACCCCCCCCCCCCCCCCCCCCGTGTTCCTTCACCCCTGATTATGACTGTAGCTCTGGATTAACAGTCCCAGTCCCAGAGACTACACTAAGTCTGGAGGAATCTGTATTCATGCAATGTCTCAGAGTAGGAAATAGGTCCAGGGTAGGAAAAAGCCAGCCTCATAATAACAGCTTGTGCTATTCTGTGCAATATCTGACTGCTGGATTCATGTTGGCATATGTGAGACTTCTATAATCCTTGTAGAAAATTGGGAATTAAAGCAATATTAAGTGTGATGAAAAAATTAAATGACATAGTCTTGGTGAAAATTGTATTAATTTAATTAACTAAAACCATTTAAAATGTCACTTTCAAGTTGACCATCCATGTTAATTTGCTTGCAGTTGAGCTCTTTAATGAGATGTTTGATCATGTTCACAAATTGCAGAAACATGACAACACAATTGCTATTAACGATTGCCTCTTCTAAACATAGGACAAACTGTGAAAAATGTCATCACTGCCATTCATTTGTGGCACTTCACATGTCATAATCAACTGAAATCTACTTTTAGGAGTCTAGAGCCATCTGAGAGTTAGGAGTATGAAGCTTCATAAATATCTCCTGTTGCCTGCTCTGAGGCAGGAGTTTTTTACTCCTGTTTTTTACTCCTTCAAAACGTGGATTTCCGTACAGATTGTTAAAATGGAGATTTTCTTGTTTTACAGTCACTGATTTGTGATGACGATTTTCAGTCCTGCCTCTTTAAGAATGAACTGAACACAGCCATTTCCCTATGAAAGGAAGCAATGTAAATGTTGTGAAGACTGATAACTGAGTAGGTCTAAAGTGGTCATCCAGTTCAGTACTCCCCTCTCTCCCTGCCAAAAAAGAGCTTGTTAAGAGCTGTTAAGATGCCTTAGGATGGCATTTAAAACAATTAAGATAAGTAAGTATTGCCTAGTTGCTTGCATGTCCCACAGTGGTATAATGCAATAAAGCAAACTGGGGTGGTCAGTGGGCTTGCTAAATAACAAATTCCTTTAATTTACTTTCTAACGGCCATCCATGCACACTTGCAGATACACTCTGTTCTATCTGGAAGATAAATTTAAAAATAGCTAGGTGAAGATTGGTTAATTTCCTCTGCCTAACGAGGGTCAAAATGATCAAGGCTGCCGCTCTTCGTCTTGTACTAACACATCTACACATTTGTGTTTTTTTTTTCTTTTCTTTTCTTGTCTTTTCTAAGCAGCACAGCTTGACCCTACAAAGAGATTTCTGGTTGGTGCTGCAGATGAACTTATCCCCTCTGTGAGCAGTTGCTCCTCCCGTTGCTCATGAATGCTGACTCTTTCTGCCAAAAATTATGTCCCCCCTTACATGTTCACGCTCTGTTTATTTTCATTCATCTATAAAAAAGGAAGTTCCTTCCTTTTCCTCTAAATATAGGTGGGTAACAGTTTCCCTGTTATCAAGCAGAAGTAATGCACTGAATTTCTTGGGTGTTCCTGCTTGATTTCCTTGGCATGGCTGTTAGTTTGCCGTGGGCAAAACTACACTCTTCATGCTTGGGAGACATTCTGATGGCCGAGGATGGCAGGCCCCAGTATGTGCAATTTATCCTTCTGTGCCATTTCGACAGCACGGAAATGCTTCCACTCAACTGAAAGGGTACGTAATCGCAGGCGAGCCCTGTCTGTGAGCCTTTCTAATGAAGTTGCCATATATTGAACAAGAAAATAGATGGCAACCACTTTTTCTTGGCAGAAATGCTGCGCCATTTTCACATTTGTTCTTTTCGCCTGTTGTATCTGTTATTTTCACTATAGGGATGGGACACCAAAGTGATTTTGCACTCAATTCATGGTAGAAGAAACACAACTGTATTTATGAAGATGCTAGGAAAAATATTTTTTCTCAGCTTAATAGTCAGGTTCAGTATATTTGAAAACTTGAAATGATCATCAGAAACAGCAGACTCTGAAATGGTGGAAAAGCTGTCAGTCAGCTTTCAATATAAAATGTACTGTCTTAGAAGATGGCAGGTTAATAACTATTAGGTGAGAAGCTATTAAGGTAGATATATGATTCTATTTAATGGTTTAAAAGAAAACATTGAAATGAGATGGTGGGTCTTCTTCGATGTTATTTTGAATGGTTTCAGACACACTCAAAAAATAATTTGTTGGATTTACTTAATCCATTTATGTCAACAATTTCCAATAAACTGAGTTGAGTAGCATCCAAATGGTATTATTTAGTAAAAACAACTAAAGTGACTTCAATTAATCTAACACTGGTGAGTTAAGTAATGATTAAAACATTTTGTTAGTTTGGATATAACAAAATGCTCACACAGCACTTAAGTATTATGATCAATTTCAATTTAAATGACATTTTTAAGTTCAACTAAATTGATGTGCTCGCTTTCAAGTAAAGCAAACATTTTGGTTTCACTTGACAAAGTTTATTCAATGAATAAACACGCACTGGACAGCATAGCCAGATTTCCATAAGCAGTAAACTAATCTTAAAAGTACTGCTTTATCAGTTCTGCTGTAAGTCAATCTGTGCCTCCTTTAAGTTGGAAAAACTGTAGATGACAAAAGTTCTCAGTCATCTTGGTTATAACATATTGTGGCGAGCTTGGGTTCTATTGCGTGGAAGGATGAGGCATGCATTGAACTTTTGCTTTTTAGGCACTCTGTTCTGTCTTTAACAAGACAGCACATGGACAAGCATTTATTTTTCAAACAACAAAGGGGAAAGGGGAAGAGAAGTCAACAAACAGCAACACAAACCAAGATAAACTAAGATAACCAATATAAACGATGATTAAAACACATAACTAGGCAGTTATTCAACAACAAAACTGTAAATGGTGCGTGCTAGGCATTATGGGTAATGCTCTGCCAGTAACTCCCGGCTCGCTGCAATATTGACAAGGCCCAAGTTAAAGTATTATCTTAACATGAAGTGCAAAATTGTATACAAGCTAAAATGGTACATCATGTTACACTTTGTAGGTGCATGTTCGCGCCACTCTCTTTTCCGTCATGCATCCATAGTCATTCCACATTCATGGAGTGAGCTTCTGAGCATGCGCAACATCTGTCCTATGGGAACTCATCTAGGACATTCTTAATGTACCGTTTTGATTGTGCGATTCACTCAGCACTGTTGCATTGTATCAAATCAAGTGGCTTTTGTGGCTTTAACAAGTCTTCAGTTTAAGTTAAACCTACTAAAGTGGACTAGGTTTAAAAAGCTAACACAGATATATTAAGTAAATTGGGTATAGGTACATTTATTTAATTCAACAACTCACAAAGTTCACTTTTTTGAGTGTAGAACAATCTTTTTTTTTGCTGGCACTTTTAATCACTTTTAGTGGTGATTAAAATAAATTTGAGACAGTGGCCCTTTCGGCTTCCTCCTAATTGACCAAGCGTACATCATTAGGAGTTTGGGCTTCAAAGGCACCAAGGGAATGATCAATCAGTGGTCGGTCTCTCAAAGGTTCCTCCATTTCTTGTAATCAGGGCCCTTTCTACTGCTGCGTTTGGAGACTCAAAGTTGGCTTTGAATTGCCAAGCTCTTAATCAGAGCCGAAAAGATTTGTTTTTGTCACAGTCTGGCTCAGAAGGTGAGACCTAAACTTTCTGCATTGAGGTCAACCGTTCTTGATCTTGGAACTCCTTCTGATGGCATGCAGCAGCTACTGCTGCATTTTAATCTGGGATAACTACCAACCGTGTGTGCTTGGATCCTGCACCTCGATTGGCTGTTTCTCTCCCCCACAGAATGCAGAAGACTGGAATTTGGCGGTGATGTGAGGATGAAATGGCTGCCTTTTTGGTCCCCTTAGGAAGTGTGTACAGCCTGCCCAGTTTCATGCTTGACTTTGGGTCATGTGTTAATAGGTGTACTGCACTGCACAGCTGTTGAAGAGGAGGCCAGCAGGAAGGAGTATCCAAGGCCTACTGTGTTGTGAAATAACACCAGCCACTGTTGTGCGTGGCCATCTCTGTCGCAATTTCATAATGTGTTTCCATTACACAGTTTGTGCCCATGATTAGTTTTCAAGTTCAGAGGCCTCCCTGTCCTAAGCCGTTTCAGGCAGACACTGCATGTTGTTGCCGTGAGAGGGTTGGACAAGCTGAGGAAAAAAGCTTGTAGGAAGCCATATAATCTGCAGCCAGTTCTGAAGTAGAACATGGTGTCTGTTGATTCGGGTGGGTAGGCTGTGTTCACGTTGAAAGAGCGTGCTCTAGTAATGTGATTTCTCCATCTACATCAGTCCCATGTTGACTGGCACAGGCATCCCTAACTGATCCTGTTAGCGCAGGTGTAAAGAAATGTGATTAGTGTTAGCTGTAGATGTGTATCCAGGGCCCCCAGATGAACAAGGGAGCCATGGATTCCAGCTTGTATCTGAAATAGTGGGAACTGAAGTGGATGTAAGTGCTACTGGGGGCGATTGCCCTGTAATTAGCTTAATATAATCAAGTGCCATTACAAGGCCTCGGAGGAAGGCCACATTTTCACATTTATTTAGTGAATTTAGTTTGGTTTTGCCTGAAAGCAACAAATTTCAGGGGAAAATGTGTTTTGAGATGGTTTTGCCTTCATTTTTCTAACTGTTGAAGGTGCAGTGTCACTAGATTTGCCTCTGGCTCTTAACCAATTGCAAGCTTTCTAAAATGTATTTGTAGATGTGTTAATTTGCACAGAATGTAAATTAATCAATGTTACTGACAACTAGGATGTAAGGTAGTGTTGATAGTAGGTTCTCCAGTTTTTTTTATATTATTTATTTGAGAACTAGTGGGTAACTTTAACTGCAGATGCTGTTTGAATGCTGTGAAAAGTAAGTAGAATGTAAGATTCCCAATACTCATGATGCAATATGAATTTTCATTACAGTTTTCTCAGCCTGAAAAACAACAAAAACCCAAATGGTTTAATAATAATAATACACATTTGTGTACAATTGATGACAGTACCTTATGACCAAACCAAATTAAGTGTGTTACTATGGACTCAGGTTTCACCCACATCTTGGTCTCAGAGGGCTTTGAGTATCTTGAAAAATGCATTCTCCTCTCACAGTCTGAGATAGACAGTTGAAGAGGTGTGTTATTATGACACAATGACAATAGCATTTTTTGTGAATTAGTATTTTTGAATTTTGCATTTTGATATATGTATTTGCATCTGCATACAGCAGTGGAAGGTGTTTCAGCCTGTAACAGTGCCCACACAGCGGCAGGCGGAGTCTGTAAAATGCAAATCTCAATACATGCTGGTGCCATTTGGAAAAGCATATCCTGGCTTTGCTGCATGCACTCTGTCATATCAGTCTACTCATTTGTTTTTCCACTGTTTTTTTGTTCATTATTAGGTTGGTATTTTTAGATCACGTCAGCACACTGCGCTCACTGGAGCAGGAACGCGAGGGCTTCATGGTTTTCTCGTGTTGGGAAGTGGCCTTGTGGGAATGTGAACAACGCACTTTCTTTAACTGAAGCTAATGCAGAAACGACAGACTCAAAAGATTTGTGCTTTGAAGCACTGCTTTCAGGTGTGCGGTTCCCCATGTCGGCACAGGGGTGTCAGGTGCCAGCCCCATCGACACAGCAAAACTCCCTCCCTTGACATTCCAGCAGCGGTCATACTGGAGCCTGGACTCTTGTCCTGAAATTTAAATAACAGAACAGCAAAACTCTGATTATTTTATTGCTTACTGCAGCAGCTGAAACAAATAAAATGATCTGTAAATAACAGGATACGAAAGGTAGGCTCAGTTTTGCTTAAGTTCATGACTGAATAGGTGATAATATTGTGGGGTTGTGTGGTGGTTGGAGACATTGGTTGCATTCACACACATCTTCATATCATCCAGACAGCATGTTCCGTTTGCTGTGCCCATCATATCAGCGCCAATCCACAGACTATGAAAATCAGAAAAGCCAAGGAAGATTTGTCAGTAGCAATACAGGCCTCAAAGTTATTTTTCCAGCATACACTTGCATTGTGGGAAATGTAGTTCATTTAGAAATGTTTTCTCTTTTGCCAGGTTAAAGGGATCGAGCTCCTGTGGCCATGGATACCCAGCCACCAGGCCCCCATGTACCTGTTCCAGTCTTTCAGCCACAGGTACAGTGTGAGGTCACTTGGCCTCTGTTTACTGTCGTTTAAATCCAGTGAGCGCTGGCCTTTATTTTGAATAATGAATTTCAACATATCATGCATTTTTAGGGGTCCAAGCAGCAAAGCTGCTGGAACCCTATTGTGTTCGTTCTGATTTTTATTTTTTTCTGCCCTCAAAGTGTTTGCACAGCAAAAACTATAGATGCTAGAGCTACCAAATTTGGTAGATAGATTCCTATGGTGCGGTGGCCCTGAAGTGCAAAACACAACAGCAAATCAAAAATCACAACAGCAAAATAAAAATCACAATAGCAAAATAACGAAACACAACAGCAAATCAAAAATCACAACGGCAAATCATTGAACACAACACAATTAATTTCTACCGGAAATTAATTTCTATCGGAAATGGCATTTGTCTCCTCCCAAGAACGTCACTGATTGGACAGAGGCATATAGCGGGAGAGAAAATTCATCTAATGGGCCTTTTTCATGTAAACATGGCGGACCTTCTGGTCTGAGCCAACAGGGGGTATCTTTACTTCCGGTTAGCCATCTTCCCTGTTACTGGCGAATCGGGGCGGGGGGGTGGGGTGCTAAGGAATTAAAGTATAAATTTGGCTACGATTCTGAATTTCTGTCTACAACTGAGACTACCTCTTAATTAATGTGCATGGACTTTACAAACGATTATATTATTCTGATTATACGTCACGTAGCAAGTTTTATATTATCATGTTTAATGCAGCTAGCTAGCTAGCTTGCTTGCCTTGATAACGGCACACAGCTAACATTGGAATCTTTTGTCGTTTTATTTAGCGTTAATTAAAAAAAACAGCGGTGATGATGCAATATTTTACTTAGGACAGATGACCGCGTTGTTGGTAACCTTACGCAACCAAGCTCTGTTTGAACTAATGGTGACGTAACTTTGTCAGTGTCAAAGTAAATGATTACATACGAACGTGTGTCATTGAAAACTGCTGTTTAACATGCCTTAACAGTGAATGCATTCATGAAATTATGGTATCTTGTTATTGACATAAACGTTAATTTGTCAGTCCTCCCAATTGAACCATTTCATCAGATGACAGGCGCACAGAGAGGGCCGATTAAAAAAAAAAAAAAAAAAAAAAAAACTTACTGGATTTTTTGATGGTCAACCGGCCGACTGAGATTTGTCCCGGTATGCCCAATGGCCAGTACACCACTGGCAAGAGAATGGATTCAAGCCATGAAGAGCTGTTTAACGTCTGTGATGACACAGTTGTTTGTAGCATGCACTTTCGCAGCGACGACCTGTTTACAACAACTACTGGTCTAAACAGCCAGGAAGTCAAGCTTATGACAGATCGACAAAGACTGGGCTTTAATGTTCGTCGAGTCAAACCTTGCTGTGGTCGAGAAAACGTTGATGTTGGTAGCATTGCTAGCCAAAGCATCTCCTTCAACAGACCGATGCAAACAATAATTTACTTAGCGCTCTTGCTCCTTTTGCCCCTTAACAATGTTATCTTCACTAGACCTCCAGTTTGTGTGGCTCCTCATTATTTTTAAGTGACCTGTAGCACCGTGCTCGTGTTACGACACTACCGTCTACTACGTCGGACACTATACCAAAGAGAACATGCACATATGAAACATGAATGAATATTAAACTATCATGACAATGAACCATTGGATGATGAAATCATTACAGAGCTTTATTGATGTGTATTTATGTGACCCCTCGTTCCCGACCGACGCTACTCTCGCAGGAACCACAGGCAGACAGGATGGGTTGGGTTCACAGCGCGTGTTTTATTAGCACACACTCGTCGCTGGCAAATAAACAGCACAAGTAGGCTGTCAATTCGCTCATGTGACGTGGCGGCCATTTTGAAAATTTTATGCGCGAAAACGAGGCTGAGGTTGTAGGAACAAGGAAGTTCGTCGGAAAGTTGCAGTGAGTGAAGCGAGTGATTGACAAGCCATGGCTTACTGCTGTGTGCCAGGCTGCCATTCTTACCAAAGACGCAATCCAGAGCTGTCTTTTTATCGTTTCCCAAAAGACAAGGACACCTGTCGGCAGTGGATTGTCAAAATAAGGTGTGATGTTGGACCATTAACTATGAAGTAATGCAACGAGATAAGATAGCGTTACCTTTCAGTGTTGGCTAATGTGTGGGGTCGATAGATGCCGAAGCACCATCGAGTGCAGCAAACTTAGTTATAACGTTAGCTAACGTGGAAAGTTACCTTTGCAAGTAAATAAATAAAAGTGAACTATTTTACGTGCTAATACTGATAATACATCTCTCATCTCAGATTACGGACAACACAAGAGTGTGCTCCAAACACTTTACTGATGACTGTAGAGTCAGGTCGCTCACCGGTTTAAAGAAACTTAAGAGTGGGAGTGTGCCGACTGTGTTTTCATGGTGTCACCCGAAAACCAGAAGGATAATTCAGCACCACCAGAGGCAATCATCATCTGACATTATGTATTTTTATGTGTATAAGCATGATGAAGATAATAAGGATGAGCACTGAACACATTTAAACATAATGTAACGTTACATAAAACATAGGCCTACATCATATTTCATGTCTTCACGGAAGTATATATTAGGCTACGACTGAAGTTAGCTCTTCACGCTACCAGTATTTTGACGTTTACTAAGCTAGCGCACCGATTGTTTACTTACCTTCTATATCATTGATGTAGCCCTCTATCCACTTGCTGTAACCTTTCAGTAATACTGATCTTGGGATACGATTCCCTTCTTCAGCCCACTTCTCAACATCAGTCATTGTGAATGGTGGTAGAGACTCAAAGCTCGTTGTCCAAGCCATCTTTACGTTGTTGACACTGAAACTGTACGTTTACATTGTACTCCATGCAATGTAACAGAACGTGACGTCACAGCTACTACCTCTGCCTCGTTCTCGCTGCAGCGTGACATGAGCGAATAATATGTCAGTAAGGAGTCTCTGGTTTCACACTGGTCGCTAACGTAAGAAGAAGGAACGAGATGTGAAGTAACCAATGCACTTGACAACCAACTCGCTGGTAACCAGCTCGTGCCAGTGTGGTGGATATCCCCCTGGTCTGGGCCAAATGGACCGAGGGTCTTCCTCCACATTTTGATGCCTTCCGGAAAATAATAAGTCCTCACAGAGTCTGATGTAATCATGGTTGTTTGGTTTATTGCATATGGTGATCAATCACATACAGTAAACCGGGTTGGTCCGCGGAGCAACAGGTGTATCTGCGGTGTGTATACATTCACAAACACTCCCCAATCACTCCGCCTTCCCCTCAGCCTACATCCATCCTTTATGCCTTTTCTCACTCCTCCTATCCCAGACCACAACTTCCAACTCCTCCCAGGCTCCTCCTTCAAGATCATCCCATTTTCCATTTTAATACACCATTATTTAATTTTTAAGCTGTTACATTTACCCCACCTGGAAAGTCCCATAAACTCCATAGACATTAATTGTATATTATTTTTAAACATAACACTTCTGAAATTTCCCATTATTTCCACTCCACACCTATATGATTTTTAAACATAATTAAATAATACACAGCATATATGCCTGGAATATTACCATTATTTCCAGGCCCACATTTAAATAGTAAAAAGGTTAAGTAACTCAGTTAGCCAGACCGTGGTGCTGCAGACTGTAAGAAGGCACACAGATATCTATGTGCCATAAGCTACAAGGTTAGGCCTTAAAGGAAAGGGTTAATGTAAGAACTAGGCCCCGTCTGGACATGGCCCAGAAGACGGGCCACAGGAACAAGACAAAGAAGAATTAAACCCCGCAAAGGGGGGCCGTTGGCTCAGCACTACTATGATGGGCAACTATGACAAACTGCAGTAAATCCACATACAGTTCGCAAGCATTTGCCAGTAGATGTCAGCTAGGCCAAAGCAGGCAATCAGCTCTTATTTTCTAGCTGTTTGACTCCTAAAAGAAAATATAAAACTAAAATGGGATGCATATGTTAAAAGGAGGCAAAAACATGCTGACACACTGTAGGGACATGTCAGGGGGAGAAGATACAATAAGCGAAGGTGGCATGACTATGAGTCAGAGAAAAAGGATACAATAAGCGTAGACCGTAAACCAATAGGAGAAGTGAAGGGAGAGAAGATACAATAAGCGTAGACCATGAACCAATAGAAGTTGGCATGACTATAGAACAGCAACATAGTGCACGAAGGTTCTGGGGTGACTTCCAAGGAGGGCCAATGCTGAAGGCAGTGTTCCTTCTCCAAGGTCACCCCCCTAGCGGTGTCTTACAATGGCCTACATGCAATGTTTATGACCTAGGGTAACCCCCAGCATTATTTAGGCATAGAATCACATCATATTACTTTTCAGTAGTAGTGCTTAATGTAAACAATATTTTCCACTATACAAAGTATAATAGAATACATATTATTTAAGGCTAACATATTAGATTGTCTGGTTTCCTTATACACTTCCAGACCTCCACATGTACAGTAAAGATAAAATAAATAGCTAATGTAATATATCAATAACTTCAGTTAATATGTCAATAACTGTGGTTAAAATCAAAAGCTAACATCTGTTGGCAATGCTTATGGTGTTTGCTGGCAATAACTTATTTCCACCATGTAACAAGCTTAATCGTACCACGCAAGCTCCGCTTTTCTCTGGGGGGGGGGGGGGGGGGGGGAGTGGCAATACTCATAATTTACATATGGGGTATACACTTTATCAAAAATTTTCCACCACACCAGAAGAGGACATTACAACACAAACAGATTAGAAACTAACAGTAAAACATTTGAGAACGGATACTCAGGGGAATGGGAACCTGATATTTTGATGAACTTCATATAATTCAAACACTCATGCGGCTCTTTTCAAGTGGCTCCGTAGCTTTGTCAAAAAATATGGAAGTGAATAACATTTTTTTACCTTTTGGTATCATTGTTGTAGGCCTAAAGTCATCCTTGCATTATCCAATGTTAAAAATTTGTTGCGTGATATTCGTTTCGAAAACGATAAAATAACGCATGAACACACGAACACACACTACGGTAAACAAAGAACAACAACCGTATGCTTTTGGTGTTTCCTGAAGTCTTGCACAATAGACAAATACTTCCGTGTCGTCACACAGGGGGCTGGTGGCAGAAGGTGACTTGCATGCAAAATTCACGACTTTCTCAATGTTATTAAATAACTTTACCATGTTTGTATAATGTCGGTATAATTTTTTTTTTTGCATTGTAGCAGTCACATACTACCAAATATATTCTCACCAGCACCAGCACCCCATAAAGAAACTGACCGTCTTGGCTAGTTTCGAGGTAAATTAACTTTTTGATCATCTAAGTGCCTTAGATAAAACATAAAACTTCACATTGGGATTTCGTTTTTTATTAAATTACACCTGACAGCACAACTCTTCGCTATTACTGTTAGGCTACTGGGGATCCGTTGATATGTGGCTAAACTGCTACCTAGCTGGTAACTGTAGGTAACATTACTAGCCTGCAGATTCCCCATATAATCATATGGTCTTCCCCGAATTGGACATGTTACCTTTACAATTTTAATTGTAGGCGCACAGAATCGTTACTGTAGACAGATATTATTTAATATACATCTGATAGATCATGTAAAAATTATAAAATGTAAGATTACATGATAACACAATAAAACACACTGTTGAGAATGGTCAATTTTCTGTTGGTACTGGTTAGGCTACTGCCTGGTGGCTTTCTCCCACCAGCTAATGCTCACGCGCCGCAATGTTTGTAAATATAGGAAATGCAAAGTTAAAGTACCAAATAATAATAAATAGCCTACCGCAGCCACCTTGTGGTAAAACATGATTGAATGCTTATTTAGACCTATTAGCAATGTTGATAGGCTACTTTAGACTGATACGCTGTGGTAGGCTACCTGCATTTAAACGGCTCAAATAGGCTATTTTTTGCGGCTCCAGACAGATTTTTTTTTCTTTCTGGCCAAAAATGGTTCTTTAGATAGTAAAGGTTGCCGTGTTTAATGATTTGCTGTTGTGGTTTTTGATTTGCTGTAGTGATTTTTTATTTGCCGTTTTGATTTTTGATTTGCTGTTGTGATTATTGATTTGCTGTTGTGTTTAGTGATTTGCCGTTGTGATGTTTATTTTGCTGTTGTGTTTTTTTTTTTCTCTATTTGCGGTTGTGATTTTTGATTTGCTGTTGTGTTTTGCACTTCAGGGCCACCGTACTATGGTCACCTACTACTAAGGTAAAAAAATTACCCTGATTGGCGACATGGTGGCTCTATTGGAAGTCGCAACACTTTTTGGCCTATAACTCTGGAACCGAACTCTGGACCAAAATGATGCGCCATATTGGATTTCTGCAATTTTGAATTGTTTGTAAAAACCTTTAAAATCTATCTCCTCCTAAGTCGTTTGCCTAATTTGCATGAAATTTTGTACATAGCATCTTCAGACCAATATCTTTAAACCCAGTATAAAGAAAGTTGCTACGTTTAAAAACGTAGCCACAGTAAACCAATGAATTTTGTGGATGTGGCCTCTATTGATATAATGAGCTATAACTCCTAAATGCAATGTCCAATCATCACCAAACTTAGAACCTTCATGTACAGGCCATTAGACTCAAGCCTACCAAATTTGGTGTAAATCCATCCATAGGTGGCACTATAGCAAACAAATGGTAATAACTCCTAAAGCACTTGCTCGATCAAATTCAAATTTTGCATGCTGTGTCTTGGTCAAAGGTCCTAATAAAGTCTATAAGGACAAATTAATAGCTCAAACAAGATGGCCGCCATCAGCCAATCAAATTTCAGCAGCCCTTGAACTGACTTAACTATGACCTATCATCATGAAACTTTGCAGGATTGTTTTGGATGTGTCAAATAACAATCTGTATGAAATTTACATGGCAAACACACTTTTCACTACTCCCCCAGTAAAAAACTACACTTTGTTACATTCCAGACGGTTACACCCAGATCAACATTCATTGACCCAGACACCTAGTCTCAGGTCGACTTTCACTGACCTGAGATGGCAAAATCATTTGGGTTCTTCTAATGGCAAACATTCTTGTATATAATGCATGTATTTCACAATGGTAAAAAATGTGCCTGTTTAACATTTACATTACCTGTCACATTTACATGAGAACTGATATCTATAGAACAGTAAGCTTAAGGTGATCAAGTTTGGTGTAAATCCATGAATGTGTGGCACTATGTCAAAGAAATGACCATATCTCCTAACCCAATTCCCTAATAAAGTTAACATTTTGTATACTCCTAATAATGTCTTCAAAGACAAGTTGATGACTCAGAAACAATGGCAGCCATCACCCATTCAATTTTCGGCTGATCTGCTTGCACCCCGTAACCGCTGCTTGCAGCTATATTCTGTTAATGTAATTCTCAGACAGCACTTTGGATCATTGAAGAGTTTTTCCTTAAGGTCTGAATAGAGATATTGCTATTTTAACATTTTTAATGATTTTTGCTTGAACTTTAATTTGAATGCCTCGCCAGGTCTCTCCTCTATGGACCCCCCCACTCTCTGGTTTTGCCCACTCTAAATTTTGACACTGCCTGTCTGTCAGTCATAGAGGTTGTGGCTTTCCCAGTACGCGTGCTCCTGTCATTATAACCACACTCATATAACAGCACAGATGTTAGCCACGCTGTGTTTTCTGTACACCACAGTCCTATCCAGGTGTTGAGTGTGAGGTGATAATGTGATTTCTCATCATGCATTGCGGTGATCCTGATGCTGTGTTGGTCTGGTGTGTTTGCCATGTGTTTGACTCACCTGCAGTGGCAGGAAGTAAGCAAGGAGGAGAAAAGATTAATTAATTACAGATTCTTGGCATATTTTTACACTTCTCTATGAAGTGTTGCGCTTAGTCTTTGAGCTTGATTCTCAATATTGTTGTCCATGTTTCTGGTAAATGGATATATTGTAATGGGTTTAACAGCAGGATGGATGGACATGCTGGAATCGCTAATCATCTTGGTATCTCATGTAATCCAGTTTTGTGCATCTGTTTTTATGCCAATTTCATTAGTAACCAAGTAAGTTCAGGAAAAAACAAATATGTTTTTCCAAGGAGTTTACCTGAAAAGGAACAAACCATTTGAATTCAGCAAGTTACTGGACTAAACATCATCTATTGAAGGAGTTTTTGCAGTTGTTTGTGTACGTTCTGCTGCAGTACAACCGCAAGCAGAGGAGTGCGATTCTGAACTCTGAATTGATTGTATGCATTCAGGTTTTGGCAGCCAGATCCCTGTATAAAGCATGTCTGTGCTGGACTTGACTAGCAGTCTGTTGCATCTAACTATTGATCTTCTGCATGCATTGATTGAAGTCATAACAGGAGAAACAATCCATACGCTTCAAAGAGAGTCCATACTCGTGGGTTAAATTGTGAGAGGAGCTCACAATAGGTACTGAATAGGTACTGAAGTGAGACATGTACACATATTGTGTACATGTGTGTGCATGCATGTGTCCGTGTGTATGTGTGTCCAGTCCAGTAGGGAGTGCAGGGTGAGATGTGTGCCACCAATATGCACTGTTTTTCACAATACATGTTTCATAATAACGGGAGGCAAGTGCCATCCCATGACGCTATCTGAAGTAACTCGTAGGTGCCCAGTTAAGCCACAGGGTGTTGAGAGCAGACCAGGTCGATGTACACATCCACATCCCAAGTTGAGGGATGCCAGTTTGTTCTACCAATGTGGCAAGTCACTAATGGCAAATGACACCAGTTTTAAACCTGGACAGTAGGGTTTAGCCTGTGCCCGAAACAAGTGCTTTTACCAAAAAATGCTAATATTAAAGAAATACAAATTCTTTAGTTGGAACATTCTTTACAAGGGCCTAAAATCAAAGTGTACTGGCAGTCTTCTGCAGAGGATTATTTTTTAGTTTTGTTTTATGAGCACATGCCATGTCAAAGAATAATCAATGCATGACTGTAGAGTGCCTAAAGTTTTTATCCATTGCATTTTTAATTAGTTTTTTCCTGCTTAGCAGAGGCTCTTATCCAGAGCCACTCACAGTTTTTGAATGTTATCACAGCTGGGTATTTACAGCAGTTGTCCCACCTTGGGGGGGGGGTCAAACTGACAACCTTCAGCTTCTGAGCCTTGCTCCGCTACTGCTGCACCACACTGCCGGCCCTTTTCACCTGTGACTGCACTCAACCTGTCAACACTGTGTGAAGAAAAGGTAGCCCAAACCACCCAGCCTGCTGGAGGAGCAAACAGAAGATCGGGAGAGGCAGAGGGAAATATCGGCCTTGTTTTGATGGAAAAGTTGACACGTCTGTGGAAAATGTGTAGGGAACGGCTCAGAAATTCCAGGCAGTGGAGATTGCCAGAACAGCCTATCCGCAGTGATTCACGCAGCAGTGTGTGTGTGTGTGTGTGTGTGTGTGTGTGGGGGGGGTATGGTGTCAGAACAGCTGGCTGCCGCAGCAGCTGAGCGTCCACTGGAAACCCGATCCGACAGAACCGCAGAGGAAGTCATTGTCTCACACAATGCTTGGAATACCTCCCTAAAGGAGTGTGGTATGTTCAACACGCTCAAGAGATGGAGATCGAACTGTTCGGCACTTTGTCATTTTTACTAGCTTTTCAAGACCAGACACACTGAAGAGGTTTTTTTTTCCTTTCCCAAATCACAACATTATTACTCTCCAGTTGAATAATTATTGCTGTGTTTGTTGATTTTTGTGAATTTTGTGAATTTCCTAGAATATTTATATTTCTAATCATTACACATATGTTGCAGAATATACATGAAAATACAATTTTAGTGTATCCTCTATGTAGTACATGCATGAACCCATGCTTGTCTTGTTGTACTTGTACTGTAGTGTGCAGTGTATGTTTGTGCTGACTCTGGTCTGATATGTTAATTCTGCTGTGTGTATTTATGCCAGTGCTAGGCTCATGTTGGGGCAGCAGTGTGGTGTAGAGGTAAGGAGCAGGGCTTGTAACCAAAAGGTAGCTGGTTCAATTCCCCACTGGGGCCCTGCTGTTGTACCCTTGGGAAGGGTGTTTAACCTGCAGTTGCCTCAGTAACTATCCAGAAAGTTACAATCTGTGTACGTTGCTCTGGATCAGAGCATCTACTAAATGTCAATAATGTAATGTTGTGTTAATGCTTTTGTGTATTTAGGCTTATGTTGTGATAGTGCTTTGGTGTGTTTTTGGGCTGATGTTGTGATAGTGCTTTGGTGTGTGTTGGGCTGATGCTGGGCTGATGTTGCAGTAACACTGTGGTGTGTGTTTGGGCTGATGTTGTGCTGATGTTGCAGTAATGCTGGGCTGATGTTGCAGTAAAGCTGTGGTGTGTGTTTGTGCTGATGTTATGCTGATGTTGCAGTAATGCCGGGCTGATGTTGCGGTAACACTGTGGTGTGTATTTGGGCTGATGCTGTGCTGATTTTGCGGTAACGCTGTGGTGTGTATTTGGGCTGATGCTGGGCTGATGTTGTGGTAACGCTGTGGTGTGTGTTTGCGCTGATGCTGGGCTGATGTTGCGGTAATGTTGCAGTGTATTTGTGCTGACACTTGGGCCAATGATGTCCTTTCCTTGTCAGCCTCCGGCAGTGTTAAGCTGTAAGATCACACATAATCATCTGTCCTGCTGCTCGTCCCACCCCCTCACCTTGCATTTCCCTCATCCAGCCGATGGGGCTGTAATGTCCATTTCCAACCTTGTCACCAATGGCCTGTACACCCTTCTGACCCTTCTCATGACACCCTGTCCCTTCTAGCTGTCCCCACAATGCCTTGCATCAAATGCTACTCGACAACATCAAATGAAAGATGAAAGTAATTCTGGACTTCGCATTAGAAGGAAAACCCTTAAATAAAGTTTTATTTCTCCTTGTGAAACTGTTTGTTTTTAGGAATTTTTTGTCGGTATTCCAATAATTTCCTCTATTTCCTGACTAGGCGGTCTTTATTTGTCCTGCAGAGTGGACGAAGGCCCTCGTTTTCCCTGTTGGCTGCGAACTCCACCGACCGTACCATGTCTCCAAGTGGCACAGTGTCAGCCAAGGATGGGCCTCTAAGCCACCCCCCACCCCCTGCCCCCCCACCCCCCCCATGTGTGTCATCATGCGACAAAGACAGAAGCAGTGGATGGCGAGACAGGCCGTGTCAGTCAGCCGCTCTGCCTTCTGAAGGAAGGCCAGGGGGCGAAAGCATCAGTGCATACGGGCTGTGAAGTTTACATCCACTGCCCACTGTTAAACAGATTAGCTCTAATGAAGTGCCTAATGCGCGGGTCGGCCGAGCACTAATCCTCACTGGCAGGCCGTCCCCTCGGCTGCCAAAAAAGCCGCCGCCCTCTGGCACCCCTGGCCGCCTGCCGCCACCGAGGTCGCCCAGCGCGGGGGCTGGGGGGGTGTTGTGTGTGTGTGGGGGGGGTGCCCCAGCACTAATAAAGCCGGACAGCGTGCAATCTGACATGCAAATGTAGGTCATTGCATATGTAAATGCACCATTACCGGGCAAATGTGTCAGATCGCATTAGCGCGGCTTTGCTCCCAGTGTGCGGTTGTCACGGCACCTTCACAGGCTCTTGCTAACATTTGTCAACCTGCCATCCGCCGAGCGAGGCGACTGCCCATCTTTTATTTTGTTTAACTCTAGTATCGCTGCAGCGCCAAGGCCGACCCCTGCCACCATGGCTGTTCCCGCTATTAATTGAAACGGAAATGCTGAAGTGATGTTTTAAATAATGATAGCTGCAGCAGCGAGAATGTAAGTCATTTTGATGATAATGTGAAAAATGATATTAAGGACAATAGTGACACCATCACCAATAAGGTTGGTAATATAAGTAACTATTTTTATAGTAATAGTTATGGTAATGAGACTAATTGTATTGCTGGTGGTGATGATGGTGAGACCAACAGAAATACAGCAACATTTATGCTATGTGTACCACATGAAGCACATACTCTCTAACCAGGGCCATAATCTGTGAGAGCTTTAGAGGGAAAGAGAATGTAGTCTGCAAATTGCTGCTGCCTTTAGCACATTGATATGGCTAGTTATTTTGTCTGAGTAGCATATGGAGCTTCAGTGTCTATAATATCATTAGGTGCTGTGATGAAGCCCTTGGAACACTAGGGAAGCATGTTCAGTAGCAGCACTGTGAACTTTATCGTACCATATCCCTTTCAATAGGGACCATAGAATACTCATTTATCTGACCCTTGATTTGTTGCAATTCATTAGCAACGCTTATGGGGTGCTCCTCATCCAAAACTGCTTATTTAGCTTGGAGATAATCAATTTATACAGGTGGATGTTGAAGAATTTTGAGTTGAGGCACCTGGCTCACGGTTACAATAGCAAGGCCCAGCCTGGGTATGAGCTTGCAACCTCTGGGCTGAGAACTTTACCACTTACCACTGCACCACACTGTGACTCTTATAGCTGTTTGTTTTTTGTTTTGTTTGTATTATGTGTTTGTTTCAGTTCGACCTCCCTCTGTTCCCTTTGATCCGATTCCATGTTGGCTTTGTTTAAGTGTGATTATGATCACCGCTGAATGGATATAATGCCATCCCTGTGCCTAATCAAGGCCTTTTGTCTTGTCCGCCCCTTTAAAAGTTTCCTTCCCTTTAAGCCAGTCCCGTGGCCATCTTTGCCCTGTCACAGCTGATGTATGGCATTCTGAAATCTGTCACCTTTGGTTGCCTTGGTTTCACACGATTAAAGTTAACAAAAACCCTTTAAAGGTCGGGGGAGGTTTTTTTCCCAGCTCTTATCCGAAGGGCTAATTGTGGATATTGCTTAGCTTTTAATTTTAGATCACAGTTGCAGTGCGCCATGTGACTTCCTTGGGAAAGCACCCTAGGGGATTTTTAATAACTGGTCCAGCATAAGTCACTTCAAAGGGTGGGGCATCAAGCTGTTACGAGCCTCTGCCAGAAACAATGAAGACGAAAGCGATGCTTGTTATATTTATCCAGTCTGTGTGGTCAACACAGATTTCTGCCCAAGAGTGGGAGGAAGTATATGTGCAAATGAAAACAATGGGCTTTTAATGAAAGGGCTGAGTTGAGTTTGTGGGCCAAATTTAATCCAGCTGTAATATGCTCTGTCCCGCCAAATCTTCCCTCAAAAGACAAGGCGCATTGCATTTGGACTGACTCTCGGCTACTATTTCAACTAGCTAGCAATTTCTCACTTAATGTTCAAGTTTGTGGGGCAGGGGGTGGGCACAAACTGTTCACTTTGCTCTTGTTTTATTTTGTTTTGTTTTTAATTTGTTTTGTTTTTTCTGATTGTGATTGCAGAAACCTCTACAGCCGGATATGGGCCACAACTCGTTAGCCAATTTTCAAATTGAGAAGAAGATCGGGAGGGGGCAGTTCAGCGAGGTGTACCGGGCGAGGTACCTGCTGGACAACACATCGGTAGCTTTAAAAAAAGTACAGGTGAGAGCAGACCCAGGCCATGCAAGTCCAGCCTTAACTTGTGTCAGTTCCTCAACTTGCAAAATGCGAGACTTGCAGGATGTCCCCCTGGAGTGCATTAGGAGCACGAATCAACAGTAATGGACTTGTAATTTTTTAATTCTTACTTTTAAAGACACATACTAATTTTCTTATAATCCATTATTTGCTATTTAATTAAAGATGTATTAATTAAAAATGATTAAAAATACATTCCACAGTCATTTTGAATGTTTTCATGCATGAGAAATGCCTGGCCTAGAACCTTTTCCAGCCTGTAGACACCAACTCCAAAATCCTCAGTCTAGCAATAATAGCAATAACAATAGCAATAATAAAATATCCAGGAAAATTGTGGTCGAACAGTCTTGAGGACGAGCGGAAGAAGACAGAAGACAAACCCATTCATTTTTCCTTCGAGAACAGTAATGTGCCATCTCATCTAGCAAGCAGCTGCCTCTAACATAGCATTTTTTATTATTGATTACTCTATATACACTGTTAGATCCATGTTAAAGGTTACTGATTTCATTTCTTATCAGCGTGCCTTTGCTAAAGTGTTGGATTATTAGAAACACCCTTGCAAACAGATGATGCTGCTGCTTCCCTGAATGGACAAGACACAAGTAATTACCACCCCCCTCCACAAATGCACAGGACCAACTTAGGAGGAATATGTACATATGTAGATAAGGCCATATCCCCTTCATGTTCTGGTATGCATGACTCAAGCAGCACTGTGGATGTTCAGCTCTGTCAGCTCTCCTCTAACATGCCCTGTTTGGTTCCCTTCTTAACCCCACACTACCTATTTGAGATGCTGGCAAAAAGCAAAAATATTATAACCAGGAAGTGGAAGCAGTGCTTTCCAATCCAGCCGCACACTGCCAAACACAGCCCTGGCTTCACCAGTCATTACTGCTAATGAATGCAGGAGCCAACAATGCAATATTTGTGTAACTGTTGTAATGCACCTTGATAATGAGTGACAGTGTGGCTCTGGTTTTGCTGCTCAGGAAGACAAAGGTAATCAGTACTTTAAACATGGGGCATCAGACAGTAGGTATTCCTGTTCTTGTACCTGCCAGCACACAAACACAAACTTCCATTGTTTGTAATGCCTACATATGTCACTAGGCAATCAGATAAAACTTGAGTGTGTATTTTTGGCAGTCAAAAATGAATACTAATAGGACACAGATCATATAGTCAAAAAATGGAGTTGCTAAATGGAACTGGTAAGGTGGCTTTGTCCAGTTTTCAGTCACTGGACTTGTCTCCCTGAAAGCTGAAACCACGACCTTTTCAATGAGAAGATCCAGAGGCAGTGCACATCTATACATGTGTAAAATTCTGACACATTTCTGACCATAATCACAGTTGAAAGGTTAAAACTTTCAGCTTTGGAACTGCTTCATGTTTTACTTTTGTGGAAAAAAGTCATTTGAGGAAAAAGTGGTTTAGACCAAGTACTTAGTGAGAAAATGACTCTTTGCATGGCAGATTCATGGTCCTGGGTTTCCTGTTCTCACAGAGCCATGATTAATATCTTCAAAATCCAATTGTCGAAACTGCAGCTTTCAATATTTAGCTTGTTCGAAGGCAGTGTAGTTGTGAATGAGCAGCAGATGTACCAATCAGAGGAGGTATGTCCGTTACTCACCATAGCAAGGCGCACCCACGTTTCCTAATTTCAGTGTAAATAACCCTGCTTCCTCTCTTATCTTCCAATAGATATTTGACCTGATGGATGACAAAGCCCGGCAAGATTGCATCAAAGAAATAGACCTCCTTAAGGTAGGATGGCAGAGGATCCTACAGGCAGTACCATGTACTGTAGCCTATATTTTGCTTTCTCAAGGCACCTCTGAAGGGGCTGAATGTAACACAGAGAGGAGCAGTTGATCTGCGTGTGTGTGTTGTTTCTTGTGTTTCTTGTGAGGTGAGTGCAGCTCACTTGCTCTAGCATGCTTTCCCTCCAGGCTGAGTCTGACTCTCGCTTTATGCCAAAGAAGTTTTTTCCTTTTTGTTTTTCTATCAGTCACTCTGTTTTGAAGGGGGCACAGCGCATTGTAATAGAGATTTAGCTGACTCCCCATGTGTTTTAATAGTTTCTTTTTTAGTTTAATTTTTTGTGTTTGTATTTTTTTAATATCCTTCTTAAATGTAGAATTTTTCACTGACAGTGTTGAACCCCGCATGATCACACGTGGCATGTAGGAGAGATTGCTGCTGTTTAAAGGACAAACATTACACCTGATATCACATCTGCCAGGATTGTTACACCCTCCCATAGGTGTTGTTCGATTCTGACTGAGCCCCTTAACCCAAAAAATGTAAAACTCAGTAAAACCAGTCAGCTGTTCTCACGTCGGTTGAACTTTATTAGTGTGGGTGGATTCTGTTTGGCCACATGCAGAAGGCTGATGCTCCTACTGCAGAAGGCTCAGGGAAGCAAAGCGCCATTCCCATGCAGGCTTGGTAGGGTCCTGCATTAATGCGCACTAACAGCAGCCTCACTGGGACCGCACCCACCTCATGCTAGCTAGCCAGGGTGTGAGCTTCTCAGCACATGGTCTATCAGGCTGGGGTCACTTTGTAAGAGGATGCGCCTCCCCTCGTTTTGTGTGCCACATCCACCTGGAAAGCCCGCCTCAGTCGGTCTGTTTGACACGTGCACAGGGTAAACTCTGTCTGTACCTGAGCAAGATCCATGTGACTGAGTGAGAATACAAGGAACCAGGCTAAGCCATAGCAAAATAAATAGTAAATGGTGTGTCGTGTAGTTCTGTCTTTTCAAGCCTTTTCAGTGCTTTCGTATTTCATGTTGTGTAGTATTTACCCAAGGGCATATAAGGATCAGTACATTCTCAAACTGAAGATAATCACTGGGGGTGACACATGAGGATTTAAAATGGAGCAGTTTCTTGAGTATTAAGAAAACTGATTGTTCAAAATATGCTAAGTGAGTAGGCCTAAACCAGAAGATAAAAGACCGATTTGTTGTTTTAACTGACTTTAAATAAGCATTCATTGTGAAGAGTGAAGAGTGGGTACAGGGTGAAGGTAGATGATGTCATTTTGATAAGAAGCAGAACCAGGTGAACACAGTAACTGAAAGTGGTCTGATTTGTTCTCTGGACTCCTGTGTGCTTAAAGAAGTAAATAAAAACAATAATAATAATGAATAAATTGCAGATTATATTGACCAGATTTTTTTGAGTGTGAACCACCTCTACAGTCATGGACTTACTCTGTTTGCGTTCCCACACCAAACTAAGAAACTTAGCTTTAAAAGTAAGGTGAGTGTGACATAACTCATTTTTCACTCTGTATTATTGTTGATCTACCTGGAAATGTGCTGTAGGGAATCATTTTGATGAAATAGTTCCAGTCAGGAAATAATTCTATTTAGGTCTGAGCAGCCCCAGAAACGGTATTAGCGGAAAAGACCAACCCCTCAAAGCTGGCAAAACATCAAACCACCAGCTCAATGCATCAGCAAATGTAATTAAAGCAGACTGAGCAGTGTATCCAGAAACACGCACAGGGAGCATATGCCTGTCACTGCGTTTACGGCAGACACGCCGACCAAGGTGACCCTACTACACTGGAGAGAAACACAGAGCTTGCTGCCAATATGCTTGTCAGGGACATGCTGTTGCATGAGGGTTTTGGGGGGTTCCCTGCAAGTTTCGTAGTTCTAATTAAATCCCACTTTTCTCCTGTCCTGCCAGAACCAGCCTCAACAGCCAAGGCACTGTATATTTTTGTGGAGCAAGAGCCAACTGTAAAACTGCTGCCCGATGTAACCACTGTGATGCTGTCCTGGTTCACAGATAGTGTAATAAAAGGAAAAAATGGCAGGAAAAAGGAAATTGTAATGCATGTTGTGGTCGATGTTCTGTGCGGTGAGGCTTTTGATAACAAAAGTAGTAGAGAGGTTGCCCCTCGAAAACACCAAATCTACACTTTATTAAAGTTAATATACTTACCTTACAGTTAGAGTGGCAACCATGCTGAAAGGCAAGGAACTGGTTTTACTGTGGAGAAATCTCACTTTTCTTCCACAAATTTCTCAAGCTGTGATCCAATGACCTGTCCAATGACCATTTGACATCTTCATTTACCTATTGTTGTATTATTTATTTATGTGTGTTTGTATAAACAAGTGTAGGTGGCTATGCTGAAACCTTCAAACCATTTCTTTCAACCTGAAATTTTGATGATTCTTAGAACCTGAGTGTACTACAACTTTCTTAATTCTTATATTCCTACAATTCCTGAAGTCCGTTGGCACTAGTTGGCAATAGTAGCAATAGTGCTAAAATGGGTACAAATTCAAATTATGTACGGCAAGACACAAACTAGTACTTCTTGTACAGTGTATGATTAGGTCTGAATTCTGTTTTATGTGTTTATGTTTTTTGTAAAGAATAGGTTAAAATGTTACCTGGCAATGTAATTTGCCACAGTGGAGAAGGAGCAATGCATTTTGGACTTTTTGGAGTTTAAAAAGAAAAAACAGAAAGCCCAGAATGCATTCCTTGATGTAGGTTGTGAAGACACAAAATGTAATCAAAATAGTGTCTGTACTTAGTTATTAAAACAATTGATGAGCTTTTCAATATGGATACCTACTGTAAAGTAAAGGAAAGATTATTTAATTTTACATCCCTTTAATTTCAACTATCATCTTTGGAGTGTTAATATAGTCTATGGAAAAAAATGGAAAGTAATTAGTAACTATTTAATAATTTAAGCATTAGTCCAAGAATTATTCCCTTTGTACATTTTGTAGTCCCAACCCCAGATCTGTGACATGTCGACACAACCATATTACAGAGCTGGAATCTCAGTCCAGAAGATTAAGTAAATTCAAGGGAATCTTGAGCATGCGTCCCTTGACATCAGATTTGAGCACGAAAATTTCTTTAATAATCTTCCCAGTTTTTTGACAGGCAGATTGGAGAGCAGACATAACACTCCCTCACTTACGACATGTGATGTGGAGGTTAGTTCTTTTGGGCTTTGTTTTCCAGCTGATGCATGCCTTTGTGTGCAGTGTACTGGATGTCGTTTTCTGATTGACCAGCCGACAGGAAACAAAAAAACAAAACAAGCAAGCCATCCTGTAGGACTGCCCTTTTCACATTAGGCAGAGCTTGTTCCACTTGTGCTGTCGACCTAAAAAAGAGTTGAGGATCATTCCTTAACCTTATTTGATCTTTCTTCTTTGCAATGGCAAAACCCACATTAAAACCCATATATGTTGTAACTGGGCTGTATGCCACCAGCCATACAGTGGAAGTGGGGCTGAAGTACCAAAAGAAGGGTAAATGGTGCCTTGTGCACAAAAATTACAAGAAATATCTTCGTGAAGTCCCCGTCAGCCAGGACTGCAATGTTAATGTTAACGTCTGGACAGTCATTGACTTTTCCTCACTCTTTTTTGTTTTACAGCAATTGAACCATCCGAATGTGATTAAATACCATGCCTCGTTCATTGAGGACAATGAGCTGAACATCGTCCTGGAGCTAGCGGATGCGGGGGACTTGTCACGGATGATCAAGGTGGGATAGAGTGTCTATGGTGGGAAGTCATGTGTCCGTAGCACCTGATGTTGAATCCCTGAGAGACCGGGTGATATTGTGGGTGATGTTTTTACCGTTGGTGCATGTTGAGGTCTTCTTTTGAAAGCTCAACCCCTCTAAATGCCTATAGCACTGAGCCAGCCAATTGGAGGCTCACTGTAATGACATTGGTGTAAGTGGGACTGTAACTGCGCAGCAACCGTCATAGTGACATTATCTCACTGTGCAAAGGGGGTGATGTAGCACACTCTGATACGCACTGTTTAGTACTGCATCCTATAGTGATAACGCCAAATGCCTAGGGCTCTCAGATAATCAAGTTCAGAGCAGTCAGTCATGTGACAGGGAGAACATGATTGAGATATGTAGGTGTACATGGTTTTTGCTTTACACTGAGATAAGTGTAAAGTGTAGGCCATGAAAGTAATAGGTGGTCTGTGCTTTATGCTCAGATAAGTGTAAAATGTAGGCCCTAAAAGTAACACAATCAGAATGACCATTCTATGACCACCTTTACTGTCTAATTGAACTGTTTTATATTGTTACTGTAGCAAAGGGCAAGAGCCAGGTACCAAACCTGCAGCTTGACCGCAATGCCAAAGAGCCAGGTTCGTTGATATGGCAGAGTGCATACTCAGCCGTAGTGACAGCACTCTGTCACACTGCCCTCCCCTTTGGGAAGCGTGCCCATGCGCTTCATGCGCAAAGCTGTACCTCACACATTCCCCCACCGTACTTCTCCCATCCCAGGGTGCCCCGCTCACTAGTGCTTCACCCATCTCTGGGGTCCCTCACACCGGGGTTTACCTAACCTGGGGGTCCCTCATACGGCTCACACACTGGGCACACCTCCGATGGCCTCACGGCAAGTCATCCCACTCTGACATCATATGTAGCGAAGGGCGAGAGCAGTCATCCCACCCGGCCTCGAACCCAGGTCTACAGGGTACCAAACCTGCAGCTTGACTGCAATGCCAGAGAGCCGGGCTCGTTGATATGGCAGTCAGAGCGCATACTCAGCTGTAGTGACAGCACTCTGTCACAGTCACACTAACAAGAAAGCCTGTTATTTTCATATTGCTCATCATATTTCTTGGTAATTTGCAGAAGAGACATTCTCATTTAGCTAATTTGACACATATTAAAAAGGCTAATATTAAGATATTAAAAATGTGGCTTGTGACAATAAGAAATCCTGTATGCAACTTTTCTTATTTGATGCCATAATGTCTAAAAATATCTCTTTTATCCATTGACTGTTTCCCCAGACTGAGGCAGCAATGCTCAAAAGACAGTCTTAAGAAAAGTTTTCTGCTTCAGGTCAAAGCACGAGTCATCTTAACAAGTAGATGCTCTTAAAAATGCCTGAACCTCTGATAAATTTTGCAAAACTGCAAATTCTTTGGAGATCAGTGTACCACAGGGCATAATCCATAAGAAATGCTGGCCTCGGTTTCAAAGCCTGAATTTTAGATTAAGCTCAGCGTGGAAAAAGAAGGGTAACATAAATGATGCATTGTACACCAAAGCTTTCCAGCAACTGGATTCTCTGTGTAATTTCTCTAAGACCAACTGATATGGGCTGCATTTGTAGAGCACATTAAAAACACTGATGATGGCTTGTTAATTTGCTGTTTGCAGGCTTCATTCCGGAGCGTGCATATGTACTTTAATAATGCAGTGCGGACTCTGTGAAATATCCACTCCTGTCACCTACTTACCTTACTAGTCAAGTGACCTCTAAAAACCTTAGGTGAGCTTGCCAGCTCTCATTTGTCCATGGATTGTTTTGTTAACTCTTTCAATTCCAGTACAAATCGCGGCATTGCTCTGCAACATAAATCATATATGAGAATACACATGGCAGCATTATAAAAGAACAGTGCGAATCCTCAAATGTTTCTGGTCTTTCCAACATGTCCATGAATTCACACTGTCTTTGTTTTTACCGGTGTTCACAAGCTCCATGTATGCTTTTAAAAGGGAGCCCTGTGTCCCTCCCACTGGCTCCAGCACCTCTCTGTTATGCAGATGGGAGTGCAGGGAGAGAGGGGTCCCAGTGCTCTCGCCTGGATGCCCGCCAAGGTTACATCCAGGACTGCTTGGAATAACTTCCGGCAAAGTGGAGGGGGGGCAGACTGCCCGGGCAGAGTAGTCTGGAAGGCACTGTGGAGAATTTGCCATGCTGTCAGTTTCCATAGCTACCTGTGCAGGACCAGATTTCATAGTAATGTAAATGATATAGTAGCTGTTATCTTTGAGATATAGATCTGTGGTTTATTGCAGTTTTACATGATTCTAAATTTTTACTTCATGAGTCACCTCATTACCAGCGTAGCTAACCACAGTTAATTGGAGGATAATGCTCCACCCGGTGGTTACCACCTGAGACAAAGGCATACTGCCTTCTAATGCCTTGTTTATCCAAGTCAATGAAAGATCAAGCTAATGCGTGTTTAATTAGCTGTGATTGTGGAGCACCACCAGTTTTTTACGCCACGAGTACATTACTAATCCACTCAGGGGCACAGTCAAATTTAACTTTCTGGCATCACTCTTTTGCTACCAGAATGTGACCCTTACAGAAAATGGTGTCCTGAATGTGTCCCGGTGAATAACTGGTTAAGCTGTATCCTTGCATGGGGGAGGCAGTAGCAGCTGTGGCCAGGCTGCCTTGGAGGGGAGAGAACTCTCCTGCTGGTTGGCAGTGATTTTTGTGGGGGATCCCGTTCGTGCCATGCCTAATGGTTTAAACACGGCAAGCTCTCTCTTCTGTAAACTCACAGCTCCTCTGCATTCTTTTTGTGTGACGCCATGCTGCAGCACCCCGCCAAGCGCAGTCCGTACACTTGAGGCCTGAGTGCACCCCCCGTTATTATTTTATGAGGGCAAAGGATGCACGAAAGCCCAAGCCTGAGAGTGGCACGCCCTGTCCCGGACGTGCTCTGGCCTATGGGAACCAGGAGCTGGGGGCAATGCAGGCAGAGCTGGACAGAGCCCAGCTGAGTGCGTCCACGGGTAGTTCTTTCCTCTGCGGTTGCTTCAGGAGAGAGGGAGGCAGTCGGTCTAAGGTCAGCAAGCGAGAGCACTGCAACGCCCCTGAACGTTTGCACAAGCACTGTTGTGAGCAGTAAAGCAGTTTCTTTGGACTTTCCTCTAAGTCGACTGAAGATAAGAAGAGCAGATGCCTGCCTTGCTGTTTGTGCTGGGATGCAGCCCTGTTTCTGAATATGTTAGCAGTGGGGGGAGGTTGGTGCTTAAGTACCTCATGCTGTAGGAGTGTAATTAATAATAGTCAGTGAAAATGAAATAGCAGAGTAGAATATACCAGTCTGTCATAGTTGGCATAGTTGGTGTCTCTGGAGGTGACTGCTTAATACTGTGGAATCGTTTCCTTCCACCCAACAGCACTTCAAGAAGCAGAGGAGGCTGATCCCAGAGCGCACCGTGTGGAAGTACTTTGTGCAGCTGTGCAGTGCCCTGGAGCACATGCACTCCCGGCGCGTCATGCACAGAGGTACCCTGCCAACCAACCCGATACACCACAGGAAGTGAAGCTTTACCCCCCAGCACACCACGGGAAACACAGCTTTGCCTCCAAACAAACTACAGGAAGCACAGCTTTGCCTCTCAGCCAACTACAGGAAACACAGCTTTACCTCCAAACAAACTACAGGATGCACAGCTTTACCTCCCAGCATGCTACTGTGAATGCAGCTTTATTTCCCAACATGCCACAGGAAGCACAACTTTACCTTTCAACACACTACAGGACGTGCAGGTTCTGTGATTGCAGGTTTACTTTATTCTACACCAAAAGCAGGCTCAGCAGTTTCAGATTTAACCCTTAACATCCTGAGATTTTTGGTTTACAGCTTAACATGCTGCCCAATTCAGGTTCTTCAATGACAGCTTTACCTTACCTTAAGAGACTTTAGGCTTCTCACAACCTTTACAAGCAATGTGTTTTTAAAATCCAAAGAGTGCCACTACCCCCTGCCACCTGTACCAGTTGTAACAGTTGTCATATTAGCCCCAAATCGGTCCTATAGGCCGTCATTTGCCCTTGCTTCATCCGAATGAATCCATATTTTTGTTCTATAGTTATTCTGTTCACTGACATACATTTACTCACAGAGCTAACAGTCTGACCCCCACTCCAAGTAGGGTATTACTAGAAAATATGAAAATAAGCTGTATGTATTAGAAAGAATTTAACTTGTCACTTTCATATCAGTATAGCCAAATGTCTCCTGTCTATTTTCACATTTCATATTTGTGCTAGATATTGATATGATATGTCTTTAAAGGGCTGCCCCAGCTCTGTAATGCCAGTGGCATTGAGAAGCATTCAGAATTACTCCGCTCTTCTTGTAGATGTTGATCAATCAGGCACTTGCATGTCGCTGTTCTGTGGATATTTCTGACGCACACCACTGGGCCCTCTGAGCAGGAATCCTAGCTTTCTGTGTTTGTATATTTTCTTTCAGGTGTTAGTGCCAGAAGCGAGTTTGTGTATTCCCTTTGCTGCTGAAGTTCCAAAATCCCCCATGAGTTTGTCACTGCGTAGTGCGTAGTTGTGAAACCATGCAGAAAATATTAGGCTAATGCAATCTGTAATGTGCAGGGAATTTGAGAATCCATGGTGCATATTGGATGTCCCAATGATTTCTCGTATACATATACAATCAGTTTTCTGTCAGATTAATTGAGTGATTTTTTAAAATGTTCTTAAATGCATGACTTAAAGGGGATGGTGAATTTGTTTGCACGCAAGATAATCCCAGTGTTTAGAATGGTTAAACTGACCTCTTCTGGGAGGTAAGTGTCATATTGAGGAACGTCAGCTCCTGTTGAAAAGAGGCAGCTGAACTCTTTTGGCCAGGAAATGGCGTTGGATGCCATGGTTTGCTTGTGGAGCATTTAGCCTTGGATTAGACTGAGGGGCTTCCATGTTGGAGATGTCTGCTGTTCATCAGCCTTCACCAAGATGGCATGAGTAACTCGGCAGATTGACTCCAGTAGGCCTGTCTTCCCCAGCACAACCTCCACACGCATTCTGCATGCTATCTCAGCATCTCAACTCATTGGCTGTCACTCTGTGTAGTTTTAGTACAACACTGATGCCTTTTTTTGTTGACAGTGCCATCTCAAATAGCCATCTAAGTAAGAATAGTGTTTTAATAAAGGCATCAAAATGAAATTTAACAGAAGCTCAACAAACTGAATTTGCTTGGATGCTGATTATGTTTTGTGAGGATAGCTTACATATCTGTCCACCTTAACTTCACAAAGGCATTCAGGCTGTTGTTTCTCGGCTGGCTGATCACGTCAGCTCCACCAGGTACTGGCTGCTCTGCCAGGCGTCCTCATCACCTGGATTTTCTGGCATGCTGTTCGTCATGTGACATCTGTGTGCCAATCTGGCCACTACATCCATCCCCTACATCCCATTCTTGAGATCCATATCATGCAGGGTCCCTGGCGTGACCTGTCACCCACAGACTAGTCACTGTTAGTATGCACAGGTCATTTCCTGTACCTGTCATCTGGCTCTCCCTCCTTTATCTGCTGGGGATATGACAACCTTTAACAAAGCGTGAAATGTGGCCCAGAAGACGTTTTGAGACGTCAGGTCCTATTCCCCTGACTGAAGAGCGAGACGGCATGGGGCAGCTTTTCAGCGCAGACATGGTGCGTCACACTCAAGACTGAAACACATTTAATTCACACCTATGTCAAAGAGAAAGAGCAGAGAGGATGGCTGTGTCAGTGCTGTAGAAACAGTAGCTCAAGTCTAAGTGGATCCCATGTCTGTCATTTGTGATACTGTCTTACTACTCCAAGTTTTGGTTGATTACCCAAAAACACAAAGGGCTCTCTACAACCTAAATGCAATCTGTCTTCTCTTGTTTTATATCTTGAAATAAAATATTTTATATAAATTATACACTTTTCCTTACTTTCACAGTTTTGCTTATTTTGCATATGTAAATTTAAAAACACTTCATTCTTAATAGTTAATTCCATTATGCAAATTCACGAAGTACATTGCAGTTCAGTTCTGGTGACAAGATCCCTAATTAATTTTGTGGAAACACCTGCTTCCAATAAAGCTGCATTCTGTGTAGAGCTTAAAAAGGTGTCTGACATGGACTTGTTAAATGTGATTTAAGCCTAATGTGACTGGTAAAGACATGTCATTAGCAAGGTGCCTTCAAAAGTCAGTTTCCTTTTAAACTGCCTTTTTTACCTCAAAGTATGATACACACCCCCATTAGTGCAGCGTTGTAAATTTATAATTGGCTATAACTACAGATTGTCTTCCATTTTGTGCCTATTCACCCATTTATCTGCACTTTGTCTAGAGGTGCACGGCCCCCCTGATAATTAAACACATGTTATTCTCTCCACAGATATAAAACCAGCTAACGTGTTCATTACTGCCACTGGGGTTGTAAAACTGGGGGACCTGGGACTCGGCCGCTTCTTCAGCTCCAAAACCACGGCAGCGCACTCTTTAGGTAAGCAAAAAAAAAAAACAGCGCCACAGAACCGTGCTTTAATTTACACTGGTTGGACGTGTTTCATTATATCACTGCGATCAAAACCATGTGTCTACTGTTAACAAAAGGGAAGCTGAAGCCTCGCACTGCCCCGGGGTACACCCTGTGAGCCGGGGCCGGCCGTATTCATTTCATTGAGTGGTTACAGCTTCCTGTTGCCTTGACCGCTGACCCTTTCACAGATGATGTCTGGGTGTAAGGAGTCTGGCCTTGCTGCCGCCGCAGGATGTCTTCAGCACAAGAGCACTGTAAAACACAGAGAAGACAGTGATAACTGTCAGCATCCATAGCTCTCTCAAGGCTGATCTACCCGTTACTGGGGATTAAGGCCCTCTAAGAAAACGGAGTGATTTTGCTTTACACATTAAGTATGTGTCAGGCTTACGAGAAATCGGCCATGAAGACGTTTGATGCATGGGGGGAAGTGGTTGTGCGAGCGTGGTGCCAACAGTGTTTATGTCCAAGGGTGACCCTTTTATTTAAACAGAACTCAGGATATTTACAATTTGTTAACAACCTGTCACTTCCTTCCTTTATGACTTTGCGTTGTAAAATTTTGGTTTTTGGTCTGACTGATGGACAGTCTTACAAGGTCCCAATCTCCCTGAAGTCTTTGTACACTTTGTGTTTCGATTAAAAACATTAGTTCTTCAGCTATTTCTGTTAAAACTTGTTTTAGGTGCAGATGCAGTCTTGACAATAATCCATTTTGATCCATTTTCAGTCCATTCCATTTTGATTCATTTTCTGTAAATGATTTGTAAATAAATACCCAGAACTTTGCAAATAAATGTAAATATGTTCAGTTATTGATTTCAGTCTCGGTGTAGTGGTGAGTGCTTGGAAGATCTTTTTCAATGCATCTTTTTGTTACCTTTAGACTAATTTAAGCCATATTTTTCTGAGGAAAAAGTTTATGGCTTTTTAATTGTTGCTAGTTCCTAGCAAAGTGTTAATTTGAGCAGAAAACTAAAAGGCTCATGAACCATGGTCACCTGTACAGAGCAGTAAGTTGTGGGACAGCAGTGTGGTGTAGTGGATAAGGGGCAGGACTCATAACTGAAAGGTTGCCAGTTTAATTCCCAAGATGGCTGTTTCTGTGGTACCCTTGGGCAAGGTAGTTAACTCAAATTGCCTCAGTAAATATCCAGCTGTATGAGCAGATAATGTGTAAAACTTATATGGTGTGCAAGTCGCCCTGGATAAGAATGTCTGCCAATCAAACATAATGCAATGTGCTTTTGGTATGTGCCAAAGGGTTAACAGTTTTGGAAAAGGCATGTAAAATATTCCCTCCTTGGTTTTGTGACCTCAGTGGTCAAAGCAGTCATGGAAACTAAGGTGACCCAAACGTGCCTCCTGCATACCTGCACAGATCTCATGGTCTTGGACCTATGCAGGAAATGACAGTCATGAACTGTTGGTGCAGTGCAACTCTTCAACACACATACACTAACTGACTAACAGATGTCTGGTGACCTGGGAGACCTACAATTTATTGCCTGTCACCTAAACAACTGGAAAAAGACATAGTTGGTTCAATTTGGCAACTAACATGAAAGTACAGTAGTTTTGTACTTGAGAAGCAAATGTAGTAACCAGGCCTAGTAAATGAATTTTTTTTTAGGTCAGATGTAATTGAGATTGTGGAGAGTCATGCTGAATGATGTAATTGAGATTGTGGAGAGTCATGATGAATGGACTAGATACATTTTTATTCAAAATGATAGCTGATAACTTGTATAGATATGGTGCCATTCATTTCTTTCAAAGATGTCAATACAGTAAATATATTAAATATATTTAAGTATTTATCTTACAGCTTGGTAATATTTCAAAGCTGTTTTTACATTGCATTACATTGTATCCTAGATTAATGTATTCCTTTTTTGGCAGTCGCCCATGTGCATCTTTGCTGGCTGTCGATGCCCCTCTCTTCGGAGTGAAATTATGAGCCTTGCTGTTGCAGCCAGCAGTACAGCAGGACGGGTTAACAGAGTGGCTTTTCAGTGTTTTGTTTAGCTTTCCAGAGACTAAGCTGTCTGAGTTAGGGAATTTGATTTTTTTGAGAGCTGAGAATGTATATTGTGAGCACCAAGTTTGTTTGAAAGTACATGGTGGTTGTGGACATATTTTTTTTCTGATCGTTCATGGTCACTTTTATTATTTTATCACTTTGTGAGTCATCAGACCTGCTTATTGCCCATTGTTGGGGCCCGAACCTCAGTTTAACAGCCAGTGGCATGAGTGATGTGGAGAGTTAACAATGTCAGTGTTACTGCATGGATATCAGTTAACCTCAGTGAGTGAGACAATTCAGTCCAGTGTTAAATATAAAATATAATTACATCTCAGCCTTTCTTTGGTGATGTATTGGGGAGAGTAATTATCTTCTTTTGGATGGTATCTTGTTATCTTTCCCTCTAGCTCATGAATTCATAGTGTAACTGAAGGTGCGTTTTCATGGGTCTGTACAACAGTGTGCATTGCACTAACACACAGTTGTGTGAGCATCACAAACAAAACCAGGGCAGCCTAAAGTGCACTTTGGGAAAAGATTTTAATTGGTTACCCTGCTGAGTGAAAGAGCAAAATCAAAGAAATAAAAAACCTCTTTTAGAGCCCTGTATTCAGGTGAAAGCAAAACCAATAAAGCACAGATTCTTTATTCTTATAAAAATGTTTTTTTTAATTTGTTGTGTATTCATGCATTTCAGCAGCTGCTTCTGTATGTGGTTAATGTGTTTCAGGCTGTGACGGGCTCTATTGCACCCCTGAGCCAGCGGTTATATCTGGCATTGCAGGGGTATGAGATGCCTGGGTTTCTGCATGGCACGGTAAATTCATCCAGGGGGCACAGAGACCCAGGGTCTGCTTTTCCTCTTCTTTCTCTGCTGGGATGGGAGGGTGAGTGAGTGGGGATGAGGGGGTGGGTTTATAGGGAGTGACAGTTCAGGCTGTAATGAGACAGACCTGCATGGCAGAACATTGCACATATAGACACGTGCGTGCACACATATACACACACACACCTCAGAAACCAAGCCTTATCCTTTTTGCGCCTCCGCTCGCTAGCTCTGTACCACCCGCAGAGAGAGACAGAGAAGAAAAATGTACTCCTCTCACATTCTGAGCCCATGGCCTCTCCCCCATTACATGACAAGGGGTGATGGTGGAGAATGAGAACAGAAGCGCACACAGGGTAGAGGGGGGAAAGAGAATGAGAGGTTATTAAAATGCACTAATTATCCACTAGTAGGTTTGGGAACCAAAGCTTGGTTCCAAATTAGAACCGAATCCAAAATGCCAAGTACCGGGTACCCATAAAAAAAATTGAATTTCGGTTCTGCTTATCAGTTCCTAAACACAATAACCCTTTATTATTGCAAACAAAGGCTACATATCTGCAAAGACGTACATAGCTATCTGCCAGGACTTGTCTACATGACTATGTCACACATCAACGCAACAGCGTGTCCATTTGTTTAGCCCTTTCACGTGTACATTATGGTCACACCGGTGTGATTAGCTGTTTAGCGCATATGCTAAAACCGGTGCGATTAGAACACTAGATTGGAAAAATTTGTAGCTAATTTTAGCTTTGAGGAAACAGCGATTTAACATAAAAAAATAGCAAATGCTAACTGAAAACTATGAGAAGCTTAATAACGCTGATCAAAACATAACAAACCATGTAACGTAGCATGCGTGCTACATAGCATAAAAAATAAGTTGCGTGTGAAAGGGTTAAGACGAGCTAGCATGCATGGCTAACATCACAACAGTGTGAAAGATGGACCGAGGTAAACGGTCAAAAGTGTGGCTTCACTTTAGAAAAGAAAACAACAAGGCAAAGTGCAATGCATGTGGGAAGCTAATTAGCTGCAAGTCAGGTTGCACATCAAATCTGACCAAACATTTAAGGCAGCACGGCATTGATCTGAAAGACTGTACAGTGTTGTGATAAGCAAGAATAAGCAGAATCGGAATCAATAAAATTCAAACAATACCCAACCCTAACTATAATCCCTTTTACATTTGCTTGTTTTGACGGTTAAAATGACCTCTGGACGAGGTCTTTATTACTTGACTAGTAAAATATAAGACAAATAAAGATGCATGTGTTTGTCACCAGAACACATCTCTCCACGTCTCTCCAAAACAACTAGCAGTTAGTTTAACTGCTCTAGATTGATCTTTATCTATTAAGACTTTTTTTAATACACATGTCTGTGATTCATACATTTTTATTGTATGTATGTAGTAAATACTAGTAAATAATAAATACTATTTACTTTGTGAGTGTTCAGTTAACGCATAAAAGAATAAAGATATTTTCGTTATCTAAACATTTGCCCTCTTTTTTTACCATTTTGGAACTGAAATGGGGAATCGATAAGAATCGGAATGAATAAGCAGAATCGGAAAAGCCCATGTCTGGCTATCAGTGTTATATGGTTCATATCTGGTGTGAAAATGGCTTTGCATTCTATGTGGAACTGATTTCTGCAGCACCTTATAAGAGATGTTGGGAGACTTTGAGGAACATGTGAGCAAAAATTGCAGGGACAATGACCAATTAAAATGAGCTTGATAGTTGTACAGTCAAGTAGCAAGGGAATGATCATTTTACTGGTAGAGGTCACAATCCATTCATGAAGCATTCATTTTTCCTTCTCATACTGTAAGTAGAGCAGGCTAAATTGCTCTCATTTCTTTGTACTGAATTTAGTAAATACATACTGTTCAGTGTACCTCCACTGAGAAGAAGCTGGTTATGACTAGGCATCATGTTTGATATAATTGTATCATTTTTCTCATCTTGCTGCATTGTGCATTCAGGGGGACGTTCAGGAGAGCTAAAGCAAGACGAATGCAGTCATTTGATACACTCACACACAGCTAAAGGCTAATTGTCACACAATGCACCACAGCACAGTGAGCGCCTATTGGAGGATAAGCGCATCTTCACTGATGTTATCTGAGCGACTCACATATACTTGATAAATGTTATTTGATACATGTTATTTAATAAATGCTGTTTTATACACATAAGGTCAAAGTGATGACACAAAGCATGTTTCAAATCTAACTCTTTTTGTTGATGCAGCACACTCACGGTTGGGGAAAAGTACTTAAATACATATGTTTAGAAGTGCATACTTCCACAGACAATATAGTGTATAGATATGTGATCTTATGAAAATGAATACAGTTTATAGGCCACTGACTGCTTTATGATTGCATGTGTTCAGAATGTCTAACTAAACACTTAAAACTTTAAGAATTCCACTAGAAATCCCAATAAGTAATCACTCCGCAGTGCAGATAAGGTGAGGTGTGCCTGCTATTATTTTTCAGAGAGCAGCTCACCGTGCCCTCCAAATCATGTGATCCATGGAAACACATCTCTAGCAGGATGAAAGGAAAAGCAAACTCGATTTACCGTGCTGTCTGAGTTTGCTTCAGCAGCTCTCATTGTCTCCTGTAAAACACAATAACTTTGATGTGGTGCACTACTCACTTTTTTCTGTGATCACTGCAATGGCTGTGGTGAGGTATTGAAAAATGACCCTGCTTTAATACTCGCTGTGTATGGAGGACAGCTCACTACACCTTCCTGTGGCAGAAAGGCGGTACTGCACCAAATGGGACATTTAAGGATCAGAGTCACGTTTGCGTAGCGCAGCTTTAAGACGGAAGAGGGAGGAGATTAACAAATGAATCATTAATTCTATTGAACAGTGTATTACATGGAAAAGTTGCACACAGGCACGTAACCCTTTACTTGAGCCCAGTGCAATGTAAGGATGCTGTCTTTAAGCTACCAGTGCACTAGTCTAAAGTACTTAAACTTCATGACATATCCAAAGAAAAAAACATGCATAATGGAAAATGATTCCATGGGTTTGAAGAGGGTGGAAAAGTACATATACTAAATAATGCACATACAGGATGTACAGGATTATTGTTTACTGTAGAATACCGTCTCTGCCTTCATTTATTGTATAGATAGATACTGTATATAGAAAGATATCTGTATATGTAAATATAAATTGGTGTTGATTGAGCTTCAGGTAAAATGAAACATTAGCCCAATGCTCTGATGTTGAACAATGAGCACAGCTGCACAATTTGATTTAAAATGTTCCTTTTAGGGGTCGCAATAGGAAACACTGTAGCTAATTCTTACCATGTCTGACTGACAATGGGATTCGGTTCTCTACATTTCTCTCCTGTCCTTTATGACCATAGAACTGTTTGAAATAACAGCAGATTCATTTAAACAATGTGTGAATACTGCAGTGCCTGTGTATCCCCTCCTTCCCTTGGTGGCCTGAGTGCTGTGGTTGCCGTGGATATTTCAGTGGTGGTTGGAGGCCTCTGTTTAAGCACTGTTTTTATTTTCTGTTCCAGTGGGCACACCATACTACATGTCCCCAGAGCGCATACACGAAAATGGGTACAACTTCAAATCAGACATCTGGTCGCTCGGCTGCTTGCTGTATGAGGTAAGGGGCACAGTCTCAGAACCCCATCGGTCTGGCCTGTTCATATTATGGGATGCAGTAGCCTACTAGCAGAGCAGTGGTATTTATTATGAAACTTAGTATCTTTTTTCTTTTTTTTTATGAGGCAAGCCTTCAGAAACCTGAAGGAAACCTGCAGCGTGTTTGGAGCTTGCTGGCAAATTTTGATGACATTTACATACGTTTCGGATAATAAATAGAATTTTTTTTTCTGAGGAAAGACAGACTAACCTCCATGATTTCCTGTGAAAAATATGCATGCCCCCTAAGGAGGGGAGTAAAGTGAAACCAGTGGGCACAGACAGGCAGAGCGCTTTTTTTCAGAGTCGGGCTGAAACCCAAATCAAGTCAGGACCAGGAAAGGTCAGCTTGCTTGGAGAAAATGCCGATTCCCGATCGATGCTTTCGGCGAGGAGCTCTTTCCCTCGCGTATTTAGCGGGAAGGCTTTCCGAGCTGCGGCTCAGCCAGCGAGAGGGCACTGCACTCGCATCAGATCGAACTGCCACACAAAAAAGCAGGGATCGATGAACGAACCCTCAAACTCACATTTTACTGTTTGATGAAACGCGCCCGCAAGATGCACACGCTTTTTGAAGAGACTGGGCTTTAATCGCGCTATTGTAAAAATCTCCCTCTGACCAGGCACTGAATGTAGAGAGCATGCTGGGAGATGGCAGGAAGCAGACCGAGAGCACAATGCACACCAGACAGGCAGCACTGTTGATGCTCGCCTGTCAATGCCAAGGAACATAGAGAAGCAGGCACGGCAAGCCTGGTGCGTTTTTCTCAAATCCTCATCTGTTTTTTTTTTTTTTTCTGACCCCCGCACACAAACCACAATTCAAGCACATGGCTGACCTCAGTGCCGATTAATCTCCCACAATGCACTGTTCCGGCACAGTGCCTGATCACTAGTCTGTATAGGTCTGGTGAGAGTTTGTGAGTGGTACTGGGGCAGCAAGGACAGAACATGTTTTGGACTGTACTGTCAACCGCGACCCTGAGCAGAAGACAGGCAGGGTCTGATCACCACCCCCATTCTGCTGGAGGTTCTGTCTGTACAGCAGGTTACATGACCCAAAAAAGACTTGAGCAGCCTTGCTTTCAGCACAGTTCATCTGACAAGGCCAATGACATCTGTCAATCATCAGGCATATACTTCAGACCAGAGGCCAGCATTTCAGCAGATCATTTCAGCCCTGAAACTACGGCCTTAAGTCATTCGCATTTTCATCACAGGTACTGATTCAAGAGTACAGTGCAGACTTGTTGATTAAGAAATGCTGCTCTATTTGTAAAAGTGATCCCAAATGAAAAAATTCCAAGAATATACTTTATAGAATATATTTTTAGCTTAATCAATACATTAGTGAAAAGTATTATTTCAATAATTGCTGTTTTGGTATTTTACATTATATTTCTTGCTTTGCATAAATATATTTTAAATGTATTTGCAAAACATTTTTGGGCTGAACAACATATTTCTCAATATATTACAATATATTTCATTTTCTTCTGAATATGGCAAGGATTATAGTCATATGTTTAGATTTTTATAGATTTTTGATATTTTTATATGACCAAGTAGATTTAGAATGGCTTGGCCATGTGCTGAAAGGAAAGTAAGGGATTTTTTTCTTGTTTTTAACCTGGAACATGTTGATAGCACAAGTCTCTGGATCGATTTCACTTTGGAACGTGTGCATGCATGGGGAGTTAACTCTTTCTGTGTCCAGGAGCGGATAAATGTTTCATTGGATCTGTCCGGGGGGTGTTTGGAGGGGGTCGGAGGGCGAGCGCAGGTATCGATGATTTCAGCCCCGCGTTCCGGCATCTTTTATTCCGTTTGATGGAGGCCCCCCTCGGTTAAAGCCGATCGTTTGAGCTGACCCCCCCGGTGGCCGTCTGGCACGCGGCAACAGCTCGGTCGGCGCGTGCCTGCGTGCTCCCGGCGGCATCCGTGCGGTCGATAGTGCGGGGAGAGCGCCCGCGGCGGGCCGGCACGTGCGGAATCACCCGCCGCCCCCGCCCAATTTGCATTATCGACCACCAAAGAGGGAAAAAAACACACAAAAACAATGGGAGGATCTGTCAGGATCCGTCAATACCGGGAGCCATGTTGGCTTCGGACGGCTTTATTTCCTCTTAACACATAGCCATAGTTGAACTGAGGGCTGGAAGCCAGGTAGGCGTGCAGGGTCAATGAGGGGCAAGCAAAGGAAGGCCTCTGGAGTGAACGTATGTTGTACTTTAAAGTGAGGTTTCCATGGCTGCACATTGCTGGTTTCCAAGCCCCTGTCTTGCTGCATCCTCTTCCGCCCCCCTCAGATAATGGCGGACGTGATGAGCAGGGGATTGGGAAACCAAAACAGAGCAGAGGGGCCTATTGTTCAGGCGCGGGCCACGTGATGTGTTCCCACCAGGGAGCCTCCTTGTCATGGAGACGGCTTAGGGTGGGGTTCGGCGACGCTGTGCCACAGTAGAGCTCCTTGTTTTTACCTGAGAGCGCATCACGGGCCCACTGGCTTCTTTCCACTTAGACCTTCTGGATTTGCTCTTATGACATTTTCGCAGCCATTGTTGTCTGTAACTGCACTCAATCCTGTGTTGGGTTCCACACCACTGAGTAGAAGACTGCTTTGTGCAGCCTGTCATGGCATTTATGGTCATCCATGCTCTCTGTTGGTTTAATTTTCTCTAATAATGCAAGTTTGTAACCTGCTGGTGAAGAAGACGAAACAGGGCATTGAGGTGAAGCCCTTTCAAAAATCTATGTTTGATATTTTTAGGATATGAGTCAAGTACTTGTATTCATAGATGAGCATCCCAAAGCACCTCCTGTAAACCTAGTATTCACACCTTATCCTCTCTTGGTGATGCAAGCTGAGCTTACTGTACTGGACACAGGTTTTCATAAGAGCAAATAGAGAAATGCAAAATGCAGTTAAATTCATTCTCTTCTGGAAACCACTCACTAGTCACATATAAATGCCAAGAACAATTCAGAAAAACTATTCAAGCTTGGGTGGTTTGTGTAGGTGCAGTTTTTCTTGGTCAAAAATGTCATGAAAATCTATACGTTAAATGACACCTAAAAGGAAACTAAAAGAAAATAACAGAGGCCTCACGCTATTTTCAGCCACTGCACTGGTTGGTTCTTTTCAACATTTGCATTTTCATTGGCTGGTTTTCCCCCTACACCAGCAGGGCCATGTCATTTGTCATCTATGTGGCTGTATTCAGACATGAACGTGACCCAGCAGTAGCCATTATGCTGTACTAGTAAGGCATCCTTCTTAAAGCCAAAGCCAGAAAAATACAGTTTGTAATTCCATGTGTTAGGTTGTATTGCTTGTATATTTTGCCTGTTTTACGTAATTTATTCACATGTGCACATTTTCTAACTAGGCAGCATTTATACATCCCTTTGTGGTGGCAGTAAGGCCTAATGTATAACCAGGAATTGCACTGTACTCCTTGGCAGATCATGTCTCCCCTGTAGGGAGCTGTCTGATAGTTCAGCTTTCACTGGGTCATTTTGCTTCTTTGTAACAGCAGCAGTAACAAAACAAATAACATTTCTGACTGACAGTCTGAATTTGAGTTGCGTGCTTTTCAACTGAGATCATGTACATAAGCACAATGATCATCTGAAAGCTTAACTTGTGGACAGTGCCCTACTGGGAACAAATGAATTTGTCAAGAATCAACCCTGATGCAACAATAGGAGTTGCTGGCAAACAGTTTCCCTGCATAGGCTGCTCGAGCCACAAATTTTATCATTTCTGATTGCAGATAGCTAGCTATTAAATAACCAATATCATTTTTGTTTCAAGATTAGTTTTATATCTCTCCGGGTTTGTGAGGAAAGGGCCCAGGCACAGACAATACAGGCAGTACAAAACGTCTCTTTATTATTGACAGGTCCAAACAGTCACAAGCTAAATCAAAGTATGAGAACATTCTGCGTCAGTGCCCAAAAATTCAGTAGTAAACAACAAACAGTATCCAAAACGGCAGGCAAAAGTCCGAATCTTGATTACAGAGTTTGTTACCAGGAAGACAGACAGGCAGTCAGGACAGGCAAACGGCAGGCAGGAATCAGGGTCGCTATGGGAAAAAAGTAGTCAGGCAAACAGGTCAGCAAAAATCCAGGCCAGTAGGCAAAAGGGTAATCCAAGACAGGGAGAGTTGGCAACAAACAGGTACAGAACAGGCTTTCTAATAAAGGCGGGAATGAAACAGGTAAGGCACTGAGACAATCTGGCACTGAACAAAGAAAACAGCAGGGTATTTGCAGGTAGGCAGATGATGAGGGGATGAGACACAGGTGTGCAGAAACAAGCTTCAGGTGACGGGTGTGGCAGAGTCACTGGAGGCGGGGAGGTAGGCGGGACAAGGAAACACATGGACCTGTAAACAAAAACAAAACCACCTGCACGAAAAAACCAAAACAAGACACACCCACACAGACAGACAGGGAGAAACCGAGCAGCTCAGGCCAAAGTGCTGACACATATCGAGCAATTATTAGTTGCAACCAGAGGGCAAAGATGTAGAAAGCCCTGGCTAGCCAGGTCAGTGGTCTCAGAATGAAAGTTTATCCATTGGGCAATGTAGCTACACTATATGGACAAAAGTATTCAGATGCCTGACCATTACACCAACAGGGACTGTAATGACATTGTATTCAAATACATATACTTTAATATGGAGTTGGTCCCCCTTTGCAGCTATAACAGCTTCCACTCTTCTTGGAAGGGTTTCCACAAGATTTTGGAGTGTTTCTGTGGGAATTTGTGCCCATTCATTCTGTAGAGCATTTATGAGATCAGGCACTGATGTTGGACGAGAAGGCCTGGCTCGCAATCTCCGTTCCAGTTCATCCCAAAGGTACTCGATGGGGTTGAGGTCAGGGCTCTGTGCGGGCCAGTCAAGTTCTTCCACACCAAACTCATCAAACCATGTCTTTATAGTCCTTGCTTTGTGCACTGGGGCACAGTCATGTTGGAATAGAAAAGGGCCTTCCCCAAACTGTTGCCACGAAGTTGGAAGCATAGCATTGTCCAAAATGTCTTGGTATGCCGAAGCATTAAGATTGCCCATCACTGGAGATAAGGGGCCTAGCCCAAACCCTGAAAAACAGGTGTGGCCAAATACTTTTGTCCATATAGTGTAGCTAGCCGATGTTGAAGATTTGCTAACAAACACATTTTAGAAAAACAGTTGTACGTTGTTGGCTACCTAGATAGATGGATAGAACAGCTGACAGGACAGAAAATGTGTCTTTGATCTGGTTATGTATCAACAATATCAACAATTAGCTGCTTGCAAGATTTACATTTATTCATTTAGCAGACGCTTTTATCCAAAGCAACTTACATAGGTTACAGCTCTTTACAATGTTATCCATTTATACAGCTGGATATTTACTGAGGCAACTGTGGGTTAAGTACCTTGCCCAAGGGTACAGCAGCAGTGTCCCAGCAGGGATCGAACCGGCAACCTTTCAGTTACGAGTCCTGCTCCTTAACCACTATGCTACACGGCAGTAAACTCAGTTGACAGTAGCAAACAAGCTTTATGAACACAAGTGGCTAAAGAGCTTAGCAGTATTCTGTTTATTCTAGCTAGCTACTAGCTAGCTGTAATAATTATAGCCAATTAACTGACCCCTCAATACCTCAAGCAGGGTATAAAGAATAATAAGTAGTTGACATCAGATGGGTGAAATAATGTTAGAGAGAAGTGGCAACCAATTATTTATAATTGGCTAGCCAGAGTATTACCATTGTATTGACACTTAAGTGAAACTTAATAACTAGAATTATAAACTAAATGAAGACCGACAGCCTAGGACAGTGTTTCCCCAGTTGTGGTCCTGGTGGCCCCCTGTGTATGCTGGTTTTCATTCCAGCTGAAGTAGTTAATTAGGTTTGATTATGTTGTTAAACGAGTACTGATCACTATTTTACTAAACTTAGTAAAATACTAAGCATTATCTGTCAGTTCTCTGTTATAGATATTAGGTTGTTGTAAATATGGCTGTAACAGAAATATAAATATGTGAGATATTTCAATAAATCATTTCTGGTTGATTCCATTAAACAAATACAAACAAGTATTTACCCTAATTGATTTAGAGTAATCAGCTACTCAGTCAGGCCTACAACTAGAAATTCAACAACTAATAATACCTAATTGGGGCAGTTGTACCCAATATTTTTTCAAGGGCCAGATATGTCAAACAGTTGCCCTGTTTTCATATCTGTACAAACACATCTATATTAATATCTTCTAGTTATTAATAGAGTACAATTACAGGTTTTCCTCCCCTGCTTAACAAAACACACAACTGTGCAAATAACAATAAAAATTTAAAGAGAACAAAAATAACAGCAGGCCTACCCTGTTTGAAAATATACAGCTGCACAATATATCAACATGTAAATGAAAAAATACATAAAGTAAATAGCCTATATTAAATAAAATAGGTTTATGTTGGTAGCACTTTCTGATAAGCTATTTCAGACTATCGATATAAGCTACCTGTAGGTTTATGTTGGTAGCATTTTCTGATAAGCTATTTCAGACTATCGGACTATTCTATAGTTATATCCTGGTAGTCTTTTATGATAAGGTTTAGAATATCAAAATATGCTACTTAAAAGTTTTACAGTGGTATTGATTAGAGTGTGTTGATGGACAAACTAGACTACAAATTTACATGTCAGCATGTAAACTAGATTGTTGAAATACATCCAATTTATCCATCACATAAATTGTAAGTAGGCTATGCCTGTTATTAAAATTTACCTGACAGCACTTTCGAAATTGCTGTCGGATGAATTAATGAAAACAATACTGTAATTAGCTTAGAACCATTTTCTGATTAGTTAAAAAGAGAATTACCGACCTTTTTGTCTTCTAAGGTAGCACAACCTACTTGCTGTAGTACTTCCCGATAGGGTAGCAAAGATCGATAAATATGGCTATCAGTCTACGCTAAGGTAGGGCATTCCAATAAGGTAAGAAAAATCGACAGAACACCGGGTTTGCATGCAGAGGCAGAGCGAGAGCGGAGGCGGGGTTGCGCGGAGAGTGTGAGAGAGGAGCGATGCAAACACTGGCACGGCTTTACGGAAGAAATGGGTTTTGTAATGCAACATCAAACTATATTGATATAAACAGTATTGTCTCATCCTATATCTCATTTGAAAATATAATAAAATGTGATATAAATTTAGGAAGTAATAGATTGGTAAAAGAAACAGCCAAATCAGTACTATGACAGAATTGTACAGAATTATACAGAAATGGTTTTGAAAATATGGTATTACCTTTGGATTTGTTTTGAATTGGTACATTTTAATATTACTACTTTATAGCTCAACACGGTATAGACATTTTATTTCAAGTCATATACACAAAAATTTAAATTTTTATAAACTGCATTTAAATGGTTTTTTTTAAAAGAAATATTTCCTATTTGATCAATCACAAAAGATGTATTCATGAACTATTTTCAGACTGTATTAATGTGCCTTTTGTTACGGTGATAGCCATGAGCACAAATTGAACTCTATGGCTCAGGTCCAATACCATTTGTCTCATCAGCCAACAATAACCAGGGAGCCCATAGCAGGGGAACAAATTGGCTTTGTTGCAGCAGGGATAGAGGTGGGTGTGTTGGCAGAGGTTGCCTGTCTCACTGATGTCAGGCACCTACAGGTTGCTCAGATGACATCAGGGGAGTAGCTCCTGTACTCCAGTGAGCACCCACTCCTCTGTCAAGGGCTGTGTGGCTTGCAGTGTGAAACGTAGACGTTGGTCACATTTGAGTGTATCAAAGAATTGCAGAGCTTGTCACTATGAGGCTTTTGATTAGAGCTCGAATTTGTTAATCTCTGGAGGGGGAAAGTTTGTTTTTTTTTTTTTCTTTTTTTTTTTTTTATTAAAAAACCCAGGTTAACCCTTCCTCCCCCCCCTACCAGCCCAGTTCCCATCGGGTTGGCCACACCAAGCCCCTCAGCCAGCAGATTCACGAGTGCTCGGTATATGTCCAACTCCACACTTGGGTTTGGTTTTGCCCACAGAGCCTCCCATTTAAGATGGAACAGTTAAGTGCAGCCTTCTCTGACATGCGTTTCCACTCCTGAGGGCTCCGTCAATCTGCTCATCCAAGTATGAGACTGGAATGCAGCTTAAAACCTACAGCGCAAGCCAAGGAAGGCATTTGCTGCTGTTTAATATCAATGCCCTGTTCAGTGCTCAGTACCTTATGGCTGTGTGCTCTCACTGCTACAGTGTGTCGCAGCCCAGGAATGGCTGGATATTGTGTTCAGAAGACCATAGTGACACACACACACACAAAACTTTGTAATGACGGCTGTCAAGATTGCGCATTATTTGACCACAACCAGTTAAAAGGTTTGAGGAAGCTTGCGAGGAATGATTCACCGATGTGATCGCAGTAACAAATAGAATTGATACGATACCTCTTAGCTGATTTGCAAATTCCAGTGTTGCTACAGGTTACACAAGCAATTTAATTGAGTGTAATGAAAAACACTGCTAATTTAATTGTGTGTGATAATTGTGTGTTTGTTTACCTCACATGAACAAAGGTAGTTTGTTTGCTTCAGTCCTTCATTTTCATGTAAGTTCATGTAGGTTGATGATGATGGTGCGCCTATGTTCACTTAGAATCAGTTGTAACTATTAATGTCATTTTGCACATTTCACCACAGCTCTATGCCTAATTGGGTCCATTACAGTGTACAGAATCACAGTTGCTCATATCATGAGATCTTTCTCAGTTGACTGTTATTGTAACACGTGTCATAGCTAATGTGTGGATGTATAAATTGAATCCCTAAAGCAAGGATTACAATTTATAATCATTACAATCAGGACCACTTCCAGCAGCAGCTGTGGTTTCATTTTGAAAATGTTAAATACTAGACTGTGGTGTTTCCATATGTAGTATTTTACTTTTCAAGTTTCATGTAACTAGGCTTTCATCTCTCTGTCAGTTTGGCAGTTTATTTTTGTTTCTTTAAAATTGACAGCCTTGCAGTGTACCATTTCAGAAAGAATTTATGTTAACAAACAATAAACAGTATCTAAGCAGTACCATTCTAGCACTAAAGCAGCTATGCACCAAGCCAAACAAGCTGCAGTGTGTCAGCACAAAGTTCCATTGTTTATGGAATTTGCAAAGCTACTCACCATTCCCAAACATCACCACCCCCAAATCTCGATCTCTCTTTTCACAGTTCTAGCTGCATTTCTGTTGCCATTTCCTCCCAGGAGCACGCAAGTGTGAAGCACACAATAAATTCAGGTCCTTTGCTTGTTATTTTCCATGTGCCTGCACTCCTCCCACATAGCGCGTCCTCAAATGGAGGCTCCTTAAAGCACAGCCAGCGCATTAGTAATTGCAGGGACCATTCTGAGTGTCTGGGATCTCGTCCTTGATTAAAGTGTCATTAAAGCAGGACGCAGGAGAGGTGCCAGATAAAGCAATAACCCCAACTTTTTCAACACTGTCTGTGTTTCAGGGCCCTCATTTTGCTAGATTGAAGTGGATCGCAGACAAGGAAACCTTTTAATTGTCATGTGAATGGAGAAGGGGACAGATCAAACATGAAGGGAAGAACCCCCACACCCCCACTCCTCCTACGTGTGGGCAGAGGGGGTTTGGCACCCTGACTCTGTGGTTTTGGTGTGGCAGTCGGGTGCTGCTGCCACCGACCCCCCGCGGACTGACAGCAAGCGCGAAGTGCGCGGACTGCCCAGGAATACTAACGAGCAGGAGCCCGGCCCCCACCCCAGCCCCTCCAGAGGAGGTCAGGGTGCGAGTCAGTCATCTCGCCACCCCTCCCATCCTGGTGCGGAGAATCAAATTAGCTTGAAAAATTCGGCTGCAGGGAGCAGGGGGAGAGCAGCTGTCAGGGCCAGGAGAACTAAGCGCTAACGAACCAGATGAATAGGACAAAAAAAATCCCCACCAAACTAAAAATGGGACAGTTGACATTCTTTATCTGTCAAAAGATGAGACACAGGAAAATATGTTACTCCTTGTTTTAACTGTTGGATACACACAATGATTTCTCTCCTCAGATAAATGGCTAAAAACCCCACCCCTGTTCTTGAGTGGGCATGCACACACGCGCACACACACACACACACAAACACCCTACATATATTTACATTTCAAAGCTCTTTATGCATAGTTAAATACGTACTGTAATTATTAATTGTAAGTGCCCGGGCATGTTTAATTTGGCTGGATTTTATGCTGAGCAAGATGAGTTTTTCTGTTGAAAACTCCTGATCATTACTGTCTTGAATGTTTTTCTTTTCTGTCTGATGAGTAACCATCTTCAACAGCACCAAGAGAAGTGACTTTAATTCATTCTCATGCACAATTACTGTCACACAGTGGCAGCCAAGTAATATATTGCGGAATATGGAAAATGTCTGGGATTTTGTCAAAAGAAAAGAAGGGAAAAGATACAGATTTTTTTGCATTTGTTGAGCAAGCTCAGATCAAGATCCATTTTTTCTTTCCTTTGGCATGGCAATTGATTCTGGAATCTCATACACAGTTTGATTGCTTTCAAATAAGACTTCTCAGAAACAATAAAGGCACATTGTGTATTCAGTCTGTGTTTCAGCACTAAACATCTCCTGCTGCAGAGCCAAACAAACTGGCCTTACACTGTGAACTCTGAGCAGCAATCCAGGTGGGAACACTCAGGGAATATGTGCTTTTTAATACATGCTTCTGTGAGAATGTGATCGGCAATGTTTTGTGAGCCAAGGTGATTTTGTTTTTAAAGCAAGTTGTTCTCCTTGCAGCCTCAGCTGAGGGAGGGGTCTTGGGGTGGGTAGGTGAGCCGACACCTGAAAGCTGAAAAATCATTTAGAGGAAAGAGAAAAGGAAGTGCAGTGAATTTGAGGCACGGGGGAGGGAGAGGAGGAGAAGAATGAGGTGTGTGTGGGGGGGGGGGGGGTGTTGATGTTGGTGCAGCACGGTGCTACGCTGTAGCGCTCAAGAGTGCACATGCAGCTGACAGATGACACATTTGCAGGTTATCCCAAGGTAGATAAGGCCCCCACCAGAATCAGCAGTATTAGCTCACACATGCTGATGTACCAGAGAGGTGATAGACTCTGAGCAGGGCGCTGGGGACAGCGAATAGTGCAACCTTCTCTCTCTCTCTTTCAGACCTGACTGATATGCAGGCCACATATGCCGTCTGCCTTTGTATATGCCTGGTACAGTGCTGAATTGTGTGGAACTGGTTCATGATGCTCACATACTTGCTGACATACCTTCTCCCTGAAGTGCTGCATTTTGTGTGAAAGCCCTGAATACATGTTGCTATAGAGCTCTCTATGTGCCGTTCCTGTGGTGATTAGTCAGATCCCAAACAGTGGGGTGCAAATCAAAATCCCATTGGTTTCGTTATACCTTCAAACTGAAATATTTAACCAAACAGGACCAATAACTTATCTGTCTCACAAAACTTATCTTATATGTAAAAATTATTGTTACATTAAAATTCTCATAAGTATTTGTGTAAAATTTAATTGGGAAAAATCATGTTGAGGAGTAACCATTTTGTCTCATCTCAAGTTTTACGTTTTCGTTAATTGCTGGTGTTGAAAAAACAACACTCCCTGATACACACCTCACAGGCATCTTAGTGTAATGGAAAACAGTAGGAGGACAGACTAGGCAGAAGGTTTCTGTGTTTCTGTGCTGGCTGCTTACGTTCCAGATCAGGTAGAAGATGCATATGATGCCATATTCATTGAAAGATGTCCAAACTCAGTCAAAGGAGTGCAGTGTTAAGAGACTTAGCCTTAAGGTGTTATTTTTTAAACAAGGTTTTGCTTTTGTTTTGAGAATTTTAGAATTAGGAACAATATTGACAGGGTCAAACTGTAACAGACACTTGGTGATAGGGAGCAGGTCTGATAACCAGGAAGGTTTCCAGTTTGATTTCCAGACATGGCACTGCTGCTGTACCCTTAGGAACGGTACCTAACCTGCCTAAGCAAATATTATTCAGCATGACTTTGTCAGTGGGTGCTTTAAACACGTTTTGACATACAGTAGCTCTGCTTTGAAGGCCATTTTTACATCATGGGCATGCCTGTGCTAACCGTCCTCAACACTGACCGCTCTCTGTCTTTCTCTCTTTTGTGTGTGTGGATGTGTGTGTGTGTGTGTGTGTTCATGTGCATGTGTGCGTCTGCATGTGTGTTTTCTCCTCAGATGGCGGCCCTCCAGAGCCCCTTCTATGGGGACAAGATGAACCTGTACTCCCTGTGCAAGAAGATTGAACAGTGCGACTACCCTCCCCTCCCCTCTGACCACTACTCCGAAGAGGTACGCCCACTCCCTGTTTGCATCGGCCACATCCACTGCTAGGGCCAGAAGCATGATGGTATCTTTTTGGCTCAAGGGGATAGTCTCTGAGAAACCATCATTCTGTTACTTTGGTCCTTTAATTTGATCTTGACATGATACTGCTTTTTGTGGGGAAGGAACATCCAGGGTTTGAAAATAAACATTCAAAGGAGATTTTTGGAAGTGGCAGGCACAATCTGAAAAGGGTGGGTCAATATGTGCTTGGGACTTCCAGCCAAATATCACTCCAGGATTGTGTTTTCGCATTGCACCACGCAAGGAGCCCCACAAAAGTCTCACTGTCTCACTGCACCATTAGGTCACTGCGCACTCTCTCCAGCGCAGAGCAGAGAGATGTCCGAATGTCCGGTGCTCTTCCCACAGTCCTGCAGCAGCACCCCCAGCCCATCCGCGGAGCGCATGAGTGTCCTGTGTGTCTGCGTCCCCATCTCATTTCCACGCTGGCTGCATTAGCATTTCGCATGCCAGGCTGACAGGGAGGCATGGCACGCAGCAGCAGCTGGCAGTTGCCATGGTGACCCGACAAAGGATAATTACTGATGAACCACCCTCCCATACCAGGTTTGAAGTCAGTCCTCCTGCAGGGCCAACCCAGCTGCCTATCCCCCTAACTCCCACCCCCACTGTTTTTAGGTATGAATTAGGGAGGGGTGCGAAGGTGCGCTGAGACAGGGAGGGAGGAGAAGGAGGTGGGGAGCAGGGTCTGTAATCCATGGGGTCAGTCACCACGATTTTACCAGGACTTGACAGGAATTGCCAGGTTACTCACAGCGTACACAGTATCCAGTACATGCCTCGATGTGTCACCGAGCGACGTCATCCAACTTCTTGTTCTCCACAGGGCTGTGTGTCAGTGCTTCTCACCGGTGTCACAAACTTTGTTTTTGCTTCAACCGTGGGCACAAGCATGATTGCAAGGCACAAAACCCAGGAGTGTACATCTCTCTTTCTCTACCTCTCTCACACGGTTTACCCTCTCTCTCCCTCCCTCTCTCTCTCTCTATCCATCTCTCACTCTCTTTCTCTGTCACGCTCCTTTTTCACAGGGGTTTTGCGCTTCTTCTCTCTCTCGCTACCTCTCTTTGTCTCTCTCTCTCCTCCTGTCTCATATGGGTTTCGCACTCCTTCTCCCTCTCTCCCTCTCTCTCTCTCTCTCATGTGATTTCCTCTCTCTCTCTCCCTTCCAGCTGAGGAAGCTGGTGGACATGTGCATCAGCCCTGACCCAGAGCGGAGGCCAGACATCACTTACGTGTACGATGTTGCCAAGCACATGCAGGCAGTCACACTTGGCAGCTAGGTCCAAGCCCTGCCCCCACCCGTTTCATCCCCCCACCACCACCTCTACATGACGCCCTCTTTTCAAGAAAGATGAAGATTCTCCCAAGTTGTCCACTCAACGCAATGAAGCTCTTTGGTTGCACCAGTGCCAGTTCCCTAAACGAGGTTCAAGAATGTTCAGCTGATCTCCCTTCCCTCTTCTGACAGGAGGAAACAGACCTGGGTGTACAAAACGCAGAGAATTACCATAGCCCTGCAGGAACACCCAGCCAAAAAACTGTACTCCGAGTGCGTATCTGTATATCGAGATTTTTAACCAATATTTGTTGACATTTATTTTGTTTCATGGTCGGCACAAGTGATTCTCTACATTTTTGTGAATACCTATATGAATACCATACTTACAGATCAATGCAGAACTGACAAATCTGTACACCTGCATTACATGAAAATGGACAGATTAAGCCTTCAGACCATCCAGAAATACTTGATTTTATTTCAGGAGGTAATAGCCAGAGTATGAATGTTGTTTAAAAGTATAGTGTGCATCTTAAGTGAAATGCAGAGTTTATGTATAATCTTGTACCTCACACAGGTATGTTTGCAGTGCAAATTTGCACAAAATATTTGACAACAACCCACACAGAAGGGAAATGAAGTTAATGAGATTTGGGAAAACATACTTGCATTAACAAATCCCTGCCAATTTTGCTGCAAATTTCCAAAGAGATCACATTGTATTGAGAAAATCCAATTCAGCCTTAACTCACCAGTCACAGAGTATAAATACACACATTTATAAAGACATACCACACAAGTTGTCTGTTTTGCCATATCTCTTTGCTAAATTTGTATGGTGAAGCATTTGTTTAAATCAGTTTCTAAAAGATAGTAATTTTATTTCTACTCTGACCCCTTTTATGTTTAAATGCAAGCTTTAAAGAACTTTTCAGTTGCCAGAATTTGAAATGTATACAAATCATTCAATAAGCAACTACAAAATTTTGTCATCTAATGTTGATGTTTATATGTGAATGATTAAGGTAAAATGTTAAGTAACTCAAATGCAAAATGTATGTAACGGTGCGTGCAATGTATGTAGTGTTCAACCTTGCAGTTAGTTCACTTCTGTTTACACTTTTGTGTGAGTATAAGTAAAGTTATTTGTATCATACCTTATTTGGTTGGATATTATGTATGTATATTTTACCCATCAAGACATGAGTCTTTTGTAGAGAAAGAGATAGAATTGTTTCATATTGTTCATTTCACTTGGAATAAAACGTTTTGTATCGTCTTGGCTTTAAGTTAGATTTACAAAGTGGAGACACATTTGCTAGAACTAGAACTGTAGCTCCATATAGCACTTAATTTACATATTTGCCATACATGTGGTTTTGCACTTTTAACTGCTTTTTTTTTTAGACATAGTGTCCCAAATCACACACCAGCATGCTATGGAGTAGTCTTAGCAAGTATGCGTGGTTGTGAAGTATTTTCATACATGATAATATAGATTGTGTAGTACCTTTAAAGTACCTTGATGTCTTGGTACAATCACTGAAAAACAGGATACATTGAATTCACAGTGTCCAGGAGGTGTTTCATGTTTCCTATCCCAGAATTCATGGCAAAATTAAAGGGGGCAGGCTTATGGTGAAGTTGAAAAAAATGGCAGATAATGTGAATGGCACCATGGAGTCTATATATAAGCATCTTAGGTAGTTAGCAAATAACCATTATTATATATCAAATATCACCTGTGTTTCCAGTTATTGTTCTTATAAGAATATATTCTTATTATAGACCAATTCATATATTTTCATGTAACTTCTTAGCTGTTGTATTTACTACAGGCTTAAAATATTGTAGCTAGCTAGCTAGCCTGGCTGATGTAGCTAAGGTCAATTTATCAGCATATAATAATGAAGCAGAAGTGTTAACAGTTGATGCATACTGTATGCCTGTGTGTATATTCGTATGTACTAAAATATTTAGTGGAGAGCATGTGCAGTACATTAGTATGCAGGGTGTGATTTGGGACACAATTGTAATTTATAACGAATCCCAGATCCCTGGCTTTTCTTCAAATTGAGCAGAAAACATGATACATACAAATGTGAAGTGAGTTTCTTGACCCTTAAAATTTTGTCTTCTCTGTCACTGGATGCATGCCGGAATGTCATCTCCTTGGCATACACTTGACTTGTTTTGATAATGAATACAAAAAATGTACTATTAAGAACAGTCAGAAACATTTACATCTGTTTATACTGCTCAAGGGAAGAAACCAAACAGTTTTTCCTCTCTTTTTCATTTTTTTTCCTAAATTAGCATGTAACTAGAAAAACAGACCCTGATGTTACTGTGGAACCTTAGTCTTGCTGTCACCCTGGATGTTGTCATCAGTTTGTTAGAATAGTTTTAGTAACATTCAGATTAGTATAATTTCAGTTGGAGCTGTTAAGGTCAATGGTGTTAGATACAATCTTCTGTCATGTTGTCAATGGAAAAGGTGTGCCTTTATGAAAATGGTAAAAAAAAAAAAAAAAGAAAGAATGAAAAAAAGCCAGTAATCACCCAACTGTTTATGACCATATCAGTCTGTATAAATATGTGCTTATCTGTTGATCTGGGGATGTCTAAAATGGAAATTAATCAACACCATGTCTTAATATGATCCACTGGGTCTCTGTAGCGTACCAAAGAAAAAATGTGAGAGCCACTGGTTAAAGTCTACATATGGTGCATTCCTTGCTGTGTTTGTGCCAAGTACCATCATATTTATTATAACAAGACAATGGACAAAAACTGTAAAACTGAAAGTGTATTGATTTTTTCTGTTGAAGTAATCAACACGTTTTCCTTTTTGTTGTTACTGTTTGTATCGTAACAGAAATGATTCCTGGTGACTCGTGGACTTAAAAGTTAGCCCAGCTTTTGTCTGGCTTAAACTCACGCACTTATGTTTGAACAGCCAAAAAAAGTGTTGGGAAACTTGAACACATAATCATCCCAGAGGCCCTGCCATCAGAGGAATATACTGATCTTGTTTACATGTGTAAGTGTTCTTTGAATAACTGCAGCCTTGTAATGACAGCTGGTAGCTCCATCACACTCCATGGTCATGTGTCAGCTTTGGGTCTTGACAAGGTTATTAGAAAGAAGGCTATTTATTTTTATTGTTGCTATTTTTAAGAGTTGTATGTCAAAAAGATTTGGCTCATTTCCAAGCAAAGTTTGTCATGTACAATCAGCCAACAGAATACAATAAATCTGTAAATTACCTTTACATGGTGGGGGTTGTTTTTTCCCCTTTTGCAGCCCTTTTTATGGAATTGCCCACTACACATCAGTTTTAGCTCTCTGAGAGTCTCTGGTGTACTCTGATACATAAATGCAGCCAGTGGCTGTTTTTCCATACTACAAGTCAGTGCACCACAATGATTGGAGGACAGACACGACTCCACTGATGTCATAGCTGAGAGCAGTGGCACAAGGTAATCATGCCATCATACCCACCCCTACCCCTGAATTGAACATGGGCTGTAGGATGTTGTTGGTCATTTTAATTTGTATGTTGGGAGCTTTACCTGCATTTCAGGGCCCTGCCTGAAAACATGGTATTGTGTGAAGGAACGCTAATCAACTGTCATCATTCCTTACAGAGGGACAGTGGATAATGGGCACACAAGTCCCCCTAGTGGTAATACCTCTGTATTGCCTGCTCTTTGCTTCACAGGGATGTGCTGTCTAATGTCTTCACCTGAGAGCTTATAGTGCCTAGAATTATGGTAGGTTTATAGAAACTTTACATTTCCTTCAAAGCATTTTAGAAGCCCTGCAGTGGTCCAACAATTTCTCCACTATTGGCTTATTTCCATTACTTAATGGGTGGATAGAATAGCTCATTGTTTCTCATCCCTCTACTGGAGGACCCCCTGCCCTGCATGTTTTAGATCTCTCCCTGCTCCAACACAGCTGATTCAAATGATCAACTTGTTATGAACTCCTGAAGCCGCTTAATAACAAACAAAAATTTGAATCAGCTGTGTTGGAGCAGGGAGAGATCTAAAACATGCAGGGCAGGGGGTCCTCCAGGAGAGGGTTGACAAACACTGGAATAGCTTATTCCACTATGTTATAAACAATATTATTAACATTGCAATCCCTACATCCATATCTAACTGTTCTTATGCAGGGATAAAAAATGATAGGCTTTCATCAGTTGTAGGGGAAAAATATACTGAGAGATTACCATTTTTGAACCAGCAGTCCTCTCCCAGGAAAGTAAACTGAATACATGGTTAACACTGCTCAAACTGTTCAATATACATCAAACATATATGCTCATTTTGTCAAATATGGATTGTGTTGTATTTCTGTCATTATTTACTATTTGAGCATTTATTCTTGCTGAAGTAATTTCTGGATTCTTCTGTTTAACAGTTAACCGACAAATTCAAATCTGCCAGACAAACAAGCCTGTCGCTCGGTTTCATAGTCTTGGCTACTGTGAACATAAAAGCTACCAGCTTCTGCAGTCTGTCCCCATTATCTAGATCACTTCCTCTCAATCGCTAAGACGGCAAGTTCTCCTGACGTGAACCAGAGCAAAAGAAACAAGGCAGCTGCTTCCATGCCAGGGGAGCAGTAGCAGTCTATGTTTTCACATTAAACCATTTCAGTAAAGGCCCCATAGTAGACAAGCATCGCCGGATACTCTCCGGAACTACTCCATGTTCTCTCTACGAAACGACTGGAGGCATGTTAAATTTCAAAAGAAACGCGATCCAGGCCCCCGCAGCTACCAGCTGTTTTCACTCGGCACCCCGTTTTTACGAACGCCACTTTGCATCCTGTTGACCAGTCTGAAACGGCAATGAAAAAAAGACAAGATAGTTTTTCGCTACTGTAGAGGTTTCCTGCTTGACTTAGGGGAGAGCAGCGTAAATGGCTCTCTGTTCAGTAGACTGGAGACCTGAGGACACAGTGGATGTAAGCGAATCTCTACTCCCTCGTTGTAGGAGAGGTTTCATACACCATGTTGACACAGACAATGCTGAATAACTCCTCTGACCAATCGTTTACCCATTTGGGACTGTTACATTGATGACGCCATCGTGTCCAATATTAGCTTATGCTCCCATACAGGCACACTACCTGAGAAGAGACCACTTTCAGTCCTGTAAGGCGGAATATAGCCTGTCTGTTCACACTGTTGCTGTATCACATGCTATTTAAGAGTTCATCCTTCTGTCACATTTAAAGTGCTTGGTAAATTACTAAGCACTACTGGTGGGGAAAAAGTTTTATATTTTCCTGATTTTAGTATTAGCAGCCTGCCTGGTCATTCTGAAACAATTTCTTTTTTTGGAATGAGAAGGGGTTGCCAGTCTCATAGAGTGGGACCTGTCAGTGCAGTGCAAAAGCAGTTTTTTTAGAATTTACACTTACATTACATTCATTCATTTGGCAGACACTTTTATCCAAAGCGACTTACAAGTGAGGTACAATATAACACAAGTGAAAAACTATACACAATATTAGAAGTACTGCATGACAAGTTCCAAAGGTTGGCCAGGCAAGATACCAACCAGGAGGTGAAGTTAGCGAGTGCATTAAGGCATTGCGTTAAAACTTAATTAAAACGATTACAACCAAACCATTACACCAAATCAGTCCATTAAATTATTACAGCCAAACCATTACACCACATCAATACATTAGACTGTTACAGCCAAACCATTACATTTTTTTTATATAGTTTAATAGGAGATAGGGGGAGGTATTTCAGGTGCTCAGGTGAGAGCGGAAGACTGTGTCTTCAGATGTCTCTTGAAGACAGAGAGGGACTCAGTAGAACGGATGAGGTGGGGAAGTTCATTACACCAGCGGGGGACAATGGCGGAGAAAGTCCTGGATAGTGATTTAACGCCACGATGCAACGGGACCACCAGGCGCCGTTCGGTGGCAGAGCGTAGCAGTCGGGAGGGAACATAGGGTTGCAGCAGTCAGTTCAGGTACTCAGGTGCAGTTTTGTTGGTCACCCTGTACGCAAGCATCAAGGCCTTGAACATAATGCGGGCAGCTACAGGGAGCCAGTGGAGTGAAAACCAGATGTGCAGCTGCGTTCTTTATCAACTACAGAGGTTTGATAGTGCATGCAGGTAGACTGGCCAAAAGAGCATTGCAGTAGTCCAGTCTTGAGATGACCAGTGCCTGAACAAGGAGCTGCGTAGCATGCTCAGATAGGTAGGGCCTGATCTTCCTGATATTGTACAACACAAATCGGCATGATCTGGCAGTTGTAGTGTAATGTAGTGTAAAGTTGTAATGTGGCCAGTAAATTTCAGCTGGTCATCAATCACTACCCCCAGGTTCCTTGCAGACCTGGATGCAGTCAGTGTTGTTTAGCCAAGCTGAACGGTGATGTCGTGCTGGATCATCGGGTTGGCTGGGATCACTAGGAGCTCAGTCTTGGATAAACTGAGTTGAAGGTGGCACTCCCTCATCCAGGCTGAGATATCTGAAGGACAGACAGAGATCTGCGCTGAGACAGTGAAGTCATCAGGTTGGAACGAGAGGTAGAGCTGGGTGTCATCGGCATAGCAGTGGTAAGAGAAGCCATTCGCCTGGATAATCAGACCCAGAGCAGCTGTATACAGAGAGAAGAGGAGGGGGCCAAGCACCCTGAGTTACCCCTGTGGTTAGCTGGTGGGGCTTGGACTCCCCTCCCCTCCAGGATATCTGAAATGATCTGTCTGTGAGGTAGGACTTGAACCAGCGAAGTGCAGTGCCGGTGATGCCCAGTTCAGTGAGGGTGGACAGGAGGATCTATTGGTTCACGGTGTTGAATGCGGCAGACAGGTCTGGAAGGATGAGGGCCGACAACATGGAGGCAGCTCTCACTGCCCGCAGGGTGTCGACAACAGACAGGAGGGCCGCTTCGGTGGAGTGGCCAGTTTTGAATCCCGACTGATTGGAGTCTAACAAGTTGTTCTGGAAGAGAAAAGCAGAGACCTGGGTGAAAACGGCTCATTCAAGGGTTTTAGAATGAGAGGAGAGAGACGAGTCTGTAGTTTCCATATCTATATACATACATATATATATATATATATATATATATATATATATATATAGATATGGATGGATCGGATGGATCTATCCACTTCTGTTTCATCAGTACCTTCCCCCACAATTTTCTTTTAATTGTTGGTGATTTCAATGCTGAACTTAGTCCAACAGATGCACTATTCTATCTACAATAGAGAAACTATTAACTATAGAGTTAAACCATGTCTCTACAAACACAAGGTTTCAGAATCACCCAAGTAAATTATGGACACATTGTTACCCACATGGTGGCCTTGCACAACTAGACTACATACTGCCAAGGAAAAAGTGGAAAAAAAGTGCATCAACAAATCTCAAGCATTTAATTCTTTTGAAAGTGTTGGCTCGGACCACAGAACTGTTTCCTGTACATGTCAGATCAGCTACTGCTAGAGATCCCATGAGAAGAATTGATTGAAAGAGAGTTATTTCAGACCCAAAACTCAGTGAGGAATACATAGTTGCGGTCCACAACAGATTCACCTTTGTTCGTGATGAACTTGAAGACTAGATAACTGCAGTACTGTTTATGACACCCTGATCACTGCTAACAGAGAGATTGCACTGGAATTACTCCCAACATGAAGGAAGAGGAACACAAATTTTGTGAAGAGTGTCAAAGTTACCAAAGCCAGGAATGAACTGAAAAGAGCTGCAGCCAAAAATAATGCAAACTCAACAAGGGCCTCCAAAAGAAAGCTTGAAGAAGCTAAAGCTGCACTAGATGCTGCTTACACTGAAGTCCTTGAAGAGCATGTGAAGGTTAAGACCCAGGAGCTGGAGAAAGCACATCTCGAGAATAAGCATTCTGTGGCATGGGAGGTTCTCAGGGAACTAGCCAACAAGAAAGCAGTGGCCTTGATTCGCATTAAAAGCGATAGCACTGAACACTGGCTTGATCTGTGGTTTCAGCACTTCAGTTCACTTCTTGGTGTGACGGGGCTACCCGGGTGGCTGCCAAGAAATGTGATTACCACGGTGACCTATACATAGGCGGCAGTAGCCAGGTAGAGAATAAACGCCTTACCTGTTGTGGTTCAGGTTCTCCCCTGGGCATTCTGAGTTCCTGTTGTGTCAAGATAGGCTGATGGTTTCATTTTGGTTCGTGCTGATTTGAGTCGGGCAAAACTAATCATTATTGTTTGCACTAAGTTTCCATAGACAGACTGGTGGCACTTGAAACTCCTGTCATCTAGAGAACTGAGGTAAAGCAGAAGTTTCAACTGGTGTTAGAATGCAGAATGTACCCAACATATTACGACAAGGCCATTTGGATTGTTTTGGCTTTTGTGTATTTGCTGCACTGGTAATTCTCTTTCTGATCAGGAAAGAAAGTGTATCAAGTGTGAAAATGTTCAAAGGGAATATGGCATTAGAGTGCTATTGTTTTAACTGTTTTCCTGTTTTTCTTATAGGATAGTACTGGCTGCTGTTTTGCCTGGTTACGATTATATCATCACACCAGTTGTTGTTAACACTGACCGTGAAGAGCATACGAACTCGCTCAAGTAGTGCCGTTTCCACACAGTGTGCCGGTAGCTAGCGCTTTCGTTGGTGAGCCTACCTCCCGCTAGCACTGCCTAATTCGTTGTG